>NC_142467.1:108300000-108925000 GCF_049115385.1 Moschus berezovskii | reverse complement strand
TTGGTATGTTTACTATTGCACATGCTGCATTATTAACTCTATTCCGGTACAGGACAGAGCTTCCATCTTGACCTGTGTAGTGAAAACTTAACTCTCACTTGCAGACTAACTTGTGTCGTACATACAGGGCCTGAGTATTCCTGGCAGCATTGCTGTACCCAGATGGCTAGCAATTATTTACCTCTCTACAGAAGGATGTATACAATGTAAATAAGAATACATCCTTAGCTGAATCCCCAGTGGCCCTGGATGAGAATGAAGGAGACACAGGGAAAGACATCAAATGAAGTTAAGAGTTTGTCTTAACCTATTGCTGTTAAAATACTCGTGTTGCAAACATCACAGATCACAATGATTGGAATGCATCGCTCTGGCTCTGAGTGCAGCTTTGTCTCAGCTTTATGCTAAAACAAAGCCAATGACAGCAGAGACTAATTGCTTTGGTGCCTCTTGTCACTCCAAGGCTGTGACAGTGCTTGGTTCACAGCTGCTGCTGTTGCTGCTGCTGCTAAGTCGCTTCAGTCGTGTCCGACTCTGTGAGACCCCAGAGAAGGCAGCCCACCAGGCTCCACCGTCCCTGGGATTCTCCAGGCAAGAACACTGGAGTGGGTTGCCATTTCCTTCTCCAATGCATGAGAGTGAAAAGTGAAAGTCACTCAGTCGTGTCTGACTCTTAGCGACCCCATGAACTGCAGCCTACCAGGCTCCTCCATCCATGGGATTTTCCAGGCAAGAGTACTGGAGTGGGGTGCCATCGCCTTCTCCGTGGTTCACAGCAGTGCTCAACAAATACCTGGAATGAATACAGGTATGTTTTGTACTAAAGAATTCTAGTGTTCAGCTGTGTGAAGAGAGCAAACTGGTCAAGATGGAGTGTTCAGGCTCTCTTGCCCCCCGTTTTGTAAATAATGACTATGTAACTGAACTGAACTGAACAGCCAAGATCATTTGTAGCACTGTGCATGTGCATCAGGAGGTGCTCGCTTGATCACGAGCTACTTTGTGTTGCAGGGATATTTGAGCTTCACTTTGAAAGTGGCGGCATTTCACTGCTGCCTCACAGCTGTCTGTCGGATTAGCCACGACAGGAGAGAATATAGTGTGTATACTGTTATGGCTGCTGCATCAGCCAGGAGAGAATAAACATGTCTGCAGTTCCTATGGGCCCTCGAGTCTTCTTCCTGCCTCTTGGCTTGCGCCTTGCCTACCCTGGGTTCAGCGAACATTGCGGACTGGATGATCAGCGATATAATTGGTGTAGTGGGCAGGATACCCAGCAGGTAGGGTATCTGAGGCTCCACTGGATGGAGGTAGCCAGTGGCCACTATAGAGCATGTGGTGCCATGTGGCTGCAATTCTCTCAGCGTGGGCTCTGGTGGAAGACTGGGAGGTGGTGGACGGTTCACTGGATAGCATTGAAAAGGTGTTGTAGGCGGTGAGTTCCCATTTGCTGCACAGACTGCCTGGCTCTGTGGGGTGGATTTTCCTGACTGCCCTGAAGATGAATATGGATAATGTTCTCAGTGATGCTGTGCTGGTGTACAGTGTGCAGAGATGCTCGGAAGAACTAGAGCATCGTATACCGGCGTTAGAGCAAGAACCCCGTGGCCCTGATGAATCCAGCATCTCTGACAGCGAGGCGGTAAGTGATGGTGATGATGAAAGTTAATGAGACTGTGGGTTCCCACTTGACAGTGAGGCCCATTCATTGTACAGCAGAAAGTGAAGCATGAGCACCTCATGTGGCCTGGGGGAGGCATCCTCAAGGGGCCCCCAGGGTGACTGAGTTCACGACATTTCAACCATATACTCAGGAGGAGTTGGTCGACTTGGGTAAGCAGTTTTGACAAAAGCAAGGGGAACCTTGGCAGCTTGGCTTTTGTGACTCTGGGACACAGGGGTGGGCCCAGCTCCTGTGGGGGGTTTTGCGGGTCCTTACTAGAGAAGTAGAGGGATGGCATGTAAGATGCCATTTTGAAAATGTGAAGACTGAAGGGGGCCTGACCTGGCAGGGGTCCCATCTGGGTTATGTGGATGCAAATATGGGCTGATTTGTGCAAAGGCATAGTGTAAAGGCTGTGTCCTGTGATATAGGTTTAGAATAGTATACTGTAAAGGCTATGTCCTGTGATGTAGGTTCAGTAGAACAGTGTACTGTCAAGGCTGTGTCCTGTGATGTAGGTTTAGAACAGTGTACTGTAACAGCTGTGTCCTGTGATGTAGATTTAGTAGAACGGTGTGCTGTAACGGCTGTGTCCTGTGACGTAGGTTTAGAACAGTGTACTGTAACAGCTGTGTCCTGTGATGTAGATTTAGTAGACCAGTGTACTGTCAAGGCTGTGTCCTGTGATGCAGGTTTAGCAGAACAGTGTGCTATAAAGCCTGTGTCCTGTGATATAGGTTTAGAACAGTGTGCTGTAAAGGCTGTGTCCTGTGATGTAGGTTTAGTAGAACAATGTACTGTAACAGCTGTGTCCTGTTATGTAGGTTTAGTAGAACAGTGTGCTGTAAAGGCTGTGTCCTGTGATGTAGGTTTAGAACAGTGTACTGTAACAGCTGTGTCCTGTGATGTAGATTTAGTAGAACGGTGTGCTGTAATGGCTGTGTCCTGTGATGTAGGTTTAGAACAGTGTGCTCTAAAGACTGTGTCCTGTGATGTAGATTTAGTAGAACAGTGTACTGTAAAGGCTGTGTCCTGTGATGTAGATTTAGTAGAACAGTGTACTGTAAAGGCTGTGTCTTGTGATGTAGGTTTGGTAGAACAGTGTCCTGTCAAGGCTGTGTCCTGTGATTTAGATTTCGTAGAACAGTGTACTGTAATGGCTGTGTCCTGTGATGCAGGTTTAGAACAGTGTGATCTAAAGACTGTGTCCTGTGATGCAGGTTTAGTAGAACAGTGTGCACTAAAGGCTGTGTCCTGTGATGTAGATTTAGTATAAAAGTGTACTGTAGAGGCTGTGTCCTGTGATGCAGGTTTAGTAGAACAGTGTACCTTAAAGGCTGTGTCCTGTGATGTAGGTTTAGTGGAACAGTGTACCTTAAAGGCTGTGTCCTCTGATGTAGGTTTAGAAGAACAGTGTACTGTAAAGGCTGTGTTCTAAGATGTGCTACTAACCTCTGATTCTCTTGCAGATTTAGAATAGTGTGAAAGCATTTGGAATCATGTTGGTGGGCTGTGAATGCCACAAAGATCCTCTCCTTGAAGGGGTATGCCCAGTGCCTGTGGGGGATTTTGCTGGTCCTTAATATAAAAACTCCACAGAGGCAGAGTTGTCCCTGTGGAGGCTTTCCTGCAGTCCCACACGGACAGACAGCAGACTGAACTTGGTCATGGAAGATGAAGGCACTCCACATGTGGCGGGTGGCTCTTCTAGCCCCATGAGGGCAAGAACTACAGCATGAGTTCCAGGTGATACCTGGCGTTGGGTTTTGCTATGTCTTGGGGATGCAACTGTTTGTTGTTGTAGCTACTGCTGTTGCAAGATATAAATCCAAGGGTCAGTGTTACTCTGCAAGGGAGTATTGCAGAAGATGGACTGTGCATTGAATGTGAGGCAAGAGACCCTGAGGGGGTGGAGTGTGGGGAGAGCACAAATTGGCCAAGATGGCATGTTCAGGCCCTCTCACCCCATGTTTTGTAAATAATGACTATGTAAAAGCTGAGATCATTTTTAGTGCCATGCATGCACGTCAGGAGGCGCTCACTTGGTCATGAGCTACTTTGTGTTGTAGGGACATATGAACTTCACTTAGAAAGTGGAGGCACTTTACTGCTGCCTCACAGCTGCCTGTTGGACTAGCCACAAGAGGAGAGAATATAGTGTGTATACTGTTATGGCTGCTGCATCAGCCAGGAGAGAATAAATGTGTCTACAGTTCTGTGGCTCCTTGAGTCTTCTTCCTGCTTCTTAGCTTGGGTTCAATGAACAGTGTGTCCAGTGAGACACAGTGAGACAACTGGCATCACAAGCAGAATCAGCAATACATCAGCCCTTCCAAAACTGCTGGGAAAACAGTCTGCTTGGTCAGGGTGTATACAGTTTCTAAGGCCAACTTTATATGACCATGTCAAATCACACTTTTTAAAACTTAAATATCTTCAGTGATTTAAAGTGACACATTTCCCACACACTGATTTTCCAACATGATGTTGTTTAGTCACTAAATCGTGTCCAACTCTTTGCGACCCCATGGACTGCAGCAGCATATATTTGGGCTCAATTCTGAGTGTGTATGCACAGACACAAATTCTCAAGTCTATGGAATGTTATTATTGTAGCATCTTTGGGGGATATTTTAATTTCTGCTGGCTTAGTCCCCACCGTGACTTGAATTTAGTTTTATTCCTGGGTTTTCTCACCTATCTGTGTTTTGCTATACACTTTCAAATCAATTTATCTAACTCCAGAAAAGAAAAACACATTTTGAGTTATCTGTTCAAGAATCTGGGATATCTTATCCATCCAAATCTACTTTTTCTTTTTGTGTATGTTGTTTTGATTTTTATCCCCCCCCCCCCCCGCCAGGAATATTTTAAAGGTTTCCCCATATGAATTTTCACTTTTTTTTTTAAGGTCATAGGTATCTTATCTCTTTCATTGTTATTATAATTGGTGTTTTTGTCTTTCATCATGCTTTTAATGGGAATATGGCAACCCACTCCAGTGTTCTTGCCTGGAGAATCCCAGGGACGGGGGAGCCTGGTGGGCTGCCATCTATGGGGTCTCACAGAGTTGGACACGACTGAAGCGACTTAGCAGCAGCAGCAGACTGATTTTGTCATGTTTTGTCTAATGACCTTACTGAACTTTCTTACTATTTGTGGTAGTTTCATAGTTTTCTCTTGGGTGTTCCAGATATCCTCTAAGTCTTCTTTTTAAAGAAATTCAGCTTTATAGCATTTTTAACTTTTATTTATTTTTAAAAAATGTATTTATTTATTTTTGCTGCATGGCATGTGGAATCTTTGTTCCCAACCAGAGATTGAACTCCCGCCCCCTGCATCGGAAGCATAGATTCTTAACCACTGGGCCACTAGGGAAGTCCTTCTAAGTTTTAAAATAGGAGATAGATTAAAAGTCCCTTTTCCATTTCCCTGGATGATTCTCTAGTGTGGCTGTGGTGGCCAATCTTATTAAGGAGCAAGGGATAAAGGAAAAACCTTTCTGTGACCCTGACTTCAGCATAAAGGCACTCATTCCCTCACTAAGGAAAGTGCTAGCTTTTAGACTGACTTGTATATATATATTAGGCTGACTTGTATATATATATCTTACTGGACTTCCCTGGTGGCTCAGACACTAAACAATCTGCTTGTAATACAGGAGACCTGGGTTCAATCCCTGGTCAGGATGATCCCCTGGAGTAGGAAATGGCGACCTACTCCAGTATTCTTGCCTGGAAAATTCCATGGACATAGAAGCCTGTTGGGCTACAGTCCATGGATTCGCAAAGAGTCAGACACGACTGAGCAACTAATACACTATATATCTTATTATCCATTGGTTCCCTTTTTACAAGTTGGAAATGGATTTTGAATGTATTAAACATCTTTTCATTAATTTTATTCTCCTTAGAAAAGCAATAATATTGTGAATTATATCTATGGGTTTTCTAATAATAATCTTCACATTACTGGAATAATTCCTACATGATTATAACGTATTACTTTAAAAAATATTGAATTTGTTACTATTTCATCAGGATTTTTGTTAATTGATAGGTTGGATTGTCTTAGTTTTTTGCGTGTGATTAGTTTCTGTCTTCACAACACTTTCCTCCTTTGTCTGCAACTGGAACAGAATGGACAGCACTGGGACAATCCTGTGGTTAAAGGCCTGATATGATTCCCAGGGAGGCCGTCTCAGCTAAGGATTTTCACTAGGATAGAGTTTCTTTTCTTAAATTTCCCCATTTCTTCTTTGGAATTTGATCTCTAGCCTTCTGTCTCTACTGGGATTAGTTTCAGTAAATTAGTTATTTCCTAAAAAGTGATACTTTTCATTTGAATTTATTTACATAGAGTTGTATAATATCTCTTAGGATTTCTTAGATTTGTTATGTTCAATGGATACAGCCCCCGTGTCATTTCTTGTTTTGTGTATTTTTAGTCTCACATCATATCTCGATTAAACGATGTCCTTTTCTACTTTTTTATTTTTTGTTACAATTGGTATTTCTACAGTGTTAGTTTTAGTGTTTTCTATTGTTTGGCTTTTGATTTCTGCTTTTACCTGTGTAAGTTTCCTTTGTGTGCCTACTCTCAGCTCATGTTTTCCCTTTTCCAAATTAGATGTTTAAGTATTTAATACTCTGATATTGATAAGTCTGTTTTTAAGATGATGACTTTCCCTGTGCCCCAGTTTTGGTCACACCCTGGATTCTATATCCAGACACCAGTGTTTACATGGTTGTCCTTTCTAGACATGCTGTAGTTTGGTTTGTCCTTCTCTCACCCTTCTGCCCATCATTCTGACAAGGCAGGGTGATGAATATACTCTGCATGTGAAAGGGAGGCTGTACTCTGTGTAGAAAGATAAATATAGGATTTCTGGGACACTTGCTTTGTAAATATTTAATATCTTCTCAAATCTTAGGTGCCCAGAGCACTCAACAAATGTACTCTGCCCTCCCATGAACCGCCACCCTTCTGTGATGAGACCAGCCTCTGCCTTCCTGGGCGTGGCCCTCGTCAGTCTCCTCCCGGACCTCGCATGTGAGCTTGGCTGATGGCCCTCAGTTTGCTCAGGTGTGTGAGGGCTTGAGGGGCTGGAGCTGGACAGGGATGGAGGCATGCAGCCATGAGGAAGCTGGGTGAGGGTTCTTGTCCTCACAGCATTGACAGGGCAGCCAATGAGGTCATAAGGACATTGATGATGGCCCCCAGAGTACAGGAGAGGGCAGGGAGTGGCTGAAGAGGTAAGGGTGTGTTTTCTATGTGATGATGAATCCATTTTGAGAAAAAGGAGACTCGGGCAAAAACTGTCGGATACATAGGGTATGTGCAACCCTGCCCCCAGCTCACTACTCCAATTTGCACCCAGGTGCGGTTGAATTCACAGACAAGTGGGCCCCCAGAATCACCCTGGAAAAAAGAGGAGTTTCTTGTGAACTGGGAGTTTGGGGCCTCCTGCATGAGGGTGGTCCAATGCCACACTGTGGGATGGACCCAGGCTCCTGCCACTCATGCGACCCCAGCTTGTCAATGGGAAGGCCCTGCTGCAGGCAAGCAGTGTTCACTACACTGTCCTGCAAGTAGAGGGTAGGTGCTGTGGGATGACAGTCAGCATGGCCTCTGGGAAAACGTGGAGCCCTGGGCTGCTCTGGCCAGCACTGGGGTTCACAGGGCCTGACTGAGGCCTGTGTTGCATTTGCACATAAGCCACCTTGTGGTCTCCCACTCAACCCATGGCTGTATGGAGATGTACTTCTGAGGCCCATAGGAACAAGGCTGTTGGGGACCATTGACCCACCTGGTAGAATGCTCCTGGCTTAAAGCATATATAACATCTGAAATCCCTGGGCTTAGCCTCCCATTCCCACAGTGGGTCGCACCTCACATGCAGTCTTCATGTCCTTGAAGTTTCCGGCACACAGCATGTCTGGCAGGATGTTTCTTTGTCCATAGAGCAGTCGGCACAGGTACAATGGGACCAGAGGCAGCTGTACCTCCTGCAGCTTGTTTGAAGTGTCACCTGTCAGAAGCAGTGCAGGCCCAGTGAATGGTCTCACTCTTTTTCCCCAGGGCACACACTGGAGCTCGCCCAAGGCTTAGTGGGCTCACACCAGAGCTCCTTCTCTTGCTCCTGCCCTCCACGTGGCTCCCTTCTCTGCAATGGAGACCCAGGCTTTTGTCAGTAAAGTTTAAATATGTGCCACATGACACTTCCTAAGAGAGATGTAAGAACCAAGACTTGGATCATCCCATTACATTCCCATTGTTGCAGCTCAAGTGCAAACAGCTCCATCAGCTCCATCAGCTGAGAGTCAGTGGATGACAGAATGTGTGCAAGAAAGTAGCCTCCAAAAGTTTTGTGGGTTGTTATTCCATGTGTCCTTGTCTATGCCAATGGATATGGTAATAGGTCCTAGGAAACCTGTACTTGCCTGACCAATGTTTAAGTGATCCTGTTCTGCCTAGAAAGGGGTTATTCTCACAGGTTAAAGACAGGTCTGAGTGGGTATTGGTGGGGGGGGGTGCTGTATTTGGGGATAGTGTAGTCTGTGGCAGGGGGGAATTAGTTTTAGAGTAAACAAACGTGTACCTCAAAGGAAGATGATGGGAAGCAGAATGTCAGCAGTGTTTGTGGTTTCTATTGAGTGCATTGGCAAGGCAGTATCAGGAGAGGGGCCATGGAAGAATTAGATGGTTAACAGAAGGAATTAAAAAAAATCAAGCTACTTATTGTGGTAGTTTAAGCTACTAATATTTTGTTAAGTTGCTATCCTAACTAATAAAATTTAAATGAAAGGAAAAAAAAAAGAAGAGGGAATGTTGTAAATTTCATGTAATTTGCTGCAGCAGACCAAGATTTAAAAGCTGTTTATTATGTAAAAATTGTTTAAAGATAATAAAGTAGATAATATTAAGAGACATTTTCAGTAAGTACAGAGTGAGTTTGATGAGAACAGTCCATAGTCCAAAAAAAGTCAATAAAATTAGTTGCCTGCATTCAAAATGAGTGTCCAATAAAAACTGTTTAAAAAAAAAGGAAAAAAAATAAGGTTGGTGATCCTGGAGAAGCAATGTAGTAAAATGCAGTTGGAAAATACTTTTAACTACTAAGCCAGCTAAAGATCTATCTGAGGCCTTTCTCTGTGCCCACAGTTGGGTAACTGGGAGTGAACTTGCCTCTACCATAAGCTAGCAGTAAACGTATTTACCTAGGAGGCAATTATTTCCCATTCAACATGAGGCAGGGCACTGCTGTGGCCCCTGAGAAAAGAGAGCAGATGAGGTACGGTCTATAAGGGCCTCATCTTCCTTCTTGGGGCACATTCCAGGCTGTGACATGAAGAGGAGCACAGGCAGCTGGAATCTGCAAAGGTGGATGCCAGAATCAGGGTACTCCAGAGTGAAGGACCCCTGAGGGAGCACAGGAGGCCCTAGTGCCTGCAGTCTGCCGTTGGACCCTGAGCCATGGGTACACAATACACAATTCCACAGGAAGGGCAGAGTAGCCAGATTAGACTTCACAGTTCCCAGAGCTCACACGGGTCTAGAAGGCTGGGTTGTAACCAGTGAAGAGTGAAGCGCCTTGTGGAGCACCTGAGACATTGAATGAAGACAGTGCAGGGGTGGGATAAACTACCCCTGTCATGGTTACACAGGTGCCAAGGCCCACATGGAGCCAGGGGCACAGAGGCCCGGAAGGATGAGCTCTAAAGGTGACCAGCACAGCACAAAGGAAGAGGTGTGCACACAGTGGGAGGGAGAAGTCAGCCAGCTATAATTTCAGTGGGTTATTCAACTGTGGGCCAGGGTGCCAGTTCAGAATGATGAGACATCAGACGAGAGGACTGCACTCACTGGTAGGTCTTTCTCCCAGGCCTTCACTAGGAGCTCATGCAGTATACCTGGGGCAAAGCAAGGGACCACAGACAGAACATCTCAGTGTAGGTGTTCAGAAGATTACCGCCTACCACTGGGGACCTGAAAGAACACATTTTGCTTACCGCTCACATATGGAGCAGAAGCCTTCTACCGGTAGTATGTGGCGGGAGGCACCACATAGTCCTGTCCTCAGGTGCACTATTCTGGTGGAAGAGTAGAACGGCCCCATATCCCTGGAAAATCTCAGATGCCAAGACTAACATCAGAAGCCACAACCCAGTTCAAGTTCTCACGAGCCTGAATCAGACCTTCCCCATCCTAATGGTTTAGCAGAAGAAGAGGAATGCCTGCTTTGGGGTACAGAGACTTTAGTCTTAAGTGTTCTTCTTTAATATCTGGCATTCAACCAAAAATGAAAAGATACACACACACAGGTACAGGGGGAGTGGAAATAAAACACTGGACCCACTGTCAAGAGATGTAACATTGAACAGAATCAGACCCAGAGATGACTGAAACATTGAAAGCATCTGAAACGAACTTTAAAGTAGCTATGATTAACACGTTAAAGAAATTAAGAAGTAAACAAGCATGAAAAAATGAAGAATTGTAGAGATATGGAAACTATTAAAAAAAAAACAATCAATTGGGAATGCCAAAAATGCACACTATCAGAAATTTAAAATTACTTCAACAGATGTTTCAGCAGACTGGACACAAATGAGGAAAGAATAAGCAAATGTGAAGATAGGTCAATAGCTATTATCCATGCTGAAATACAAAAGAAAAAGAGTAGAGAATAAAGCAAACCTTAAGAGATAGATGTAGCAAAATAGCAGTGTTAACATATGTGGAATTAGTCCCAGAAGAAGAGAGTGTAGGGCATAAGAAATATGTAGAGATATAAAGGCCAAGAATTTTCCAAGATTAAAGACTATAATAATCACAGATTCAAGAATTTCAGAGAACCCCACACCAGAATAAAACAAGCAAATATCATAGTCAGTGGAATTTCCTGGTGATCCAGTGGCTGAGACTCCACACTTCTACTGCAGGGGGCATGGGTTCGATCCTTCGTTGGGAAACTAGTTTCCTGCTGGCCATGCAGTACAGCAAAAGAAAGGAAGGAAGGAGGAAAGATCATAGTCAAATGGCTGCAAAATGAAGTCAAGGAAAATCCTAAGGCAGTGAGAGTAGGAAATATTTAACACAGGATCAAGGGTAAGAGTTACAAGTTTTTCATTAAAAACTATGCAGTTCAGAAGACGATGAATCAGACTATTGCAAAACAAAATTAAACCAGAAACCTGTCTACTCAGAATTCTATATGTCGGGAAATTATCTGTAAAAATGAAGGTAAAATAAAGACTTGTAGTCCAACAAACAGACCTGTAGCTCTTATTCACTCCTGAATACAGTGAAAAATTGCACACACACTTTGGAAAATCCTTTGCAGTTTCTCAAAACTACATGAGTAAGTAATTTCACTGTCATGGATGCACCCAAGAGCAATGAGAGCACATGCACAGAGACAGTTGTAAAAGAATGTTCATAAGAGTTTTGTTCACAGTACCCCAAAACTGAAACAACACAAATGTCAGCCAACAGAAGAACAGACAAATAAACTCTGGTATTTATGTGATGAAAAGGCAAAAAGAGATGACACTGAAAACGGACTCCCCAGGTCAACAAGGTGCCCAATATGCTACTGGAGAAGAGTGGACAAATAGTTCCAGAAAGAAAGAAGAGGCTTAGGCAAAGTGAAAACAGTGCCCAGTTGTGGACATGACTGGTGATGGAAGTAAAGTCTGATGCTGTAAAGAACAATATTGCATAGGAACCTGGAATGTTAGGTCCATGAATCAAGGTAAATTGGAAGTGGTAAAACAGGAGATGGCAAGAGTGAACATCGACATTTTTAGGAATCAGTGAACTTAAATGGCCTGGAATGAGTGAATTTAATTCAGATGACCATTATATCTATTACTGTGGGTAAGAATCCCTTAGAAGAAGTGGAGTAGCCCTCATAATCAACAAAAGAGTCCAAAATGCAGTTCTTGGGTGCAGTCTCAAAAACAACAGAATGATCTCTGTCTCCAAGGCAACCCATTCAACATCACAATAATCGAAGTCTATGCCATAGCCACTAATACCGAAGAAGCTGAAGTTGAATGGTTCTATGATGACCTACAAGACCTTCTAGAACTAACACCAAAAGGGGTGAGAAGGGAGGGAGATAGAAGGGAGGTCCAAAAGGGAGATGATATATGTATACCTATGGCTGATTCATGTTGAGCTTTGACAGAAAACAACAAAATTATGTAAAGCAATTTTAATCCTCAATAAAATGATAAAAAAGATATCCTTTTCATCATAGGGAACTGGAATGCAAAAGTAGGAAGTCAAGGTAACTTTGGAGTAACAGGCAAGTTTGACCTTGGAGTAAAAAATGAAGCAGGGCAAAGGCTAACAGAGTATTGCCAAAAGACACATGCTGGTCACAGCAAAAACCCTCTTCCAACAACACAAGAGATGACTCTACACATGGACATCATCAGATGGTCAATATCAAAATCAGATCGATTACATTCTTTACAGCCGAAGATAGAGAAGCTCTATACAGTCAGCAAAAACAAGACTGGGAGCTGACTATGGCTCAGATCATGAACTCCTTATTGCAAATTTCAGACAAAATTGAAGAAAGTAGGGAAAACCACTAAGCCATTCAGGTATGACCTAAATCAAATGCTTTACAATTATACAGTGGACATGACAAATAGATTCAAGGGATTAGCTCTGATACACAGAGTGCTTGTGGAACTATGGACAGGGGTTCATAACATTGTACAGAAGGTGGTGATCAAAACCATCCCAAGGGAAAGAAATGCAAAAAAGCCAAAATGGTTGTCTGAGGAGGCCTTACAAATAGTTGAGAAAAGAAGAGAAGCTAAAGGCAAAGGAGAAAAGGAAAGATATACCCATTTGAATGCAGAGTTCCAAAAAATAGCAAGGAGAGATAAGAAAGCCTTCTCAGTGATCAATGCAAAGAAATAGAGGAAAACAAGAGAATAGGAAGACTAGAGCTCTCTTCAAGAAAATTAGAGATACCAAGGGAACATTTCATGCAAAGATGGGCACAATAAAGAACAGAAATGGTATGGACCTAACAGAAGCAGAAGATGTTAAGAGGAGGTGTCAAGAATACACAGAAGAACTGTACAAAAAGATCTTCATGATCCAGATAATTACGATGGTGTGATCACTCACCTAGAGCCAGACATTCTGGAATGCAAAGTCAAGTGGGCCTTAGGAAGCATCACTATGAACAAAGCTAGTGGAGATGATGGAATTCCAGTTGAGCTATTTCAAATCCTAAAAGATGATGCTGTGAAAGTGCTGCACTCAATATGCCAATAAATTTGGAAAACTCAGCAGTGGCCACAGGACTGGAAAAGGTCAGTTTTCATTCCAATCCCAAAGAAAGGCAATGCCAAAGAATGCTCAAACTACCACACAATTGCACTCATATTACACACTAGTAAAGTAATGCTCAAAATTCTTGAAGCTAGGCTTCAACAGTACATGAACTTCCAGATGTTCAAGCTGGATTTAGAAAAGGCAGAGGAACCAGAGATCAAATTGCCAAGATTCATTGGATCATTGAAAAAGCAAGAGAGTTCCAGAAAAACATCTGCTTCATTGACTATGCAAAAGCCTTTGACTATGAATCACAACAAACTGTGGGAAATTTTTCAAGAGATGGGACTACCAGACCACCTTACCTGCCTCCTGAGAAATTTGTATTCAGGTCAAGAGGCAACAGTTAGAACTGGACATGGAACAACAGACTGGTTCCAAATTGGAAAGGAGTATATAAAGGCTGTATATTGTCATCCTGATTATTTAACTTATATGCAGAGTACATCGTGCAAAATGCCAGGCTGGATGAAACACAAGCTGGAATCAAGATTGCCAGGAGAGATATAATTAACTTTAGATATTCAGATGACACCACCCTCATGGCAGAAAGCAAAAAGGAGATAAAGAACCTCTTCATGAAAGTGAAAGAAGAAAGTGAAAAAGTTGGCTTAAAACTCAACGTTCAAAAAACTATGATCATGGCATCCAGTCCCATCCCTTCATGGCAAATAGATGAGGAAACAATGGAAACAGTGACTGACTTTACTTTCTTGGGCTCCAAAATCACTGCAGATGGTGACTGCAGCCATGAAATTAAACGATGCTTGCTCCTTGGAAGAAAAACTACGACAAACATAAACAGCATATTAAAAACAGGAACATTACTTTGCTGACAAAGGTCCATCTAGTCAAAGCTACGGTTTTTCTAGTAGTCATGTATGGATGTGAGAGTTGGACTATAAAGAAAACTGAGCACTGAAAGAATTGATGCTTTTGAGCTGTGGTGTTGGAGAAGACTCTTGAGAATCCCTTGTACTGAAAGGAGATCCAACCAGTCCATCCTAAAGGAAATCAATCCTGAATATTCATTGGAAGGAGTGATGCTGAAGCTGAAGCTCCAATACTTTGGCCACCTGATGGGAAGAACTAACTCACTGGCAAAGACCCTGGTGCTGGGAAAGATTGAAGGCAGGAGGAGAAGGGGATGACAGAGGACAAGATGGTTGGATGGTATCTCTGACTAAATGGACATGAGTTTGAGCAAGCTCTGGGAGATGGTGAAGGACAGGGAAGCCTGGCATGCTGCAGTCCACGGGGTTGCAAATAGTTGGACATGACCGAGCAACTGAACTGAAGTGAATATTCCTTGAAATAAAAGGAGCTGTAGATACAAGCAAAACATGAATAATTCTTACAGACTATATTGAGTAAAAGAATATTCCATTTATATATAAAGTCCAAAAGCATAAAACTAAAGGGTAAATCACAGAAATCACAACAAAAGCTACCATAGAAGAAAGAACTTGGTTGCAAAGCAGTAAGAGAGCTTTCTGAGGCGATGAAAATGTTAAATGTATTGATTTGAGTGTTTCAAGAATGTTTTATATAGAAACAAATAATTTTAAAAGTTAGAAAAATGATCAGAGAAGCTCTCTGAAGAATATTCAGTGATGAGCTGAGTAAGTGGAAAACAGTGTGGTCTTATGAGCTGAGTGTCAGAGACATATTTTTTGGGTAATGTTCAGGAATTTGCTGGTGTGGAATAGAAGAGGGAAATAACTAAGAAATATGTGTTGTATTGAAGTCAGAACCCATACAGTGTCATCTAAGTGACCTAAATAAAGATGAGGCTACTTTCCAGTTATTTTTGGTTCCTTGGGAACTGTAAAACTGAGAACTATAAAACTTCATTAGGTGGCCCTATGGTTATTTGAACTACTTTCGCTTTGCACATCTTAGAGCATGTTCTTGCATTCTGGATAATTCTCTGAGTTCTGCTGAGGGAAGGCCATAACACTGTAATTGTATATTTTTTTCCTCTTTTTTAAAAATTAATTTTTATTGGAGTATAGTCGCCTTACAATGTTGTGTTAGTTTTGCTGTACAGCAAAGTAAATCAGTCATGTGTATACACATATCACCTCCTTTAAAGATTTCTTCCACATTTAGGACATTACAAAGCACTGAGTAGAAGTTCTTTGGTATACAACAGGTTCTCTTCACTTATCTGTTCTAGACATAGTAGTGTATGTGTGTCAAACCCAATCTCCCAATTTGTTCCTGCCTCCCTTCCCCTTTGGCATTCATAAATTTGTTCTCTGCATCTATGTATCTATTTCCACTTTCCAAATAAGTTCATTTCTATTATTTCTCTAGATTCCACTTATAAGTGGTAATATACAATATTTGTTTTTCTCTTTTTTCACTTTGTATGACAATCTGTAGATCTATCCACATCTCTGCAAATTGCACTATTTCATTCCTTTTTGTGGCTGAGTAATATTCTTTTGTATATATGTACCACATTTTTAATCCATTGCTCTGTGGATGAACATTTGGGTTGCTTCCATGTCATGGCTATTGTAAATAGTGCTGCAATGAACATTGGGGTGCATGTATTTTTTTTTTTTTTGAATTATGGTTTTCTATGGGTAAATGCCCAGAAGTAGTGTTGCTGAGTCATATGGTAGTTCTGTTTTTAGTTTTGAGGAGCCTCCGTACTGTTCTCCATAGTGGCTGTATCAATTTGCATTCCCATGAACAGTGTAGGAAGGTTCCCTTTTCTCTACAACCTCTTTAACACTTACTGTTTGAAGATTTAACATTTTTTTTAATTTATTTATTTTAATTGGAGGATAATTGCTTTACATTGTTGTGTCAGTTTCTGCCATACATGAATCAGCAGAACGTCCTCCTTCTTGAACGTCCCTCTCACCTTCTGCCCTGTCCCACCCCTCTAGGTTGTCACGGAGCACCGGGCTGAGCTCCCTGCATCATACAGCAGGTTCCCACCGGCTGTCTGTTTCGCGTGTGGCAATGCTTGTGTTTTGACGCTGCTGCCTGCCTGTCCCACCCGCTTCTCCCTGCTGTGCCCGCAGGTCTGTTCTCGGCACTGCTGCCTGCCTGTCCCACCCGCTTCTCCCCGCTGTGCCCACAGGTCTGTTTTCGGGGTCTGCACCTCTACTGCTTTTGTTTGCTGTCATTCAGTCACTAAATCACGTCTGACCTTTTGCGACCCCGTAAACGGCAGCATGCCAGACTTCCCTGTTCTTCACCATCTCCTGGGGTTTGCTCAGACTCATGTCCACTGAGTGAGGGATGCCACTCAACCATCTCATCCTTTGTTGCCCCTTGCCCTACAAACAGGTTCATCAGTACCATCTTTCTAGATTCCATATACATACGTTAATACACGGTATTGTTTTTCTCTTTTTGACTCACTTCACTGTGTATAATAGGCTCTAGGTCCATCCGCCTCATTAGAACTGACTTAGATGTGCTCTCCCTTTTATGACTGAGTAATATTCCATTGTATATGTGTACCACAGCTTCCTTATCCATTCATCTGTTGGTGGACATCTAGGTTGCTCACATGTGTTGTGGTGACCAGAGCCTGCCCTGGATGTTGCAGAGTCTCCCCTTTGCCCTGTGGTTATCACTGCACTGTCAGGGGCAGAGGCATCTCCCTAGTTGTTGGAGTAGAGGACCCCCAAATCTGCTTCTCAGGTGTGTTTCTGATCTGTGGTGCGGTAGGCAGATTTGGAACACTCCTCCTGGCAGGGAGGCCACTGAGTATTCCTCCTCTGGAGCTGTTCACCTGTGTGTGTGCTCTGTTGTCTCACCTTTAACCCATTGTGTGAACTCTCAGATTACACTGATGTTGGCACTGCTCTCAGCCCCACTTTAACTGTGGGTGTGATGGCAACTGGCCCTGGTGTCTCTCAGATGTTGCTTTCACCATGCCACCAGAGTAGATCCTCTGAAATCTGGTTCTAAATGCAGAAATCCTGGCTCTGGAGCTGTTGTGGGCATACAGAGGCAACTCAGACTTTAGCCTGATCCAACCCCTACAAGTTCATTCCAATCCCAAAGAAAGGCAATGCCAAAGAATGCTCAAACAACCGCACAATTGCACTCATCTCACACGCTAGTAAAGTCATGCTCAAAATTCTCCAAGCCAGGCTTCAGCAATATGTGAACTGTGAACTCCCAGATGTTCAAGCAGGTTTTAGAAAAGGCAGAGGCACCAGAGATCAAATTGCCAACATCCGCTGGATCATGGAGAAAGCAAGAGAGTTTCAGAAAAATATCTATTTCTGCTTCATTGACTATGCCAAAGCCTTTGACTGTGTGGATCACAATAAATTCTGACAGAGATGGGAATACCAGACCACCTGACCTGCCTCTTGAGAAACTTGTATGCAGGTCAGGAAGCAACAGTTAGAGATGGACATGGAACAACAGGCTGGTTCCAAATAGGAAAAGGAGTACGTCAAGGCTGTATACTGTCACCTTGCTTATTTAACTTATATGCAGAGTACATCATGAGGAATGCTGGGCTGGAAGAAGCACAAGCTGGAATCAAGATTTCTGGGAGAAATATCAATAACCTCAGATATGCAGATGACACTACCCTTATGGCAGAAAGTGAAGAGGAACTCAAAAGCCTCTTGATGAAAGTGAAAGAGGAGAGTGAAAAGGTTGGCTTAAAGCTCAACATTCAGAAAACAAAGATCATGGCATCTGGTCCCATCACTTCATGGGAAATAGATGGGGAAACAGTGGAAACAGTGTCAGACTTTATTTTTTGGGGCTCCAAAATCACTGCAGATGCTGATTGCAGCCAGGAAATTAAAAGATGCTTACTCCTTGGAAGGAAAGTTATTACCAACCTAGATAGTATATTAAAAAGCAGAGACATTACTTTGCCAACAAAGGTCCGTCTAGTCAAGGCTATGGTTTTTCCTGTGGTCATGTATGGATGTGAGAGTTGGACTGTGAAGAAAGCTGATCGCCGAAGAATTGATGCTTTTGAACTGTGGTGTTGGCGAAGACTCTTGAGAGTCCCTTGTACTGCAAGGGAGATCCAACCAGTCCATTCTAAAGGAGATCAATCCTGGGTGTTCATTGGAAGGACAGATGCTAAAACTGAAACTGCAATACTTTGGCCACCTCATGCGACGAGTTGACTCACTGGAAAAGACTCTGATGCTGGGAAAGGTTGGTGGTGGGAGGAGAAGGGGACGACCGAGAATGAGATGGCTGGATGGCATCACCGACTCTGTGGACATGAGTTTGAGTGAACTCCGGGAGTTGGTGATGGACGGGGAGGCATGGCGTGCTGTGATTCATGGGGTCGCGGAGAGTCGGACACGACTGAGCGACTTAACTGGACTGACTGAACCCCTACAAGTATGTGCCCACAAAGTCTACAGCTGCTAAAGCTAGGCCTGTCCTAGCCAAGGGAACTTGTCTGTTCAGATGTTTTGTATGCACTGAGTTTTTAACCAAGTCAGTAATGAGATGTCAGTTCACAGTTTGCTCAAGTGAGATAAGTAATATCAACTTTTCCCCCCTTAGTTTCATGTCCCCTGGGGCTCACCTATGGTTTTGTCCTTACCTCTGTGTGTGAGCCACCCACAGGGGCCTGCTCCTGAGGCTGCCTGGAGCACTCGGGTCCACCCTGGTTAGGGCAGGGCATGGAGGTGGCACAGCTAGTGGTGTTACAGGAGGCCTGATGGTGACAGGTGTACTGGGGAGTCAGTGGTTGTGAAAGATTCTGCCCCATCAGTAACAAGGTACCCAGGAAAACTGGTGGCTACTGGTGTGAGAGATCCAGCCCTGGAGGCAGCCTTTCCTAGCCCCTGTCTACCGCACAAGATGGCCACCCTGGTGGGGACCTTTTCTAACATCTGCTGGCAGGTGGGCAAGGGCCAGTTCCTTCCCCAGATGCAGGGAGCGCTCCTCTCCTTCAGCCAACCTCTCAGGGGCACAGGTCCCATCCAGCTTCCTCTCTTCTCCTTCCCATCTTCTTTCCTTTGTCCCTCCTGGTTACATGGGGATCTTTCTTGCTCATTCCAGTGTCTGAGGTCCTCTGCTAGTGTTCGGCCAATGCTCTGTGAGAACTGTTCCATCTGTAGATGTACTGTTGCTGCATTTGTGGAGAGAGACGAATTTCACATCCTCCTACTCCTCCGCCATCTTGCTTCCTCTGTGGCTGTATCTTAAATGAAGGATAAGTCAGAGCCAGAGTCTCATACAGGAGGGGAAGATATATAAAGTCAGTTTCAGCTAGAAGAGAGTGGAACCTGACATTCTTTTCTTTAGGTCCAAGCTTCTCAACCCGTGGCCTTAGTTCCTGATAGGCAATGGATTCTATGCCCTGGGATCCATGTGTATACCATGACTGCCTGTGAAAGATTTGTGGGGAGCATTCTGGGAGATGGCCAAGCAGGAAGCACTAAGAATTTGTCTTCCACTAGGACAAAAGAACTGCACTGGCAGGATTTGACTGATGTATTTTGGAGTTCTAGAATCTACTGAAGATTTGGAGGGTAAATTGCAACCAACTTTAGTCAATTTCAGCTCTTAACACAGTAGCATCTACATCCCTGGGGCAGACAGCTGTACACATATTCCTGGAAAGCTTGCACACAACATGTGGGGGCCAGCGTGAGCAAAGAAGACTCTGTACCCTGTATATTGGGGATCTGTGCTTTGATTGCTGCTTCTTTTCACAGAAGCATACACAAAAAGGGAGGCAGTAATTTATTTACAGGGCAGCAATGGCGAAACAGACATAGGGAATAGACTTATGGACATGGGGAGAGGGGAGGAGAGGGTGAGATATATGAAAAGAGCAAACACGGAAACTTACATTAGCATATGTAAAATAGACAGCCAACGGCAATGTGCTGTATGGCTCAGGAAACTCAAACAGGGGCTCTGTATCAACCTAGAGGAGTGGGATGGGAAGGGACATGGGAGGGAGGTTCAAAAGGGAGCAGATATATATATACCTGTGGCTGATTCATGTTGAGGTTTGATAGAAAAGAACAAAATTCTGTAAAGCAATTATCCTTCAATAAAAAATATATTTTAAAAAAGGGAGGCAGCCGTTGTTGTTGCACCTCCCCCCAGTTGTCACAAGCACCTCCTACTCCAGCTGAAGTGACTTCTAGAGGATTTATGAGGCCACAACCCTTTTCTCTCTTCATTTTTTACTTTTCCCTTTTTGAGATCTAGAAAGAAAAAAGACTAAAGAAAAGCAAACAGGGCCTAAGGAATTGGTGAGACACCATCAAGAAGCCAACATACATTGTGGGTGTCCCTGGAGAAGAGAGAGAGAGATAAAGGGGCAGAGAGAGTATTTAAAGAAATAATAGCTGAAAAATTTGCAAATTTAATGAAAGACATAAGTATAAACATCCAAAATCCTCAACAAACTCCAGGAAAAATGAATTCAAAAGGATCCACACTGAAACACATTATAATCAAACTTTCAAAAGCCAGAGCCAAAGAGGGAAACCTGAAAGCAGTAAAAGAGAAGAGAATCATCACGTACATGGGATTCCCAGTAAGACGATCAGTATATTTCTATCAGAAACTTTGGCGACCAGGAGACAATGGACAGATATAGTCAAATTAATAAAAGAGAAAAATTGTCAACCAAGAATTCTAATCTGGCAAAACTGCCTCTCCAAAGGAGGGAGGAACCAAGCTATTCCTAGAAATTTCTATACAGTCCATGGAATTCTCCAGTCCAGAATACTGGTAGCCTTTCCCTTCTCTAGGGGATCTTCCCAATCCAGGGATCGAACCCAGGCTTCCCACATCATGGGCAGATTCTTTAGCAGCTGAGCCATAAGGAAGCCCAAGAATATTGGAGTGGGTAACCTATCCCTTCTCCAGTGAATCTTCCTGACCCAGGAATCAAACTGAGGTCACCTGTATTGCAGGTGGATTCTTTACCAACTGAGCTATCAGGAAAGCCCTGACTTAAAAGACCAATGCATTTAAAAGAGTTAAATGCATTGTTTATGTTTTGGGGCACAAAATGTATAAGATGCAATTCTGTGACATCAACAACCAAATTGGCTGTGGATAGAATTTCAAAGGAGCAGAGTTTTTATATGTTACTGAAGTTAAGCTGTTGTAAATTCAAATTAAAATGTTAAATGTCATTTCCATAATCACAAAATAGCTATAGATTATGCACAAAAGAAAAGAAATTTAAACTTTTTACTACAAAAATATCAACTAAACACAAAAAAATAGTCATGCAGGAAATTAGAGACAACAAAGCTATGGAGCATATAGAAAATTTACTTCACAGTGACACAAGTAATTCCCTCCTTATTGATAATTAAATGTAAATGGATTTAAACTGTCCAATCAAAAGATTTGCAGAATGGATTAAAAACACATGATCTAACTAAATGTCTACAGACTCACTTCAGATCCAAAGATACAAACAAGTTGAAAGTTAAAAAAAAAAAGGAAAAAGATAGTTCATGGAAATAGTAACCAAACAATAGGAGGTGAGTTTATACTAATATCAGAAAAAGTATATTTTTAAATTAAAAAAGAGACCAAAAAAAAGGATAACTCAGTTGGTAAAGAATCCACCTGCAGTGCAGGAGACCCTGGTTTGATCCCTGGGTTGGTACGATCCACTGGAGAAGGGATGGGCTACCCACTCGAGTATTCTGGCCTAGAGAATTTCATGGACTGTATAGTCCATGGGGTTGCAAAGAGTCAGACATGACTGAGTGACTTTAAAAAAGATTAATAAAAGAATACAGCAAGAAGATATAACAATTATAAACATCTACATCAAAATATATGAAGCAAAACTGACAGTATTCAAGGAGAAATAGTTCAATAATAATTGTAGACTTCTATACCTTTTCAGAATAATGGATAGGACAAACAGACATAAACAAAGAAACAGGAGTGAACACAACAAACCAATATTTATCTAGTAGATACATACAAAATACTCCACCCAGCAACAGCATAGACATTTCCCTCAAGTACACATGGAGCATTTCCCAGGATAGACCATAGTTTAGACCACAAATTAAACCTCAATAGATTTAAAAATATTGATAGGATGAAAACATCAACATTGAATTTGGCAATGAGTGGAAGTGAATGGTCCTGATTTCAGAGTAAACTGAATTTGAGCATTAGGTCAATCATTTCCTGAATGAAATTAAAAATGAAACTACTGAAAAGCATGTTGAAGGATTACTGAAGATTTAAAGCAACAATAATGCCAACATAGTGTGCAGAAGTAAAACACAGAATAATGGTATAAGAAATTGAAGGGAGTAATGGAGTTGTACTTTGTTAAGTGTTTATCTGCTTAACAATAAACTATAAATTGAAGGGAATGAATTGCATTAATGAATTCAATTTTCCATATTTTCCTACATATACGTCCTTTGCTCTGTTTCTTTGCAGTTACTCCCATCAAGAGGTGTAATGTATATTCTCAGTCCTTGGATCTGAATTTTGCCACATGACATGCTTTGTCAATGAGATTTGAGCAGACTTGCTGCAAGCAGAGACTTCAAAAAATGTGTTTCTCCACCACTGCCTGTGAATGTTTCCTGGTCAATCTGCTGGACAGTGAAAGATGCATGAATCAGAGTTCAGCACTCCAGATCAATCCGTCACAGGTTAGCCCATAGAGACAGTTACCAGATACACAGGCATGCTCAGCCACAACCAGCAGGATCACACAGCTCAAGACCTGTACTTGTGAAAGTGTTGCCAGTCTGGACTAAAAGGTAGCATGATGTTCAAAATGTCAAAGACTGTGGGCCCCAGGAGAGAATGGTAAATTTGCTCAATATGGCATTTTTCAAGGCCCTTTTAAGAAGTAGCCAAGGTGGAGGATGTCTCAGAGAACAGTGCCAAAGAACAGTGCCATGGAAATTCAAAATCTTAGCAGTTTTATTGTAGAAATCAGGGAGCTAATTCTAAAATTCATATGAAAGTGCAAAGGACTCAGCATTCCCATGATAATTTTGAAGAAGAGAAACACTGTGGAGAATGTGTAAGATCAGACTCATCATAAAGCCCTGGTAAGTAAGGCCTGCTGTACTGGAGAGATCCAAGTGGCAGAAGAGTAAGTCTGGAAGTAGGCCCCACACATATGGTCACAAGAGGTTGGACAAAGATGCCAATACAGGTCAGTGGGGAAAGGAGATGATTCTTTACAAATGGTGCTAGAGCAAGGTACAGAAGATATTAAGAAGAGGTGGCAAGAATACACAGAAGAATTATACAAAAAAGATCTTAGTGACCCAAATAACCACAGTGGTGTGAACATTGACCTAGAGCCAGACATCCTGGAGTGCAAAGTCAAGTGGGCCTTAGGAAGCATCACTAAGTAGAGATAATGGAATTCCAGCTGAGCTATTTCAAATCCTAAAAGATGATGCTGTGAAAGTGCTGCACTCAATATGCCAGCAAATTTGGAAAACTCAGCAGTGACCGGACCACAAGACAGGAAGAGGTCAGTTTTCATTCCAATCCCAAAGAAAGGGAATGCCAAAGAATTTTGAAACTACTGCACAATTGCACTAATCTCACACACTAGTAAAGTCATGCTCAAAATTCTCCAAGCCAGGCTTCAGCAATACGTGAATCATGAGCTTCCAGATGCTCAAGCTGGATTTAGAAAAGGAAGAGGAACCAGAGATCAAATTGCCAACATCCGTTGGATCATCAACAAAGCAAGAGAGTTCCAGAAAAACATCTATTTCTGCTTTATTGACTATGCCAAAGCCTTTGACTGTGTGGATCACAACAAACTGTGGAAAATTCTTAAGGAGATGGGAATACCAGACCACCTGACCTGCCTCTTGAGAAACCTGTATGCAGGTCAGAAAGCAACAGTTAGAACTGGACATGGAACAACAGACTGGTTCCAAATTGGGAAAGGAGTATGTCAAGGCTGTATATTGTCACCCTGCTTATTTAACTTATATGCAGAGTACATCGTGAGACATGCCAGGCTGGATGAAACACAAGCTGGAATCAAGTTGCTGGGAGAAATGTCAATAACCTCAGATATGCAGATGACACCACCCTTATGGCAGAAAGCAAAAAGGAGATAGAGTCTCTTGATGAAAGTGAAAGAAGAGAGTGAAAAAGCTGGCTAAAAACTCAGCATTCAAAAAACTAAGATCATGGCATCCCGTCCCATCACTTCATGGCAAATAGATGGGGAAACAATGGAAACAGTGACAGACTTTATTTTCTTGGGCTCCAAAATCACTGCAGATGATGACTGCAGTCATGAAATTAAAAAACGCATGCTCCGTGGAAGAAAAGCTATGACCAACCTAGACAGCAGATTAAAAAGCATAGATACTACTTTGTTGACAAAGGTCTGTCTAGTCAAAGCTATGGTTTTTCCAGTAGTTATGTATGAACTTGAGAGTAGGACTATAAAGAAAGCTGAGCACCAAAGCATTGATGCTTTTGAACTGTGGTGTTTTAAAAGACTTTTGAGAGACCCTTGGACTACATAGAGATCAAACCAGCCAGTCCTAAAAGAAATCAGTCCTGAATATTCATTGGAAGGACTGATGCTAAAGCTGAAACTCCAATACTTCGACCACCTGATGGGAAGAACTGACTCATTGGAAAAGACACTGGGAAATATTGAAGGCAGGAGGAGAAGAGGACGACAGAGGATGAGATGGTTGCATAGCATCACCGACTCAATGGACATGAGTTTGAGCGAGCTTCGGGAGTTGGTGATGGACTGGGAAGCCTAGAATTCTGCAATCCATAGGGTCACAAAGAGTCTCACACAACTGAGCAACTGAACTGAACTGAATCCCAGATGACTTCACTAATGAATTATATCAAACATTTAAAGAAGAAACAATAGGAATACTACAAAACCCAATATTACCCCAATACCACAGGCAGACAAAAATCATGGTACAGCCAATATCTCTCGTAAATATACATGTAAAAATCTTAAAAGAATTATTGATAAGTTGATTCTAGTACTCTTGCCTAGAAAATCCCATGGATGGAGGAGCCTGGTAGGCTGCAGTCCGTGGGGTCGCTAAGGGTCGGACACGACTGAGCGACTTCACTTTCACTTTTCACTTTCACACATTGGAGAAGGAAATGGCAACCCACTCCAGTGTTCTTGCCTGGAGAATCCCAGGGACGGGGGAACCTGGTGGGCTTCCGTCTGTGGGGTCACACAGAGTTGGACACGACTGACGTGACTTAGCAGTGACCTATAAAAATGATTATACACAATGACCAAAAGGAATTAATCGTAGGAATGCGAAGTTTTTAACATCTCCAAATTAACACATATGGTAACCTTATTAATAAAAGGCAAAAGTCACATGAGCATAGATAATAAAAGGCATTAAAAAAAATCTGACATCTGTTCATGATAAACTCTCAACAAAGATAAAGGGATAAAAGGAACTTTACTCATTCTGGTAAACAGCATCTACAAAAATTCCACATCTGTTATCATTCTTAATGATAAAAGACTAAATATTTTCCCCCTTAAGATCAGAAACAAGGCAAAAGATACTCACCTTTACCACATGTTTAACATTGTATTGCAGGTTTTAGCCAGTGCAATGAATAAAACGTTCTTACTTTCTTCTGGAAAGTTAGAATTAAAACATCTTTGTTGAAGACAAAATAACAACTGTATGAAGGAATAGTTAATGTCCAAAAACTATTAAAACTAGTTTTCAGAATACAAGATAAATATACAAATGTCAAGTATATTTCCGTATATTAATAATAGCAATTAACAATTTAAAACAAAATTACTAAAACAGCTCCACTCACAATAGTTTCAAAAAGAATGAAATTTTAAAGAATAAATTTATCAAAGAATGGATAACACGTATACAATCAAACACTGTAAAATAATACAGATCTTAAGACAATCTAAATCAATAGCGATCCATTCAATGGTCATGGATTAGAGGACGCAATGTTATTAAAATGGAATTAGTTCCCAAATTTATGTATAGATTTAATGTCATCCCTGTCAGAATCTTAGGAGGTGAGAAACACTGAAAAACAAGCAGAAAGAGTCAGAACCAACTTTGTCAGAAACATGGGAAAACAAAAGTTCACAGCAATCAAGCAAACACTGATGCAAGAGAAAGGCAACTTCAAACTGATAGGAAAGCTTTGTGGCATTTTTCTTGTCCTTTTCCTACCCCCTTCCCAGTATAGTGGCACCTTTTTACAAAAATTCACTTTATTTTATCTTTTTAAAACATTTTTAGAGCATATTATTTTCTTGGTTTCTTCTGTACAATAATGTGAATCAGCTATAAAACTACATATATATATATAGTTAATAGTATAGTTTATATATATAGCTTTATATATAGTTTTATAGCATATATATCCATCCCTCTTAAGCCTCCCTCCCACCCCACCATCCTGCCCCTCTAGGTCATTACAGAGCGCTGACCTGAGTTCTCTGTGCTACACAGCTGCTTCCTGCTAGCTAGCTATTTTACACATGGTAGTATATATATGGCAATCCACTCCAGTGTTCTTGCCTGGAGAATCCCAGGGACGGGGGAGCCTGGTGGGCTTCTGTCTATGGGGTCACACAGAGTCGGACACGACTGAAGTGACTTAGCAGCAGCAGCAGCAGTATATATATGGGCTTCTCAGCTGACTCCGTGGTAAAGAATATGCCTGCCAATGCGGAGATGTGGGTATGATCTTTGGGTTGGGAAGATATCCTGAGGGGGAAAATGCAACCCACTCCAGTATTCTTGCCTGGGAAATCCAATGGACACAGGAGCCTGTCAGGCTACAGTCCATAGGGCCACAAACAGCCAGACACAGCCGAGTAACTGGGCACACAGTGCTCCCAGTAGTCCGTGCTACTCCTCTACTTGTCCCAACTTCTCCTTCCCCGACTGTGTCCACAAGTCTGTTCTCCACATCTTTGTCTCTGTTCCTACCGCCAAGTAGGTTCGTCAATACCATTTTTCGAGATTCCATATATATGCATTAATATACAAATTTGTTGTTCTCTTTCTGACTTTGTTCACTCTACATAACAGGCTCTAGGTTCATACACCTCACTGCAAATGACTCAAATTCATTCCTCTTTATTAAGTAATATTCCCTTGTGCATGCATGCATGCCAAGTCGCTTCAGTCATGTCTGACTCTTTGTGACCCTATGGATTGCAGCACACCAGGCTCCTCTGTCCTCCAGTATCTCCCAGGGTTTGCTCAAATTCATATTCATTGAGTCAGTGTTGCTATCTAATCATTTCATCCTCTGCCACCCCTTCTCCTTTTGCCTTCAATCTTCCCCAGCATTAGGGACTTTCCCAATGAGTTGGTGCTTCACATCAGGTGGCCAAAATAGTGGAGCTTCATGTATACTATAAAACGAAAAAGAACCCCCAAAAACAAATAAAAGAAGACACAGCACAACAGAAAGCCAAAGTAGAAGAATCAATACATAAAAGAAGTTAAAAACATGATTTGAAAATCCCCAAAGCCTAAACAGAAATAATAACAAAAACAGTAACCACAGCAACAGGGAGAAAAGAAGAAAGCAAAACAAAGTAGAACAAAACCCCCAGAACCAACGATAAACTAGTCAAAACCTAAAAATAACAGATGTTCTGAGGGTCTTGGCTGTCACTGTCTTTGCCCACATTGTGAGTCACAATCCATCTCAGCCTCCGTCGGAAGCACTCCAGTACTGAGGAAGGCTGGTCCCTGTAGTCTTTGTCCTGGAATTGCTCTCCAATCCCCACACTCCAGCTCCCAGCGCCCGTGCACGCCAGTGGACATGCGTCCCAGCCTGGGGTACAGGGTACAGGGCCACAGCATGGATTGTCTGTGTGTTTCTCAGTCTATTCAGACCGTCATAGATCAGCTGGTTCACCCTCTGATAGCTTCAAATGCTTCCCTTCTGTCCCAACCAATTTCTCTGGATGCGGGAGCCTCTCCTTTGCTTCAGCTCCCCCACCCCTGGGTGCTGGCCCTGTCCTGCTTGCCCTCCTCCTCCTCCTCCCTTCTTCCTTTCATCCCTACCGAATCATGCATGGGTCCACATAACCCTTTCTGGTAGTCAAGGACTCCTCTGGTATTCAGCCCGTGTTCTGTGACAACTGTTCTGTCTGTAGATGTGTTCCTAATACATCTGTGGAGAGAAATGCATTCCATGTCCACCTACTTCTCCACCATCTTGGTTCCTCCACAGCGGCACCTTTGAATAGGGAAACCCACATTCCAAGTACAGGTCCCTGGTACTTGATTCCAGAAGGAGCAAAGCAGATCTTACTTACAAATTATTGCATGGCTGTCTGAATCTGCAGGCTACCTGAAGGACTGACATAGACACTCATCCCTGTCTCACCTAGTTCAGAACGCAGGCCGTGAAAGTGGTGGGCACTGCTCAAATACACTGTAAGCCAAGCCAACAGTCTATGGAGAGGTCCAGGGGAAAAGATTATTGTCAAAATAGCCAATAAACTGACTAAGATTTGGGAGTAACAGCTCAGGAGAATTTCTTAGAGAAATTAAGACATTCAAAAGCATCCGTGTAGACAAATATATTTATTATTGGAGGCTTGTAACAAGTTCAAACAGAATGGCCTCAGTAGAAAGAAAGACTATAGGTTTATGAGGTAATATGCCATGAAAAGCTATAGATCTGAGTTCGTATGTGAAGCAGCAAAGGAGAGACTGAAATTGCAGCAGATGACAATGAGCAAATCATTCATGATGTGAGAGCCTCAGAGAGCAACACCGAGCTACATGCAAAGATTTAGGGCTCTTCTTTAGAAAGCAATGACAACAGCAGGAGAGCAATCTCAAAGAGATTTCCAGAGGAAATAGGGCAGCTTGCTCTATAAGACACCAACTATGAGAAAACAGGTAAATTTATGTGGTAGATTTTTAAGTGATAACTTCTGGTAAAAGAAAAAAATACTGACTTATAGTACCCATCTTGGACTGACTAAACAATGCTCTGGACTTGGGCCCTGCCAGCCAGACTCAGCATTGTCCAAACTGTGGGCTTTGGAATGGCCTCACCCTGATTCCCTTGTGTCTTAACACAGTTTGCCAATAGGAAAACGCCATTCTTTTCCTTTGAGCCTATATACCTGTTTCAGTTCAGTTCAGTTCAGTCGCTCAGTCATGTCTGACTCCTTGCGACCCCATGAATCACAGTATGCCAGGCCTCCCTGTCCATCACCAACTCCCGGAGTTCACTCAAACTCATGTCCATCAAGTTGGTGATGCCATCCAGCCATCTCATTCTCTGTCAACCCCTTCTCCTCCCGCCCCCAATCCTTCCCAGCATCAGAGTCTTTTCCAGTGAGTCAACTCGTCGCATGAGGTGGCCAAAGTATTGGAGCTTCAGCTTTAGCATCAGTCCTTCCAATGAACACCCAGGACTGATCTCCTTTAGAATGGACTGGTTGGATCTCCTTGCAGTCCAAGGGACTCGCAAGAGTCTTCTCCAACACCACAGTTCAAAAGCATCAATTCTTCAGCGATCAGCTTTCTTCACAGTCCAACTCTCACATCCATACATGACCACTGGAAAAGCCATAGCCTTGACTAGATGGACCTTGGTTAGCAAAGTAATGTCTCTGATTTTTAATGTACTATCTAGGTTGGTCATAACTTTCCTTCCAAGGAGTAAGCATCTTTTAATTTCATGGCTGCAATCAGCATCCGCGGTGATTTTTGGAGCCCAAAAAATAAAGTCTGACACTGTTTCCACTGTTTCCCCATCTATTTCCCATGAAGTGATGGGACCAGATGCCATGTTCTTTGTTTTCTGAATGTTGAGCTTCAAGCCAACCTTTTCACTCTCCTCTTTCACTTTCATCAAGAGGCTTTTGAGTTCCTCTTCACTTCCTGCCATAAGGGTGGTGTCATCTGCATATCTGAAGTTATTGATATTTCTCCCTACAAATATGCTATTATATAAAATATTTTTAGAGGGCAAATATTGCATCCTTTTCTAAAAATTGCTGTGATGTTGCTGTCCTTTATTTTTTTCTTTTTTCCATTCTTATCAAGATATAGTTGAAAAAATTATATATATCTTCTTTTCATGATGAGACGTCTGAACAGAAAGTCTTTTTTTAAAAATTTATTTATTTTAATTGGAGGCTAATACTTTACAATATTGTAGTGGTTTGGCCATACATTGACATGAATCAGCCATGGGTGTACATATATATCTTAAAGTGTACAATGTGATAAAATAAAAACATCCCTGTATTTGATGGAATTTAGAAGGCCACACACACACCCAGGGTAAGGTATGTGCTAAGGAAAGACATGAGACAGGCCCTTGGGTTTCACAATGAGCTGATCTCTAGGTTCTGTGCAAGCCCGTCTGAGTGTTGAAAAAGTGCCACAGCAGAGAGCAAAGACAAGAACAAGAGCTTTGTTTGCTTCATTGGTTTGTTTTAATTACTGGCATTGAGTAAAATATCTGTCACAGAAGTAGCTGCACAGATTCTAAGGAATGAGTACATTAGTGACGATGCATAAAATTGGGAATGTCATTAAACAAGCTACTACAGCCTTTGACAGTCAAACGAAGAAAGAAAGGAAAAGGGAAGCCTCGGAGGGGAGAGAGAATTTTATCCTCAGAGTTACATTATAGTACTCAATACCCAACCACGTGTAATATTTATTATATGCTGAAAAGTACAAACTCAATATTTCAGTTTTCAGCAACAACAAAAATCATACAAAGAAACAGAAACGTATAGCTTATTCAAGGAAACAAAACAAACAGGGAGAAACTGTCCCTGAGGGCTTAAAATTTTCTTAAAAATTCTCAAAGAACAAATGGAAAACATACAAAAAGAATTAAAGTAAATCGGGAAAATGACCAATAAACAAAATGAAACTATCAAAACCATACATTATTGAAAGGTATCAAACAGAAAAGTTAGCACTGAAAAGTCTTAACAATTGAAATAAAACTTCACTAGAAGTGGAAAACAGCAAATCTTAGCAAGCAGAAGAGAAAATTAGTTAACCTAAATATAGGACAATTGAAATTATAAAAAAGTTTGAGGAACAGAAGAAGAAAAAAACTGAATAGATGCTAAAGGACCTGTGGAACATATAAAATCCATCACTATATGTTATTATTGGATACCTAGAAGGAGAAGACAGAAAAAGGCAGAAAGAATATTTGGAAAGATAATAGCCTGAAACTGCCCAACCTGGTGGAAGTTTTGAATCTACTAATCCAAGAAGTTCAACAAATTCCAAGTAGAATAAAATCAAAGAGGGTCCCTATGTAGACACACTATAATTAAACTTCCAAAAACTAAAAAGAAACAGAATTTTGAAAGGAGCAAAACAGGAGCAATTTGCCCTCAATAAGAGCAATAGATGATTCTCGTTAAAAACAATGACTACTACTAGGAGGTCAGAAGACAATGGGATAACACAAAGTGCTAACCTAAAAACAGTCTCCTGAGAATTCTATATATGGCAGCAACGTCCTTAACAAGTGAGAACTCAGATATTCCCAGATAACCGAGAGATAACAGTCTGATACTAGTAAACCTTCCCTAAGAGAAATGCTATAAGGAGTTCTGGTGAAAATGAAAGTACAAAGATAGTCACTCAAAACTACATGAAGAGATTTTTTTAAATCCTGGTAAAGGTAAATATTTGGGCAAGTATAAAAATCCTTACTGTCATCTTTTTGGTTTGTAATTCCACTTTTTATTTTCTACAGAATTTTAAAGACAAATTTATAAAGTAATTTAAAATACATGTTTCAGGCACACAGTATACAAGGATGTGACTTGTACAGCTTCTGTATGCGATTGAGGTTAAACTGGTATCAGTTCAAACTAGATTGTTATAAATGTGGAATATTAAATGTAATCTCCATGGTAAAAACAAACAAAAATGTCTAAAAATATACACATTAAATGTGAAGGGTTTAAAACAGCTCACTATAAAAGATTAATTAAGCACAAAAGAAATCAGTATTGGAGGAAATAAGGGATAGAAAGATTTAAAACTGAAAAGAAATAGCAAATGATGGAAGTAAGTTCTTACTATAAGTAATTAGTTGAGTTAAGGAGATCCAACCAGTCCATTCTAGAGGACATCAGTCCTGGGTGTTCATTGGAAGGACTTATGCTAAAGCTGAAACTCCAATACTTTGGCCACCTCATGCGAAGAGTTGACTCACTGGAAAAGACTCTGATGCTGGGAGGGATTGGGGGCAGGAGGAGAAGGAGATGACAGAGAATGAGATGGTTGGATGGCATCACTGACTCTGTAGACATGAGTTTGAGTGAACTCCGGGAGTTGGTGGTGGACAGGGACGCCTGGCGTGTTGTGATTCATGGGGTCGCAGAGAGTTGGACACGACTGAGCGACTGAACTGAACTAAACTGAAATGAGTGAAACTCTCCAACCAAAGGACAGAGAGTGGCAGAATTAATTTTGAAAAATCCAGCTATATGCTGTCTATGAGACTCATTTTGGATTCAAGGATACAAAAAGATAGAAAATGAAAGGATTAAAAAAAGATATTTTACACAAATACTAATACCAAAGAAAGTGGGTAGGCTATACTAATTTCAGACAAAATAGACTTCAAGTCAAAACTGTTATAAGAAACAAAGGTATTATCTATTCATAAAAGAATCATTTCATTAAGTTTTCTTTATAATTAATATATTCATCAAACAAAATATGAAGCAAACATTGGCAGAATTGAAGTGGGGGACAGACAGTTCCACAGCAGTAGTTGTAGATCCAATACCACACTTTCAACAACATGTGTAACAAGAACATTATAAGGAAATAGAGGACTTGAACAACATTATAAACCAATTAGACCTGATAGACATTTATATAATACTTCACCCAACAACAGTGGAATATACATTCTTCTCAAGTAGGCATGGGACAAAGTCCAGGGCAGAATATATAAGTTAGTCATGAAACAAGTCAATAAATTTTAAAATACAGAAATCATGTAAACTGTGTTCTCTGAACACAATGGAATGAAGCTGGAAATCAATAACAGAAAGATAACTAAAAACAAAATTGAAATTAAACAATACATTCTGGAAAAACCAATAAGTCAAAGACGAAATCACAAGAGAAAACACTTAGAGAAGAATGAATGAAAACTCAGCATATGAAACTTATAAGATGCAACAAACACAATGCTCAGAAGGAAATTTAAAAATATAACTCCTATATTACAAAAGAAGAAAAATCTTCTATCAATAACCTAACCTTGCCCCCTTGTGAAGCTGAAAGAAAGGCATGATAAACTCAAAGCTAGCAGAGGAAAGAAGTAAAAAATAGAAAGAAAAAAAAGTACAATCAATCAAACCAAAGTTTCACTGAAAATATAAACAAAACTGGCAAAACTTTATCTAGACTGATAAAGAAAAAAAAAGAGAAGATATAAATCACCTAAATCAGAAGTCAAAGTGGAGGAATTTACTATTGGTCTCAGAAAAATAAAAATGAATTGTAAGAGAATACTATGAGGAATTTTACTCCAACAAATAAGATAACTTCAATGAAAGACAATTCCTAGAAACATGCAAATAGTCTAATCTGACAGAAGAAGAAATAGAAAATTTCAGCAGATTCTTAACAGAAAGATTAGTTCAGTAAAAATGTTTAATAATGAAAATCTAGTACCATATGGATTCATTGGTGAATTCTATCTAACATTTAAAAAATTAACACCCTTCTTCTCAAACTTTCCAAAAAATGCAAGATAAGGGAACACTTTTATTTTATTTATTTTTTTATTGGAGGCAAATTACTTTACATTAATATAATATATTGGTTGGTTTTTGCCATACATTGACACGAATCCGCCCCGGGTGTACATGTGTTCCCCCTCTTGAACCCACCTCCCACCTCCCTCCTCCCCATATCCTCCCTCCAGGTCATCCCCATGCACCAGCCCCAAGCATCCTGTATCATGCGTCGAACCTGGACTGGTGATTCATTTCACATATGATAATATACATGCTACAATGCCATACTCCCAAATCATCCCACCTTCACCCTCTCCCACAGAGTCCCAAAGACTGCTCTATACACCTATGTCTCTTTTGCTGTCTTGTATACAGGGTTAAGGTTACCATCTTTCTAAATTCCATATATATGCGTTAGCACACTTTATTGATGTTTTTCTTTCTGGCTTACTTCACTCTGTATAATAGGCTCCAGTTTCATCCACCTCATTAGAACTGATTCAAATGCATTCTTTTTGATGGCTGAAAAATACTCCATTGTGTATATGTACCAAAGCTTTCTTATCCATTCGTCTGCAGATGGACATCGAGGTTGCTTCCATGTCCTTGCTGTTATAAACAGTGCTGCATTTTAAACTCATTCTAGAAAGCTGGCATTACCCTGATACCAAATCCAAAGACATTGAAAGAAAAAAAAAAAAGATCATATACTTTCAAGTATAGATTCCTGGGCACTCACTCCAGCTCCTCTTACTCTAGTGCTGCTCTCCACTAATATAGTGCTGTGATTGTCAAAGAAAATGCACACACTTACAAGGAATGGAGGCTTCTTGGACCCAACCTCGGGGCTCTGCTCCAGCACCTTGGGCCCTGCTCCTGCTCCTCATGGGGTAATGAGTGCCACTGATGACAGGAGAATTCCAGGCTCACACCTGGCTCTGGTTTGAGCCCCTCCATCTCCAGCCATACTCCCAGCAAGGTGGTAGCCACCCGCACACCCTGGGTGACTCATGCTTAATTCAGATCCAGATCTCCTACCAAAGACACTGGACACATGCAAAGTGAATAGGGATGATCTCATAAGAGTCTACCCCTTTAAGACTAGAATAGATTATTGTTTTCACTTAATTTCATAGAAACAAAAAAGTTAAAATGAGAAACATAGGAATATGTTTCAGATGAAAAATTGAGGACTAAGACCCTAGAAAAATGCTAATGAGACAGAGATAAATAATTCATCAGATGAGGTCAAAGTAACAGTAATAAGATAAGTGAACTTGGGAAAAGAATAAACAGTGAGAACTCTAACAAGGAACTAGAAAATTTAAAAAGGACCAGTTAGAGCTGAAGAAATCAAAAATACACGAGAAGGGAATAACATCAGACTAGGTAATACAGAAGAATGTAACACAGAACTAAATCATCCAATCAGATCAGAAAAATGAAAATAAATTTTAATGAGCATAATTTAAGGGACCTCTAAAATAATGCTTTTGAACTGTGGTGTTGGAGAAGACTCTTGCGAGTCCCTTGGACTGCAAGGAGAGCCAACCAGTCCATTCTAAAGGAGATCAATCCTGGGTGTTCATTGGAAGGACTGATGCTAAAGCTGAAACTCCAATACTTTGGCCACCTCATGCGACGAGTTGACTCACTGGAAAAGACTCTGATGCTGGAAAAGGTTGGGGGCGGGAGGAGAAGGGGACAACAGAGAATGAGATGGCTGGATGGCATCACGGACTCTGTGGACATGAGTTTGAGTGAACTCCGGGAGTTGGCGGTGGACAGGGAGGTCTGGCATGCTGTGATTCATGGGGTCGCAGAGAGCTGGACACGACTGAGCGACTGAACTGAAATGAACTGAAAATAATGCCAAGTACACTAATATTTGCATTTAGGGGTTCCAAAACAAGAAGAGAGAGAAAAGGGTAGAAAGTGAAGTTGATGAAATTACAGCTGAAAAATTCCTGAGGCTGAAGAAGGAAACATTTTCCAGGTATAGGAAGCACAGAGCCCCATACAAGATGAACCCAAAGAGAGTCACACTAAGACATACCATAAATAAACTGGCAAAAGTTAAAGATAAGGAGAGAATTTTCAAGGCAGCAAAAGAAATACAAATAGTCACATATAAAGGAATTCCCTATAAGACTATATGTGGTTGTCCCACATAAAGTTTGCAAACCAGAAGGGGGTGGCATGATATATTTATTTAAAGTACTGAAAGTAAGACTTCCCTGGTGGTCCAATGGCTAAGATTCCACACTCTCAATGCAGGGGGCTCAGGTTCAACCCCTGGTCAGGGAACTAGATCCCACGTGCTGCAACCAAGACTTCACATGCTGCAACTAAGAGTTAGCATGCCACAACTAAAAGATTCCACATGCCACAACCAAAGGTCCCACATGCTGCAACTAAGACCTGACGCAGCCAAGTAGAAAAGTAAATAAAAATAAATATTCAAAAAAGTACTGAAAGGGAAAAACACAACCTAAGATATTCTACCCATCATGGTTATCATTCAGAACTGAAGAAGAGCTGAAGATTTTTTCAGACAAACAAAAACTAGAAGAGTTCATCAATACTAAACTGATCTTACAAGAAATGCTAAAGGGTATTTAAATGGAAAAGAAAAGACTACAAGAAGTAAGAATTTATATGAAAGGGGAAAATATCCCACTAGTAAAGGCAAATATATATTAATAGCAAAGGCTGTTATCAACCACTTAAACTAATAGGAAGGTTTAGAGACGAAATTTTTAAAATCAACTATAATGACAGAGCATGAGATGGTTGAATAGCATCCCTGACTTGATGGACATGAGTTTGAGCAAGCTCCGGGAGCTGGTGATGGACAGGGAAGCCTGGCGTGCCTCAGTCCATGCAGTCACAAAGAGTTGGACACAATTTGGTGACTGAACTAAATTGATAACTATAATAAACAAGGAAGAGACATGAAGATGTAAAAAACACAAAATACAGGTGAAAGTAGTAAAAAAAGAAAAAAAGTAGATCTTTTAGAATGTGCTTGAATTGAATTGACTATGAGTTTGTACCAGTAAATATAGTCATAGGTCAAAATAAACGGTAACCACAAATCTAAACCTTCCATAGACACAGAAAAACTAAAGAGAAAAGAATACTAAAGAAAACTGTCAAACCACAAGGGAAGAGACCAAAAAAATAACAGAGAAGAGCTAAAAACAAGAAAACAAGTAACAAAATGACAAAAAGTACACACCTATCAATATTCACTTTAAATATCAATACACTGATGTTCCCATCAAAAGACAGAAAGGGGCTAATTGGATGAAAAACAAGACTCATCTATATATAGCCTACAAGAAACTCACTTCAGAGCTAAAGACGCACAGAGACTGAAGGTGAGGGGATGGAAAAAGTTTTTTCACACAAATGGAACCAAAAAGAATGCTGGGGTGGCGGTACTGACAACAGAAAAAGAAGACTTTAAATAAAAGTCTATGACAAAAGACCAAGAAGGGCATTACACAATAAAGGGATCTATACAAGAATAGGATGTAATGTTTGTTAACATTCATGCACCTAATAGGTATGTATATCAGTTGCTCAATTGTGTCCAACTCTGTGACCACATGGACTGTAGCCCCTCAGGCTCTTCTGTCCATGGAATTCTCCAGGCAAGAAAATTAGAGTGGGTAGCCATTCTCTTCTCCAGGTGATCTTCCCAACCCAGGAATCGAACCTGGGTCTCCGGCTTCACAGGTGGACTCTACTGTCTGAGCCACCAGGGAAGCCCATGCACCCAATATAGTACTGTGCTGTTTCTGGATGGAATGTTCTATAGATAGCTATTATGTCCATCTGGTCTAATGTGTCATTTAAAGGCTATTGTTTCTTTATCGATAGCTGTCTGATTGTAACCGGGGTGTTATAGTCCCCTATGATTATTTTATCATTGTCAATTTCTCCTTTTTAGTCTGTTAATATTTGTTTTATGGATTTGGTTTAACAAATTTAAGAGGATAGAAATTATATCAAACCTCTTTTCTGACCATAAAGATATGAAACTAGAAATCAATTACAGGAAGAAAAATAGTAAAAACATAAATGCATGGAGACTAAACAACATGCAATTAAAAAGCAATGGGTAAATGAAAAAAGCAAAGATGAAATCAGAAAATATCTCAAGACAAATAAAAATAAAAACAACTTTTCAAGATCTATGGTATGCAGCAGAAGTAAATCTAAGAGGGAAATTTATACCTGTAGAAACAAGAAAAATTTCAAACTACGTATCATCTAAAGGAATGAGAAAAAGAAGAAAAACAAAACCCAAGGTCATCAGAAGAAAGGAAATAATAAAGGCCAGAATAGAAAAGAATAAAATATAGACAAAAATAGAAAAGATCAGTGAAACCAAGAGCTATTTTTTTAAATGATAAAGAAAATTAATAAGTGTTTAATCAGGATCAATAGGTGAAAAAAGAGGACCCAAATAAACAAAATGAAAGAGGAAAAATTACAAATGATATCACAGAGATACAAAAAAATTAAAACAGAACACTATGAAAGTTATATGCCAACAAATTGGACACCCTAGGAAGAAATGGATAATTTGCAAAAAACATGCAACCTTCCAAAACTGAATCAGGAGAAATAGAAAATCTGAAGAGACTAATCACTAGTAGTGAAACTGAATCAGTAATGCAAAACTCCCACGAGGCAAAAGTCAAAGACTGAACAGTTTCACAGCTGAAAAGTTAATATCTATTGTTCTCCAACTATTCAAAAAAATTGAGGAGGAAACTATTGAATCCATTCTACAAGACCACCATTTTCCTGATATCAAAACCAAAGACATTATTAAAATGAAAATTACTGGACAATATCCTGATGAATATAGATACAAAAATTCTCAGCATGTTAGCCAACTGAATTCAACAGTATATAAAAAATATCAAACCATGATCAAAAGAAATTAATTATAGGGATGCAAGGATGGTTCAATATCTGCAGATGGTTCAATATCAATGTGATATACCACATTAACAAGTGCTAAGTCACTTCAGTCATGTCCGACTGTTTGCAACCCCATGGACTGTAGCCTGCCAGGTTCCTCTGTCCATGGGGATTCTCCAGGCAAGAATACTGGAGTAGGTTGCCATGCCCTCCTACCACATTAACAAAAGGAAGGATAAAAATCACAAGATCGAGCTTCCAGCATGGCATATCAGGGCCAGGGCCAGAAGGTGCAGAAGGTGATGGTTCAGCCCATCAATCTCATCTTCAGACACTTGCAAAATAGATCGCGGATTCAGGTGTGGCTTTAGGAGCAAGTGAATATGCAGATAGAGGGCTGTATCATTGGTTGGACCTCGTATTAGATGACGCAGAAGAGATTCATTCTAAAACAAAGTCAAGAAAACAACTGGGTCAGATCATGCTAAAAGGAGATAACATTACTCTGCTCCAAAGTGTCTCCAACTAGAAGTGATAAATGAAGTGAGAAATTGTTTGGCAATACTATTGGTTTTTTTAGGTGTCCTTTGTTAGAGATGTAGTTCTAAAACATGTATTCATATTGTTCTGCTCACCCTTATGTTATTACCAGTTGACAATAAATGCTGTGGGACTGTTTTTATAAAAAAAAAAAAATCACAAGATCATCTCAGTAGACACAGAAAAAGCATTTGATAAAATTCAAAATTCATTTATGATAAAAACTCCCTTCAAAGTTAGTATATAGAGGACATATCTCAATATAATAAAGGCTAGTTATGAGAAACCAACAACTAATGCCATGCTCAATGCTGAAAAGCTGAAAGTTTTTCCTCTAAAATCAGGAATAAGACAAAGATGCCCAATCTTTCCTCTTTTGTTTGACATACTATTGGAAGTCCTATGGGAAAGACTGAAGGCAGGAGGAGAAGGGGACGACAGAGGATGAGATGGCTGGATGTCATCACCGACTTGATGGACGTGAGTTTGTGCAGGCTCCGGGAGCTGGTGATGGACAGGGAGGCCCGGCGGCTGCAGTCCCTGGGGTCACAGAGAGTCGGATGCAACTGAGCAACTGAACTGACTGACTGACTGGAAGTCCTAGTCACAGAGGCCAACAAGAAAAAGAAATAAAAAAGCACCCAAACTGGGAGGGAAGAAGCAAGACTGTCACTATTTCAGATGACGTGATATATGCAAAAGCCTAATGTCTCTACCAAGAAACTATCAGAATTAATAAAGGAATTCAGTAAAGCTGAAGGATACAATATTAATATAAAGAAATCCATTGTTTTTCTTTCTATAAAATTCTACTAAAATTTAACATACTAGTAATTTTTTAATTAAAGTATAGTTCATTTACACTATTCTATTAGTTTCAGGTGTACAGCATCGTGAGTCAGTGTTTTACAGATTATACAGCATTCAAAGTTCCTATAAGATAGTGACTGAAATTCCTTGTACTATACAATATATCCTTGTTGCTTATCTATTTTATATGTGATATTTTATATCCCTTTATCTTATACTCCTAATTTGCCACTTCCCTTTCCTTAACCCTTTGGTAACCACTAGTTTGTTTTCTAAATCTGTGAGTTGGTTTCCATTTTGCATATATTCATTGGTAGTATTTTTTAGATTCCACAAATTAGGAATATGACTCACACAGTCTTTGTCTTTCTGTGTATAAATCACTTAACTAAGCATAATATTCTCTAGATCCATCCACATTGCTGCAAATAGCAGAATTTCATTCACTTTTCTGGCTGAGTAAACTACACACACACACACACACACACACACACATATGTTGTGATCCACACAGTCAAAAGCTGTATAAACAACTGTGGAAAATTCTTAAAGACATAGGAGTATCAGACCACCATACCTGTCTTCTGAGAAACTTGTATGTAAGTCAAGAAGCAACAGTTAGAACTGGACATGGGGCAACTGACTGATTCAAAATTGGGAAAGGAGTATGACAAGGTTATATATTATAACCCTGCTTATTTAACTTAAATGCAAAGTACATCATGCAAAATGCCAGGCTGGATGAATCACAAACTGGAACCAAGACTGCTGGGACAAATATCAACAACCTCAGATATGCATATGATACCACTCTAATGGTAGAAAGCAAACAGGAACTAGAGTCTCTTGGTGAGGGTGAAAAGGGAAAGTAAAAAAGCTCTCTTGAAACTAAACATTAAAAAAAACACATGTACTCTAATGTTCATTGCAGCAGTGTTTATAATAGCCAGGACATGGAAGTAACCTAGATGTCCATCTGCGGACAAATGGATAACAAAACTGTGGTACATATATACAATGGAGTATTACTCAGCAATTAAAAAGAATACATTTGAATCAGTTCTAATGAGGTGGATGAAACTGGAGCCTATTATACAGAGTGAAGTAAGCCAGAAAGAAAAATACCAATACAGCATACTAACGCGTATATATGGAATTTAGAAAGATGGTAACAATAACCCTGTATACGAGACAGCAAAAGAGACATGGATGTATAGAACAGTCTTTTGGACTCTGTGGGAGAGGGTGAGGGTAGGATGATTTGGGAGAATGGCACTGAAACATGTATATTATCATATGTGAAACGAATCACTAGTCCAGGTTTGATGCATGATACAAGATGCTCGGGGCTGGTGCACTGGGATGACCCGGAGGGATGGGATGGGGAGGGAGGTGGGAGGGGGGGTTCAGGATGGGGAACACATGCACACCCAGGGCAGATTCATGTCAATGTATGGCAAAACCAATACAATATTGTAAAGTAATTAGCCTCCAATTAAAATAAGTAAATTTAAAAAAAAACTAAGATTATGGCATCTGGCCCCATCACTGCATGGCAAATGGAAGGGACAAAATGGAAGCAGTGACAGAATTTATTTTCTTGGGCTCCGAAATCTCTGTGGATGGTGACTGAAGCCATGAAATTAAGACATTTGCTCCTTGGAAGGAAAATCATGACAAACCTAGATAGCACGTTAAAAAGCAGAGACATCACTTTGCCATCAAAGTCCATATGTTTCCAGTAGTCATGTACAAATGTCAGAGTTGGACCATAAGGAAGGCTGGGCGCTAAAGAACTGATGCTTTTGAGCTGTGGTGCTGGAGAAGACTCTTGAGAGTCCCTTGGATTGCAAGGGAATCAAACCAGTTAATCCTAAAGGAAATCAACCCTGAATATTCACTGAAGCTGAAGCTCCAATACTTTGGCCACCTGATGCAAGGAGCCAACTTACTGGAAAAGACTGAAGGCTAAAGGAGAAGGAGGCAGCAGAGGATGAGATGGTTAGATACTATCACTGACTCAATGGACATGAATCTGAGCAACTCGGGGAGATAGTGAGGGACAGAGGAGCCTGGTATGCTGTTGTCCATGAGATTGCAAAGAGTCAGACATGACTTAGTGACTGAACATCAACAAATATATGTGTGTATGTGTGTGTGTATATATATATGGCTCAGCAGTAAAGAACCTGCCTGCAGTGCGGAAGACGTGGGTTCAATCCTTGGGTCGGGATGATCCCCTGGAGGAGGGCATGCACTCCAGTATTCTTGCCTGGAGAATTCCTATGGACAGAGGAGCCTGGAGGGCTGCAGTCCATGGGGTTGCAAAGATTTGGACACAACTGAGTGACTAAGCACAGCACAACATGGTCGAACTACCCAAAGTCATTACAGACTTAATGCAACCCTTACCAAAATACCCATGATATTTTTCACAGAACTAGAACAAATAATCCTAAAATTTATATGGAGTCACACACACACACACACACACAAAACAAATAGCCAACGCAGCTGAGAAAAGTGAACAAAGTTATAAGTATCACAGTGGCTGACTTTAGACTACAAAGTTTCAGTACTCAAACAGTGTGGTACTGGCACATAAAACAGGCACATAGATCAGTGGAAAACAATAGAGGACCCAGAAATAAATCCACACACTTAAGGTCAATTAACCTACAACAAAGGAGGCAAAAATATACAATGGGGAAAAGGCCGTCTTCAATAAATGGTGCTGGGAAATTGGAATATCTGCATGTAAAATAATTAAAAGATTTTCTCATACCACATATGAAAATAAACTGAAAATAGATCAAACACTTAAATGTGTTAAGACCTGAAACCACAAAACTCCTAAAAGGGAATATACGCAGAACACTCTTTTACATGAATTATAACAATAGTGTTTTGGGCTTGTCTCTTTAGGAAAGAAAGGAAAATAAAAAATAAACAAATGAAATCTAGTTAAACTTAAAAGTTTTAGCAAGGTAAAGCATACCACTAAGAAAGTTACAAAATGAAAAGACATCCTACTGAATGAGAGAAAATATTTGCAAGTAATATATCCTATAAGTATTAATATCCAAAATATACAACAGCTCATACAACTCTCTATATATTTATATCTATATCTATATGTATATCTCCTATCTATCTAAATTCAATTTAAGAATGGACAGAAGACCTAAACTGACATTTTCCCTGAGGAGACACACAAATGGCCAACAGGCACATGAAAAGATGCTCAACATTGCTAATCATCAGAGAAATGCAAAGCAAAACCACAGTGAAATACCACCTCACACCTGTCAGAATGGCTATCATCCACAAGATCATATTAATAAAGACCATCAATGAAGCTGAACAGAAAGGAAAAAAAGAAAATATATAAAGATGGTTTAAGATGACACCATCCCTGCAGAAAATCAAGAGGAACTAAAGAGCCTCTTAGTGAAAGAGAAGAATGAAAAATTTGGCTTAAAACTCAACGTTCAAAAAATGAAGATCATGGCATCTGGTCCCATCACTTCATGCCAAATAGATGGGGAAACAATGGAAATAGTGATAGACTTTATTTTCTTGGGCTCCAAAATCACTACAGATAGTGACTGCAGCCATGAAATTAAAAGACGGTTAGTTCCTGGAAGAAAAACTATGACAAACCTCGACAGTATACTAAAAAGCAGAGACATTACTTGCTGACAAAGGTCCATATAGTAAAAACTATGGCTTTTCCAGTATGTATGGATGTGAGAGTTGGACCATAAAGAAAGCTGAGCACCAAAGAACTGATGCTTTAAAAAAAAAAAAGTATTTATTTTTTAATTGAAGGATAATTGCTCTACAGAATTTTGTTGTTTTCTGTCAAACATCAACATGAATCAGCCATAGGTATATATATGTCCCCTCCCTCTTGAGCCTCCCTCCCATCTCCCTCCCCATCCCACCCCTCTTGAGTTCCCTGGGACATACAGCAAATTCCCATTGGCTATCTATTTTACATATGTGAGAGTTCAATGGTGAAGAAAGCTGAGTGCTGAAGAACTGATGCTTTTAAACTGTGGTGTTGGAGAAGACTCTTGAGAGTCCCTTGGACTGCAAGGAGATCCAACCAGACCATCCTAAAGGAGATCAGTCCTGGGTGTTCATTGGAAGGACTGATGTTGAAGCTGAAACTCCAATACTTTGGCCACCTCATGCGAAGAGTTGACTCACTGGAAAAGAGTCTGATGCTGGGAGGGATTGGGGGTGGGAGGAGACGGGGACGACAGAGAATGAGATGGCTGGATGGCATCACCGACTCGATGGACATGAGTTTGAGTGAACTCCGGGAGTTGGTGATGGACAGGGATGCCTGGCGTGCTGGGATTCATGGGGTCGCAAAGAGTCGGACACGACTGAGAGACTGAACTGAACTGAATGTAAGTTTCCATGTTACTCTCTCCATACATCTCACCCTCTCCTCCCCTCTAAAAGAATTCAGAATAATGATAGTAAAGATGATCAAAAACCTTGAAAATAGAATGGAGAAAATATAAGAATCAATTAACAAAGACCTAGAAGAATTAAAGAATAAACATACAAACAACACAATTATTGAAATTAAAAACACTCTAGAAGGAATCAATAGCAGAATATCTGAAGCAGAAGAATGGATCAATGAGCTGGAAGATAAAATGGTGGAAATAACTACTGAAGAACAGAATAAAGTAAAAAGAATGAAAAGAACTGAGGATAGCCTCGGAGATGCCTGGGAGAAGATTAAACGCACCAACATGATACAGAACCCACAATGAGAAGAGACAGAAAAGGGAGCAGAGAACATATTTGAAGATATAATCACTGAAAAATTTCCAAACCTGGGAAAGGAAACAGACATCAAGTCCAGGGGGCACAGAGAGTTGGCCCACACAGGATCCACCAAAAAGGACCACACCAAGACACACTGTGATTAAAATGGCAAAAATTAAAGATAAAGAGAGAATATTGAAGCAGCAAGGGAAAAGCAACAAGTTACATACAAGGAACTCCCATAAGGGTATCAGTTGACTTTTCAGCAGAAACTCTGCAGGCCAGAAGGGAATGGCATGATTAACTTTAAGGGATGAAAGGGAAAAACCTACAACAAAGAATAATCTACCTAGCAAGGTTTTCATTCAGATTTGATGGAGAGATTGAAAGTTTTACAGATGATAAAAAAGAGTTCAGCACCACCAAAACAGCTTTAAAAGAAATATTAAAGCGACTTCTGTAAGTGAAAAAAAGCCACAACTAGAACATGAGAATTATGAAAGGAAGAAACTCATTGCTAATACATAGTGAAGATAGTAAATCAAACACATACAAAGCCAATAAGAAGGTTAAAAGACAAAATGCCAAGACTATACCCACAATAAGTAGTTAAGAAATACATGATCAAAAAGAAGTAAAATATTAATAAAACAATAATCTTGAAGAAAGGGGAGTAAATATGCAGTGTTTTTAAAATACATTTGAAAATAAAAGATCAACAATGTAAAATAACCATGAGGATTATAGAAGAATTATATAAACCTCATGATAAGCCCAAAGAAAACCTATAATAGATAGATATACACACAGAAAAAGAAAGAAATCCAAGCATAATGCTACATATAGTCATCAACTCATGAGGAAATAGAACAAAGAAAGAAGAAAGGAACAAAAAAGAGCTATAAAAGCAATCCCAAACCAATGAACAAAACAGCAGTAGTTAATACCTACTCTAGATATAAATGAACTAAATGCTCCAACCAGATGACATAAAATGGATGCAAACATAAGACCCATATATATGCTGCCTACAAGAGACTCACTTCAGATCTAAACTAACCTAAGTGCCCATTAATAGATGAGTGGTTGAAGAAGATGTGGTACATATATACAATGGAATATTACCCGGCCATAAAAAAGAATGAAATCTTACCATTTGCAACAACATGGATGGATCTAGAGGATATTGGGCTAAGTGAAATAAGTCAGACAAAGACAAATACTTTGTGTGTGCGTGTTTATATTAGTCGCTTAGTCGTGTCTGACTCTGTGACTCCATGGACTGTAGCCCGCCAGGCTCCTCTGTCCATGGAATTCTCCAGGCAAGAATACTGGAGTGGGGTGCCTTTCTTTCTCCAGGGAATCTTCCCAACTCAGGGACTGAACCCAGGTCTCCCACATTGCAGCAGATTCTTTACCATCTGAGCCACCAAGGAAGTCCAAATATATGATTTCACTTATACGTGGAATCTAAATAAAGCAAATGAACAAACAGAACAGAGTTATAGATACAGAGAAAAAACAGGTGGCTGCCAGGGGTGAGGGGTTGGGGTAAGGAAAGAAATAGGTGAGGAAGATTAAGAGGTACAAACTTCCAGTTGTAAAATAAATGAATCACAGGTATGAAATGTGCAGTGTGCAGAATAAAATAAAAAATTATGTAATATATTTGTATAGTGACATACTGTAATTAGACTTATCAGTGATAGTTTTGAGCTGTGGAGAAATACCAAATCACTATGTCGTATAACAGGAACTAACATATCAATTAGACTTCAAAGACAAACTCATAGAAAAAGAGATTAGTTCTATGATTACCATGGCAGGAGAGTGTTGAGGGAGGATGGAATTGGTTGAAGGCAGTCAAAAGTTATAAACTTCCAGCAGTCACAAGATAAATGAGTACTAGGGATGTAATGTGGGCTTCCCAGGTGGGTCAGTGGTGAACTAAGTCATGTCCGACTCTTTGCAATCCCACGGACTGTAGCCTGTCGGGCTCCTCTGTCCATGGAATTCTCCAGGAAAGAGAATTCAGGCAGATGTTAAACATTCTTAAACTGATATAAGATATCAATTTGAAATCTCCAAATCAAGCCACAGATGCAATCGTAAGCTATTAAAAGCATTTCAATTAAAATAAAAAACAAGAAAAAGAGACCTAGCAATATTTCTACTAGAGGTTCTAATCATTGCAATAAGATAAGAAAAATTAATTAAGGATAAGATGTAGAAAAGGAAGTGATGAAACAAGCTTTATCTGAAGAAAAGATATTTAAAAATCTAGAACAATTAAATAATCAACTGACAAACTATTAAAAATTAGTCCTATATGGTGGGTGGAAATATTATCAATACACAGAAATCAACAGCTGTGTCTGATTAGCAAATGCAATTAAAAATAATCTTTATATAAGCATAGAAATCCTAAAATACAAAGATTTAAACCTAGAAAAAAAGTACAAAGCCTTTATGAATAACTAGAATAACTAATATGTTTTTTCATATTAAATAAAAAAGATTATAAATTGAATTTAAAATTTTAAGAACAACTACGCTGGAAATTTGTGCTCTTGGTATACAAAATATTAGCTTCACACTCAAAGCAGATGCAACTACTTCTCTGTATACACCAAAACCAACCAGGAATAAAGCACAACTCCTCACTGACAGAGAAACATATAGTGCTTGATGGATAAAGATTCCAGTCCTCAGACACTTGCAACCCCTTAATGGACAGAACATGTTCTCTCCGGTAATGTCATAAAGCCATCATCCCTTCCACAAGCTCTGATAAAGGGATCCACCCTGCACTTTGTTTTCTTACCTTGTCGGGAGATGGATCCCCATCCTGTAGCCCAGCAAGAAAGGTTCGAAAGAGTCAAGTCTGGGGGTGCAATACAGACGGGAAGCACAGAGTCGGAAAAAACAATGCCGGTTTTCAGCTGCACCAGAGCGATGTCGCCTCCAATAGGGTGATACAATTCATATGTGGGGTGTATGATCACTCTATTCACCTCAAACCACTGTGTGTGATTGCCTGCAACTGTGAGGTCCACAAGACCCACATACATATCAAATGCCTCAGTGTTCTTATTCCTGTAGAGACAGAGAACAAAGGTACAGTGGTTCAAGCACCTGACACCTGGGAAGAGGAGCTTCCATGAGCTCACAGGCCCAAGGAGTCCTAGAGCATGGGGGCCTGGGTATCCAAGCTCTCAGCCAGGATGTGGAAAGTGAGCCGTTCCAGCATAGTAGGGACCTGACTGGCAGAATTGCTCCCAAAGAAGTCCTGACCTGAGTACATGGAGGATTCAAGGACTCACCAGTATCTGCTGGATGGTGAGCTTGTCAGATGTACAGTGAGCTGCCAATGAGGATATGTCTTTCATCACCTCTCATCTTATAATCCTAAGATGTGACTCCTCACCTCACCTCTCATCCTATTATTTTTTGCACACCTATCTGGAAGAGCTGATGGCCCTAAAGGAGTCCTCAGTCCTGTGCAAGAAGCTGTAGTGAATGGAGCTGTGTGCTGGGTCCCACTCTCTCCCCAACTCTAATAAGTCCCAGTCCTATGTCTTGCAGCCCTAGGCCTCCATGGGAAGGGTATCCATCACCACCCACTCACCTGTCAAAGCAGTGGGCAGCAGACAGGATCCAGTACTCATCAAGGATGGACCCACCGCAGATGTGGTAACCTGCATAGTGCACACTGACCTGCCACGGCCACTTTCCCTCAAGGGCGTCCACGCCTCCCAGTATCTTCCCTTGCACATGGCGCTGGCCACAGGCTGAAGGAAGAATGACAAAGGGTGTGAGTAGCAGTGGCACCAGGGTGGGCCTGGCCACATGGAAAGGGAAGGCAGGGAGACTGGGAGGCGAGGAAAAAGGAAAGGACCGCGGAAGGCTGGGTCTCCACCCCTGGGAGTCGGAAGCTCGGGATTCACTGGATTCACCGCCAGGACCACCGCCAACCTGGGCTTGGAGGGGTCCTACCCACATCACGGCTAAGGGCGACCTCCTCGCTGGCAGGGTGCCTGTGGGCTGTGGCTGCAACCTGGGTGGGAGGCAGGAGAAACAGGAGCAGGAGGAGGCTCCGGGACGCGGGCCAGGACTCTCCAGGCCCAGCGCGAGGGCCAGTCAGTGCGGCGGCCATGTGGGCGAGTCTCAAGGACGGCAGGGCTGGAGCGCACAGCCGGTGACGCCATAAACACGCGACAGTGCCCACGCACACGACAGTACGAAGGCGCAGCAGCCCGAGCCCCAGCTGTCTCGCTCCTCAGCCGGGAGCCCCCTCTCAGTGGCCCCCCTCCCCCACCCCCACCATGGCTGGCTCTCTGTGCTTTCACTCCCTGGAGGGTGCTCAGTTAGACTCTGGGTGGGCTTTCTCCCTCATGGTGGTGGTCTCTCTCCCTACTCAGCTGCCTGGCTGTTAGTTAATGCAATGGGAATAATTTCATCCTGAGTCTCCCAACATCCAGCCAGCAAGCTTAGATTTGGTCATGTCTTAGTTGCAGCATTACAGAAATGTACAAGCACTTTTCACACCTCTTCTTGATCATATTTGCTAATGTACCATTGAATAAAGCAAGTTATACAGATGTTGGGGAAAAGGGGATTGGAAAAATGCACTATAGTACTTAAGCCCCCTCTGTGGAAACTTCAGAACTCTGTTGTTGTGACAATACATACACAAATGAACAGGACTATCTTCCAACAAACTGTATTTACAGACACTGAAATTGGAATTTTAATTTTTGCATCTCATAAAATATTTTCTTGTTTTAACCCCAAGCAATAAAAGTGTATAAACTGCTCTTAGTTAAGAATGTACAGGGCTTCCCTGGTGGCTCAGAGGTTAAAGCATCTGCCGCCAATGCGGGAGACCCGGGTTCGATCCCTGGGTCGGGAAGATCCCCTGGAGAAGGAAACGGTAACCCACTCCAGTATTCTTGCCTGGAGAATCCCGTGGACGGAGAAGCCTGGTAGGCTGCAGTCCACGGGGTCGCAAAGAGTCCGACACGACTGTGCGAGGGAACGGAAGCACAGAGATTACTACACTTAATTAAAAAAAAAAAGAATGTACAAATGTACATTAGTTCAGATGTACAGAAGTAGGTAGTTTGCAACCTCTGCTCTGTTTCTTATATTTATTTTTTTTAAATAGATTTTATTTTTTGTAGCAGTTTTAGGTTCACAGCAAAAGTAGACAGAAGGTACAGAGGTTGTTAATGGGGAGTCAATGTGTGTATCAGCATAGAAGGTATTGGGAAATCTCTGTACACTCTATTTCTTGATATTAATCCCTTGTCTTTTATATGTATTGCCAGTAATTTCTGCTTCTTCACTGTTTCTTGTTCTTTAATATGTTTCAAGTGTGTTCATAATTGTTCAATGGAGAACTTTTATAATGGCTGCTTTAAAATCCTTGCCCAAATTCAATAGCTAGGTGAGCTTGATGTTGGTGCTCATTAATAATCTTTTCTTTTTTAAAATTTATTTTAATTGGAGGCTAATTACTTTACAATATTGTAGTGGTCTTGCCATACATTGACCTGAATCAGCCGTGGGTGTACATGTGTTCCCCATCCTGAACCCCCTCCCACCTCCCTCCCCATCCCATCCCTCTGGGTCATCCCAGTGCACCAGCCCTGAGCATCCTGTCTCACACATCGAACCTGGACTGGCGATCTGTTTCACATATGATAATATACACGTTTCAACGCTATTCTCTCAAATCATCCCACACTCGCCTTCCCCCACAGAATCCAAAAGACGGTTCTTTTCATTTGTATCTCTTTTGCCATCTTGCATATAGGGTTATAGTGACCATCTTTCTAAATTCCATATATATGTGTTAGTATACTGTATTGGTGTTTTTCTTGCTGGCTTACTTCACTCTGTATAATAGGCTCCAGTTTCACCCACCTCATTAGAACTGATTCAAATGTATTCTTTTTAATGGCTGAGTAATATTCCATTGTGTATATATACCACAGCTTTCTTATCCATTCATCTGCTGATGGACATCTAGGTTGCTTCCATGTCCTGGCTATTATAAACAGTGCTGTGATGAACATTGGGGTACGCGTGTCTCTTTCAATTCTGGTTTCCTCGGTGTGTATGCCCAGCAGTGGGATTGCTGGGTCATATGGCAGTTCTATTTCCAGTTTTTTTTAAAGGAATCTCCACACTGTTCTCCATAGTGGCTGTACTAGGTTGCATTCCCACCAACAGTGTAAGAAGTTTCCCTTTTCTCCATACCCTCTCCAGCATCATTGTTTGTAGACTTTTGTATAGCAGCTATTCTGACCAGCTAATAGTCTTTTCTTATTGGAATTGAGAGTTTACTAGTTTTTAGTGTGACAAGGGCTTCCCTGGTGGCACAGATGGTAAAATGTCTGCCTGCAATGCGGGAGACCTGGGTTCAATCCCTGGGTTGGGGAACATTCCTTGGAGAAGGAAATGGCTAACCCACTCCAGTACTCTTGCCTGGAAAATCCAATGGAGAGAGGAGCCCTTTAGGCTATAGTCCATGGGGTCGCAGAGAGTTGGACACAACTGAGTGACTTCAATAGTGTGACAAATAATGTTGGACTGTGTCCTTTGCATTTTGAGTATTGCTCATGAGACGCTGGTTCCCACTTAAATCTTTTAATCTATTTTAGCAAGTTGAAAATCTGTTTAGGTCCAGAATGCATATCCTGGCTCACTCTGGTGAACTGGTTCCAACAGCAGTTTATCAAGTCTTTGCAGGGCTATTCTTATTTGTCCACTTGCATGCTTCCAAGATGATGGGATCCCACCTCATAGTCTTTTCAGTGCTGGCTTGAGATGGGGAAGGGTGTTACCTCCTACTGCAGGTGAGGAGAGAAGACAGGCTCTACAATGTGTCTGACTCTCATGTCCTATAGTTCCTGCAAAGGGTTGTAAAGTCAGAGAGCATTGGTTCTCAATCAGGGGTGATGTTCCAATAGCACATTTGGTAATATATGTATATATTTTTGATTATAGGAATTGGGGGAGTGTGCTATTGGCATCTGGTGTGGTATACAGCCATTTTGCTTTTTGTATTTCTTTTCCATGGGGATGGTCTTGGTCCCTGTCTCGTGTACAATGTCACGAACCTCCGTCCAGAGTTCATCAGGCACTCTATCTATCAGATCTAGTCCCTTAAATCTATTTCTCATTTCCACTGTATAATCATAAAGGATTTTATTTAGGTCGTATCTGAATGGTCTAGTGGTTTTCCCTACTTTCTTCCATTTCAGTCTGAATTTGGCAATAAAGAGTTCATGATCTGAGCCACCGTCAGCTCCTGGTCTTTTTTTTGCTAACTGTATAGAGCTTCTCCATCTTTGGCTGCAAAGAATATAATCAATCTGCTTTCGGTATTGACCATCTGGTGATGTCCATGTGTAGAGTCTTCCCTTGTGTTCTTTAAAGAGGGTGTTTGCTATAACCAGTGCGTTCTCTTGGCAAAACTCTATTAGCCTTTGCCCTGCTTCATTCGGTATTCCAAGACCAAATTTGCCTGTTACTTCAGGTGTTTCTTGACTTCCTACTTTTGCATTCCAGTCTCCTCTAATGAAAAGGACCTATTTTGGGGGTGTTAGTTTTAGAAGGTCTTGTAGGTCTTCATAGAACCGTTCAACTTCAGCTTCTTCAGCATTACTGGTTGGGGCATAGGCTTGGATTACTGTAATACTGAAGAGTTTGCCTTGGAAACGAACAGAGATCATTCTGTCATTTTTGAGATTGCATCCAAGTACTGCATTTCGGACTCTTTTGTTGACCATGATGGCTACTCCATTTCTTCTAAGGGATTCCTGCCCACAGAAGTATATATAATGGTCATCTGAGTTAAATTCACCCATTCCAGTCCATTTTAGTTCACTGATTCCGAGAATGTCTACGTTCACTTTGACCACTCCCAATTTGCCTTGATTCATGGACCTAACATTCCAGATTCCTATACAATACTGCTCTTTATAGCATCGGACCTTGCTTCTATCACCAGTCACGTCCACAACTGGGTACTGTTTTTGCTTTGGCTCCATCCCTTCATTCTTTCTGGAGTTATTTCTCCACTGATCTCCAGTAGCATACTGGGCACCTACCGACCTGGGGAGTTTCTCATTCAGTATCCTGTCATTTTGCCTTTTCATACTGTTCATGGGGTTCTCAAGGCAAGTATACTGAAGTGGTTTGCCATTCCCTCCTCCAGTGGACCACATTCTGTCAGACCTCTCCACCATGATGGGTGGTCTTGGGTGGCCCCACACGGCATGGCTTACTTTCATTGAGTTAGACAAGGCTGTGGTCCGTGTGATCAGATCGACTAGTTTGGGAGAAAAGGAAAGATATAAGCATCTGAATGCAGAGTTACAAAGAATGGCAAGGAGAGATAAGAAAGACTTCTTCAGCGATCAATGCAAAGAAATAGAGGAAAACAACAGAATAGGAAAGACTAGAGATCTCTTCAAGAAAACGAGATACCAAGGGAACATTTCATGCAAAGATGGGCTCGATAAAAGACAGAAATGGTATGGATCAAACAGTAGCAGAAGATATTAAGAAGAGGTGGCAAGAATACACAGAAGAACTGTACAAAAAAGATCTTCACAACCAAGATAATCACGATGGTGTGATCACTCACCCGGAGCCAGACATCTTAGAATGTGAAGTCAAGTGGGCCTCAGAAAGCATCACTACAAACAAAGCTAGTGGAGGTGATGGAATTCCAGTTGAGCTTTTTCAACTCCTGAAAGATGATGCTGTGAAAGCACTGCACTCAATATGTCAGCAAATTTGGAAAACTCAGCAGTGGCCACAGGACTGGAAAAGGTCAGTCTTCATTCCAATCCCAAAGAAAGGCAATGCCAAAGAATGCTCAAACTACCGCACAATTGCACTCATCTCACACGCTAGTAAAGAATTCCTCAAAATTCTCCAAGTCAGGCTTCAGCAATACGTGAACTTCCAGATGTTCAACCTGGCTTTAGAAAACGCAGAGGCACCAGAGATCAAATTGCCAACATCCGCTGGATCATGGAGAAAGCAAGAGAGTTCCAGAAAAACATCTATTTCTGCTTCATTGACTATGCCAAAGCCTTTGACTGTGTGGATCACAATAAACTGTGGAAAATTTTGAAAGAGATGGGAATCCCAGACCACCTGACCTGCCTCTTGAGAAACCTGTATGCAGGTCAGGAAGCAACAGTTAGAACTGGACATGGAACAACAGACTGGTTCCAAATAGGAAAAGGAGTACATCAAGGTTGTATATTGTCACCCTGCTTAGTTAACTTATATGCAGAGTACATCATGAGGAACACTGGGCTTGAAGAAGGAAAAGCTGGAATCAAGATTGCTGGGAGAAATATCAATAACCTCAGATATGCAGAAGACAACACCTTTATGGCAAAAAGTAAGGAGAAACTAAAAAGCCTGTTGATGAAAGTGAAAGAGGAGAGTGAAAAAGTTGGCTTAAAGATCAACATCCAGAAAACTAAGATCATGGCATCTGGTCCCATCACTTCATGGGAAATAGATGGGGAAAGAGTGGAAACAGTGTCAGACTTTATATTTTGGGCTCCAAAATCACTGTGGATGCTGATTGCGGCCATGAAATTAAAAGACGCTTACTCTTTGGAAGGAAAGTTATGACCAACCTAGATAGCATATTAAAAAGCAGAGACATTACTTTGCCAACAAAGGTCCATCTAGTCCAGGCTATGGTTTTTCCAGTGGTCATGTATGGATGTGAGAGTTGGACTGTGAAGAAAGCTGATCGCCGAAGAATTGATGCTTTTGAACTGTGGTGTTGGAGAAGACTCTTGAGTGTCCCTTGGACTGCAAGAAGATCCAACCAGTCCATTCTGAAGGAGATCAGTCCTGGGTGTTCATTGGAAGGAATGATGCTAAAGCTGAAATTCCAATGCTTTGGCCACCTCATGCAACGAGTTGACTCACTGGAAAAGACTCTGATGCTGGGAGGGATTGGGGGCGGGAGGAGAAGGGGATGACAGAGAATGAGATGGCTGGATGGCATCACCGACTCGACGGACATGAGTTTGGGTGAACTCCGTGAGTTGGTGATGGACAGGGAGGCCTGGCGTGCTGTGATTCATGGGGTTGCAAAGAGTCGGTCACGACTGAGCGACTGAACTGAACTGTGTTACACAGGGATACAGCTGTACATCCTATAATGCATAGAATATCCTTCCATAGCAAAGGCTTTTCCAGCCCCAAATGTCAATAATGCTGAGTATGAGATATCTTGGCTCACAGGTTCATGAGGACCACCTTACTAAAGGGAAAAGAGGTTGGATCATAGCCTCTTACCAATGAGTTCAGTGTCTGAAATGCCTGGTTGGGAATTGCAGCTCTCCTCATGTTTGCCACAAGAACTGAGTGGTGAAAAGGTTTTTGTCATGGTAGGCAAAACTTTTCCGGACCTTCGGCTTTTCTAAGGCATGTGTATGTGTGTGATTTCCAGGTTGATATTTCCAGATTTCAGACTTCTCTAACCTCAAGTTGGATGCATCGGAGGAAAGAAAACCCCAGGAAACTCCCCACTGGGTTGTTATTTGAGTCCTGAGGTCCCTAGTTAATTTGCCTCCTTTTGTCCACTTCTCAGAATCTAATGGTAAGTGGCTTGTGGCATTGTGGTCACTGGGAGGAATAAAGTGAAATGTATTCATTTTTTCTAAACTTTAAGGAAGGTGAAATCCTTACTGACTTTTGTTTTCTTCTCCCAGATGAGTTTGTTTCCTACAAATTGCTGTTTTCAACTTGATTGATTTGATGCTTATTTTCTATGTTTAGAGACTTTCCTTTGACATCTGGTCTTCTGTTTGAAATTATAAGTGTTGGAATAAAAAGTGATTGGAAACTCTGGGATGTGGTCCTAGCTTGTTTACTTTGAACTTCCTAGGGAGAGAACTGGATGAGTCATGGGAGAGGTGCTGATGTCAGTATTTTTAGGACATCTTTCTTGGACTTGTTAGCGTCTCCAGAGGATCCCAGACTCCTTCTTCAATGGTGGGAGTCTTACTTCAGGCTTCTGGCAGCTCAGGTCAAAGGTGGCGTACTCTTCATTAAGTAAGCCATCTCCTAATCTTCCAATTTTGGCATCTAAGGGGCCTGAACTGCCCTGAGACTCCTCAATGTGAATTACTTGTTTTACTCCCAGGAGAAAACAAAACCAGATTTTTTTCAATAGTCAGAAGGTATACTAGCCTAGAGATATGGAATAGGGAGATTTAGGGATATAACTGTCTAAAACAGCTTTTCCTCCAATATTCTTTCCTTCCTAGCCAGATCTAGACACACTGTTTCTTTTTGAGAATTCTGTGTTAAAGATCATTATGTTTTTGCCTTTCTTCAGAGCCCACTCAATTCTTTAAGGTAAATTACTATGTATAAATCTGCCATCCACTTGTCAAAACCTTTTTGATTAAGATATAATATACAAATAGTCAGTTGTATCCAATCATGCAAGTCTTGACAAATAAATACAATCCTGTTACCACCACCACCAAGTTAAAGTATCCTTTGTGCTCCTCATCTCTGCCACCACTTTCTCTGTGCACCTGAATTGTCAAGCCTTCCTTTTCCCCAAGCCCCTTTAAACCACTAAGCTGCTTTTCCATCCACATAGTTTGGCCTTTTCTAGAATATCATATATGTAGTCTTCTAAGTCTGACTTCCTCTACTTAGCATAATGCATTAGAGATGTATCCATATGATGGCTAGTAAGATCACTGAATCTAGAATTTTCTTTTCTGAACGGTTTTTAACTGTGAATTCAATTTCTGTAATACATGTAGGACTATTCAGGTGATTTGTTTCTTCTTGAAGGAGTTTTGGTACTTTTTATCTTTTAAGGAAGCTGTCTGTTTCACTTGAATTATTGAATTTAAGGCTATCAAGTTAGTAAATATTTCCTTATTATTCTTTCAATGCCCATAGTAATCATTCGTCTTTGTTCCTGATATTGGTATCTTCTAACACCAACTCGATGGACATGAGTTTGAGTGAACTCCAGGAGCTGGTGATGAACAGGGAGGCCTGGCGTGCTGTGATTCATGAGGTCGCAGAGTCGGACACGACTGAGCGACTGAATTGAACTGAACACATTTTTTTTTAATTTTATTTGGCTCTGCTGCACAGCCTGTGGGATCTTAGCTTCCTGACCAGGGATTGAACCCGAGCTTTGTCAGTGAAAATGCCTAGTCCTAACCACTGGAGCACCCGGAAATTCCTTAATGTTATTATTTTACATATGCAGACTATTGGGTTTTTCTATTCTACTTTACTGAATATTATTTCAGTTTGTGATAGTCTCACATTGATACTTTTTTTGTTATTGAGTTGTACGAGTGCTTTATAAATTCTTGATACAAGTTTCATTAAATATATGGTTTGCAAATATCTTCTCACAGTAGGTGGGCTGTGTTTTCACTATCTTGAACTTGCTTTATGACACACCAAGATTTTAATTTTAAAGAAGTCCAACTTCTCTATTTTCTTTTGAAATTTGTGCTTTTTGTGTCATATCTAAGAAACCATTGCTTAAACTAAGGTCATAAAGATTTATCTGATGTTTTCATCAGTCAGTTCAGTTCAGTTGCTCAGTCATGTCCGACTCTTTGTGAACCCATGAACTGCAGCACACTAGGCCTCCCTGTCCATCACCAACTCCCGGAGTTTACCAAAACTTATGTCCATTGAATTGGTGATGCCATCCAACTATATCATCCTCTGTCATCTCCTTCTCCTCCTGCCTTCAATCTTTCCCAACATCAGGGTCTTTTCAAATGAGTCAGCTCTTCACATCAGGTGGCCAAAGTATTGGAGTTTCAGCTTCAGATCCATCCTTCCAATGAATATTCAGGACTGATTTCCTTTAGGATGGACTGGTTGGATCTCCTTTCAATCCAAGGGACTCTCAAGAGTCTTCTCCAGCACCACAGTTCAAAAGCATCAATTCTTCAGTGCTCAGCTTTCTTTATAGTCCAACTCTCACATCCATACATGACCACTGGAAAAACCATAGCCTTGACTAGATGGACCTTTGTTGGCAAAGTAATGTCTCTGCTTTTTAATATGCTATCTAGGTTGGTCATAACTTTCCTTCCAAAGAGTAAGCGTCTTTTAATTTCATGGTGCAATCACTATCTGCAATGATTTTGGAGCCCAGAAAAATTAAGTCAGCCACTGTTTCCACTGTTTCCCCATCTATTTCCCATGAAGTGATGGGACCAGATGCCATCACCTCCACTAGCTTTGTTCGTAGTGATGCTCTCTAAGGCCCACTTGACTTCACATTCCAAGATGTCTGGTTCCAGGTGAGTGATCACGCCATCGTGATTATCTTCGTCGTGAAGATCTTTTTTGTACAGTTTTTCTGTGTATTCTTGCCACCTCTTCTTAGTATCTTCTGCTTCTCTTAGGTCCATAAAATTTCCGTCCTTTATCGAGCCCATCTTTGCATGAAATGTTCCCTTGGAATCTCTCATTTTCTTGAAAAGATCTCTTGTTTTTCCTATTCTGTTGTTTTCCTCTAATTCTTTGCACCGATCGCTGAGGAAGGCTTTCTTATCTCTCCTTGCTATTCTTTGGAACTCTGCATTCAGATGCTTATATCTTTCCTTTCCTCCTTTGCTTTTTGCTTCTCTTCTTTTCACAGCTATTTGTAAGGCCTCCTCAGACAGCCATTTTTCTTTTTTGCATTTCTTTTCCATGGGGATGGTCTTGGTCCCTGTCTCCTGTACAGTGTCACGAACCTCCGTCCAGAGTTCATCAGGCACTCTATCTATCAGATCTAGACCCTTAAATCTATTTCTTACTTCCACTGTATAATCATAAGGGATTTGATTTAGGTCATATCTGAATGGTCTAATGGTTTTCCCTACTTTCTTCAATTTAAGTCTGAATTTGGCAATAAGGAGTTCATGATCTGAGCCACAGTCAGCTCCTTGTTTTGCTAACTGTATAGAGCTTCTCCATCTTTGGCTGCAAAGAATATAATCAATCTGATTTCGGTGTTGACCATCTGGTGATGTCCATGTGTAGAGTCTTCTGTTGTGTTGTTGGAAGAGGGTGTTTGCTATGACCAGTGCGTTCTCTTGGCAAAACTCTATTAGCCTTTGCCCTGCTTCATTCCGTGCTCCAAGGCCAAATTTGCCTGTTACCCCAGGTGTTTCTTGATTTCCTACTTTTGCATTCCAGTCCCCTATAATGAAAAGGACATCTTTTTTGGGTGTTGGTTCTAAAAGGTCTTGTAGGTCTTCATAGAACTGTTCAACTTCGGCTTCTTCAGCGTTACTGGTTGGGGCGTAGACTTGGATTACTGTAATATTGAATGGTTTGCCTTGGAAACGAACAGAAATCATTCTGTCGTTTTTAAGATTGCATCCATGTACTGCATTTTGGACTCTTTTGTTGACGATGATGGCTACTCCATTTCTTCTAAGGGATTCCTGCCCACAGTAGTAGATATAATGGTCATCTGAGTTAAATTCACCCATTCCAGCCCATTTTAGTTCACTGATTCCTAGAATGTCGACGTTCACTCTTGCCATCTCCTGTTTGACCACTTCCAATTTGCCTTGATTCATGGACCTAACATTCCACGTTCCTATGCAATATTGCTCTTTACAGTGTCGGACTTTGCTTCTATCACCAGTCACATCCACAACTGGGTATTTGTTTGTTTGTTTTTTATTGGAGGCTGATTATTTTACAATATTATATTGGTTGGTTTTGCCATACATTGACATGAATCCGCCCTGGGTGTACATGAGTTCCCCCTCCTGAACCCCCCTCCCACCTCCCTCCTCCCTTTATCCTCCCTCTGGGTCATCCCCGCACACCAGCCCTGAGCATCCTGTAACATGCATCGACCCTGAACTGGTGATTCGTTTCACATATGACAACATACATGTTTCAATGCCATTCTCCCAAATCATCCCATCCTCACCCTCTCCCACAAAGTCCCAAAGACTGTTCTATACATCTGTGTCTCTTTTGCTGTCTTGTATACAGGGTTATCATTTGCATCTTTCTAAATTCCATATATATGCGTTTGTATACCGTATTGGTGTTTTTCTTTCTGGCTTACTTCACTCTGTATAATAGGCTCCAGTTTCATCCACCTCATTAGAACTGATTCAAATGTATTCTTTTAAATGGCTGAGTAATACTCCATTGTGTATATGTACCACAGCTTTCTTATCCATTCGTCTGCAGATGGACATCTAGATTGCTTCCATGTCCTGGCTATTATAAACAGTGCTGCAATGAACATTGGATTATATGCGTCTCTTTGAATTCTGGTTTCCTCGGTGTGTATGCCCAGGAGTGCGATTGCTGGATCATATGGCAGTTCTATTTCCAGTTTTTTGAGGAATCTCCACACTGTTCTCCATAGTGGCTGTACTAGTTTGCATTTCCACCAACAGTGTAAGAGGGTTCCCTTCTCTCCACACCCTCTCCAGCATTTATTACATGTAGACTTTTGGATAGCAGCCATTCTGACTGGTGTGAAATGGTATCTCATTGTGGTTTTGATTTGCATTTCTCTGATTATGAGGGATGTTGAGCATTTTTTCATGTGTTTGTTAGCCATCTTTATGTTTTCTTTGGAGAAATGTCTGTTTAGTTCTTTGGCCCATTTTTTGAATGGGTCATTTATTTTTCTGGAATTGAGCTGCAGGAGTTGCTTGTATATTTTTTAGATTAATCCTTTATCAGTTGCTTCATTTGCTATTATTTTCTCCCATTCTGAAGGCTGTCTTTTCACCTTGCTTATAGTTTCCTTTGCTGTGCAGAAGCTTTTGATTTTAATTAGGTCCCATTTGTTTATTTCTGCTTTTATTTCCAATATTCTTGGAGGTGGGTCTTGGAGGATCCTGCTGTGATTTATGTCTGAGAGTGTTTTGCCTACGTTCTCCTCTAGGAGTTTTATAGTTTCTGGTCTTACATTTAGCTCTCTAATCCATTTTGAGTTTATTTTTGTGTATGGTGTTAGGAAGTGTTCTAGTTTCATTCTTTTACAAGCGGCTGACCAGTTTTCCCAGCACCACTTGTTAAAGAGACTGTCTTTTCTCCATTTTATATTCTCGCCTCCTTTGTCAAAGATAAGGTGTCCATAGGTGCATGGATTTATCTCTGGGCTTTCTATTTTGTTCCATTGATCTATATTTCTGTCTTTATGCCAGTACCATACTGTCTTGATGACTGTGGCTTTGTAGTACAGCCTGAAGTCCGGCAGGTTAATTCCCCCAGTTCCATTCTTCTTCCTCAAGATTGCTTTGGCTATTCGATACAAATATACAAATATTTTTTGTATTTCCATACAAATTGTGAGATTATTTGTTCTAGTTCTGTGACAAATATCGTTGGTAGCTGGATAGGGATTGCATTGAATGTAGAAATTACTTTGGGTAGTATACTCATTTTTACAATATTTATTCTTCCAAACCATGAACACGGTGTATTTCTCCAACTATGAGTGTCCTCTTTGATTACTTTCAGTAGTGTTTTATAGTTTTCTATGTACAAGTCTTTTGTTTCCTTAGGTAGATAAATTCCTAAGTATTTAATTCTTTTTGTTGCAACAGTGAATGGAATAGTTTCCTTAATTTCTCTATTTTCTCATTATTAGTGTATAGGAATGCGAGGGATTTCTGTGTGTTGATTTTATATCCTGCAACTTTATTGTATTCATTGATTAGCTCTAGTAGTTTTCTGGTAGAATCTTTAGGGTTTTCTGTGTAGAGGATCATGTCATCAGCGAACAGTGAAAGTTTTACTTCTTTTCCAATTTTTATTCCTTTTATGTCTTTTTCTGCTCTGATTGCTGTGGCCAAAACTTCCAGAACTATGTTGAATAGTAGTGGTGAGAGTGGGCACCCTTGTCTTGTTCCTGACTTTAGGGGAAATGCTTTCAGTTTTTCACCATTGAGGATAATGTTTGCTGTGGGTTTGTCATATATAGCTTTTATTATGTTGAGGTATGTCCCTTCTATTCCCACTTTCTGGTGGGTTTTTATCATAAATGAATGTTGAATTTTGTCGAAGGCTTTCTCTGCATCTATTGAGATAATCATATGATTTTTATTTTTCAGTTTGTTAATGTAGTGTATTACGTTGATTGATTTGCGGATATTGAAGAATCCTTGCATTCCTGGGATAAAGCCCACTTGGTCATGATGTATGATCTTCTTAATGTGTTGTTGGATTCTAATTGCTAGAATTTTGTTAAGGATTTTTGCATCTATGTTCATCAGTGATAATTGGCCTGTAGTTTTCTTTTTTTGTGGGGTCTTTACCAGGTTTTGCGATTAGGGTGATGGTGGCCTCATAGAATGAGTTTGGAAGTTTCCCTTCCTCAGCAATTTTCTGGAAGAGTTTGAGTAGAATAGGTGTTAGATCTTCTCTAAATTTTTGGTAGAATTCGGCTGTGAAGCCTTCTGGACCTGGGCTTTTGTTTGCTGGAAGATTCCTGATTTCAGCCTCTAGTTCCATGCTTGTGATGGGTCTATTCAGATTTTCTATTTCTTCATGGTTCAGTTTTGGAAAGTTGTACTTTTCTAGGAATTTGTCCATTTCTTCCAGGTTATTCATTTTATTGCCATATAATTGCTGATAGTATTCTCTAAAATCCTTTGTATTTCTGTGTTGTCGGTTGTGATCTCTCCATTTTCATTTCTAATTTTATTGATTTGGTTCTTCTCCCTTTGTTTCTTGATGAGTCTGGCTAGTGGTTTGTCAATTTTATTTACCTTCTCAAAGAACCAGCTTTTGGATTTGTTGATTTTTGCTATGGTCTCTTTTGTTTCTTTTGCATTTATCTCTGCCCTTATTTTTACGATTTCTTTCCTTCTACTGACCCTGGGGTTCTTCATTTCTTCCTTTTCTAGTTGCTTTAGATGTAGAGTTAGGTTATTTAGTTGACTTTTTTCTTGTTTCTTGAGGTGTGCCTGTATTGCTATGAACTTCCCCCTTAGCATTGCTTTTACAGTGTTCCAGCGGTTTTGGGTTGTTGTGTTTTCATTTTCATTCATTTCTATGCATATTTTGATTCCTCTTTTGATTTCTTCTATGATTTGTTCATTATGCAGCAGTGTGTTTTTCAGTCTCCATATGTCGGCATTTTTAATAGTTTTCCTCCCGTAATTGAGATCTAATCTTACTGCATTGTGGTCAGAAAAAATGCTTGGAATGATTTCAATTTTTTTGAATTTACCAAGGCTAGATTTATGGCCCAGGATGTGATCTATCCTGGAAAAGTTTCCATGTACGCTTGAGAAAAAGGTGAAATTCATTTTTGGGGGTAAAATGTCCTATAGATATCTATTAGGTCTAACTGGTCTAGTATATCATTTAAAGTTTGTGTTTCCTTGTTAATTTTCTGTTTAGTTGATCTATCCATAGATGTAAGTGGGGTATTAAAATCTCCTACTATTATTGCATTGTTGTTAATTTCCCCTTTCATACTTGTTAGTAATTGTCTTACATATTGCGGTGCTCCTATGTTGGGTGCATAAATATTTATAATTGTTATATCTTCTTCTTGGATTGATCCTTTGATCATTATGTAGTTTCCTTCTTTGTCTCTTTTCACAGCCTTTGCTTTAAAATCTATATTATCTGATATGAGTATTGCTACTCCTGCTTTCTTTTGGTCTCTGTTTGCATGGAATATCTTTTTCCAGCCCTTCACTTTCAGTCTGTATGTGTCCCTCGTTTTGAGGTGGGTTTCTTGTAGACAACATATATGGGGGTCTTGTTTTTGTATCCATTCAGCCAGCCTTTGTCTTTTGGTTGGGGCATTCAACCCATTTACGTTTAAGGTAATTATTGATAAGTACGATCCCGTAGCCATTTTCTTTATTGCTTTGGGTTTGAGTTTATACACTCTTTCTGAGTTTCCTGTCTAGAGAAGATCCTTTAGCATTTGTTGGAGAGCTGGTTTGGTGATGCTGAATTCTCTCAGCTTTTGCTTGTCTGTAAAGCTTTTGATTTCTCCTTCATATTTGAATGAGATCCTTGCTGGATACAGTAATCTTGGCTGTAGGTTATTTTCTTTCATCACTTTAAGTATGTCTTGCCATTCCCTCCTGGCTTGAAGAGTTTCTGTTGAAAGATCAGCTGTTATCCTTATGGGAATCCCCTTATGTGTTATTTGCTGCTTTTCCCTTGCTGCTTTTAATATTTGTTCTTTGTGTTTGATCTCTGTTAATTTGATTATTATGTGTCTTGGAGTATTTCGCCTTGGGTTTATCCTGTTGGGGACTCTCTGGGTTTCTTGGACTTGGGTGATTATTTCTTTCCCCATTTTAGGGAAGTTTTCAACTATTATCTCCTCAAGTATTCTCTCATGGTCTTTCTTTTTGTCTTCTTCTGGGACTCCTATGATTTGAATGTTGGAGCGTTTAACATTGTCCCAGAGGTCTCTAATATTGTCCCCATTTCTTTTAATTCGTTTTTCTTTTTTCCTCTCTGTTTCATTTATTTCTACAATTCTATCTTCTAGCTCGCTTATCCTGTCTTCTGCCTCTGTTATTCTACTGTTTGTTCCCTCCAGAGTGTTTCTGATCTCATCTATTGCATGATTCATTGTATATTGACTCTTTTTTATTTCCTCTAAGTCCTTATTAAACCTTTCTTCCATCTTCTCAATCCTTTTCTCCAGGTTATTTATCTGTAATTCCATTTTGCTTTCAAGATTTTGAATCATTTTCACCACCAAAATTCGAAATTCTTTATCAGGTAGATTCCCTATATCTTCCTCTCTTGTTTGTGTTGGTGGGCATTTATCTTGTTCCTTTACTTGCTGGGTATTTCTCTGCCTCTTCATCTTGCTTATATTGCTTTGCTTGGGGTGGCCTTTCCCTCTTCTGGCAGTTTGTGGAGTTCTCTTTATTATGTAGTTTCCTCACTGTGTGTGGGGTTGGACGGGTGACTTGTCAAGGTTCCCTGGTTATGGAAGCTTGTGTCGGTGTTCTGGTGGGTGGAGCTGGATTTCTTCTCTCTGGAATGCAATGAATTGTCCAGTAATGATGAGATATCAGTGGGTTTGGAGTGACTTTGGGCAGCCTGTATGTTGAAGCTCAGGGCTATTTTCCTGTGTTGCTGGAGAATTTGCGTGGTATGTCTTGCCCTGGAATTTGTTGACCCTTGGGTGGTGCTTGGTTTTAGTGTAGGTACGGAGACGTTTGATGAGCTCCTATCGATTAATGTTCCCTGGAGTCAGGAGTTCTCTGGCATTCTCAGGATTCGGGCTTAAGCCTCTTGCCTCTGGTTTTTGGTCTTATTCTTGGAGTACCCTCTAGACTACTCTATCTGTCATTTCCAAGGTGGTTTCCTCTGTTTTAGCTTCTGTTTGCTGGTCTCTTCAGTGTCTAATTTCCGCCCTGATACTAGGGGGTGGGTGGACACTTTTCAAGGCTCAGTTGTTCAGTCCTGTTCTGGGAAGGGAGGAACGCTGCAGACAAATATCTCTGGCATCTGTGGGGAGTGTTCGCAGCGTCTCGGTCACACTGGGTTTGCCCCCGCTCACAGCGCATGTGTTGTCCCAGTCTACACTGCACAGGCTCTAGGTTGCTCTGCCGGGAACTGTCCGAGGCCAGCGCTGGGTTGTATGCACTTCCCAGGTCTGAGCGGCTCAAGTTCAGGTTCTCGGGTACTCCACAAAGTCGCAGACTTGGCTGGGTCTGCGTTTTGTGCCTTCCCAAGTCCGAGCAGCTCAGGGGACCAGGTGTTTGGCGAGCATGGTCGCTTGACTTATCACCTCCCTGGTCCCTGCCACTCGGTTTTCTGGGTGTACAACTGGCGCACCTTCTCAGGCAGATACCGACCGGCCCGAGCCCAAGAAGTCTTGATTAGCAACAAGCCTGCCTGCAGTTTGTATCGGATGCCTTTCTGGGGCCTCGGTTGCCCCTTCCAGATCTGGCTGACCTCCCTGTCTGTCTCGGCAGGGGATGGGGGATGGGCCGACCGCAGCTGGCTCACTCTGCTCAGCCCTTTGTTCTGTGACCGGGGCTGGCGGAGTCTTAGGTTAGAGCTTTCTGCCTTTTCATGGGGAAGCTATCCCAGTCTGCTTTGCTATCCCCAGTTCTCTCAGATTGTTCTCGCAGCATTCAAGCCCAGTCCTCTCTCTAAGCAGTTCAGCCAGCTCCTCCCTACCCAGCCCCCGCTTGCTAATGGCGTATGCAGGCGTCTGCGCTGCTTCTCCACTGGGAGTTACCATTTGGTGGGTAATCTGTGGGTTTTTAAAAAATCTTTAAAAAAAAGAGGGTTTTGTGGCCCTCTGAGCTCCCAAGGCTCGCCACAGATTCGCCAGTGAGAGTGTTTCCTGGTGTTTGGAAACTTCTCTCTTTTTAAAGCCTCCCTTCCCGGGACGGAGCTCCATCCTTACTTCTTTTGTCTTTTTATCTTTTATGTTTTTTCCTACCTCCTTTCGAAGACAGTGGGCTGCTTTTCTGGGTGCCTGATGTCTTCTGCCAGCATTCAGAAGTTGTTTTGTGGACTTTACTCCACATTCAAATGTTCTTTTGGTGAATTTGTGGGGGAGAGAGTGGTCTTGCCGTCCTATTCCTCTGCCATCTTGTTCCTTCTCCCGGGTATTTGTTTTGCTTTGGCTCCATCCCTTCATTCCTTCTGGAGTTAATTCTCCACTGATCTCCAGTAGCATACTGGGCAACTACTGACCTAGGGAATTCCTCGTTCAGTAGCCTATCATTTTGCCTTTTGATACTGTTCATGGGGTTCTCAAGACAAGTATACTGAAGTGGTTTGCCATTCCCTTCTCCAGTGGACCACATTCTGTCAGACCTCTTCACCATGACCCGTCCATCTTGGGTGGCCCCACATGGCATGGCTTAGTTTCAATGAGTTAGACAGGGCTGTGGTCCTTATGATCAGATCAACTAGTTTTTTGTGATTAAGATTTCAGTGTGTCTTCCCTCTAATGCCCCCTCCCAATACCTACCGTCTTATTTGGGTTTCACTTACCTTGGTCATGGAGTATCTCTTCACAGCTGCTCCAGCAAAGTGCAGCCGCTGTACCTTACCTTGGACGAGGGGTATCTCCTCAAGGCCGCCCCTCCTGACCTTGAATGTGGAGTAGTTCCTCTCGGCCCTCCTGTGCCCGCGCAGCCACCGCCTCTTGGACGTGGGACAGCTCCTCTCGGCCACTGCCCTGACCTTGGGCGTGGGGTAGCTCCTGTCGGCTGCACTTCTGTGCGTGGTTGGTAGTGCCGAGTCAGCGTCTCTCGCGTCAGCGCTCTGCCAGAGCCGGCGTCTCTCGTGTCAAGTCCTTATTAGTTACCTGTCTTATATATAATAGTGTGTATATGTCAGTCTCAATCTCCCAGTTTGTCTCTATTCTTCTTCCCCCTTCACTGATTTAGCTTGTTTTCTACATCTATAACTCTATTTCTCTTTTGTAAATAAGTTTATTTGTACCCTTTTTTAGATTCCACATGTAAGTGATATCATATGATATTTGTCTTTCTCTGACTTACTTCACTCAGTATGACAATCTCTAGGTCTATCCATGTTATTAGATATAATAAATAGCTAGAAACAATAAATAACATTATTTCATTCTTTTTAAAAGAAATTATTTTGTATTGGGGTATAGCCGATTAACAGTGTTGTGATAGTTTCAGGGGAACAACGAAAGTACTCAGCCACACAAATTCCCCTCCCATCCAGGCTGCCACATAACATTGAGCAGAGTTCCGTGTGCTATACAGTGAGTCCTAGTTGGTTACCAATTTTAAACATAGCATGTGTACCTGTCCATTTCAAGCTCCCTAACTATCCCGTCCCTCCATGCTTCCCCCAGGCAACCATAAATTCATTTTATAAGACTGTCAGTCTGTTTTGTAAGTTCTTTTGTATCCTTTCTTTTTAGAGTCCACCTATAAGGGATGTCAGATGATATTTCTCCTTCTCTACTTCCTGACTTACTTCACTCAGTATGACAGTCTCTAGGTCCATCCATTTTGCTGCAAGTGACATTATTTCCTTCTTTTTATGGCTGAGTAATATTCTATTATATACATGTACCACATCTTCTTTACCCATTCCTCTGTGGATGGATATTTATGTTAATTTCATGTCCTGGCTATTGTAAATAGTGCTGCAGTGAACATTAGGTGTATGCGTCTTTTCGAATTATGGTTTTCTCCAGACATATGCCCAGGAGTGGGATTGCTGGATCATATGGTAGCCTTATTTTTAGGTTTTTTAGAAACCTCCATACTGTTGTCCACAGTGGATGTCCCAATTTATATTCTCACCAACAGTGTAGGAGAGTTCCCTTTTCTCCACACCCTCACCAGCATTTATTGTTTTTAGATTTTTTTTTTTTTGATGATGGTCATTCTGACCAGTGGTGATGTGATATCACATTGCAGGTTTGATTTGCATTTCTCTAACACTTAGGGATCTTAGAGATGTTAGAGCATCTTTTCATGTGCTTTTTAGCCATCTGTATGTCTTCTTTGGAGAAATGTCTATTTAGATCTTTTGCCTATTTTTTCATTGGGTTGTCTGTTGCTTTTATACACACGCACACACATATATATAAATATGCATATATAAATATATATATATATATATCAGATATGCAGATGACACCACCCTTATGGCAGAAAGTGAAGAGGAACTCAAAGCCCTCTTGAAAGTGAAAGAGGAGAGTGAAAAGGTTGGCTTGAAGCTCAACATTCAGAAAACTAAGATCATGGCATCTGGTCCCATCACTTCATGGGAAATAGATGGGGAAAGAGTGGAAACAGTGTCAGACTTTATTTTCTGGGGCTCCAAAATCACTGTGGATGCTGATTGCAGCCATGAAATTAAAAGACGCTTACTCCTTGGAAGGAAAGTTATGACCAACCTAGATAGTATATTAAAGAACAGAGACATTACTTTTCCAACAAAGGTCCGTCTAGTCAAGGCTATGGTTTTCCCAGTGGTCATGTATGGATGTGAGAGTTGGACTGTGAAGAAAGCTGATCGCCGAAGAATTGATGCTTTTGAACTGTGGTGTTGGAGAAGACTCTTGAGAGTCCCTTGGACTGCAAGGAGATCCAACCAGTCCATCCTAAAGGAGATCGATCCTGGGTGTTCATTGGAAAGACTGATGCTAAAGCTGAAACTGCAATACTTTGGCCACCTCATGCGAAGAGTTGACTCACTGGAAAAGACTCTGATGCTGGGAAGGATTGGGGGTGGGAGGAGAAGGGGACGACAGAGAATGAGATGGCTGGATGGCATCACCGACTCGATGGACATGAGTTTGAGTGAACTCTGGGAGTTGGTGATGGACAGGGAGGCCTGGTGTGCTGTGATTCATGGGGTCGCAAAGAGCCGGTCACGATTGAGCGACTGAACTGAACTGATATATAAACTGTTTGTATCTTTTGGAGATTAATCTCTTGTCAATTGCTTCATTTGAAAGAATTTCCCCCCACTCTGAAGGCTATCTTTTGTTTTGTTTATGGCTTCCTTTGCTGTGCAAAACCTTTTAAGTTTAGTTAGGTCCTACTTGTTTATTTTCATTTTTATTTTCATTACTCAAGGTGTTGCATTGAAAAAGATCTTGCTGTGATCTATGTCAGAGAGTGCTCTCCTTTATTTTCCTCTAACAGTTTTTGTAGTATCTAGTCTTACATTTAGGTCTTTAATCCATTTTGAGTAGTTTTGTGTATAGGGAGTGTTCTAATTTCATTCTTTTACATGCAGTTGTCTAGTTCTCCCAGCACCGCTTCTTAAAGAGATTGTCTTCTCTCCACTATGTATTATTGCCTCTTTCGTCATAGATTAGGTGACCACAGGGGCATGGGTTTACCTCTGGGCTTTCTGTCCTGCTCCATTGATCTATATTTCTGTTTTTGTGACACTATCATACTGTTTTGATTGCTGTAGCTTAGTATCATAGTCTGAAGTCAGGGAGTCTGATTCCTCCAGCCCTGTTCCTCTTTCTCAAGATAGCTTTGGTTATTCTTGTCTTTTGTGTTTTCAAACAAATTGTAAAATTTTTGTTCTAAATCTGTGAAAAATGCCATTGGTAATTTAATAAGGACTGCATTGAATCTATAGATTGCTTTGGTAGTATATTTTCACAGTATTGATTTTTCCAGTCCAAGAACGCAGTATATCTCTCCATTTGTTTGTATCATTTTTATATTTCTTTAATCAGTATCTTTGATGAAGGTGAAGAAGAAGTGTGAGAAAGCTGGCTTAAAACAAAACGCTCAAAAAACGAAGATCATGGCATTCCATTCTATCACTTCATGGCAAATAGATGGGAAAACAATGGACACAGTGACAGACTTTATTTTCTTGGGCTCCAAAACCACTGCAGATGGTGACAGCAGCCATGAAATTAAAAGACGCTTGTTCCTTGGAAGAAAAGTTATGACCAACCAGACAACATATTAAAAGGCAGTGTATCAAAAAGCAGAGACATTACTTTGCCAACAAAGGTTCGTCTAGTCAAAGCTATGGTTTTTCCAATAGTCGAGTATGGATATGAGAGTTGGACCATAAAGAAAACTGACTGCAGAAGCATTGATACTTTTGAGGTACGGTGTGGGAGAAGACTCTTGAGAGTCCCTTGTACTGCTAGGAGATCAAACTAGTCAATCCTAAAGGAAATCAATCCTGAATATTCCATAGGGGTCACAAAGATTTGGACATGACTGAGCAACTGAACAACAAAAATCAATATCTTAAAGTTTTCGGAGTACAGGTCTTGATTTTTATGTCTGACAGAATTTACCATTGAAGTCTTTGGGGCCTGGACATTTATTGAAAGTGTTTGTTGCTCAGTTGTGTTTGATTCTTTATGAAGTTTCTACTAATTCAATCTCTGTTTGTTGCAGATGTATTCATATTTTGTATTGTTTCTTGAGCCAATTTTAAGGAAAAAGAAAAAATTTTAATATAGTATGTACCACATAGTGAAATAACAAAATTTGACAGTATACATAGTAGAACAAAACAATACTGCTTTATATCTGATATCTAATTTTTTTTATATTTGGTCCTAATTTAGTCATTGATATACATTTTTTTTTAATATACCTTTGGGGCTTTACACCGAGTTAGAGTTCCTATCAGAGGGATAACAGCACCACAGCCGAACTGAATCCTCATGAAGGAGGCACACGAATGACTGGATTACAAGAGTTACAGGAATGAGAGCTGCTCACTTCCCAGAAACCACAGCTCACAGAAAATCAACAAAGGCATGAGACACAGACCATCGACTTATGAATGTGTAAAACTCAAGAAAGTCCACATTATTCCTACAACATGTTGAAAGTGCTTCAGAATTCATACAATACTAATTTTCTTTTGGTTCTGGTTAAATTATATATACCAGTTTATAACAAATGGTAAAATCTGTAACTCTGTTCAAAATTTTAAAAGATCACTTAAGAATAGTTTCTTGTATTTCTATGCCACCTTTATAGTTCTGGTTTCTCATTTCTTAATTAGTAAATTCAGCGTGCAGGTTCTATCCCAGGCTAATTTATACACTTCCAGAAGGAACAGCCTCTTAAATTCACAGAGTGTTGAGGTGGGGAGCCCCCAAACATGTCAGATTCATTTCACATATGATGATGGACAGGGAGGCCTGGCATGCTGTGATTCATGGGGTCGCGGAGAGTCGGACACGACTGAGCAACTGAACCGAACTGAACTGAACTGAACATACATGTTTCAATCCATTCTCCCAAATTATCCCACCCTCACCCTCTCCCACAGAGTCTGAAAAACTGCTCCACACATCTGTGTCTCTCCTGCTGTCTCGTATACAGGGTTATCGTTATCCTCTTGCTATATTCCATATAAATGTGTTAATATACTGTATTGGTGTTTTTCTTTCTGGCTTACTTCACTCTGTAATAGGTTCCAGTTTAATCCACCTCATTAGAACTAATTCAAATGTATTCTTTTTAATTGCGGAGGAGTACTCCATTGTGTATATGTACCACAGCTTTCTTATCCATTCATCTGCAGATGGACGTCTAGGTTGCTTCCATGTCCTGGCTATAATAAACAGTGCTGCAATGAACATTGGAGTACATGTGTCTCTTTCAATTCTGGTTTCCTCAGTGTGTATGCCCAGAAGTGGGATTGCTGGGTCGTATGGCAGTTCTATTTCCAGTTTTTTAAGGAATCTCCACACTGTCCTCCATAGTGGTTGTACTAGTTTGCACTCCCACCAACAGTGTAAGAGGGTTCCCTTTTCTCCACACCCTCTCCAGCATTTATTGCTTGTAGACTTTTGGATAGCAGACATTCTGACTGACATGAAATGGTACCTCGTTGTGGTTTTAATTTGCATTTCTCTGATTATGAGGGATGTTGAGCATATTTTCATGTGTTTGTTAGCCATCTGTATGTCTTCTTTGGAGAAATGTCTGTTTAGTTCTTTGGCCCATTTTTTGATTGGGTTGTTTATTTTTCTGGAATTGAGCTGCAGGAGTTGCTTGTATATTTTTTAGATTAATCCTTTATCAGTTGCTTCATTTGCTATTATTTTCTCCCATTCTGAAGGCTGTCTTTTCACCTTGCTTATAGTTTCCTTTGCTTTGCAGAAGCTTTTAATTTTAATTAGGTCCCATTTGTTTATTTTTGCTTTTATTTCCAATATTCTGGGAGGTGGGTCATGGAGGATCCTGCTGTGATTTATGTCAGAGAGTGTTTTGCCTATGATTTCCTCTAGGAGTCTTATAGTTTCTGGTCTTACATTTAGATCTTTAATCCATTTTGAGTTTATTTTTGTGTATGGTGTTAGGGAGTGTTAGAGTTTCATTCTTTTACAAGTGCTTGACCAGTTTTCCCAGCACCACTTGTTAAAGAGATTGTCTTTTCTCCATTGAATATTCTTGCCTCACTTGTCAAAGATAAGGTGTCCATAGGTGCATGGATTTATCTCTGGGCTTTCTATTTTGTTCCATTGATCTATATTTCTGTCTTTATGCCAGTACCATACTGTCTTGAGGACTGTGGCTTTATAGTAGAGCCTGAAGTCCGGCAGGTTGATTCCCCCAGATTCATTCTTCTTTCTCAGGATTGCTTTGGCTATGCGAGGTTTTTTGTATTTCCATACAAATTGTGAAACTATTTGTTCTAGTTCTGTGAAAAACACCGTTGGTAGCTTGATAGGGATTGCATTGAACTTATAAATTACTTTGGGTAATATATTAATTTTCACAATATTTATTCTTCCAATCCATGAACATGGTATATTTCTCCAACTATTAGTGTCCTCTCTGATTTCTTTCACCAATGTTTTATAGTTTTCTATATATAGGTCTTTTGTTTCTTTAGGTAGATATATTCCTAAGTATTTTATTCTTTTCGTTGCAACGGTGAATGGAATTGTTTCCTTAATTTCTCTTTCTATTTTCTCGTTATTAGTGTATAGGAATGCAAGGGATTTCTGTGTGTTGATTTTATATCCTGCAACTTTACTATATTCATTGATTAGCTCTAGTAATTTTCTGGTAGAGTCTTTAGGATTTTCTGTGTAGAGGATCATGTCATCTGCAAACAGGGAGAGTTTTACTTATTCTTTTCCAATTTTTATTCCTTTTATGTCTTTTTCTGCTCTGATTGCTGTGGCCAAAACTTCCAAAACTGTGTTGAATAGTAGTGGTGAGAGTGGGCACCCTTGTCTTGTTCCTGACTTTAGGGGAAACACTTTCAATTTTTCACCATTGAGGATAATGTTTGCTGTGGCTTTGTCATATATAGCTTTTATTAAGTTGAGGAATGTTCCTTCTATTCCTACCTTCTGGAGGGTTTTGATCATAAATGGATGTTGAATTTTGTCAAAGGCTTTCTCTGCATCTATTGAAATAATCATATGGTTTTTATTTTTCAATTTGTTAATGTGGTGTATTACATTGATTGATTTGTGGATATTGAAGAATCCTTGCATCCCTGGGATAAAGCCCACTTGGTCATGATGTATGATCTTTTTAATGTGTTGTTGGATTCTGATGCTAGAATTTTGTTCAGGATTTTTGCATCTATGTTCATCAGTGATATTGGCCTGTAGTTCTCTTTTGTTGTGGCATCTTTGTCAGGTTTTGGTATTAGGGTGATGGTGGCCTCATAGAATGAGTTAGGAAGTTTACCTTCCTCTGCAATTTTCTGGAAGAGTTTGAGTAGGATAAGTGATAGCTCTTCTCTAAATTTTTGGTAGAATTCAGCTGTGAAGCCATCTGGACCTGGGCTTTTGTTTGCTGGAAGATTTCTGATTACAGCCTCTAATTCTGTGCTTGTGATGGGTCTGTTAAGATTTTCTATATCTTCCTGGTTCAGTTTTGGAAAGTTATACTTTTCTAAGAATTTGTCCATATCTTGCAAGTTGTCCATTTTATTGACATATAATTGCTGATAATAGTCTCTTATGATCCTTTGTATTTCTGTGTTGTCTGTTGTGATCTCTCCCTTTTCATTTCTAATTTTATTGATTTGGTTCTTCTCCCTTTGTTTCTTGATGAGTCTGGCTAGTGGTTTGTCAATTATATTTACCCTCTCAAAGAACCAGCTTTTGGCTTTGTTGATTTTTGCTATGGTCTCTTTTGTTTCTTTTGTATTTATTTCTGCCCTAATTTTTAAGATCTCTTTCCTTCTACTGACCCTAGGGTTCTTCATTTCTTCCTTTTCTAGTTGCTTTAGGTGTAGAGTTAGGTTATTTAGTTGGCTTTTTTCTTGTTTCTTGAGGTATGCCTGTATTGCTATGAACCTTCCCCTTAGCACTGCTTTTACAGTATCCCACAGGTTTTGGGTTGTTGTGTTTTCATTTTCATTCATTTCTATGCATATTTTGATTTCTTTTTTTATTTCTTCAATGATTTGTTCGTTATTCAGCAGTGTGTTGTTCAGCCTCCATATGTTGGAATTTTTAATAGTTTTTCTCCCGTAATTGAGATCTAGTCTTACTGCATTGTGGTCAGAAAAGTTGCTTGGAATGATTTCAATTTTTTTGAATTTACCAAGGCTAGATTTATGGCCCAGGATGTGATCTATCCTGGAGAAGGTTCCATGTGTGCTTGAGAAGAAGGTGAAATTCATTGTTTTGGGGTGAAATGTCCTATACATATCTATTAGGTCTAACTGATCTATTGTATCGTTTAACTTTTGTGTTTCCTTGTTAATTTTCTGTTTAGTTGATCTATCCATAGGTGTGAATGGGGTATTAAAGTCTCCCACTATTATTGTGTTATTGTTGATTTCCCCTTTCATACTTGTTAGCATTAGTCTTACATATTGTGGTGCTGCTATGTTGGGTGCATATATATTTATAATTGTTATGTCTTCTTCTTGGATTGATCCTTTAATCATTATGTAGTGTCCTTCGTTGTCTCTTTTCACAGCCTTTGTCTTAAAGTCTATTTTATCTGATATGAGTATTGCTACTCCTGCTTTCTTTTGATCTCTGTTTGCGTGGAATATCTTTTTCCAGCCCTTCACTTTCAGTCTGTATGTGTCCCTCGTTTTGAGGTGGGTCTCTTGTAGACAACATATATAGGGGTCTTGTTTTTGTATCCATTCAGCCAGCCTTTGTCTTTTGATTGGGGCATTCAACCCATTTACATTTAAGGTAATTATTGATAAGGGTGATCCTGTTGCCATTTTCTTTATTGTTTTGGGTTTGATTTTATACACTCATTCTGTGTTTCCTATCTAGAGAAGGTCCTTTAGCATTTGTTGGAGAGCTGGTTTGGTGATGCTGAATTCTCTCAGCTTTTGCTTGTCTGTAAAGCTTTTGATTTCTCCTTCATATTTGAATGAGATCCTTGCTGGGTACAGTAATCTTGGCTGTAGGTTATTTTCTTCCATCACTTTAAGTATGCCCTGCCATTCCCTCCTGGCCTGAAGAGTTTCTATTGAAAGGTCAGCTGTTATCCTTATGGGTATCCCCTTGTGTGTTATTTGTTATTTTTCCCTTGCTGCTTTTAATATTTGTTCTTTGTGTTTGATCTTTGTTAATTTGATTACTATGTGTCTTGGGGTATTTTGCCTTGGGTTTATCCTGTTTGGGACTCTCTGGGATTCTTGGACTTGGGTGATTATTTCCTTCCCCATTTTAGGGAAATTTTCAACTATTATCTCCTCAAGTATTTTCTCATGGTCTTTCTTCTTGTCTTTTTCTTCTGGGACTCCTATGATTTGGATGTTGGGGCGTTTAACATTGTCCCAGAGGTCTCTGAGATTGTCCTCATTTCTTTTAATTCGTTTTTCTTTTTTCCTCTCTGCTTCATTTATTACTACCATTCTATCTTCTAGCTCACTTATTCTATCTTCTGCCTCCATTATTCTACTGTTGGTTCCCTCCAGAGTGTTTTTGATCTCATCTATTGCATTATTCATTGTATATTGACTCTTCTTTATTTCTTCTAGATCCTTATTAAACCTTTCTTGCATCTTCTCAATCCTCGTCTCCAGATTATTTATCTGTAACTCCAATTTGCTTTCAAGATTTTGGATCAATTTCACTATCATTATTTGGAATTCTTTATCGGGTAGATTTCCTATCTCTTCCTCTTTTGTTTGGGTTGGTGGGCATTTATCCTGTTCCTTTATTTGCTGGGTATTTCTCTGCCTCTTCATCTTGCTTATATTGCTGTGTTTGGGGTGGCCTTTCCGTCTTCTGGCAGTTTGTGGAGTTCTCTTTATTGTGGAGTTTGCTTGCTATGGGTGAGGTTGGACAGGTGGCTTGTCAAGGTTCTCTGGTTAGGGAAGCTTGTGTCAGTGTTCTGGTGGGTGGAGCTGGATTTCTTCTCTCTGGAGTGCAATGAAGTGACCAGTAATGAGTTATGAGATGTCAATAGGTTTGGCGTCACTTTGGAAAACCTGTATAGTCACTTCGGACAACCTGTATAGTCACTTCCAAGGTGGTTCCCTCTGTTTTAGCTTCTGCTTGCTGGTCTCTTCAGTGTCTAATTTCCGCCCTGAACTAGGGTGCGGGTGGACACTTTTTAAGGCTCACTTGTTCAGCCCTGTTCTGGGAAGGGAGGAACACTGCAGAGAAATATCTCTGGCGTCTGTGGGGAGTGCTCGCAGTGTTCCAGCCACACTGGGTTTGCCCCCGCTCACAGCATGTGTGCTGTCCCAGTCTACACTGCACAGGCTCTAAGTTGCAATGCCAATAACTGTCTGAGGCTGGCGCTGGGTTGCATGCACATCCCAGGTCTAAGCCACTCAGGTTCAGGTACTAGGGTACTCCACAAAGGCGCAGACTTGGTTGGGCCTGCGTTTTGTGCCTTCCCCGGACTGAGCAGCTCAAGTGACCAGGTGTTTGGCGAGCGCAGTTGCTGCGACTTATCACCTCCCTGGTCCCTCCCGCTTGGTTTCCTGTGTGTACAACCGGCACACCTTCTCAGGCGGATGTTAACCAGCCAGAAACCCAAAAAGTCTTGGTTAACACGGAAGCCTGCCTGCACTTGGTATCGGATGCCTCTCTGGGGCCGCAATTGCCCCTTCTGGCTCTGGTTGCCCTCCCCTGCCTGTCTCAGCGGGGGATGGGCCATCCACAGCCGGCTAGCTCTGCTCAGTCCTTTGTTCTGTGAGCAGGGCTGGGGGAGACTTAAGTTCGGGCTTTTTGGCTTTTCGCGAGGTAGCTACCCCACAGTCTGCTCTGCTATCTCCAGTCAGCTCCCCCAGACTGCCCTCATGGCATTCAAGCCTGGTCCTCTCTCTAAGCAGTTCAGCTGGCTCCTCCCTGCCCAGGCCCCGCTTGTTAATGGTGGATGCAGCGTCTCCTCTGCTTCTCCACTGGGAGTTACTGTTGGACTCATAAGCTGTGAGGTTTAATTATTTATTTCTTTTTCTCCTGGTTGTGTTGCCTTCTGAGGTTCCAAGGCTCGCCACAGACTCGCCTGTGAGAGTGTTTCCTGGTGTTTGGAAACTTCTCTCTTTTTTATGCCTCCCTTCCCGGGATGGAGCTCCGTCCCTACTTCTTTTGTCTCTCTTTTTATCTTTTATGTTTTTTCCTACCTCCTTTTGAAGACAATGGGCTGCTTTTCTGGGTGCCTGATGTCCTCTGCCAGCATTCAGAAGTTGTTTTATGGACTTTACTCAGTGTTTAAATGTTCTTTTGATGAATTTGCGGGGGAGAAAGTGGTCTCACCGTCCTATTCCTCCACCATCTTGTTTCAGCCTCCTGGCTCACTTTCTGTACATTTTGTTTTATTTTTTTATAATAGCTTTGCCAACCAAGGTCCATCTAGTCAAGGCTATAGTTTTTCCAGTGGTCATGTATGGATGTGAGAGTTGGACAGTGAAGAAAGCTGATCGCTGAAGAATTGATGCTTTTGAACTGTGGTGCTGGAGAAGACTCTTGAGAGTCCCTTGGACTGCAAGGAGATCCAACCAGTCCATTCTGAAGAGATCAATCCTGGGTGTTCATTGGAAGGACTGATGCTAAAGCTGAAGCGCCAGTATTTTGGCCACCTCATGCAAAGAGTTGACTCACTGGAAAAGAGTCTGATGCTGGGAGGGATTGGGGGCAGGAGAAGAAGGAGACGACAGAGAATGAGATGGTTGGATGGCATCACCGACTCGATGGACATGAGTTTGAGTGAACTCCAGGAGTTGGTGGTGGACAGGGATGCCTGGCATGTTGTGATTCATGGGGTCACAAAGAGTCGGACACGACTGAGCGACTGAACTGAACTGATTTCTATAAAAATGTGACTTTCTAGTTTTTCGTTTTTTTTTTTTTAAAGAGGGAGAACAAAATGGCAGAGGAGTAGATGGACATGGAGTACGTCTCCCTCCACAGATACTTCAGGAATACACTTTCAGACACGAAGTGCATGTAGAACACCAGCTAAGAGCGGACAGGACCTGAACAGCAGAAAAGAATATATAGACCCGTGCAAAACTCGGTAGGAGGAAGAAACTAGGGGGAAAATAGGAGTGTTAGCAGGACTGGACCTGCCCTCAGCGGATGGGGGAACTGAATCAGGGGTCCAATCCCCACATCGGGGCAACTGTCTGAGTCAGAGGAGAACCATTTAAGGCTAAGAATGAAAGAGCTGATCTGTGGCAGCCTAAATGGAATGAGAATCAGACAGTCCTTGCCACAGCCATACATACCCCAGATGGTGCAGTGACTGGGAGCGGGAGTTTAGGGATTGTGGAACAATCCCAGGGCAAGGGCTTCTCTTGACTGTGGAAAGAGTGATGGAGGGGATGTGAGGGAGGAGATTGTGGTTGGAAATGCCTGTGGAGGAAAGCCGAGGAGTCATGGAAGCAAGGCGATACTGCTGAGTCATGTGTAGGAGGTGGAGCCATCACCATAGCCTCTCTCCCCCTACTTGCCAGCATTGGCAGCTGAACAATAGAGAGGCTGGCCCATCAAATGCCTGATGCACTGAATTACAGAGTAGGACCCCACCCAGGTACCCCTTTAAGTGCCTGATGCGGCGAACAACAGAGAAGGACCTCAGGCAAGGAAGCCCTCTAAGTGCTTGGCACTGCCAGGGTTCCTGCAAGCCAAGCAGCTTCACGCTCAACTCTCACTGGGGCAGAGCTGCCACAGACAAAAAGTCTTGTGCCTATGCGTGCAGGATCACTTCGGTTGTGTCCAACTCTGCAACCCTGTAGACTGTGGCCTGCCAGGCTTCTCGGTCATGGAGGGGAGTTCTCCAGGCAAGAATACTGGAGCGTATTGGCCAATACTGGTTGCCATACCTTATTGGAGCACTTTATTTCCTGCTGCCCTAGCCACCAACCCCCCTCAGTACCTGGTGCTGCCAGAACTCCTGCAACCCAAGCAGCTGCACCACCTTCACACCTGGCCCTCACAAGGGCAAACCCAAGTCCTCCAGGGCAGCCTCAAGAGCAAACCCCAGTGGACGACCCACATACAGAAGTGGAAATAAAATCACAGCTGAAACCCGGGGCAGTGTGACTAAGGAAGAAGACCCAAAACCTTCCCAGCAGCTGTACAAGCTGCAGATTAAATCCACATGATCAACTAGGCAGACTCTGTGTCTATGGACTATATAAAAGGTCATTGAGAACTCCCACAAAAGAAAGCGCACTAGTTCTGATAGCTGTGGACTTTGGAGGCAAGAACACACAGGAGTAGAACCAGATTAGAATGAGCTGCCCCCACAGCAGGTCCAGAGATCAGCATAGTGTTGGAGGGCATCCTAGGGAGGTGAGGTGGACTGTGACTCCCAGAGAGGGAAAGGACTCTGACAACAGTGACTCAAGAAAAACAGTTATTATTCTTATGTTTTGATTTGTTCTGTAGAATCTTTTGGATTTTTTTTCTTTATTTCCCTTCCCCTCACCCCTGTTGTAGTTGTTGATTTTACTGGCACTATGAAATCTAATTAAGCTTTTGAGCTTTTACTTCCAGTCACATTTTTTATTGTTGTTATAAACCTCTGCCTCTATGTTGGGCTTTTGCAGTGCTGGGGAGGTTTTTTTTTTTCTTTCTTTTTTAATTATAATTTTTTTAACCTATTTTTTTTTTACATTTATTCCTTTGCTTTTCCTATGTTCTCTTCCCCTTGAAGTCAATCTTTCATATATATAAATCTTCTTTATCTACCTCTAATTAACTTTGCTTATCTCTTCTTTCTTTCTTTTCCTTCTTAACTTTAATCTCAACGTATTTCTTAATTTTACTTTCACTGCTTTATTCTTCAATTGGCACCTTGCTTTAGTTTTGTTTTACAGTTTGTGCTTTAGTTAGTGTTCTGGTAGACATAATTTTATTTCAAATCCATAATATTTCAAATCCTGAAAGATGATGCTGTGAAAGTGCTGCACTCAATATGACAGCAAATTTCGAAAACTCAGCAGTGGCCACAGGACTGGAAAAGGTCAGTTTTCATTCCAATCCCAAAGAAAGGCAATGCCAAAGAATGCTCAAACTACTGCACAATTGCACTCATCTTACAAGCTAGTAAAGTCATGCTCAAAATTCTCCAAGCCAGACTTCAGCAGTATGTAAACCGTGAACTCCCAGATGTTCAAGCAGGTTTTAGAAAAGGCAGAGGCACCAGAGATCAAATTGCCAACATCTGCTGCATCATAGAGAAAGCAAGAGAGTTCCAGAAAAACATCTATTTCTGCTTCATTGACTATCCCAAAGCTTTTGACTGTGTGGATCACAATAAACTGTGGAACATTCTGAAAGAGATGGGAATCCCAGACCACCTGACCTGCCTCTTGAGAAACCTGTATGCAGGTCAGGAAGCAACAGTTAGAACTGGACATGGAACAACAGACTGGTTCCAAATAGGAAAAGGTGTACGTCAAGGTTGTATATTGTCATCCTGTTTATTTAACTTATATGCAGAGTACATCATGAGGAACGCTGGGCTGGAAGAAGCACAAGCTGGAATCAAGATTGCCGGGAGAAATATCAATAACCTCAGATATGCAGACGACACCACCCTTATGGCAGAAAGTGAAGAGGAACTAAAAAGCCTCTTGATGAAAGTGAAAGAGGAGAGTGAAAAGGTTGGCTTGAAGCTCAACATTCAGAAAACAAAGATCATGGCATCTGGTCCCATCACTTCATGGGAAATAGATGGGGAAACAGTGGAAACAGTATCAGACTTTATTTTTTGGGGTTCCAAAATCACTTCGGATGCTGATTGCAGCCATGAAATTAAAAGACGCTTGCTCCTTGGAAGGAAAGTTATGACCAGCTTAGATAGCATATTAAAAAGCAGAGACATTACTTTGCCAACCAAGGTCCGTCTAGTCAAGGCTATGGTTTTTCCCGTGGTCATGTATGGATGTGAGATTTGGACTGTGAAGAAAGCTGATCGCCGAAGAATTGATGCCTTTGAACTGTGGTGTTGGAGAAGACTCTTGAGAGTCCCTTGGACTGTAAGGAGATCCAACCAGTCCATTCTAAAGGAGATCAATCCTGGGTGTTCATTGGAAGGACTGATGCTAAAGCTGAAACTCCAATACTTTGGCCACCTCATGTGACGAGTTGACTCACTGGAAAAGACTGACGCTGGGAAAGGTTGGGGGCAGGAGGAGAAGGGGACGACAGAGAATGAGATGGCTGGATGGCATCACCAACTCTGTGGACATGAGTTTGAGTGAACTCTGGGAGTTGGTGATGGACAGGGAGGCCTGGTGTGCTGTGATTCATGGGGTTGCGGAGAGTCGGACATGACTGAGCAACTGAACCGAACTGAACTGAACTGATGGACAGGACAGCCTGGCGTGCTGTGATTCATGGGGTTGCAAAGAGTCGGACACGACTGAGCAACTGAACTGAACTGGACTGATGGTTAGTTCTCTGGTAGTCTAGGGCTTGGAGTCAGTGCTCCCACTCCAAAGGTTCAGGGCTTGATCTCTGGTCAAGAACAAAGATTCCACAAGTGGTTTGTTATGGCATTGAGTGAGATTAAAACAAATATCCAAAAAAGAGAAACCAAAGATGAACCCCAGACAAATGGCAGTTACAAAATAAGGCAAATAATAACGAAAATAATGTAATACACACATATACATATACACCCAAAGTCAAAACAGTCCAACAAAAATAAAGTACAAGAGATTGACCCGGTGAAGAAAGGAAATAAAAAATTATATTTACCAGTTAAGAACAAAACTAACTAAAGCACAAACTGGAAAACAATACTAAAGCAAGGTGCCAAGTGGGAAATAAAGCAATGAAAACAAAACTAGCAAATATGTTCAGAGAAGAGGAAAAAAAGAAAAGAAAAAAAGAATAGATATGCAAAATTAAATAGAGGTAGGTGAAGATTTACATACATTAAAGATTAACTACAAGGGGAAAATAGCAGTAGGAAAGGCAAACAAAGGAATACATGAAAAATATAATACGTTTTAAAAAATAAAAGTTAAAATTATAAAAAAGAGAAAAGAAAAAAAAAATGGAAAGGGGGGTGAAAACTCCACCGAAGTGCAAAAGCCCAATGTAGATGCAGAGGTTTATAACAACAACAACAAAAAGTGTGACTGAATATACACATGTACATATACACCCATAAGCAAAATCAAAACAGTTCAACAAAAATAAAGTATGATAGACTGACCCAGTGAACAAAGGAAACAAAAAATTATATATACCAGAACAAAACTAACTAAAGCACAAACTGGAAAACAAAACTAAAGCAAGGTGCCAATTGGGGAATAAAGCAATGAAAATAAAACTAATAAACATGTTGAGAGGAAAGGAAAGAAAGAATAGATATGCTAAGTTAAATAGAGGTAGATGAAGATTTATATACATTAAAGATTAACTGCAAGGGGAAAAGAACAGTAGAAAGGCAAACAAAGGAATAAATGTAGAAAAAAATATAATAGGCTTAAAAAATTAAAATTATAAAAAAGAGAAAAGAAAAAAAAAAGGAAGAAGAAAAGAGAAAAGGAAAACTCCACAGAAATGCAAGGGTTCAATGTAGAGACAGAGGTTTATAACAACAATAAAAAGTGTGACTGAATATACACATATACATAGACACTGATAAGCAAAATCAAAACAGTCTAACAGAAATAAAGTACAATAGACTGATCCAGCGAACAAAGGGAACAAAAAATTATGTCTCAGTTCAGTTCAGTCGCTTAGTCGTGTCCGACTCTTTGCGACTCCATGAACCACAGCACGCCAGGCCTCCCTGTCCATCACCAACTCCCGGAGTTCACTCAAACTCATGTCCATCGAGTCGGTGATGCCATCTAGCCGTCTCATTCTCTGCCGTCCCAGTCTCCTCCTACCCCCAATCCCTCCTAGCATCAGACTCTTTTCCAGTGAGTCAACTCATCACATGAGGTGGCCAAAGTATTGGAGTTTCAGCTTTAGCATCAGTCCTTCCAATGAACACCCAGGATTGATCTCCTTTAGAATGGACTGGTTGGATCTCCTTGCAGTCCAAGGGACTCTCAAGAGTCTTCTCCAACACCACAGTTCAAAAGCATCAGCTTTCTTCACAGTCAAATTCTCACATCCCTGTCCATAGGCGGTATCAAATAGTGAGAACTCACACAAAGGAAACCACTGGAATACAAGACCTAGCATCACCAAACCACCAATAGCACACTGTGCAGGAAGCCTCATCTAAACAACAAACAAAACAGAACTACAAACCCAATCAGCAGCAGACAGGATTACCACCTCACTCTGCCTTGCCCATCAGAGGAAAAACAAACAAACGAACAAACAAAAAAACCTCAGCACAAATCTCACCCTATAAGAAGCTTACACAAACCACTGGATCAACCTTAGGAGTGTAGAAACCAAAAGGAAGAAAGAATTCAACCCTGAGGCCTGGGAGAAGGAGACCTCAAACACAATAAGTTTAAAAAAAAAAATCAATGAAAAGGCAGAGAAATAGTACTCAAATGAAGGAGCAAACTAGAAACACAGAAGTCCAAATAAACGAAGAGGAAATAGCCAAAATACCTGAAAAAGAATTCATAATAATGATAGTAAAGATAATCAAAAACCTTGAAAGCAAAATGGAGAAAATGCAAGAATCAATTAACAAAGACCTAGAAGAATTAAAGAATAAAAATTCAGAGACAAACAACACAATTACTAAAATTAAAAATACTCTAGAAGGAATCAATAGCAGAATATCTGAAGCAGAAGAACAAATCAATGAAGATAAAATGGTGGAAATAACTTCTGAAGAGCAGAATAAAGTAAAAAGAATGAAAAAAACTGAGGATAGTCTAAGAGACCTCTGGGACAACATTAAACGCACAAACATTCACATTATATAGGGATCACAGAAGAGAAGAGAGAAGGGACCTGAGAGAATATCGAAGAGATAATAGCTGAAAACTTCCCAAACAGGGAAAGGAAATAATCCAAGTCCAGGAAGCACAGAGTCCCAGGCAGGATAAACCCAAGTAGTAATACACCAAGATACATAGTAATCAAACTGACAAAAATTAAGAAAGAGATAAAATATTAAAAGCAACAAGGGGAAAACAATAAATAACATACAAGGGAACTCCCATCAGGCTATCAGCTGATTTCTCAACAGAAACTCTACAAGCCAGAAGGGAACGGCATGATGTATTTAAAGTGATGAAAGAAAAGAACCTGCAACCAAGAATACTCTATCCAGCAAGACTCTACTTCAGATTTGATGAAGAAATCAAAAAGCTTTCCAGACAAGCTCAAGTTAAGAGGATTCAGCACCACTAAACCAGCTTTACAATAAATGCTAAAGGAACACAAGAGAAGAAAACACCTTCAGAAAATAAACAAGAAAACGATAATAGGATCATCAGTTCAGTTCAGTCACTCAGTCATATCCAACTCTTTGAGACCCCATGGACTGCAGCATGCCAGGCCTCCCTGTCCATCACCAACTCCCGGAGTTTACTCAAACTCATGTCCATCAAGTCGGTGATGCCATCCAGCCATCTCATCTTCTGTCATCCCCTTCTCCTGCCTTCAATACCAAATGAAGTGAAGTGAAGTCGCTCAGTCATGTCCAACTCTTTGCGATCCTGTGGACTGTAGCCTACCAGGCTCCTCCATCCATGGGATTCTTCAGGCAAGAGTACTGGAGTGGGTTGCCATTTCCTTCTCCAGGGATCTTCCCAACCCAGGGATCGAACCCGGGTCTCCCGCATTGGAGGCAGACACTTTAACCTCTGAGCCACCAGGGAAGCCCAATTACCTTAAATGTAAATGGATTCATTGCACAAACCAAGACATAGACTGGCTGGGTGGATGAAAACATGTGCACTTCCACATATCACATCTCTCTGCTGGGCCCCCCAAATTGTATGTCATTATTTTACATTGTTAAGTTAATCCTGTTCCCATTGTGGATTGTAATTGTTTTTTTTTTTTTGTCTGACTATTGCTTGTGAAAACTGACAAACATCTTTTACTATTGTAATTATGTAACTCTAACTCACTTAATAGCATTGTATCATGATTGGACAAGAGAAAAATTATAGATCTCTATATCACCAAAAGTACGATTTAGTAGAAAAACCTGTAATCACTTTTTAAAATCTATATTCATGTCAGAATTATCTTGAAATTTTTTGAAAAATACAAATGCCCAGGTATTGCTTTTTTCTCCAGAGCTCCGGATATGTTTCTAGTGAGCAGTCGTGTTTAAAAACAACTGGACTATGTGATGATCTTTTACTTTTATCTAATTTGTTTCACATTTTCTATTTCATATTCAGTGCTCCCATTTCATTTAGTTTGTTTTCCAATTTCTCCATCTCTTCTTTTTTTGATGTTCTTTCTCAAGCCTTTATGAAGTGTAATAGAAAAGCTTTTGTATCAGTTCAGTTCAGTTCAGTCTCTCAGTCGTGTCCAACTCTTTGTGACACCATGAATCCCAGCACAGCAAGCACTTCTGTCCATCACCAACTCCTGGAGTCTACTCAAATTCATGTCCATCAAGTCTGTGATGCCATCCAGTCCTGTCATCCTCTGTCGTCCCCTTCTCCTCCTGTCCCCAATCCCTCCCAGCATCAAGGTCATTTCCAATGAGTCAATTCTTCACATCAGGTGGCCAAAGTATTGGAGTTTCAGCTTTAGCATCAGTCCTTCCAATGAACACCCAGGACTGATCACCTACATATATATAAATATGTATGATATATATATTTTAGAAAACATGAACTTTTGCCTAACTAAAAAAATTATGACATTTTGATTCTACTTCTTTGACTTAGGATGAACAGAATGCTAGATTTCAATTTATTTTTTAGATTTCTAATTTAAAAATAGATATGCAACAAGCAACAAAGGTTTACTGTATAGCACAGGGAACTCTATTTAATATCTTGTAATAACCTATGATGGAAAATAATTTCAAAAATAATATGTATGTATTTGTATAACTGAATCACCTTGCTGTGCACCTGAAACATTGTAAGTCAACTATACTTCAATAAAAAATATATATTAAGAAAAAGAACCAAGTCCAGTAGCATATAAAAAGAATTGTATATCATGATCAAGTGGGATTTATTCCAAGGTTGTAAGGATGATTCAATATTCACAGTGTGGATTCAATTAATATGACACATCACATTAACAAAAGGAAGGATAAAAATCACATGATTATCTCAATAGGTGCAAAAAACGCACTTGACAAAATTCTACATTCATTCATGATAACAATTCTCATCAAAGCTGGTATAGAGGGAATATGTCTGAATATAATAAAGGGCATTTAAGACAAACTCTTAGCTAATATCATTCTCACATGTGAAAAAGTGAAAGTCGTTCCTCTAAGTTCAGAAACAACAAAAAGAGGCCGTGAAATTAAAAGACACTTGCTCCTTGGTAGGAAAGCTATGACAAACCTACACAGTGTATTAAAAAGCAGAGACATCACTTTGTTGACAAAGGTACATATAGTCAAAACTATGGTTTTTCCCAAAGAAAGGCAATGCCAAAGAATGCTCAAACTACTGCACAATTGCACTCATCTCACACGCTAGTAAAGTCATGCTCAAAATTCTCCAAGCCAGACTTCAGCAGTATGTAAACCGTGAACTCCCAGATGTTCAAGCAGGTTTTAGAAAAGGCAGAGGCACCAGAGATCAAATTGCCAACATCCGCTGGATCATGGAGAAAGCAAGAGAGTTTCAGAAAAATATCTATTTCTGCTTCATTGACTATGCCAAAGCCTTTGACTGTGTGGATCACAATAAACTGTGGAAAATTCTGAAAGAGATGGGAATCCCAGACCACCTGACCTGCCTCTTGAGAAACCTGTATGCAGGTCAGGAAGCAACAGTTAGAACTGGACATGGAACAACAGACTGGTTCCAAATAGGAAAAGGTGTACGTCAAGGTTGTATATTGTCATCTTGCTTATTTAACTTATATGCAGAGTACATCATGAGGAACGCTGGGCTGGAAGAAGCACAAGCTGGAATCAAGATTGCCGGGAGAAATATCAATAACCTCAGATATGCAGACGACACCACCCTTATGGCAGAAAGTGAAGAGGAACTAAAAAGCCTCTTGATGAAAGTGAAAGAGGAGAGTGAAAAGGTTGGCTTGAAGCTCAACATTCAGAAAACAAAGATCATGGCATCTGGTCCCATCACTTCATGGGAAATAGATGGGGAAACAGTGGAAACAGTATCAGACTTTATTTTTTGGGGTTCCAAAATCACTTCGGATGCTGATTGCAGCCATGAAATTAAAAGACGCTTGCTCCTTGGAAGGAAAGTTATGACCAGCTTAGATAGCATATTAAAAAGCAGAGACATTACTTTGCCAACCAAGGTCCGTCTAGTCAAGGCTATGGTTTTTCCCGTGGTCATGTATGGATGTGAGATTTGGACTGTGAAGAAAGCTGATCGCCGAAGAATTGATGCCTTTGAACTGTGGTGTTGGAGAAGACTCTTGAGAGTCCCTTGGACTGTAAGGAGATCCAACCAGTCCATTCTAAAGGAGATCAATCCTGGGTGTTCATTGGAAGGACTGATGCTAAAGCTGAAACTCCAATACTTTGGCCACCTCATGTGACGAGTTGACTCACTGGAAAAGACTGACGCTGGGAAAGGTTGGGGGCAGGAGGAGAAGGGGACGACAGAGAATGAGATGGCTGGATGGCATCACCAACTCTGTGGACATGAGTTTGAGTGAACTCTGGGAGTTGGTGATGGACAGGGAGGCCTGGTGTGCTGTGATTCATGGGGTTGCGGAGAGTCGGACATGACTGAGCAACTGAACCGAACTGAACTGAACTGATGGACAGGACAGCCTGGCGTGCTGTGATTCATGGGGTTGCAAAGAGTCGGACACGACTGAGCAACTGAACTGAACTGGACTGATGGTTAGTTCTCTGGTAGTCTAGGGCTTGGAGTCAGTGCTCCCACTCCAAAGGTTCAGGGCTTGATCTCTGGTCAAGAACAAAGATTCCACAAGTGGTTTGTTATGGCATTGAGTGAGATTAAAACAAATATCCAAAAAAGAGAAACCAAAGATGAACCCCAGACAAATGGCAGTTACAAAATAAGGCAAATAATAACGAAAATAATGTAATACACACATATACATATACACCCAAAGTCAAAACAGTCCAACAAAAATAAAGTACAAGAGATTGACCCGGTGAAGAAAGGAAATAAAAAATTATATTTACCAGTTAAGAACAAAACTAACTAAAGCACAAACTGGAAAACAATACTAAAGCAAGGTGCCAAGTGGGAAATAAAGCAATGAAAACAAAACTAGCAAATATGTTCAGAGAAGAGGAAAAAAAGAAAAGAAAAAAAGAATAGATATGCAAAATTAAATAGAGGTAGGTGAAGATTTACATACATTAAAGATTAACTACAAGGGGAAAATAGCAGTAGGAAAGGCAAACAAAGGAATACATGAAAAATATAATACGTTTTAAAAAATAAAAGTTAAAATTATAAAAAAGAGAAAAGAAAAAAAAAATGGAAAGGGGGGTGAAAACTCCACCGAAGTGCAAAAGCCCAATGTAGATGCAGAGGTTTATAACAACAACAACAAAAAGTGTGACTGAATATACACATGTACATATACACCCATAAGCAAAATCAAAACAGTTCAACAAAAATAAAGTATGATAGACTGACCCAGTGAACAAAGGAAACAAAAAATTATATATACCAGAACAAAACTAACTAAAGCACAAACTGGAAAACAAAACTAAAGCAAGGTGCCAATTGGGGAATAAAGCAATGAAAATAAAACTAATAAACATGTTGAGAGGAAAGGAAAGAAAGAATAGATATGCTAAGTTAAATAGAGGTAGATGAAGATTTATATACATTAAAGATTAACTGCAAGGGGAAAAGAACAGTAGAAAGGCAAACAAAGGAATAAATGTAGAAAAAAATATAATAGGCTTAAAAAATTAAAATTATAAAAAAGAGAAAAGAAAAAAAAAAGGAAGAAGAAAAGAGAAAAGGAAAACTCCACAGAAATGCAAGGGTTCAATGTAGAGACAGAGGTTTATAACAACAATAAAAAGTGTGACTGAATATACACATATACATAGACACTGATAAGCAAAATCAAAACAGTCTAACAGAAATAAAGTACAATAGACTGATCCAGCGAACAAAGGGAACAAAAAATTATGTCTCAGTTCAGTTCAGTCGCTTAGTCGTGTCCGACTCTTTGCGACTCCATGAACCACAGCACGCCAGGCCTCCCTGTCCATCACCAACTCCCGGAGTTCACTCAAACTCATGTCCATCGAGTCGGTGATGCCATCTAGCCGTCTCATTCTCTGCCGTCCCAGTCTCCTCCTACCCCCAATCCCTCCTAGCATCAGACTCTTTTCCAGTGAGTCAACTCATCACATGAGGTGGCCAAAGTATTGGAGTTTCAGCTTTAGCATCAGTCCTTCCAATGAACACCCAGGATTGATCTCCTTTAGAATGGACTGGTTGGATCTCCTTGCAGTCCAAGGGACTCTCAAGAGTCTTCTCCAACACCACAGTTCAAAAGCATCAGCTTTCTTCACAGTCAAATTCTCACATCCCTGTCCATAGGCGGTATCAAATAGTGAGAACTCACACAAAGGAAACCACTGGAATACAAGACCTAGCATCACCAAACCACCAATAGCACACTGTGCAGGAAGCCTCATCTAAACAACAAACAAAACAGAACTACAAACCCAATCAGCAGCAGACAGGATTACCACCTCACTCTGCCTTGCCCATCAGAGGAAAAACAAACAAACGAACAAACAAAAAAACCTCAGCACAAATCTCACCCTATAAGAAGCTTACACAAACCACTGGATCAACCTTAGGAGTGTAGAAACCAAAAGGAAGAAAGAATTCAACCCTGAGGCCTGGGAGAAGGAGACCTCAAACACAATAAGTTTAAAAAAAAAATCAATGAAAAGGCAGAGAAATAGTACTCAAATGAAGGAGCAAACTAGAAACACAGAAGTCCAAATAAACGAAGAGGAAATAGCCAAAATACCTGAAAAAGAATTCATAATAATGATAGTAAAGATAATCAAAAACCTTGAAAGCAAAATGGAGAAAATGCAAGAATCAATTAACAAAGACCTAGAAGAATTAAAGAATAAAAATTCAGAGACAAACAACACAATTACTAAAATTAAAAATACTCTAGAAGGAATCAATAGCAGAATATCTGAAGCAGAAGAACAAATCAATGAAGATAAAATGGTGGAAATAACTTCTGAAGAGCAGAATAAAGTAAAAAGAATGAAAAAAACTGAGGATAGTCTAAGAGACCTCTGGGACAACATTAAACGCACAAACATTCACATTATATAGGGATCACAGAAGAGAAGAGAGAAGGGACCTGAGAGAATATCGAAGAGATAATAGCTGAAAACTTCCCAAACAGGGAAAGGAAATAATCCAAGTCCAGGAAGCACAGAGTCCCAGGCAGGATAAACCCAAGTAGTAATACACCAAGATACATAGTAATCAAACTGACAAAAATTAAGAAAGAGATAAAATATTAAAAGCAACAAGGGGAAAACAATAAATAACATACAAGGGAACTCCCATCAGGCTATCAGCTGATTTCTCAACAGAAACTCTACAAGCCAGAAGGGAACGGCATGATGTATTTAAAGTGATGAAAGAAAAGAACCTGCAACCAAGAATACTCTATCCAGCAAGACTCTACTTCAGATTTGATGAAGAAATCAAAAAGCTTTCCAGACAAGCTCAAGTTAAGAGGATTCAGCACCACTAAACCAGCTTTACAATAAATGCTAAAGGAACACAAGAGAAGAAAACACCTTCAGAAAATAAACAAGAAAACGATAATAGGATCATCAGTTCAGTTCAGTCACTCAGTCATATCCAACTCTTTGAGACCCCATGGACTGCAGCATGCCAGGCCTCCCTGTCCATCACCAACTCCCGGAGTTTACTCAAACTCATGTCCATCAAGTTGGTGATGCCATCCAGCCATCTCATCTTCTGTCATCCCCTTCTCCTGCCTTCAATACCAAATGAAGTGAAGTGAAGTCGCTCAGTCATGTCCAACTCTTTGCGATCCTGTGGACTGTAGCCTACCAGGCTCCTCCATCCATGGGATTCTTCAGGCAAGAGTACTGGAGTGGGTTGCCATTTCCTTCTCCAGGGATCTTCCCAACCCAGGGATCGAACCCGGGTCTCCCGCATTGGAGGCAGACACTTTAACCTCTGAGCCACCAGGGAAGCCCAATTACCTTAAATGTAAATGGATTCATTGCACAAACCAAGACATAGACTGGCTGGGTGGATGAAAACATGTGCACTTCCACATATCACATCTCTCTGCTGGGCCCCCCAAATTGTATGTCATTATTTTACATTGTTAAGTTAATCCTGTTCCCATTGTGGATTGTAATTGTTTTTTTTTTTTTGTCTGACTATTGCTTGTGAAAACTGACAAACATCTTTTACTATTGTAATTATGTAACTCTAACTCACTTAATAGCATTGTATCATGATTGGACAAGAGAAAAATTATAGATCTCTATATCACCAAAAGTACGATTTAGTAGAAAAACCTGTAATCACTTTTTAAAATCTATATTCATGTCAGAATTATCTTGAAATTTTTTGAAAAATACAAATGCCCAGGTATTGCTTTTTTCTCCAGAGCTCCGGATATGTTTCTAGTGAGCAGTCGTGTTTAAAAACAACTGGACTATGTGATGATCTTTTACTTTTATCTAATTTGTTTCACATTTTCTATTTCATATTCAGTGCTCCCATTTCATTTAGTTTGTTTTCCAATTTCTCCATCTCTTCTTTTTTTGATGTTCTTTCTCAAGCCTTTATGAAGTGTAATAGAAAAGCTTTTGTATCAGTTCAGTTCAGTTCAGTCTCTCAGTCGTGTCCAACTCTTTGTGACACCATGAATCCCAGCACAGCAAGCACTTCTGTCCATCACCAACTCCTGGAGTCTACTCAAATTCATGTCCATCAAGTCTGTGATGCCATCCAGTCCTGTCATCCTCTGTCGTCCCCTTCTCCTCCTGTCCCCAATCCCTCCCAGCATCAAGGTCATTTCCAATGAGTCAATTCTTCACATCAGGTGGCCAAAGTATTGGAGTTTCAGCTTTAGCATCAGTCCTTCCAATGAACACCCAGGACTGATCACCTACATATATATAAATATGTATGATATATATATTTTAGAAAACATGAACTTTTGCCTAACTAAAAAAATTATGACATTTTGATTCTACTTCTTTGACTTAGGATGAACAGAATGCTAGATTTCAATTTATTTTTTAGATTTCTAATTTAAAAATAGATATGCAACAAGCAACAAAGGTTTACTGTATAGCACAGGGAACTCTATTTAATATCTTGTAATAACCTATGATGGAAAATAATTTCAAAAATAATATGTATGTATTTGTATAACTGAATCACCTTGCTGTGCACCTGAAACATTGTAAGTCAACTATACTTCAATAAAAAATATATATTAAGAAAAAGAACCAAGTCCAGTAGCATATAAAAAGAATTGTATATCATGATCAAGTGGGATTTATTCCAAGGTTGTAAGGATGATTCAATATTCACAGTGTGGATTCAATTAATATGACACATCACATTAACAAAAGGAAGGATAAAAATCACATGATTATCTCAATAGGTGCAAAAAACGCACTTGACAAAATTCTACATTCATTCATGATAACAATTCTCATCAAAGCTGGTATAGAGGGAATATGTCTGAATATAATAAAGGGCATTTAAGACAAACTCTTAGCTAATATCATTCTCACATGTGAAAAAGTGAAAGTCGTTCCTCTAAGTTCAGAAACAACAAAAAGAGGCCGTGAAATTAAAAGACACTTGCTCCTTGGTAGGAAAGCTATGACAAACCTACACAGTGTATTAAAAAGCAGAGACATCACTTTGTTGACAAAGGTACATATAGTCAAAACTATGGTTTTTCCCAAAGAAAGGCAATGCCAAAGAATGCTCAAACTACTGCACAATTGCACTCATCTCACACGCTAGTAAAGTCATGCTCAAAATTCTCCAAGCCAGACTTCAGCAGTATGTAAACCGTGAACTCCCAGATGTTCAAGCAGGTTTTAGAAAAGGCAGAGGCACCAGAGATCAAATTGCCAACATCCGCTGGATCATGGAGAAAGCAAGAGAGTTTCAGAAAAATATCTATTTCTGCTTCATTGACTATGCCAAAGCCTTTGACTGTGTGGATCACAATAAACTGTGGAAAATTCTGAAAGAGATGGGAATCCCAGACCACCTGACCTGCCTCTTGAGAAACCTGTATGCAGGTCAGGAAGCAACAGTTAGAACTGGACATGGAACAACAGACTGGTTCCAAATAGGAAAAGGTGTACGTCAAGGTTGTATATTGTCATCTTGCTTATTTAACTTATATGCAGAGTACATCATGAGGAACGCTGGGCTGGAAGAAGCACAAGCTGGAATCAAGATTGCCGGGAGAAATATCAATAACCTCAGATATGCAGACGACACCACCCTTATGGCAGAAAGTGAAGAGGAACTAAAAAGCCTCTTGATGAAAGTGAAAGAGGAGAGTGAAAAGGTTGGCTTGAAGCTCAACATTCAGAAAACAAAGATCATGGCATCTGGTCCCATCACTTCATGGGAAATAGATGGGGAAACAGTGGAAACAGTGTCAGACTTTATTTTTTTGGGCTCCAAAATCACTGCAGATGCTGATTGCAGCCATGAAATTAAAAGACGCTTGCTCCTTGGAAGGAAAGTTATGACCAACCTAGATAGTATATTAAAAAGCAGAGACATTACTTTGCCAACCAAGGTCCGTCTAGTCAAGGCAATGGCTTTTCCCGTGGTCATGTATGGATGTGAGAGTTGGACTGTGAAGAAAGCTGATCGCCGAAGAATCGATGCTTTTGAACTGTGGTGTTGGAGAAGACTCTTGAGAGTCCCTTATACTGCAAGGAGATCCAACCAGTCCATTCTAAAGGAGATCAATCCTGGATGTTCATTGGAGGGACTAATGCTAAAGCTGAAACTGCAATACCTTGGCCACCTCATGCGATGAGTTGACTCACTGGAAAAGACTCTGATGCTGGGAAAGGTTGGGGGCGGGAGGAGAAGGGGACGACGGAGAATGAGATGGCTGGATGGCATCACCAACTCTGTGGACATGAGTTTGAGTGTACTCCAGGAGTTGGTGATAGACAGGGAGGCCTGGCGTGCTGTGATTCATGGGTTCGCGGAGAGTCGGACACGACTGAGCAACTGAACTGAACTGAACTGATGGTTTTTCCAATAGTCATGGAAAAACCTTTCCAGTAGTCACGGAAAAACCTTTCCAGTAGTCATGGAAAAACCATAGTGTTTTGAGTTGTAAGAATTAATATTAGTAAAATATCCATACTACCAAAGCAATTTACATATATAATGCAATCTCTATCAAAATATCTATGACATTTTCCACAGAAATAGAACATGTAATCCTAAAATGTGTATCAAACCACAGAAATAGCATGAATCGCCAATGCAATCTTGAGAAAAAAGAACAAAGTTTGAGGTATTACAGTCTCTATATACTACAAAGCAACAGTAATCAAAACAGCATGATACTGGCACAAAAACAAACACATAGATCAATATAACAGAGAGCCTAGAAATAAACTCACACACTTATGGTCAATTTATGAAAAAGAAGGCAAGAATATACAATGGAGAAAATATTGTCTCTTCAACAAGTGGGGCTGTGAAAACTGGACAGCTACATGTAAAAAATGAGATTGGGACATTTCTTCACCTCATATACAAAAATAAATTCAAAGCAGATTAAAGACCAAAATGTAAGACCCTGAAACCATAAAACTCCTAGAAGAGAACATAGGCAGAACATTCTTTGACATAAATAGTAGCAATATTTCTTTTGAAATCTGTCTCCTAAGGCAAAAAAAAAAAAGCAAAGCAAAAATAAAACAATAAATGGGACCTAATTAAAATTAAAATCTGTTGCAGAACAAAAGAAACCATCAGCAAAACAAACACACAACATACTGAATGGGAGAAAATATATGAAAATGACATAACCTTTAAGAGTTAGTATCCAACATATATAAAGAGCACATATAACTCAATATCAAGAAAGCAAAGAATTTAATTTAAAAATTTGGCAGAAGATCTGAACAGAAAATTTTCCAAAGAAGATATACAGATGGTCAACAGGTATATGGGGTTCTCAAGGCAAGAATACTGAAGTGGTTTGCCATTCCCTTCTACAGTGGACCACGTTTTATCAAAACTCTCCACCATGACCCGTCCATCTTGGGTGGCTCTACATGGCATGGCTCATAGTTTCATTGAGTTAGACAAGGCTGTGGTCCATGTGATCAGATTGGTTTGTTTTCTGTGATTATGGTTTTCATTCTGTCTGCCCTCAATGGATAAGGATAAGAGGTTTATTGGGAAAGACTGACTGAGGGGAAACTGGGTCTTGTTCTGATGGGCGGGGCCATGATCAGTAAATCTTTAATCCAATTTTCTGTTGATGGTTAGGGCTGTGTTCCTTCCCTGTTGTTTGACCTGAGGCCAAACTATGGTGGAGGTAATGAAGATATGGTGATCTCCTTCAGAAGGTCCCATGCACACACTGATGCACTCAGTGCTCCCAACCCTGCAGCAGGCCACCGCCTACCCACACCTCCACCAGAGACTCCTGGACCCTCATGGGCAAGTCTGGGTGTCTCTTGTGGGGTCACTGCTCCTTTCTCCTGGGTCCTGGTGCACACGAGGTTCTGTTTGTGCCCTCCAAGAGTCTGTTTCCCCAATCCTGTGTAAGTTCTGGTGGCTCTATGGTGGGGTTACTGGCGACCTCCTCCAAGAGGGCTTATGTCATACTGCACCCAGAGCCCCTGCCCCTGTGGCAGCCCACCACTGACCCGTACCTCTGCAGGAAACACTCAAACACAGTCTGGCTCAGTCTCTGTGGGGCCTCTGGGTCCTGGTGAACACAAGGTTTGTTTGAGCCTCGGAGCATCTCTGGCTGGTAAGGGGTTTGATTCTAAACACGATTTCACCCCTCCTACTGTCTTGCTGGGGATTCTCCTTTGCCCTTGGACATGGGGTATCTTCTCAAAGTCGCTCCAGCACCAGCTTAGCTGCCGCTCCAGTGGCGCACAGCCGCTGCTCCAGGGCCTACCTTCTTGCTGGGGCTTCTCTGCACTTGGACGAGGGGTATCTCCTCAAAGTCACCATGCCACTACGCTGGACCCAGATAACCATGATGATGTGATCACTCACCTAGAACCAGACATCCTGGAATGTGAAGTCAAGTGGCCCTTAGGAAGCATTACTATGAACAAAGCTACTGGAGGTGATGGAATTTCAGATGAGCTATTTCAAATCCTGAAAGATGATATTGTGAAAATGCTGCACTCGATATGCCAGAAAATTTTGAAAACTCAGCTATGGTCACAGGACTGGAAAGGTCAGTTTTCATTCCAATCCCAAAAAAAGACAATGCCAAAGAATGTTCAAACTACCACATGATTGCACTCATCTCATATGCTAGCAAAGTAATGCTCAAAATTCTCTAAGCCAGGCTTCAACAGTACATGAACCATGAACTTTTGGATGTTCAAGCTGGATTTGAAAAAGGCAGAGGAACCAGAGATCAAATTGCCAACATCCGCTGGATCATGGAAAAAGCAAGAGAGTTCCAGAAAAACATCTATTTCTGCTTTATGACTATGCCAAAGCCTTTGACTGTGTGAATCACAAGAAACTGTGGAAAATTCTGAAAGAGATGGGAATCCCAGACCACCTGACCTGCCTCTTGAGAAATCTGTATGCAGGTCAAGAAGCAACAGTTAGAAATGAACATGGAATAACAGACTGGTCCCAAATCTGGAAAGGATATTATTGTCATGCTCATTTAAATTATATGCAGAAAAAAAATTATATGCAGAGTACCTCATGAGAAATGCCAGTTTGGATGAAGCACAAGCTGGAATCAAGTTGCTAGGAGAAATATCAATAACCTTAGTTATGCAGATGACACCATGCTTATGACAGATAGCGAAGAAGAACTAAAGAGCCTCTTGATGAAAGTGAAACAGGAGAGTGAAAAAGTTGGCTTAAAGCTCAACATTCAGAAAACTAAGATCATGGCATCTGGTCTCATCAGTTCATGGCAAATAGATGGGGAAACAATGGAAACAGTGACAGACTTTAATTTGGGGGGCTCCAAAATCACTGCAGATGATGACTAGCTGTGAAATTAAAAAACCCTTACTCCTTGGAAAGAAAGTTATGACCAACATAGACAGTATATTAAAAAGCAGAGACATTACTTTGCCAAAAGGTCTATCTAGTCAAAGCTATGGTATTTCTAGTGGTCACGTATGGATGTGAGAGTTGGACTATAAAGAAAGCTGAGCACTGAAGAATTGATGCTTTTGAACTGTGGTGTTGGAGAAGACTCTTGAGAGGCCTTTGGACTGCAAGGAGATCCAACTAGTCAATCCTAAAGGAAATCAGTCCTGAATATTCATTGGTAGGACTGATGTTGAAGTAGAATTCCAATACTTTGGCCACCTGATGTGAAGAACTGACTCATTGGAAAAGACCCTGATGCTGGGAAAGATTGAGGGCAGGAGAAGAAGGGCACGACAGAGAATGACATGGTTGGATGGCATCACAGCCTCAGTGGACATGAGTTTGCACAAGCTCTGGGAGTTGGTGATGGACAGGGAAGCCTGGCATGCTGCGGTTCATGGGGTCACAGAATCAGACACAACTGAGCGATTGAATTGAACTGAATAGGTATATGGAAAGAAAATGCTTAACATTCCTAATCATCTTAGAAATGTAAAGCAAAACCACAATGAGGTATCACCTCTCACCTGTCAAAATGCCTATTATCAGAAGTCTACAAATAACAAATATTCGCAAGGATGTGGAGACAAGGAAACTTCAGTAAACGTGGTGGAATTGTAAACTGGTGCATCCACTATGGAAAACAGTATGGAAGTTGCTCAAAAAACTAAAGGTAGAACTACCAATGATCCAGTAATTCCACTTTGAGCATATATTCAAAGAAAATAAAAACACGGATTTGGAAAGATTCATGAACACCAATGTTCACAGAATTATTTATATTATCCTAGATAGGTAAGCAATCTAAGTATCCATCAACATATGAGTGGATAAAGAAGATATGTTTTATACACACACATGCACACACACACACATACACATAATAAACTATTGCTCAGTAATAAGAAAGAATGAAATTCTGCTATTTGGAACAACATGGATGGACCTAGAGAATATAATGCTTAGTGAAATAAGTCTGAGAAAGACAAATACTCTATGTTATCACTTATATGTGGAATCTAAAATATAGAGAGCAAGCTAGTGATTACTAGTGGTTAGAGGGGAGGGGGAGAGCGGAGACAGTTGTATGAGATAAAGTGACACAAACTACTATGTATAGAATAAATGAGTAACAAGGATATATTGTAAAGCACAGAAAATAAAGCCATTAATCTGTAAATACATTAAGTGGGGTGTAATCTTTATTATTTTAATATAAATTTATTTATTTTCATTGGAGGCTAATTATTACTTTGCAATATTGTATTGGTTTTGCCATACATTGACATGAATCCACCCCGGGTGTACATGTGTTCCCCATCCTGAACCCCCCTCCCACCTCCCTCCCCATCCCCTCCCTCTGGGTCACCCCAGTGTACCAGCCCTGAGCAAATATTGAATCACTATGTTGTACACCAGAAATTAATATATTGGATTAGCCAAAAAGGTTTGTGAAGGTTTTTTAGTAATATCTTACAGGAAAACCTGAATGAAGCATTTGGCCAATCCAATAATATTGTATTTCAACCATACTTCTCTAAAAATTGAAAAATTCGGGAAAGGAAGTACTCAGCCCTCCACAATTAGTAAGATACAGTGGCCAACAATCCTTTAAAGAAGGAGTCTCCAAACTTTTTTTGTGAAGGGTCAGATAAAAAATATTTTACAATTTGTGTGTCACGTTGTCTCTGTCACAGCTACTCAATTCTGCCATTGTAGGTGAAAATAGACTAAGGCAATATTTGAATAAAGAAATTAGCATAGCTGTGTTTCAATAAAACCTTAAAGTAGAAAGTGAAATGCTAGAAAAGACCCACAGGTCGTGTCATATTTGCCTCTGTTCTAAGGCAGTGAAATGGTAATAATTAGGCAAATTAGGCAAAAGTTTTTGAATTGTAAAGTTTTCAAAGATTGTAAATAAGCTACACTATACTAGATACAAACTATTTTAGAGAGATAAAGGAGAATAACATAAGAATAGAATAAACGGTATTCTTTAGTAGGTATTGAAGATAGTAATGTCTTCAAAGGGTGCAGATGCTTTGGAATAGAAGATAATAATGTTATTTTCATTATATATAAACATTATATTTCTTCTAAATGTTGGGATTCTAAAGCAATGCTGATAAAACAGCAAAAGTTTCATGCAGAAAATTACAAAACATCAAAAGTATATTTGAAACAAAAGAACAATTATTGAATATTTCATTCTAAGGGTTTCTTTTCTTCCTTCCTTCTTCTCCTCCCTCCCTTCCTTCCTCCCTCCTTCCCTTTCTTCCTCTCTCCCTTCTTTCTTTCCTTTCTTCCTTTGTCTATTTCTGTCTTTTTCTTTGTTTTAATTAATTTAGTCTGTCAGTCCTTCCAAAAAGAACTCATCTTGTATAGATAAGCTAACCTGAATTGCATTCCAGACTTTCAAAATACTTTCATAGTATTAAAAGTTATAGCAGGGAAAGGTATAGAATTCCAAATAATTAGCAACTGAAAGCTATTATTCCTGACAAAGGATTTTTAAATACTAATTTTTTTTTAATAAAAAAGAAAGAAAGACCTGAAAAAATCCAAATACTTGGATCTTCAGTAAGACAAATGTAAATTGTAAAACAAATATCCTTATTATGTTCAAGGGGGTAAATCCAGGCTTGTAAATTTCTGCAACAACTGGAAACTATAAATTTGACAGAGATTAAAAAAGAACCAAATAAAGCTTCCAAAAATGAAAAACACAAAAGTCAAAATTCAGATTTCATTGAAAGTCTTTAACAACAGTTTAGACCCAATCTTAAAAATAAACAAAATTTTGACACATTCTGCTCCAATACTTTGGCCACCTGATGTGAAAAGCCGACTCATTGGAAAAAACTCATGCTGAGAAAGATTGAGGGCATGAGGAGAAGGGGACAATAGAGGATGAGATGGTTGGATGGCATCACCAACTCAATGAGCATGAGTTTGAGCAAACTCTGAGAGATAGTGAAGGACAGAGAAGCCTGGCATGCTGCAGTCTATGGGGTCACAAAGAGTCAGACATGACTGAGTGACTGAACAACAACAAAAATATTGATGAGCCTTGAAAACATAATGCAGAGTGAAATAAGCAAGATAAAAAAGAAGAAAAACTGTATGATTCCACTTATATAAGATCCCTACAATAGGCAAATTCATAGGGACAGCAAATAGAACAGTGGTTACTTAGGGCAAGGGGAGGTAGGAAATGGGGAGTTAGTTTAATGTGGACAGAGTTTCAGTGTGAGAAGATAAAAAGTTCTGGAGATGGATGGTGGTGATGGTTGCACAACACTGTGAGTGTATTTAACGCCACTTAACTGTACACTTTAAATGGTTTAAAATGTTAGATTTTAAACCATGTCTATTTTATTATAATAAAAAATTTAATCTAATCTTTATGAAGGTAACAAAACTGTATTTTCACCAAACGCTTATATGTCTAATATAAAAATCTATTTTCAGCAGAGTAGACATCATGAGCTAAGCACACCCTCCCGAGTTGAAGAAATTTATGGACAAGAAGTTATCATTGAAATTAAATGGTGGCAGACATGTCCAAGGAATATTGCGGGGATTTGATCCCTTTATGAATCTTGTGATAGATGAATGTGTGGAGATGGCAACTAGTGGGCAACAGAACAATATTGGAGTGGTGGTAATACGAGGAAATAGTATCATGTTAGAAGACTTGGAACGAGTATGAACAATGGCTGTGTTCACCAGAGAAATCAACTGCTTCCATGTGTCCCCTCTCCACATTTTACTACCAGAAAAATTGGGTTGTGTACATTTTCTTACTGAACTGTTTTGTTAAATAAACTTTTGTAATAGCCCCCCCCAAAAAACTATTTTCTTTCAAAATTGAAATAATTCTACCCTCTTCTACCTTTAGAGTATGGAAAGGTTGTCTGAACTTGAGGAGCACATGAGAGAGGAAAAACAAGAGAGATACACCTCAGAACAGCTCTCAGAAGGGCCCTGTGCCTCATTGCTGTGGGAAGCCAGCCCACAAAAGTGTTGTACATGAGAGCTGCATGGAAATACACTCCCTTTTCTAGAATAAGTAGGCATAAAGTATCAAAACCAGTTTCCTCATAGGTCCTAGCAAGTGTACTGGTGTTGAGCATATTGATGGTGTGCTTGAGGGCAGCTCGAATTCCCCAGGAGAATACCTCTGAGAAGCTGAATGTAGTCCAGAGACCAGTGGAAGTGAATGACCAGCATCCCATTAAAGTAAGATTGTGTCCATGCACATCTGCAAGATGAAAGATGACCAAAGATGAAACACTCCCATGTCAATGCCTTGGCATAACCAAAGTCATCATCCTTCCCAGGATGGGGATAACTCCTGAACTAAACGAGATCTAGTTTTACAAAACAAGAGGTTTGGGCTTGCAACGCAGAAAGATAAAGCTCATTTACAGATCAATAAAGAAAAGTGCTGTTATTGTAATGAATTAAAACTTGTAACTGTGAACTCTGAGGAGAGAATACACATTCTTTTAAAATATAGGTAGAATATCTTTAAAATAAAAGCCTATAGTAGGCTACAAGAAATATCTCAACAAGTTCCAGGTTTTTTATATAATACAGGTCATGTCCACTGACTATAATGGCTTAAAGCTCAAAATGGGGCTTCTCCAAAACATCTTCAAAGCTAGGAAAAAACCCCACAACTTCTAGAGGATTCTTGGGTGAAAGAGAAAGTCACCTACCACTCACATCACAGTTAATACTTTCCTCTTAAGATCAGAAAGACAGGGACATCAGTTCTCACCACCACTATTCAGTATCATCCTGGAGATCCTGGACAGTGTAACAAAAGAAGAAAAAGAAATAAAAAGAGCTTTCTAAAAATAGAAAATAGGGCTCCGGCGGCGCAGACGCGAGAGACGCCTGGCTCCGGCGGTGCAGATGCGAGAGACGCCCGGCTCCGGCGCAACCGACCACGTGCAGAATCGTGGCTGAGAGGAGCTACCCCGCGCCCAGGGTTAGGGCGGTGGCCGAGAGGAGCTGTACCATGTCCAGGAGGCAGTGGCTGCTTGGGCACCGGAGGGCCGAGAGGAGCTGATCCACATTCAAAGCAAGAGGGGCGGCCTTGAGGAGATACCCCTCCTCCAAGGTAAGGTACAGCGGCTGCACCTAGCTGGAGCAGCTGGGAAGAGATACTCCACGACCAAGTGGAATATAAGAATCCAGTGTTCTGGGGAGGAAGGAACAAGATGGCGGAGGGATAAGACGGCGAGACCACTTTCTCCCCCACAAATTCATCAAAAGAACATTTGAACGCGGAGTAAAGTCCACAAAACAACTTCTGAATACTGGCAGAGGACATCAGGCTCCCAGAAAAGCAGCCCATTGTCTTCTGAAGGAGAGAGAAGAAATCCAGCTCCACCCACCAGAACACCGACACATGCTTCCCTAACCAGGGAACCCGGACAAGTCACCCGTCCAACCCCACACACAGTGAAGAAACTACGTAATAAAGAGAACTCCACAAACTGCAAGAAGAGGGAAAGGCCACCCCAAGCAAAGCAATATAAGCAAGATGAAGAGGCAGAGAAATACCCAGCAAGTAAAGGAACAAGATAATTGCCCACCAACACAAACAAAAGAAGAAGATATAGGGAATTTACCTGATAAAGAATTTCAAATTTAGATGGTGAAAATGATTCAAAATCTTGAAAGCAAAATGGAGTTACAGATAAATAACCTGGAGAAAAGGATTGAGAAGATGGAAGAAAGATTTAATAAGGACTTAGAAGAAATAAAAAAGAGTCAATATACAATGAATAATGCAATAGATGAGATCAGAAACACTCTGGAGGGAACAAACAGTAGAATAACAGAGGCAGAAGACAGGATAAGTGAACTAGAAGATAGAATTGTAGAAATAAATGAAACAGAGAGGAAAAAAGAAAAACGAATTAAAAGAAATGAGGACAATATTAGAGACCTCTGGGACAATGTTAAATGCTCCAACATTCGAATCATAGGAGTCCCAGAAGAAGAAGACAAAAAGAAAGACCGTGAGAGAATACTTAAGGAGATAATAGTTGAAAACTTCCCTAAAATAGGGAAAGAAATAATCACCCAAGTCCAAGAAACCCAGAGAGTCCCCAACAGGATAAACCCAAGGCGAAATACTCCAAGACACATATTAATCAAATTAACAAAGATCAAACACAAAGAACAAATATTAAAAGCAGCAAGGAAAAAGCAGCAAATAACACATAAGGGGATTCCCATAAGGATAACAGCTGATCTTTCAACAGAAACTCTTCAGGCCAGAAGGGAGTGGCAAGACATACTTAAGGTGATGAAAGAAAATACCCTACAGCCCAGATTACTATACCCAGCAAGGATCTCATTCAAATATGAAGGAGAAATCAAAAGCTTTACAGACAAGCAAAAGCTGAGGGAATTCAGCATCACCAAACCAGCTCTCCAACAAATGCTAAAGGATCTTCTATAGACAGGAAACACAGAAAGAGTGTATAAACTTGAACCCAAAGCAATAAAGAAAATGGCTACGGGATCGTACTTATCAATAATTACCTTAAACGTAAATGGGTTGAAATTTTCAAAAAGGCTAGGAGACAATTCTCATAGCCATCAATAGTTCAGTGTTGAGTTCATGAATAGTTTTCAAAGTTTGGGACAAACTGTAGTATTTGCTATTTGAAGTACTATTTGTAATTGGCATATTAAGATGTAACATTGGTCTTCATTTCCAACTTAAAATGCCTAAAAATGCCTAACAGGTTTTTATATTTGTGAATTTTAGTTGAAATGTATTTTACAATGTTACTAAACCTGCAGAAATATTGAAATATTTCAGAGAACTTATTCACTGTACATTTAATTTATTTTATTTATAAAAGTTATGAACTGTAGAAAGTTTTACCTGTTGGCTCAAATGCTTATTGCTTCAAATGCTTGTTGCATTTGAAGTGCTAGTTACAAGAAAATCAAATACCTTCAATGTATAAATGCTATTAAGTTTTTAAAGGACTCTGGAGTATAAGTAAGTTTGTTTAAAGAAATTTAGTCTGTTCAACTTGAATCAGCTCTGTCAAACATTAATTAAAAGCCTCATTTAAAAATAAAATAAAGATTAAAAAAATAAATAAATAAATCAGGAAAAAAATAAAAATAGAAAATAAGCAGCAAATTCTTTTCTATTTATCTGATTTTCTATGTAGAAAATTCTCAATAATTTTTCAAAATGCTACTAGGGGCTGAGGGCAGGAAAGCTGAGGAGGGGCAGTTGTAAAGGCCCAGGATATGGCCACATCAGAATGATAGAATTCCTAGAGAAAGGGAGAGCAGTACTTCTCTATGATCAGATAAGAGTGAGCCTTGTTCAAGAGAACTCTTAGTGACCTTTGACATTCTAAGGCCAGAACTAACCTTCAGTACCCCGCCTCACATGCAACTTGGAGGGTGAACAAACATGGAAGTCTGCAGCACGTGGTGTTGCTCAGACAGCTGAAGTGAACATCCCAACCATGTGAACTTCAGCTTGGGCATAAATTTCAGGTTGGTCATATGTGTCATTGTCTCAGCAAATGGTACCACAAAGAAACAGTACCGCTAACAGCAGCAGTGCGTGAGAGCATTTGTTAATGACCAACAGAGTAAAATCAATCTCCATGTCTGGGGATAACAGCCAAGAACTAAGGACCAGGACATAGTTCATGTGAGTCATATGGCAAGATTGTCTCCACTAAGGCCATACTGGGCAAGACCATAAACAAATGCAAAGGCTAAAGTAAAGCTTTTTGACAGTCCTTCAACAACACAGCAAGCTGTAACAGCACCGAAAGCCAGTAGTGTACAGGCATAGATGGCAAAGCAACAGGAGCAGGATCCCACAAATTTATACATCTCAAACTTCCCATTGTCAATGGATGAGCAAAAACTAGAGGGAACACTGAAGCCCTTTGTTCAGTTTATCTCCACTTGAATCGTTTGAGACACCAGTGGGACCAGCAGAGCGGTTGGCTTTGTAAGGATGGAATCCACAGAGAAGTGTAGAACCTCTTGGCCATCAGTTTTCATGCATCCATCATCACCCACTTTAATAGAAAATACATTAAGACACCTTCTGGAGTACTAGCCCCATCTGATCCTTTGATGTACAGATTTGCTGATAGGGGTAAAAAAAAAATGACAGAACCAAGGAAAGATGCAAAATGGATGGGCCTGGCCAAGGAATGGAAACGTGGGTGGCATGGCTTTGACCTATGACCCCAACACAGCTCCTCATATTGGGTCTTACATCACCTCCAACAGAAGGCTTGCTTAATCTGCACTGTCCCCATATCTTCCATCTCCTGTGTCTTCATATCAGAAAGTAACTCAGACATCTCCTCCACAAGTACCTAACCTGTCTTGAAAGCACCACCATTCATACCTCATGTAGCCTTCAGGTTCAGTTCTGACACCAGGAACGGATCATCCCATTTCTCTCCAGCCCTCCTCCATGACGGGACACCTTACCCAGCAACTGGACTGCCTCTACCTCAGCAGCATGGCCACATATATGCCAACAGCTATAGTTTAACGAGGAACTTACATCTCCCAGTATACCCCTCTGCCTTCTTCTCATTTTTCAATCAAGAGCAGCCAGCAAAATCGAGTGACAGTGGATGTTCCCTCAGACCATAGGGTCTACTTTTTCCAGTTTAACAAGTTAACAGTGGATCTCCCGCCCCATCTTTGTTGAGTATAAATGAATTCTTGGAGATACTGAGGCTCCAGACTCCAGAGAACTGACTAGGAATACAGGTCCTTGATGTGTGGACCCTACTAAGGATGAACACTTGGTCATCAGTTTTCACAAGCCTGGGTCTGGTTAAAAAAAAAACACTGGAGCAATTAGATATCCATAAGGTTTTTCCAATAGTCATGTATGGATGTGAGAGGTGGACTGTAGAGAAAGCTGAGCACCAAAGAATGGATGCTTTTGAACTGTGGTGTTGAAGAAGACTTTTGACAGTCCCTTGGACTGCAAGGAAATCCAACCAGTCAATCCTAAAGGAAATCAGTCCTGAATATTCATTGGAAGGACTGATGCTGAAGCTGAAACTCCAATACTTTGGCTACCTGATGTGAAGAACTGACTCATTGGAAAAGACCCTGATGCTGGCAAAGATTGAGGGCAGGAGGAGCAGGGGATGACAGAGGATAACATGATTGGATGGCATCACTGATTCAATGGACATGAGTTTGAGCAAGCTCCGGGAGTTGGTGATGGACAGGGAAGCCTGGATGGCTGCAGTCCATCCAGGACTGTAAAGAGATGGACTGCAAAGAGTCAGACATGACTGAGCAACTGAACTGACTGACTGACTGAAGGTAAAAAAGTGGAAAGCAAACCCTAAATTTCATAAAAAATTATCTCAAACTTTATCATGGATTTATATATAAATTTTAAAACCGATAAAAATTTAAAAAGAAAATTTAAGAGAAAAATTTCCAGGGCCTAAAGGTAGGTGAACAGTTCTTAGATGAAACACCAAAAGTATGATCCATAAAAGGGAAAATTAGTAAATTATATATAATCATAATTTAAAGCTTTTGCTCTATGATAGACCATGCCAACAGAATAAAGAGATAAAGATTTGTAGAAAACATCTACAAGTCTTATATCTGACATAAGACTCGTACCTAGAATATATAAAGAACTCAAAACTTAGCACTAAATAATTTGATTTTGTAAATGGGCAGAAGACATGAATAGCTATATTATCAAAGGGATGGTAAAATTGATGGTAATAATCAAACAAAAAGATGTTCAACATAATTAATTATTAGGGGAATAAGATATCACTACACAATAATATAACAGCTAAATTTAAAAATAGTAGCAATACCAAATATTGTTGACCATGTGGAGAACCTAGACCTCTAGAGACTGCTGGTGAGAATATAAAATGGCATAGCCTCTCTGACAAATTAAACATGCATTTACCATACAAATCAGCAATTGCATCCTTGCACATATATTCCAGAAAAATGAGCATTTTTGGTCACACAAAAATCTATATGTGAATATCCATAGCATCCTTACTCAAACAGCAAAGAGTAATAATAATAATAGTAGAAATAATCTAAATGTACTTCGATGAGTGAATGATTATAAAAATTCTAGTGTTGATGCATCCATACAAAAGAATACTACTCAGTAATAAAAAAGAATGTGTTAAGATTTCCAGAATGGTGGTGTGAGGAACTTAAGAAAACGTCTCCCCTAGACAAACATCTATTAGTGTGGCCAAAATTTGCAGTTGTTACCACTTAAAGACTAGATATTTATCAAAGAGTTTATAACAAATTGAGAAATAGTTATTTTAAAAGTTATGGAGACTCAGTAGGCGGGAGACTGTGGTATTCGAGCTGGGGACTGCATCCATTCCCTCACATCTCTGTCTTGTGTTTCAGCTGGGTAGGCAGCCAAGTAGCATTTCCCGTCTCTCCCAGTTCCATGGTATGGACGAGCTCTTCAGGATGGATCTGGCAGTCAGTGGACATCAGCAGATGTAATCTACCATGGCCCAGTGATACAGAAGGCCTAACTTGAATGGGTGGTGGCAAGACAGGCAACAATCTATCTTCCACCTTACCTTACCTTCCACCTTCTACACTCAACCTCACCTTCCACCATGTAAGGAAGATCTAGGTGGATGGTTAGTGAAGAGTGCACACTTTCCAAAACAGCTTCATGTACTGGGGAAGCTACTTTGGTGACCTCAGCAACAGCGTTGCAACTTCCAGCTCCACCAGCTTCTTTGGGTAGAACTATTCTGTGTAGATTCAATAGCCAGTGAATATATGCAGATCCCATCCTTCCTGGCCCTGAACTGTGGAAGATCCATAGTGAGCAGTGTCAGGAACTGGGAAATAATATCTGTTCTGCCCACCTTCCTTACACACAACTCCTATTCCATATCACAAAAGTTCTTCCTAGGGGATGAGTGGAGCAAGTCTCAAAGCCTGGCAACACCTTGCATCTACCAAAAAGCTTGACTTGACTTCAACTGGATCAAACTGTGAGGCAATTTATGTCACAGGGCTGTTGTAAACATTGGAGTAGTCAGCTAGTAGTTCAGTCAGTTCAGTTCAGTCACTCAGTCGTGTCCGACTCTTTGCGACCCCATGAATCACAGCACGCCAGGCCTCCCTGTCCATCACCAACTCCCGGAGTTCACTCAAACTCACCTCCATCGAGTCGGTGATGCAATCCAGCCATCTCATTCTCTGTCGTCCTCTTCTCCTCCTGCCCCCAATCCCTCCCAGCATCAGAGTCTTTTCCAGTGAGTCAACTCGTCGCATGAGGTGGCCAAAGTATTGGAGCTTCAGCTTTAGCATCAGTCCTTCCAGTGAACACCCAGGACTGATCTCCTTCAGAATGGACTGGTTGGATCTCCTTGCAGTCCAAGGGATTCTCAAGAGTCTTCTCCAACACCACAGTTCAAAAGCATCAATTCTTCAGCGATCAGCTTTCTTCACAGTCCAACTCTCACATCCATACATGACCACGGGAAAAACCACAGCCTTGACTAGACGCACCTTGGTTGGCAAAGTAATGTCTCTGCTTTTTAATATACTATCTAGGTTGGTCATAACTTTCCTTCCAAGGAGCAAGTGTCTTTTAATTTCATGGCTGCAATCAGCATCCGCAGTGATTTTGGAGCCCAAAAAAATAAAGTCTGACACTGTTTCCACTGTTTCCCCATCTATTTCCCATGAAGTGATGGGACCAGATGCCATGATCTTAGTTTTCTGAATGTTGAGCTTCAAGCCAACTTTTTAGAAGCTAAAAGCTGGGTGTTATACCAATAGAAGCAGACCTGCCTAAAACTTGATGGGGACATTGGAGAAAGAGACAAAGAGAGCCAGCTAAAATCAGTCATCTTGGTGGACAGGGAGACTACACACATTCCCAAGACTGTTAACTCTGTGGAGCAACACCAAAGGCTACAGTGAAGGGAAAGCAGACTTCACTGAACCGGTCCAACCAGGTCTGTAAACAAATGAACAAGCAAGGAATACAACAAGCCCATTCCTGGAGAACCAGGAGATATCCAAAGTTTCTGCTGCCAAGTCACTTCAGTCGTGTCCGACTCTGTGTGACCCCATAGACGGAAGCCCACCAGGCTCCCCCGTCCCTGGGATTCTCCAGGCAAGAACACTGGAGTGGGTTGCCATTTCCTTCTCCAATGTGTGAAAGTGAAGTCACTTAGTGGTGTCCGACCCTTAGCGACCCCACGGACTGCAGACTACCAGGCTCCTCCATCCATGGGATTTTCTAGGCAAGAGTACTGGAGTGGCTTGCCATTGCCTTCCCCGAAGTTACTACAACATATTATCTGAAATGTCAAGTTTTAAGAAAATATATATAAATAAACAGTAAAATTGATTCATACACAAGGAAAAAAAAAAAACAGGTGGTAGGAACTGTCTGCAAAAGGGCACTAACATCTTGGTAAACAAAGATACAAAGTCGCTATGTTCAAAGAACTGATGACAGTGTCTGGCCAAACAGATAATATCAATAGAGATAAAAATCACAAAAAATCAAATAAAGTTACAGAGATAAAAAGAACATAATCAAAAAGAAAAATTTACTAGAGAAATCAACAGTAGGTTTAATGTAGAAGAGTAATTAGCATACTTGAAGAGAGATGTGCAATCTGAAGGAATAAAGAAAATATAATGAAGAAAAGCTGCCAAGAAATGGTATACACCATTAAGGGCGCCAACATATGCATAACAGGAACACCAGAAGGTAAGGAGAAAGGAATAGAACAAATGTTAGATGAAATCATTGTTGAACATTTTCCACATTAGGTGAAAAATAGTACCTACCACATCTGTTGTAAGCTGAAGATTGGCCTCCCCAAATGCATCTTCACCCTAATTTTCAGAGAACATTAGCTTGTATGGCAAAAGAGACTTTGCAGAAAAGATTAAGTTAAGAATCTTGGGAAAGGGAGATTTATTCTGGATTATTTAGGTGGACCCAACACGACTGAAGTGACTAAGCAGCAGTAGCAGCAGAGGCTGCAGGGGCTTCCCCAGAGGCACTAGTGGTGAAGAACCCACCTACCAAAGCAGGAAACACAAGAGGTAACGGCTCAGTCCCTGGGCTAAGCAGATCCCCTGGAGAAGGGCACGGCAACCCACTCCAGTATCCTTGCCTGGAGAATTCCGTGGACAGAGGAGCCTGGTGGGCTGTAGTCCATGGGCTCGCACAGAGTCGGACATGACTGAAGCGACTTAGCAAGCAAGCAAGCAATGTAATCAGAAGGATCTTTATTAGAGGGAGGAAGGAAGGCCAGAGTAGGAGATATGACAGTAACAAGAGATTTGGATTAATGTGGCTGTAAATCAGGGAATATCAGCACCCTCTAGATATTAGAGGAGACAGGGAATAGGTTCTTCCCAGGAACCTCCAGAAGGAACTAGCTCTAATAGTATCTTGAGTTTAGTCCCCTAAGACTCATTTCAGACTTCTGACTTCCAGAACAATAAAAGAATAAATTTATGTAGATTTAATGGACATGAGTTTGAGTGAACTCCGGGAGTTGGTGATGGACAGGGAGGCCTGGCGTGCTGTGATTCATGGGGTGGCGGAGAGTCGGACACGACTGAGCGACTGAACTGAACTGAAACCCTGAATTTGCAGTAATTTGTTATAACAGTGCTAGGAAGCTAACACAACATTTAAAAAGCTCGAGAACTTCAAGTACAATAAATACAAAGAAATTCACACCCCAATACATCATCTCGAAGAAATATTGAAAGACAAAGATAAAAATCTTGAACCCAAAAAAAGAAAAATGAATCCTCAAAAGGGAACCCAAAAATATTAAGTTAACTTCTCATCAAAAACAGTGGTAACCAGAGGGCAGTGGATAACATATTCAGAGTGCTGAAAGAAAATAAAAAGTCATCAACCAAGAATCTTATTTTTTTTATTTATTTATTTTAATTGGAGGCTAATTACTTTACATTATTGTATTGGTTTTGCCATACGTTGACATGAATCTGCCCCGGGTGTACATGTGTTCCCCATCTTGAACCCCCTCCCACCTCCCTCCCCATCCCATCCCTCTGGGTCATCCCAGTGCACCAGCCCCGAGCATCCTGTATCATGCATCGAACCTAGACTGGCGACTTGTTTCACATATGATAATATACATGTTTCAATGCCATTCTCCCAAATCATCCCACCCTAGCCCTCTCCCTCAGAGTCCAAAAGACTGTTCTATACATCTGTCTCTTTTGCTGTCTCATAACAGGGTTATCATTATCATCTTTCTATTTTTTTAATTATAAAAAATTTCCATAAACATTAACAGTTAAAATTTCACCAAATGAAAAATATACTATAGAATACACAGTTGCAAAAAGATACATTATTTTACAACTGCCTCAGGCTGCAAAAAGAAAAAAACCCAATGCCATACCTAAGTTATCCCTCTCTCAAAATAATGCCATTTATATTATAAACCACGAGCTCCCCATCAAAAGACGGGAACAGATTTTGTTAATTCATATATAAATATATATGACTGTATCACTTTGCTATACACCTGAAACAAACACAACGCTTTAAATAAAATATAGTACAATATAAAATAAAAATAAGTAACAGATCTTTGGGGCTTTACACTGAGTTAGAGTTCCTATCAGAGGGATAACAGCACCACAGACACAGTGAATCCTTATGAAGGAGGCACACGAATGACTGGGTTACAAGAGTTACAGGAATGAAAGCTGCTCATTTCCCAGAAACTACAGCTCACAGAAAACCAACAAAGGCACGAGATACAGACCATTCACTTACGAATGTGTAAAACTCAAGAAAATCCACATCACTCCTACAACATGTCAAAAGTGCCTCAGAATTCACACAATACCAACTTTCTCATGGTTCTGGTTAAATTACATATACAAGTTTATAACAAATGGCAAAATCTGTAACTCTGTTCAAAGTTTTAAAAGATCACTTAAGAATAGTTTCTTGTATTTCTATGCCACCTTTATAGTTCTGGTTTCTCATTTCTTAATTAGTAAATTCAGCGTGCAGGTTCTATCCCAGGCTAATTTATACACTTCCGGAAGGAACGGCCTCTTAAATTCACAGAGTGTTGAGGTGGGGAGCCCCCAACCACGTCAGATTCGTTTCACATATGATAATATACATGTTTCAATCCATTCTCCCAAATTATCCCACCCTCGCCCTCTCCCACAGAGTCCAAAAGGCTGTTCCACACATCCAAGTCTCTGCTGTTGTCTCGTATACAGGGTTATCGTTATCCTATTTCTAAATTCCATATATATGTGTTAATATACTGTATTGGTGTTTTTCTTTCTGGCTTACTTCACGCTGTATAATAGGCTCCAGTTTCATCCACCTCATTAGAACTGATTCAAATGTATTCTTTTTAATTGCTGAGTAATACTCCATTGTGTATATGTACCACAGCTTTTTTTTTTTATTGGAGGCAAATTACTTTACATTAATATATTGGTTGGTTTTGCCATACATTGACACGGATCTGCCCCAGGTGTACATGTGTTCCCCCTCTTGAACCCCCCTCCCACCTCCCTCTTCTCCATATCCTCCCTCCAGGTCATCCCCGTGCACCAGCCCCAAGCATCCTGTATCATGCGTCGAACCTGGACTAGTGATTCATTTCACATATGATAATATACATGCTACAATGCCATTCTCTCAAATCATCCCACCTTCACCCTCTCCCACAGAGTCCCAAAGACTGTTCTATACACCTATGTCTCTTTTGCTGTCTCGTATACAGGGTTAAGGTTACCATCTTTCTAAATTCCATATATAAGGGTTAGTATGCTGTATTGATGTTTTTCTTTCAGGCTGACTTCACTCTGTATAATAGGCTCCAATTTCATCCACCTCATTAGAAATGACTCAAATGCATTCTTTTTGATGGCTGAAAAATACTCCATTGTGTATATGTACCACTGCTTTCTTATCCATTCGTCTGCAGATGGACATCTAGGTTGCTTCCGTGTCCTGGCTATTTTAAACAGTGCTGCGATAAAATTAGAGTACATGTGTCTCTTTCAGTTCTGGTTTCCTCGGTGTGTATGCTCAGGAGTGCAATTGCTGGGTCGTATGGCAGATATATTCAGTAAAACTATCTTTAAAAAAAATTCCCAGACAAGAGAATTTGCTGCTTGCAGATCTGCTTCACAAGATTTCTTAAAGAAATTCCTTGGGCTAAAAGTAAATGACCACAGATGAAAATCTGAATCCACATAAAAAAATGAAGAGCTCTGGTAAAGGTAATTATATAGGTAGTAGGGCTTCCCTGGTGGCTCAGAAGTTAAAGCGTCTGCCTAGAATGAGGGAGACCTGGGTTCGATCCCTGGGTTGGGAAGATCCCCTGGAGATGGAAATGGCAACCCACTCCAGTACTCTTGCCTGGAGAATCCCATGGAGGGAGGAGCCTGGTGGGCTACAGTAATGGGGTCACAAAGAGACACGACTAAGCGACTTCACTTTCACTTTCCTTACAAAAGACACTGCAGTGCATACATCTTCTTTTCTCCCTTTAACTTACTTTAAAAGCAATTTGATAAAGCTATATGTACGTATGTATGATGTACAAAGCTAACTGTATTTTGGGGTTATTAAGAGGTTAAAGCGTCTGCCTCCAATGCGGGAGACCCGGGTTCGATCCCTGGGTCGGGAAGATCCCCTGGAGAAGGAAATGGTAACCCACTCCAGTATTCTTGCCTGGAGAATCCCATGGATGGAGAAGCCTGGTAGGCTACAGTCCACGGGGTCGCAAAGAGTCGGACACGACTGAGCGACTGAACGGAACGGAACGGAACATAGAAACATAATACCTTTGATAATAGCAGCATAAAAGTGGTGGATGGGTAAGTAAATAACACTATATGGGAACACGAATTCATAGGAAGATATGAACATAAGAATGACCCCACAAGACACTGACCCAGACATGTCCATGAGTGTCCAGGAGTCTCTGGTAGAGGCACGGGTCAGTGGTGGCCGGCTCCAGAATCCGGAGCACTGAGTGCAGCAGTGGGACCTTTTGAAGGAGGTATCCATTATCTTCATTAACTCTGCCATAATTTGCCCTCAGGTCAACCAACAGGGAAGGAACACAGCCCAGCCCATCAACAGAAAACTGGATTAAAGATTTACTTAACATGGCCCTGCCTATCAGAACAAGACCCAGTTTCCCCTCAGTCAGTCTCTCCCATCAAGAAGCTTCCATAAGCCTCTTATCCTTATCCATCAGAGGGCAGATAGAATGAAAACAACAATCACAGGAAACTAACCAATGTGATCACATGGACCACAGTTCAATTCAGTTCAGTTCAGTTCAGTCGCTCAGTCGTGTCAGACTCTTTGCGACCCATGAATCACAGCACACCAGGCCTCCTTGTCCATCACCAACTCCTAGAGTTCACTCAAACTCATGTCCATCGAGTCGGTGATGCCATCCAGCCATCTCATTCTCTGTCGTCCCCTTCTCCTCCCACCCCCAACCTTTCCCAGCATCAGAGTCTTTTCCAGTGAGTCAACTCGTCGCATGAGGTGGCCAAAATATTGCAGTTTCAGCTTTAGCATCAGTCCTTCCAATGAACACCCAGGATCGATCTCCCCTAGAATGGACTGGTTGGATCTCCTTGCGGTACAAAGGACTCTCAAGAGTCTTCTCCAACACCACAGTTCAAAAGCATCAATTCTTCAGTGATCAGCTTTCTTCACAGTCCAACTCTCACATCCATACATAACCACGGGAAAAACCATAGCCTTGACTAGATGGACCTTTGTTGGCAAAGTAATGTCTCTGCTTTTTAATATACTATCAAGGTTGGTCATAAATTTCCTTCCAACGAGTAACTGTCTTTTAATTTCATGGCTGCAATCAGCATCTGCAGTGATTTTGTAGCCCCCAAAAATAAAGCCTGACACTGTTTCCACTGTTTCCCCATCTATTTCTGATGAAGTGATGGGACCAGATGCCATGATCTTCGTTTTCTGAATGTTGAACTTCAAGCCAACATTTTCACTCTCCTCTTTCACTTTCATCAAGAGAATTTTGAGTTCCTCTTCACTTTCTACCATAAGGGTGGTGTCATCTGCATATCTGAGATTATCGATATTTCTCCCAGCAATCTTGATTCCAGCTTGTGCTTCTTCAAGCCCAGCGTTCTTCATGATGTACTCTGCATATAAGTTAAATAAGCATGGTGACAATATACAACCTTGACGCACTATTTTTCCTGTTGGAACCAGTCTGTTGTCCCAGTTCTAACTGTTGCTTCCTGACCTGCATACGGTTTCTCAAGAGGCAGGTCAGGTGGTCTGGTATTCCCATCTCTTGAAGAATATTCCACAGTTTATTGTGATCCACACAGTCAAAGGCTTTGGAATAGTCAATAAAGAAGAAGTAGATGTTTTCCTGGCACTCTCATGTTCTTTCCTGATCCAGATTTTGGCAATTTGATCTCTGGTTCCTCTGCTTTATCTAAAACCAGCTTGAACATCTGGAAGTTCACGGTTCACGTATTGCTGAAGCCAGGCTTGGAGAATTTTGAGTATTACTTTACTAGCGTGTGAGATGAGTGCAATTGTGCGGTAGTTTGAGCATTTTTTGGTATTCCCTTTCTTTGGGATTGGAATAAAGACTGACCTTTTCCAGTCCTGTGGCCACTGCTGAGTTTTCCAAATTTGCTGGCATATTGAGTGCAGCACTTTTACAGCATCATCTTTCAGGATTTGAAATAGCTCAACTGGAATTCCATCACCTCCACTAACTTTGTAGTGATGCTTCCTAAGGCCCATTTAACTTCACATTCCAAGATGTCTGGTTCTAGGTGAGTGATCATGCCATCGTGATTATCTCGGTCTTGAAGATCTTTTTTGTACAGTTCTTCTGTGTATTCTTGCCACCTCTTCTTAATATCTTCTGCTTCTCTTAGGTCCATAAAATTTCTGTCCTTTATTGAGCCTATCTGCATGAAATGTTCCCTTGGAATCTCTAATTTTCTTGAAAAGATCTCTTGTTTTTCCTATTCTGTTGTTTTCCTCTATTTCTTTGCATTGATCACTGAGGAAGGCTTTCTTATCTCTCCTTGCTATTCTTTGGAACTCTGCATTCAGACGCTTTTATCTTTCCTTTTCTCCTTTGCTTTTTGCTTCTCTTCTTTTCACAGCTATTTGTAAGGCCTCCTCAGACAGCCATTTTCTTTTTTGGCATTTCTTTTCCATGGGGATGGTCTTGGTCCCTGTCTCCTGTACAGTGTCATGAAACACCATCCATAGTTCATCAGGCACTCTATCTATCAGATCTAGTCCCTTAAATCTATTTCTCATTTCCACTGTATAATTATAAGGGATTTGATTGAGGTCATATCTGAATGGTCTAGTGGTTTTCCCTACTTTCTTCAATTTAAGTCTGAATTTGGCAATAAGGAGTTCATGATCTGAGCCACACTCAGCTCCTGGTCTTGTTTATGCTAACTGTATACAGCTTCTCCATCTTTGGCTGCAAAGAATATAATCAATCTGATTTTGGTGTTGACCATCTGGTGATGTCCATGTATAGAGTCTTCTCTTGAGTTGTTGGAAGAGGGTGTTTGCTATGACCAGTGCATTCTCTTGACAAAACTCTATTAGCCTTTGCCCTGCTTCATTCCGTGCTCCAAGGCCAAATTTGCCTGTTACTCCAGGTGTTTCTTGACTTCCTACTTTTGCATTCCAGTCCCCTATAATGAAAAGGATATCTTTTGGGGGTGTTAGTTCTAAAAGGTCTTGTAGGTCTTCATAGAACCGTTCAACTTCGGCTTCTTCAGCGTTATTGGTTGGGGCATAGGCTTGGATTACTGTAATATTGAATGGTTTGCCTTGGAAACGAACAGAGTTGATTCTGTCGTTTTTGAGATTGCATCCAAGTACTGCATTTCGGACTCTTTTGTTGACCATGATGGCTACTCCATTTATTCTAATAGATTCCTGCCCACAGTAGTAGATATAAGGTCATCTGAGTTAAATTCATCCATTCCAGTCCATTTTAGTTCACTGATTCCTAGAATGTTGACGTTCACTCCTGCCATCTCCTGTTTGACCACTTCCAATTTGCCTTGATTCATGGACCTAACACTGCAGGTTCCTATGCGATATTGCTCTTTACAGCATCGGACCTTGCTTCTATCACCAGTCACATCCACAACTGGGTATTATTTTTGCTTTGGCTCCATCCCTTCATTCTTTCTGGAGTTATTTCTCCACTGATCTCCAGTAGCATACTGGGCACCTGCCGACCTGGGGAATTCCTCATTCAGTATCCTATCATTTTGCCTTTTGATGCTGTTCATGGGGTTCTCAAGGCAAGTATACTGAAGTGGCTTGCCATTCCCTTCTCCAGTGGACCACATCCTGTCAGACCTCTCCACCATGACCCGCCCATCTTGGGTGGCCCCACACAGCATGGTTTAGTTTCACTGAGTTAGACAGGGCTGTGTCCATGTAATCAGATCGACTAGTTTTCTGTGATTATGATTTCAGTGTGTCTGCCCTCTGATGCCCCCTCGCAATACCGACTGTCTTATTTGGGTTTCTCTTACCTTGGTCGTGGGATATCTCTTCAGAGCTGCTCCAGCAAAGTGCAATCGCTGCACCTTACCTTGGACAAGGGGTATCTCCTCAAGGCCGCCCCTCCTGGCCTTGAACGTGGAGTAGCTCCCCTCGGCCCTTCTGTGCCCATACAGCCATGTGAGTCTATTAATGACATCCAACTGCAAAGAACTAGACACATGCACACGTGAACCACACTCACACGAATGTGGGGTTTTAAAAAGGCCAAGATTGATGAAAGTCTGTAGTCTAGTTCTCTGTATTATATCAATTTCCTGGTTTTGATATTATACTAGTAAAAAATGTCAGTCTTTGATGAAAGGTACCTGGGTCACTTTAATTGCACAATAAAATTAATTGCCTTATAAAAATTAAGAGGATTGGAAGCGGGAGGGAGGTTCAAGAAGGAGGGGACATATGTACACTTGTGATTACTTCATGTTGATGTATGGCAGAAATGAAACCAACATTGTAAAGCAATTATCCTTCAATTAAAAACTAATTTAAAAAATAAATAAAAGAAAAATATGTCTTTCCCAAAGAAGCACTTTTAAAATGCTTATTTTTTTTTACAGTTCATAACTTTTATAAATAAAATAAATTAAATGTACATTGAATAAGTTCTCTGAAATATTTCAATATTTCTGCAGGTTTAGTAACATCGTAAAATACATTTCAACTAAAATTCACAAATATAAAAACCTGTTAGGCATTTTTAGGCGTTTTAAGTTGGAAATGAAGACCAATGTTACATCTTAATATGCCAATTACAAATAGTACTTCAAATAGCAAATACTACAGTTTGTCCCAAACTTTGAAAACTATTCATGAACTCAACACTGAACTATTGATGGCTATGAGAATTGTCTCCTAGCCTTTTTGAAAATTTCAACCCATTTACGTTTAAGGTAATTATTGATAAGTACGATCCCGTAGCCATTTTCTTTATTGCTTTGGGTTCAAGTTTATACACTCTTTCTGTGTTTCCTGTCTATAGAAGATCCTTTAGCATTTGTTGGAGAGCTGGTTTGGTGATGCTGAATTCCCTCAGCTTTTGCTTGTCTGTAAAGCTTTTGATTTCTCCTTCATATTTGAATGAGATCCTTGCTGGGTATAGTAATCTGGGCTGTAGGGTATTTTCTTTCATCACCTTAAGTATGTCTTGCCACTCCCTTCTGGCCTGAAGAGTTTCTGTTGAAAGATCAGCTGTTATCCTTATGGGAATCCCCTTATGTGTTATTTGCTGCTTTTTCCTTGCTGCTTTTAATATTTGTTCTTTGTGTTTGATCTTTGTTAATTTGATTAATATGTGTCTTGGAGTATTTCGCCTTGGGTTTATCCTGTTGGGGACTCTCTGGGTTTCTTGGACTTGGGTGATTATTTCTTTCCCTATTTTAGGGAAGTTTTCAACTATTATCTCCTTAAGTATTCTCTCACGGTCTTTCTTTTTGTCTTCTTCTTCTGGGACTCCTATGATTCGAATGTTGGAGCATTTAACATTGTCCCAGAGGTCTCTAATATTGTCCTCATTTCTTTTAACTTGTTTTTCTTTTTTCCTCTCTGTTTCATTTATTTCTACAATTCTATCTTCTAGCTTGCTTATCCTGTCTTCTGCCTCTGTTATTCTACTGTTTGTTCCCTCCAGAGTGTTTCTGATCTCATCTATTGCATTATTCATTGTATATTGACTCTTTTTTATTTCTTCTAAGTCCTTATTAAATCTTTCTTCCTTCTTCTCAATCCTTTTCTCCAGGTTATTTATCTGTAACTCCATTTTGCTTTCAAGATTTTGAATCATTTTCACCATCAAAATTTGAAATTCTTTATCAGGTAAATTCCCTATATCTTCTTCTTCTGTTTGTATTGGTGGGCAATTATCTTGTTCTTTTACTTGCTGGGTATTTCTCTGCCTCTTCATCTTGCTTATATTGCTTTGCTTGGGGTGGCCTTTCCCTCTTCTTGCAGTTTGTGGAGTTCTCTTTATTATGTAGTTTCTTCGCTGTGTGTGGGGTTGGACGGGTGACTTGTCCGGGTTCCCTGGTTAGGGAAGCATGTGTCGGTGTTCTGGTGGGTGGAGCTGGATTTCTTCTCTCTCCTTCAGAAGACAATGGGCTGCTTTTCTGGGAGCCTGATGTCCTCTGCCAGTATTCAGAAGTTGTTTTGTGGACTTACTCCGCGTTCAAATGTTCTTTTGATGAATTTGTGGGGGAAAAAGTGGTCTCGCCATCTTATCCCTCCGCCATCTTGTTCCTTCCTCACCAGAACACTGGATTCTTATATTCCACTTGGTCGTGGAGTATCTCTTCCCAGCTGCTCCAGCAAAGTGCAGCCGCTGTACCTTACCTTGGACAAGGGGTATCTCCTCAAGGCCGCCCCTCCTGCTTCGAATGTGGATCAGCTCCTCTCAGCCCTCCGGTGCCCAAGCAGCCACCGCCTCCTGGACATGGTACAGCTCCTCTCGGCCACCGCCCTAACCCTGGGCGCGGGGTAGCTCCTCTCAGCCACGATTCTGTATGGTGGTCAGTTGCGCCGGAGCCGGGCATCTCTCACGTCTGCGCCGCCAGAGCCGGGCGTCTCTCGCATCTGCGCCTCCGGAGCCGGGAGTCTCTCGCGTCTGCCTAAAATGCTTATATAGTTATCAGTTAGGTCTAACTGGTCCATTGTATCATTTAAAGTTTGTATTTCCTTGCTAATTTCTGTTCAGTTGATGTATCCATAGGTGTGAGTGCCACAGCAATCAGAGAAGAAAAAGAAATAAAAAGAGTCCAGATTGGAAAAGAAGAAGTAAAACTCTCACTGCTTGCAGACGACATGATCCTCTACATAGAAAACCCTAAAGACTCCATCAGAAAATTACTAGAGCTAATCAATGAATATAGTAAAGTTGCATGATATAAAATTAATACAGAGAAATTCCTTGCATTCCTACACACTAACAATGAGAAAACAGAAAGAAAAATTAAAGAAACAATTCCATTCACCATTGCAACAAAAAGAATAAAATACTTAGGAATAAATCAACCTAGAGAAGCAAAAGACCTATATATAGAAAACTATAAAACACTGGTGAAAGAAATCAAAGAGGACAGAAATAGATGGAGAAATATACCGTGTTCATGGATCAGAAGAATCAATATAGTGAAAATGAGTATACTACCCAAAGCAATCTATAGATTCAATGCAATCCCTATCAAGCTACCAAAGGTATTTTTCAGAGAACTAGAACAAATAATTTCACAATTTGTATGCAAATACAAAAAACGTGAAATAGTGAAAGCAATCTTGAGAAAGAAGAATGGAACTGAAGGAATCAACCTGCCTGACTTCAGGCTTTACTACAAAACCACAGTCATCAAGACAGTATGGTACTGGCATAAAGACAGAAATATAGATCAATGGAACAAAATAGAAAGCCCAGAGATAAATCTACGCACCTATGGACACCCTATCTTTGACAAAGGAGCCAAGAATATACCATGGAGGAAAGACAATCTCTTTAACAAGTGGTGTTGGGAAAACTGGTCAACCATTTGTAAAAAAATGAAACTAGAACACTTTCTAACGCCATACACAAAAATAAACTCAAAATGGATTAAAGATCTAAACGTAAGACCAAAAACTATAAAAACTCCTAGAGGAAAACATAGGCAAAACACTCTCTGACATAAATCACAGCAGGATCCTCTATGACCCACCTCCCAGAGTAATGGAAATAAACACAAAAATAAACAAATGGGACCTAATTAAACTTAAACTTTTGCAAAGTGAAGGAAACTATAAGCAAGGTGAAAAGGCAGCCTTCAGAATGGGAGAAAATAATAGCAAATGAATCAGCTGACAAAGAATTAATCTCCAAAATATACAAGCAACTCCTGCAGCTCAATTCCAGAAAAATAAATGACCCAATCAAAAACCAGGCCAAAGAACTAAACAGACATTTCTCCAAAGAAGACATACAGATGGTTAACAAACACATGAAAAGATGTTCACTCATTATCACAAAAATTCACATCAAAACCACAGTGAGGTACCATCACACGCCAGTCAGAATGGCTGCTATCAAAAAGTCTACACACAATAAATGCTGGAGAGGGTGTGGAGAAAAGGGAACCCCCCTACACTGTTGGTGGGAATGCAAACTAGTACAGCCACTATGGAGAACAGTGTGGAGATTCCTTAAAAAACTGGAAATAGAACTCCCATACGATCCAGCAATCCCACTGCTGGGCATACGCACTGAGGAAACCAGAATTGAAAGAGACATGTGTATCCCAATGTTCATCACAGCACCATTTACAATAGCCAGGACATGGAAGCAACCTAGATGTCCATCAGCAGATGAATGGATAAGAAAGCTGTGGTAATATACACAATGGAATATTACTCAGCCATTAAAAAGAATGCATTTGAATCAGTTCTAATGAGGTGGATGAAATTGGAGCCTATTATACAGAGTGAAGTAAGCCAGAAAGAAAAACATCAATATAGTATACTAACACATATATATGGAATTTAGAAAGATGGTAATGATGACCTTATATGCAAGACAGCAAAAGAGATACAGATGTAAAGAACAGTCTTTTGGACTCTGTGGGAGAAGGCGAGGGTGGGATGATTTGAGGGGGTATAGTTGAAACGTGTATATTATCATATGTGAAGCGGATCACCAGTCCAGGTTCAATGAGTGAAACAGGGTGCTCAGGGCTTGTGCACTGGGATGACCCAGAGGGATGGGATGGGGAGGGAGGTGGGAGGGGGGTTCAGGGTGGGGAACACATGTGCGCCCATGACTGATTCATGCCGATGTTTGGCAAAAACCACTACAATATTGTAAAGTATGTAGCCTCCAATTAAAGTGAATTAATTATTTTTAAAAACCTAAAAAAAAAAATTAAAATGCCTATATTATCAGAAAATAAGAAAGCAAAAGAGTAAGCAAAAAGGTTAACTTTTAAATTTTCAAAATATTTAAAGGTCATAAAGTGGCATAAGTTAAAGCTCGTACTATTCATGGGATTAAAATTAATCTGATAAAATTAGAAAAAAATATTATTAGGCATGCAGTGCCAGTAGTAACAGATATCATGAAATGGTGGGGTATAAAGAATGTTGAGCCATTAGAAATGGCAAATGTTTATAGCTTTCCCATCTCTTTAATGTTTAATGTTCAATTGCATGCTTTTCCATAATTTATTGATTGAGATACATTTATTTTAATATATCACCACTACAAATGATGTTTTAGTGAATTTTCTTATCATATGTCTTCTTATAGTAAAATATACATAATTTTTAAAATCATTTTAACAATTTAAGAGGAAATGCCACAATTAAGTGGCATTAAGTACATTCATAATGCTGTGCAACCATCACCACCATTTATTTCCAAAACTTTTTCATCACACCAACTAGAAACTGTGTACGCATTAAATTATCTATCACCCTCCTCCTCCTCCCAATCCCTAGTAACCTCTCTTCTACTTTCACGTCTATGGATTTGCCTCTTCTAGAAACTCCGTATAAGTGAGATAATGCCTTTTGTGTCTGGCTTCTTTCATTTAGCATATTTTCAAGGTTTATCAACACTGTAGCATGTATCAGAATTTTCTCTCTATTTAAGGCTGAGTAATATTACATCAAGGAGATCCAACCAGTCCATTCTAGAGGAGGCCAATCCTGGATGTTCATTGGAGGGATGCTAAAGCTGAAGCTGCAATACTTTGGCCACCTCATGCGACGAGTTGACTCACTGGAAAAGACTCTGATGCTGGGAAAGGTTGGGGGCGGGAGGAGAAGGGGACGACGGAGAATGAGATGGCTGGATGGCGTCACCGATTCTGTGGACATGAGTTTGAGTGTACTCCGGGAGTTGGTGATGGACAGGGAGGCCTGACGTGCTGTGATTCATGGGGTCGCGGAGAGTCGGACACGACGGAGCGACTGAACTGAACTGAACTGAATATTACATCACATTCCAAGATGTCTGGCTCTAGGTCAGTGATCACGTTATCATGACTATCTTGGTCGTGAAGATCTTTTTTGTACAACTCTTCTGTGTATGCTTGCCACCTCTTCTTAATATCTTCTGCTTCTGTGAGGTCCATACCATTTCTGTCCTTTAACGAGCCCATCTTTGCATGAAATGTTCCCTTGGAATCTCTAATTTTCTTGAGATCTCTTGTTTTTCCTATTCTGTTGTTTTCCTCTATTTCTTTGCATTGATCTCCGAGGAAGGCTTTCTTATCTCTCCTTGCTATTCTTTGGAACTCTGCATTCAGATGCTTAAATCTTTCCTTTTCTTCTTTGCTTTTCGGTCCTCTTCTTTTCACAGCTATTTGTAAGGTCTCCTCAGACAGCCATTTTGCTTTTTTGCATTTCTTTTCCATGGGAATGGTCTTGGTCCCTGTCTCCTGTACAATGTCACGAACCTCTATCCAGAGTTCATCAGGCACTCTATCTATCAGATCTAGTCCCTTAAATCTATTTCTCACTTCCACTATATAATCATAAGGGATTTGATTGAGGTCATATCTGAATGGTCTAGTGGTTTTCCCTACTTTCTTCAATTTAAGTTTGAATTTCGCAATAAGGAGTTCATGATCTGAGCCACAGTCAGCTCCTGGTCTTGTTTATGCTAACTGTATACAGCTTCTCCATCTTTGGCTGCAAAGAATATAATCAATCTGATTTCGGTGTTGACCATCTGGTGATGTCCATGTGTAAAGTCTTCTCTTGTGTTGGTGGAAGAGGGTGTTTGCTATGACCAGTGCATTCTCTTGACAAAACTCTATTAGCCTTTGTCCTGCTTCATTCTATGCTCCAAGGCCAAATTTGCCTGTTACTCCAGGTGTTTCTTGACTTCCTACTTTTGCATTCCAGTCCCCTATAATGAAAAGGACATCTTTTTGGGGGTGTTAGTTCTAAAAGGTCTTGTAGGTCTTCATAGAACCGTTCAACTTCGGCTTCTTCAGCATTCCTGGTTGGGGCATAGGTCTGCATTACTGTAATATTGAATGGTTTGCCTTGGAAACGAACAGAGTTGATTCTGTCGTTTTTAAGATTGCATCCAAGTACTGCATTTCGGACTCTTTTGTTGACCATGATGGCTACTCCATTTCTTCTAAGGGATTCCTGCCCACAGTAGTAGATATAATGGTCATCTGAGTTAAATTCAGCCATTCCAGTCCATTTTAATTCACTGATTCCTAGAATGTCTATGTTCACTCTTGCCATCTCCTGTTTGACCACTTCCAATTTGCCTTGATTCATGGACCTAATATTCCAGGTTCCTATGCAATATTGCTCTTTACAGCACCAGACCTTGCTTCTATAACCGGTCACATCCACAACTGGGTATTGGTTTTGCTTTTGCTCCATCCCTTTATTCCTTCTAGAGTTATTTCTCCACTGATCTCCAGTAGCATACTGGGCCTTAGAAAGCATCACTGCGAACAAAGCTAGTGGAGGTGATGGAATTCCAGTTGAGCTATTTCAAATCTTGAAAGATGATGCTGTGAAAGTGCTGCACTCAATATGCCAGCAAATTTGGAAAACTCAGCAGTGGCCACAGGACTGGAAAAGGCCAGTCTTCATTCCAATCCCAAAGAAAGGCAATGCCAAAGAATGCTCAAACTACTGCACAATTGCACTCATCTCACACGCTAGTAAAGACATGCTCAAAATTCTCCAAGCCAGGCTTCAGCAATATGTGAACCGTGAACTCCCAGATGTTCAAGCAGGTTTTAGAAAAGGCAGAGGAACCAGAGATCCAATTGCCAACATCCACTGGATCATAGAGAAAGCAAGAGAGTTCCAGAAAAACATCTATTTCTGCTTCATTGACTATGCCAAAGCCTTTGACTGTGTCGATCACAAGAAACTGTGGAAAATTCTGAAAGAGATGGGAATACCAGACCACCTGACCTGCCTCTTGAGAAATCTGTATGCAGGTCAGGAAGCAACAGTTAGAACTGGACCTGGAACAACAGACTGGTTCCAAATAGGAAAAGGAGTACATCAAGGCTGTCTATTGTCACCTTGCTTATTTAACTTAATGCAGAGTACATCATGAGGAACGCTGGGCTGGAAGAAGCACAAGCTGGAATCAAGATTGCCAGGAGAAATATCAATAACCTCAGATATGCAGACGACACCACCCTTATGGCAGAAAGTGAAGAGGAACTCAAAAGCCTCTTGATGAAAGTGAAAGAGGAGAGTGAAAAGGTTGGCTTGAAGCTCAACATTCAGAAAACAAAGATCATGGCATCTGGTCCCATCACTTCATGGGAAATAGATGGGGAAACAGTGGAAACAGTGTCAGACTTTATTTTTTTGGGCTCCAAAATCACTGCAGATGCTGATTGCAGCCATGAAATTAAAAGACACTTACTCCTTGGAAGGAAAGTTATGACCAACTTGATAGTATATTAAAAAGCAGAGACATTACTTTGCCAACAAAAGTCCGTCTAGTCAAGGCTATGGTTTTTCCCGTGGTCATGTATGGATGTGAGAGTTGGACTGTGAAGAAAGCTGATCGCCGAAGAATTGATGCTTTTGAACTGTGGTGTTGGAGAAGACTCTTGAGAGTCCCTTGGACTGCAAGGAGATCCAACCAGTCCATTCTAAAGGAGATCAATCCTGGGTGTTCATTGGAAGGACTGATGCTAAAGCTGAAGCTGCAATACTTTGGCCACCTCATGCGACAAGTTGACTCACTGGGAAAGACTCTGATGCTGGGAAAGGTTGGGGGCAGGAGGAGGAGGGGACGACAGAGAATGAGATGGTTGGATGGCATCACCAACTCTGTGGACATGAGTTTGAGTGAACTCCAGGAGTTGGTGATGGACAAGGAGGCCTGGCGTGCTGTGATTCATGGGGTCACGGAGAGTCGGACACGACTGAGCGACTGAACTGAACTGAACTGAACTGACTTTGTGTGGCAATCTATAACACTAACAATTTCTAGGACAATTCCATCCATAGTGAGCCAAGAGACTGTGATAAGAGACAGGAAACATGGGAGTCCAGTAGTTCCTGAACCTTGCAGACTATAGAATTGCCTGGGGATCTTAAAATTGTAGATTTACTATTTGATTCTCCATGAATCTTCTTTATTTTGTTTGTTTATTTCCCCCTCTTTCTTTTTAAAATTAAAAAAATTATTTTATTTGTATATTGTTGGAATCTGCATTTTTTTAAAAAATGTGCTGAAAGATTCTGATGAGCAGCCAAGATTGAGAACTAATTTTGTTGTAGTGTAGAACCTGACAGCTGAAAATTTTTTTTCTTTCGTTACTTCAAGGATGACTAGCTTGAATAACGGAGAAGGCAATGGCAAGCCCCTCCAGTACTCTTGCCTGGAAAATCCCATGGATGGAGGAGCCTCGTAGGCTGCAGTCTGTGGGGTCGCTAAGGGTCGGACACGACTGAGCAACTTCACTTTCACTTTTCACTTTCACACATTGGAGAAGGAAATGGCAACCCACTCCAGTGTTCTTGCCTGGAGAATCCCAGGGACGGAGGAGCCTGGTGGGCTTCCGTCTATGGGGTCACACAGAATTGGACACGACTGAAGTGACTTGGCAGTAGCAGCAATATTACATCATATGGATATACCACTTTCTATTTATCCACCCACCAACTGATGGACACTTGGGTTGTTTTCACTTTTTGACCTGAGTCAGAGAGTTCTAGGATAACTTGGGAGAGGCAGGAAGTTCTGAGGCCTGAGGGTGGCAGGGACCTCTGAACTTTCCTGGGAGGCAACCAGGGCTTTTGTTTGGTTCAAACTTAGAGTTAAGATAAGAGTTGGGGGAAAGGCAGACCACTCAAGCTCCCAACACGGTAGGTCCACCTTGCACCTGCCTTGTGGGGACACCACGTAAATATCCTTTTATTGGTGAGATGGCCGTGGGTGAGTGGAACTATGGAGGCCTGAACCCTGAATTTTAGGTGAGCACAGAGATTATGGGAGGATCTGCTGAGAAGATCTGAGAGCTCAGAGGCCCTAAGTGTGGGTCAGCCAGGAACTGAGTCAGTACAGAGAACCATGTTCTGGGTACAGCTGAGCCAGAGCTGCTCCAACCAGCTCAGAACCTGAATCAAGTCTGCTTCTAGGACCCTGGTTAAAGGGCTCCTGCAGCACCTTCATGGGTCAGAGTCCTTCAGTCAGAGCAGAACAATGGACATCACAGAGCAGAGGCCCTGCCTCACAGGCCAGTGACCAAGACCTGGGAGCCAAGGGCAACAGGGGCAGACACACGCAGATCAGCCACCTGCCTTTGAACTTGGAAAAATAGGGGGCAGACATCTGCGATCAAAAAAGTATCTGATGATGGGATACTGAGGGCCAGTAGCTGGCTATGCTGACTTCTTCCTGGAGCTTTCATCCCTGTTTTCCATTGAGTCTCCATGAGTCCTGGGGATTGGGATAGGAGCAGTAGTGATGACAAAATACAGCGTCATTGCAAAGACATCTGCTACTTTGGGGCTGGCAGAGGGACTTGAGAGGCTGTTGCATTTGCCAGGGCTGCAAGGGTTCTGTGCACTGCACTGGCCTGTGCCCTCACCCAGGAGACCGGGCAGCTATTCACGGAGCTGTCAGAGACTACTGTCCCTAGGGACCGCACAGATAGGCTGTCCAGGCATGCGTGACCTGAAGAAGTTCCTCCTCTTCCCTCCTCCGACCCCTCACCTGGCAGAGTTCCCTCCCCAAAGGCGTTCAGAGATGAGCATCGCATTGTGAGGTGGGGCCCGGCCAGGTGCTTGTTGACGGGAACTCCTGGCTGCCTTCCGAGGAGGAGCCAGGAGCCGGGTCAGCCAGAGGACTCAAAAGGCTGCCGCCAGGCAGGCTAGGAAGGCCAGGCAGCGGCATCCACGGAATGTTCTCTAATCCACCTCCCGGGTTAGCCAGCCATGGGTGAGGCCCCTCCCCTTCGCTGCTCCAGCTCCACCATCTCCCAACTAAGACTGTCCCAGTTCCTCCACGACCAGGGAGAGGCCCCAACACTCACGCCCATCACTAGGGGGATAATGTGTAAATACAGGTGGAAATGGATGTGGACCCACTTAACATACAGAAGTATGTGCCACTTAACCAACACATCCTTTCACAGATATTATCTCAACTCCCTAATAAAAATCACAGTTTTCTACTTTTACAAATGATGCCACATTCTTGCACTCACAACACATATTCCTGTGGGATGGATTTTTTGAAAATGGCAGTTGCTGGTTGGAAGGATAGCATATTTGAAAGTTGGTGGGCACTGTCAAATTCCCCTAAAATGACTGTTCTAGCTTAAACTCCCACCAATACACTGCCAAGGAGTTTCCTAGAAGAATCTGGGCTGCTTGACAACATTTACCAGCAGTGCACACAGTTGCACATCTCCGTGGCCAGCTGAGTATTGCATATTGTTACATTTACATGTAATTATTTTTTAAAACTTTACTATTCTAGCTCAAGCGAACACTCTGGTTTACACCCGCTTTGGAATTTCTTGCCATCTAAGAGTGATTTTACATTTTTAAATGAATGAAAAAAATATATCATGATGTGAAAACTACATGAAATTCAAATTTCAGTGTGCATGAATAAGGTTTTATTGAATCTAATCATGCTCAATCATTTATGCTTTTCTGAGACAGCCACGAAGGTAAGAGTTGTGACTGTAGGGCCCAGGTCTCTGGCCCTTCAGAGAAAAGATTTGCTGACCCCTGACACAGCTCATGAAAACCGTAAGATTTCACTGTTGTTTGTGAGACTGGGTCCTCATGTAGGCTGCTCCTTCCATCCCCCATTTCCCCTACTGAAACCCCTAACTCTTTCCCACAGACTTGCTTCTTCCACCCCGTATGTCTTCTTCCCTTCCCACTAACTTCCCTGCAGGCCTACCCCCTACCATCCCAAGTGCCCTCCTACATCCTTCATGTCTCCTTCCATCCTCATGGGGCGGTCCTGCTCCTTCTACCCTCAGATCCCCCTCTAACCTCTGACTTTCACCCACAGGCCTACTTCTTCCCTCCTCTTCCCTTCACTTGTCCCCATAGACCTGCTCCCTCCACCCCAGGCTGTCCCCTACTAGTACTTCCCACTCCTGCATAGTGGCTCTTCCTCTGTCCACCTTGGCCTGGGAGTCCACTGTGGCTCCATAGACTCTCCCAACTGCTCTTTCCACTTCATGTGCCTATTTCTGCAGAGCCACCCTGGCCTCCGGCTAGTATAGATGGTACCCCTGGATGGGAAGACTCAGGCCATCCCCAGGAACCTGCCCTGGGGAGGTTTTCTGCTAGGCGACCTCTCCCAGGATCAATTCTGAGGATAAGGCTGGGCCTCATGGGCCTTTGTCAGGGTGGATGGGGTGTATGAGCTACAAGGTAGGCTCAGATCAGGCTGACTCTGATCCCCCGAAGTCACTATCTGGGGCCAGCATAGCAGGAACATGTCATAAACAGTCCTGGGCTCCTGCCCAGGGACCAAGGCCCACCATGGGTCTTGCCCTCAGTGTCCTCTGCCCACCCTCCTTCCCATGAATTCCATGCCAGATGGACCCAGGACATACCAAGAGGCCAGGAAGGAGAGACCTGGTCCTGCAATAGGGCCTGCATGACTGTGAGTGGCCGGAGCGTCTCAGGTCCAGGCACGAGCACCAGGAGTGGTCATCACTGCTCCTCAGGCCTGATCCAGGCCCCTCTCCTCAGAACCTGGACACAGAGACTGGTTACATCAGCTCCCCCTGCCCCCTGCTGGGAAGCCCCTGCATCCTGCCTGTCAAGCTTCCCAGGAGCAACCCTACACAGACAGACCTGTGAGTTACTCCTGAGTGCCCTAATCTGAGGGGAAGTTGCGACTGTCCTAAAAGGAAGTGAAGCAAACAGGAACAAACAGAACATCCACGTCTCACGCTGGGGAGCATGGAAACCAGAGGGGCAAGTAGGGCCAGGTGGGAGGTACCCCGACCAGGAGCCAGGTCAGCCCTGCTGGAAAGCTTTGCTGGGGCCTGAGGACAGTCCCCCTGGGCACTGACCTCAAAGAGAAGTCATCTGGAGGCCTGGCTCAAGGATCCCCGGCTACAGTGTGTGTGGAGGAGCCCTGGACACGGATCTCTTGTGGCTCACATCCCTGGACCTCAGTTTCCCCAGCTGTAAAAGGAGGGCTAACAAGTCTTTCCCGGGAGATGACTTGAGCAGAGAGTACGTGGCCTGTGCTCCTTCCAGACACAGCTTCCCCCTCCCACAGCTGGTTCCCATTAGAACGAGGCTTGGATCCCACTGGTTAAGCGAACTTGTCAGGCAAATGAGGAAACCTGATCCCTCGCTCATTCCACATTCCAGCCTTGGGAGCAGGCAGGAGCAGCAAGCTCCTGTCTCCTCAACCCTGCCCTTCTGGACCTTGACTCTCAGCCGGCTCCAGAGGGCAGGCAGGGACTCTCAGGAAAAAGAGCCCTGGATCTGGCCCATTCCAGTAAGAGAGCGATTTGGAGACCCCCCTTCTTATAGCCTCCTCCTCTAAATGGCAACCCACTGCAGTTTAATCCCATGGAGAGGAGCCTGGGGGACTGGAGCTCCATGGGGCCATACAGAGTCGGACATGACTGAGCACAGCACAGCACACAGCACAGCTTTCTGTAGCCTAGCTTCTGGGGCCACTGGCTTCTGACTGGAGTCCTGTTGACCTAAACCAAATAGACTGCCAGCTATTTCTCCAGCAAAGATGGGTTTATTTGGGATCAACAGAGAATTGAAATTCAGGGTCTGCAACTCCAGTACTCTTGCCTGGAAAATTCCATGGATGGAGGAGCCTCGTAGGCTGCAGTCCATGGGGTCGCTAAGGGTCGGACACGACTGAGCAACTTCACTTTCACTTTTCACTTTCACACATTGGAGAAGGAAATGGCAACCCACTCCAGTGTTCTTGCCTGGAGAATCCCAGGGATGGGGGAGCCTGGTGGGCTTCCGTCTATGCGGTCACACAGAGTCGGACACGACTGAAGTGACTCAGCAGCAGCAGCAGCAGCAATCATGGCAGGCTATGTGCAGGTTCTTCCACAGCCAAGGGAGGAGAATCCTTTTATAGAGGGCAAAAGAAAGTCTGGAGGGCTACAGTAAACCAGGAGTCTATGACTTTTCATTGGCTGAGTCCTGGCCAGAAATAAAGAGGAGTTTTTCTTCTTCCTCTTGGGCTGAGAGCTCCTCTTTCTGGGGTCCCAACTCGATTCAAGTCAGGTTTCTGTTTATTAGTTTTTCACATTTCTCCACTTTTGAACTTTGAAAGTATCACAGATCGAGTCAGGTTTTCCAGTTTCAGCAGCTTTTTGTCCCTCAGTGCCAAGAAGGACCTTTCCTGGGTTTAGTGCCCCATGTTGGAGGGTAAGTACACAGATTGGAAACCTATTGAGGTTACACTTGAGCAACAAGGAAGGGCGAGAGGGAGAATTCTCAGGCCTTTTTATCCAAAGTCCATGTGTTATCAAGAGTACATCACGGAGACTGAGGCTGACATATACACACGGCTATGTTTAAAACAGATCGCTAATAAGAACCTACCGTATAGCCCAGGGAACTCTACTCAATGCTAGGGTTGTGACAAAGAGGGGATGTATGTACACATATAGCTGATTCGCTTTGCTGTGTAGCTGAAACAACACAACACTGTAAAGCAACTAAACTCCAACAACAAGAAAAGATCAGATCAAGGCCCAGTCTGAATATCTTAGGAGGATTGTCTGTTCAGGTGTCTTTGGCTTCAATTCCAGGAAATACTTTCAGGTCAGCAGAGGATGTGCAGGTCCAGTCAGTTGCTTTCTTTCGGTGTGTCATGTGAATCCAAGGATCTATTTCTTGGAGATTTTTGGCACAAGAGTTGGTTAGAAATATTTAGTGGGCCCTTTTTAGTGAGGTTGAAGAGAGTCCTTCTGATTATGAGTCGTATATGTGAAACGAACCGCCAGTCCAGGTTCGATGCATGATACAGGATGCTCGGGGCTGGGGCATTGGGATGACCCAGAGGGATGATATGGGGAGGGGTGTGGGAGGGGGGTTCAAGATGGGGAACACATGTACACCTGGGGTGGATTCATGTCAATGTATGGCAAAACCAATACAATATTGTAAAGTAATTAGCCTCCAATTAAAATAATTTTTTTAAATGAAAAAAAAAAAAAGAAAGAAAAGAGTCCTTCTGGAGGTATCTTTTCCAAGAGACAAAGTCTCCAGGTTTGATGGTATGAAGCTTAAAGTCTTCATCTCTTAAAAATGCACTGTGAAAAGACTGTTCTATCAAAACATGGCAACTTTAAATAGAAACGATTAGGTCTTTGCAATATTGGAATATCTCTCCTTTTATCAGTAGTGGCTAAACAGTGATAGGAGGTAAGTACACTGGGCATCCTGTGACTATCTCTGTGGGTAATGGTTCATGAGTTCCGAAATGCTTTTGATATTTGGAGAATCTCTATCATCTTTATCAACTGAGTCTTAATAGTGCCACTAGTGTATTCAACTAAACCAGAGCACCGAGGGCGGTAAGTGCAGGAGTGGGGCTGCTTCAACGGCTCAGCGGGTGAAGAGTCCTTCCACAGGAAAGAGGCGTTTGTTTGATCCCTGGGTCAGGAAGATTCCCTGGAGGAGGAACAGCCACCCACGCCATTATTCTTGTCTGGAAAAAAACCCCCATGGACAGGGAAGCCTGGCAGGCTACAGTTCTAAGGACAGCCAAGAGTCAGACACGACTGAGCACACACAGGCATGCAAGTCCAGTAAAAGTGTCATAAAACCAGCCAACCTGTAGAGACCTGTTGAAGCACCTGACCAATAAAATGGGTACCTTGATCACTATGGTTCAAGAGGAATTCCTCATGTAGGATCATTTTTTCCAAAAGAGTTTTAGCTACAAGAGGTAGTAGCCTATCTGCATGGGAAAGCTTCAGTCCAAAGTGAAAACAGACCATGATTAAAACATGCTTTTGTCCACTCGACAGAGAAAGTTGTATGAAAGCATCTGTTGCTGTTGTCCAGTTGCTGAGTCAGAAACATGTCTGATTGCAGCCCCGTGGACTGCAGCACGCCAGCCTTCCCTGTCCTTCACTCTCTCCTGGAGTTTACTCGGATTCATGTCCACTGAGTCAGGGATGCTATCCAATCACCTCATCCTTTTGCTGCCCTTGTCTCCTTTTGCCTTCAATCTTTCCCAGCATCAGGGTCTTTTCCAATGAGTCAGCCCTTTGAATCAGGTGGCTAAAGTTTTGGAGCTTCAGCTTCAGCATCAGGCCTTCCAATGAATATTCAGCGTTGATTTCCTTTAGGATTGACTGGTTTGATCTCCTTGCTGTCCAAGGACCTCTCAAGAGTCTTCTCCAGCACCGCAATTTGAAGGCTTTAGTTCTTCGGCGCTCAGCCTTCTTTATGGTCCATCTCTCACTTCCATATGTGACTGCTTTGCCAGAACTCAAATGGTCCATTAGGCAGTTTAAAACGCCCAGGAGCAGTATGAACAGGCTTCCTCGGGCTGTGTTTCCTTTGGGGGAAATATTCCTTTGGACCATGACAGAGGTTTGGCTGCTGTTGGTTCCTTTAAGGACAACATTCCTTGCAGAAATGTCAGGAAGGTGATTCCCCTTAGCTTCCAGAAGTCAATTTTAGGATGCCCCAGAATCTTCATAATAGCTAAAACATCAGGTACAATGTTTTATCCAATAATTCCTGGACCTAAGGGCCATTTTAAGTTTTATTTCTGCTGGAAGTAAGGAAGTCACGTTGCTTCCACAGTATCCCTGGATCACGGGCTACTCTGAAAGCATATTTATTCTCACCATAGATATTGGCAGTTAGTCCTTGGCTGAAGTGCAAGTCCATGTAAGAAAGTATCAGGCTGAGGCAGCCATAGGTAAAGATGCTGCCTTATCAACATCAAAAGGAATTGCAATAGCATACCCAGCACAGTACTTACCATTGTTATCTTTAACTTAAAAGAAAAAAAAAAAACTTTTTTAAATAAAAGGCTGCTACTTTTTTTTTTTTTTTTTTTTTTTTGATGCTGTGTGCAGACTCTTCTTTACTGGCAGCAAGCAGGGGATATTCTCTACTTGCAGTGCATGAGCTTCTTCTCATTGCAGTGGCTTCTCTTGTTGCAGAACATGGGCTGTAGGGTGTGTGGGCTTCAGTAGTTGTGGCATGTAGTCTCAGCAGTTATGGCCCACAGGCTCTAGAGTGTGGGCTCAGCAGTTGTGGCACACAGGCTTAGCTGCCTCATAACATGTGTACAATCTTCCTGGACCAGGGATCAAACCCATGTTCACTGTATTGGCAGGAAGATTCTTAACCCCTGGTTCACCAGGGAAGTCCCAAGACTGCTACATTTTAATCCTGAATTATGTGATTATCCCCAGAAAGGTAAAATAAAAATGTATAAACTGATGACTATCTGGCATTATAATATGATGATATTATTTCTAAGGTGATATTAAACCTCATTTTAAAATTTCAGTTCAGTTCAGTTCAGTCACTCAGTCATGTCCGACTCTTTGCGACCCCATGAATCACAGCACGCCAGGCCTCCCTATCCATCACCAACTCCCGGAGATCATCCAAACTCATGTCCATCGAGTCAGTGATGCCATCCATCCAGCCATCTCATCCTCTGTCAATCCCTTCTCTTGCCCCCAATCCCTCCCAGCATCAGGGTCTTTTCCAATGAGTCAACTCTTCGCATGAGGTGGCCAAAGTATTGCAGTTTCAGCTTTAGCATCAGTCCTTCCAATGAACACCCAGGGTTGATCTCCTTTAGGATGGACTGGATAGATCTCCTTGCAGTCCAAGGGACTCTCAAGAGTCTTCTCCAGCACCACAGTTCGAAACCATCCATTCTTCACCGATCAGCTTTCTTCACAGTCCAACTCTCACATCCATACATGACCATGGGAAAAAACCATAGCCTTGACTAGACGGACCTTTGTTGGCAAAGTAATGTCTCTGCTTTTTAATATGCTATCTAGGTTGGTCATAACTTTCCTTCCAAGGAGTAAGCATCTTTTAATTTCATGGCTGCAATCACCATCTGCACTGATTTTGGAGCCCCAAAAAATAAAGTCTGACACAGTTTCCACTGTTTCCCCATCTATTTCCCATGAAGTGATGGGACCAGATGCCATGATCTTAGTTTTCTGAATGTTGAGCTTTAAGCCAACTTTTTCACTCTCCTCTTTCACTTTCATCAAGAAGATTTTTGGTTCCTCTTCACTTTCTGCCATAAGGGTGGTGTCATCTGCATATCTGAGGTTATTGATATTTCTCCCTACAATCTTGATTCCAGCTTGTGGCTTCTTCCAGCCCAGTGTTTCTCATGATGTACTCTGCATATAAGTTAAATAAGCAGGGTGACAATATACAACCTTGATGTACTCCTTTTCCTATTTGGAACCAGTCTGTTGTTCCATGTCCAGTTCTAACTGTTGCTTCCTGACCTGCATATAAGTTTCTCAAGAGGCAGGTCTTTTAAAATTTTTTAATTTATTTTTTATTAATTTTTATTGGAGTATAGGGGCTTCTAGGTGGCACCAGTGGTAAAGGAACCCCCTGCCAATGCAGATGACATAACAGACCTGGATTCAGTCCCTGGGTCGGGAAGATCCCCTGGAGAAGGAAATGGCAGCCCACTCCAGTATTCTTGCCTGGAGAATCCCATGGGCAGAGGAGCCTGGCAGGCTGCAATCCCTGGGGTCACACAGAGTCGGACACGTCTGAGTGACCAAGCACGCGTGCATAGCTGCTTTACAGTGTTGTGTCAGTTTCTGCTGTACAGCAAAGTGAGTCAGCTATGCATGTACATATATCCCCTCTTTTCCGGATTTCCTTCAATCCCATTCCTGAGCATATACCCGAAGAAAACCATAATCAAAGTGATATATGCACCCGAATATTCACTGCAGCACTATTTACAATTGTCAGGACATGGGAGCAACCTAAACGTCCATCCAAAGAGAAATGGATAAAGGTTTGGAACAGGTATACAATGGAATGTTACTTAGCCATAAAAGGAACAAAATCATGCCATTTGTTGTGGATGGACCTAGAGACTGTCATACACAGTGAAATAAGTCAGAAAGAGAAAAAAAATTCTGTATAATAGTACTTACATGTGGAATCTAGGAAAATGATACAGATGACTTTATTTGCAAAGCAGAAACAGAGACACAGATGTAGAGAACAAACATATGGATACCAAGAGGGGAGGGCGGGTGGGATGAACTGGGAGGTTAAGACCGTCTGTCATAAACTCACTACTATGTATTATAAAATGGATCACTCATGAGAACCTGCTGTATAGCGCAGGGAACTCTACTCTACTTGTTACCTTTTAAATGAGAACTCTGAACCATGAGACTCAGCATTACCCAGAGGAGTCAGTATTAAGCAACTGAAGTAACAGGTTAAAGTCATCTGAGCATAACAGCAGTACAAAAGCAGCAGTTAACAAAAGGACTTCACAGGACGTGAGGCAGCTGGCTGAGAAATGTTAAATGTGATGAAAATTCAGGAGGGCTTCTACTGATTGAGGTACAAAATTGATTAAAGAAGACCCCACAACAATTTTCTCGGTGGCCTTAATCAAAAAAGCAATGGCAGGAGTGGCCCTAAGGCAAAGTGGGTTATCCCCCTGTGGCAAGGTCCAGCTTCTGGCTGTAATACTCTATGGGTTGCTCTTTCCCTGGAGGCAGAGGCTTCGGTGCATTCAGGATTCGGCTCTACCCGTAACCCACTGCCATGGCCAAGGAAGGTATTGCTGCTGGAGGTGTCATGGACGTTCATACTGCTCTGCAAGAGGTGCTGAAGACCGCCCTCATCCACTATGGCCTAGCATATGAAATCCACAAAGCTGCCAAAGCCTTAGATAAGCACCAAGCCCATCTGTGTGTGCTTGCATCCAACTGTGATGTCAAGTTGGTGGAGGCCCTTTGTGTTGAGCACCAAATCAACCTGATTAAGGCTGATGACAACAAGAAATTAAGGGAATGGGTTCAGTTCAGTTCAGTTCAGTTCAGTCATTCAGTCGTGTCCGACTCTTTGCGACCCCATGAATCACAGCACGCCAGGCCTCCCTGTCCATCACCAACTCCCGGAGTTCACTCAAACTCATGTCCATCGAGTCGGTGATGCCATCCAGCCATCTCATTCTCTGTCGTCCCCGTCTCCTCCTGCCCCCAATCCTTCCCAGCATCAGAGTCTTTTCTAGTGAGTCAACTCGTCGCATGAGGTGGACAGGCCTCTGTAAAACTGACAGAGAGAAAACCCCGTGAAGTGGCTGGTTGCAGTTGTGTGGTGGTTAAGGACTATGGCAAAGAGTCTTAGGCCAAGGATGTCATTGAAGAGTACTTCAAATGTAAGAAATGATGAAATTAAAAAACTGGATTCTTGTTTAAAAAAAAAAAGCTCTGTGGGTTGATGATGGTTCCTTTGTTTCTGGGTGAGTACCTCAAGGGCATTTCCTTTCTTTTCACATACAAAAAAAGGAAAAATGGAATCTGATAATTACTATGTCCAAGAGTAGGTTGGTTCATCAAAGTCTCCTTTAAGGCCTTAAAGGTTATATTATTCAGTTCTTCCCATAAAATTGGGTAGGGGTTATTATTCTTTAGTTTAAAAAATATATACAGAGGTTTGGCCATAAAACAGAAATTTGGAATCCAATTTCACTAAGAACTGACTCAGCCCAAGAAAACCTTGAAGTTGGGTTTTGGGAAACTTAGGACACCATGAAGCCTCTCTGGACCAAGGTGCAGCCCTTCTTCTGATATCAGATGCCCTAAATATCAAACCTGGGTTTGGTCAAATTACAATTTTTCTTTGGTGATCTTATATCCCTTTAAGGCTAAAAGCTTTAGCAAGTGGAGAGTGTCTTCCTGTGAGGAGGCTTGAGAAAGAGAGCAAAGATGCAAATCATGCACATATTGCAACTGAATAGAACCTCTTGGGAACCTAAGTCATACAGATCAGCCTTTAGGATTTGTGAGTCTCCCAGTAAAACCCTGAGGCTTTACTGTTCCAGGTGAATTAATTCTTCCCAAGTGAGGGCAAAAGGTATCAGTTCACTCTACCAGCTGAAGTATGGAAGAACTGAAGCATCCGTCCCTTCCGTTCCGTCGCTCAGTCGTGTCCGACTCTTTGCGACCCCGTGGACTGTAACCTACCAGGCTTCTCCGTCCATGGGATTCTTCAGGCAAGAATACTGGAGTGGGTTACCATTTCCTTCTCCAGGGGATCTTCCCAACCCAGGGATCGAACCCAGGTCTCCCGCATTGGAGGCAGACGCTTTAACCTCTGAGCCACCAGGGAAGAACTGAAGCATAGCACGAATCAATTATAGTAAAGAATTGGCTTCCAGGGGGAATGGACTTTAGGATGAGGGTTAGGAACAACAGGGTGTCAAGGGATAACAATGCCAATGTTGTTTATTGCTCAGAGGTTTGGACACACCTCCACCGTTGGCCCTTGGGTTTTATCACTGATAAAACAGGAGTGCTACAGGGGCTAGTCCAGGAGATAACAAGGCCTTGAGCTTTGTAATCTTCTATAATGGGCTGTATGCCTTTAAGGGCTTCTAATCCTTGGAAGGAAAGTTATGACCAACCTTGATAGTATTTTAAAAAGCAGAGACATTACTTTGCCAACCAAGGTCCGTCTAGTCAAGGCAATGGTTTTTCCCGTGGTCATGTATGGATGTGAGAGTTGGACTGTGAAGAAAGCTGATCGCGGAAGAATAGATGCTTTTGAACTGTGGTGTTGGAGAAGACTCTTGAGAGTCCCTTATACTGCAAGGAGATCCAACCAGTCCATTCTAGAGGAGATCAATCCTGGATGTTCATTGGAGGGACTGATGCTAAAGCTGAAGCTGCAATACTTTGGCCACCTCATGCGACGAGTTGACTCACTGGAAAAGACTCTGATGCTGGGAAAGGTTGGGGGCGGGAGGAGAAGGGGACGACCGAGAATGAGATGGCTGGATGGCATCACCGACTCTGTGGACATGAGTTTGAGTGTACTCCGGGAGTTGGTGATGGACAGGGAGGCCTGGCGTGCTGTGATTCATGGGGTCGCGGAGAGTCGGACACGACTGAGCGACTGAACTGAACTGAATCCGTTCCGTCACTCAGTCGTGTCCGACTCTATGCGACCCCGTGGACTGTAGCCTACCAGGCTTCTCCGTCCATGGGATTCTCCAGGCCAGAATACTGGAGTGGGTTACCGTTTCCTTCTCCAAGGGATCTTCCCGACCCAGGGATCGAACCCGGGTCTCCCGCATTGGGGGCAGACGCTTTAACCTCTGAGCCACCAGGGAAGCGCGCTACATAGATACATTCTGGAAGAGGTTTTGAAGGATATGTTTGAAGCTTGATGGGAGATACATGTGAATTTTTCCAAAATCAGTTGGATATTTTGCCCAAAGGAAGATAGTACCTAATCCAATATGGATAAATTATCAGTGCTTCCAGAATCAGCTCTGCCATCAGAGACAGAGCAAATAAAAGGTGTCAAAAGGTCATTTAATGTATGCGATTGACCGCTTTGATGACTGCTACCAAATTCTGGGATTCTTTCCTCTTTTTTTGAGAACATTCCAGCACGATACTTCTTTAAGAAGTCTCAGCTGTCCACCTGGAAATATCACAGCATTGTTAATCGGCATTACTCCAGTGCAAAATAAAAAGTAAAAACAAAAAAGTCTTGGCCTAATAAATAGACAGGGGCAGAGAAACTAAAGAGAAAGGGGTGTGGCCCTTTCATAGAGCTTAAGCAAAAGGGACTAGGTTCATTAACAGGAACCTGTAGTGGTTCATTGGAGATCCCCTCTATTTAAAGTGTTTTGGTGCTCCAGGGTAATGGCTGCTTTATTATAGTAGGTTGAGCACTGAGAGTGTGGTTCTCTTGTCAGTTAGGACTGGAAGAGACACATTCCTAATCTGAAGAAGTATTTCTGCAAGTGGACTAAGAGGATATCTCAGGGAGTGCCTCTGTAGTTCCTTCAATCTTGTCATTGAAAACTGGAGGGATGTTGGAAAGGGTGGTTAAAGGGCTGCAGGAGCCTAAAGCACTTCAATCTGTAACAATGTCTTTTCCAATATCGTGCGTGTGTGCTGTCTCTTCAGTCATGTCTGACGCTTTGCGACCCAATGGACAACTGCCCATGGGCTTATCCCAGCAAGAATACTGGAGTGGGTTGCCATTTCCTCCTCCAGGGCATCTTTCCCACCCAGGGATCAAACCTGCGTCCTCCTGAGGCTCCTGCATTGGCAGGCAGATTCTTTACCACTAGCACCACCTGTCTTCCTTTTAGGTGACTCGTTTAGAGTGTGATAAAGTTAGTTTTCCAGATTAACTAAATGTGGATAGGCATAGTTTCCCATTCTGTCCTGGTTCATTTTACTAGAAAAGACTTTGATTCAGTCCATTAATAAACATAGAATTAAAGCTACCCTGGTGCAATCAACATCTGAAGGAAGACCAGAATTTTCTTTAAAAATAATCTGAAGTAAATTATAATAGTCATGAAGATGTTCTTCAGATATTTGTGTTCAAGTCTGACTTTTATTCCAATCAAAAGGTTTTGGAAAAGCCCTAGGAATTATTTGATGAAGTTGCCTCGTGACTGTTAGCAGGCTGAGCTCCTGGTCGTAAAACTAGAGCCTTTTCAAGGTTTTCCCAGTTAGCAGTTCTCATCCACTGCTGGATCTGGCCCTCAATGACAAGCACATGAATTAGCTAATGTACGTGAGAGAAATCAGGCTGGTAAGTTTGAATGACTACATTAAATTCCTCAGAAAATATCTGAGGACTTTTGGTCACTTTGGGAAATTCCTTAACTATGATTCACAGTTAGGCTTTAGTCTAGGGAATACAAGAAATTAAGGATTTAGCCTCTGGGTCCTTAGAAGGCTTAATTTTAACGTAACAGATTCTAACAACTTCAAAGGAAAGGGGAGTGGAGAGAGTTTCAGAGAAAAAGGAAATTTGGTGAAAGAATTACAGTAGGAGAATTGAGAGGATGGCCTCGAAGTACCAATCGAAATAGGCATTCCATTCAGTTTGGAAAGTTTTAGAGCTATGGTAATCTAATTCGGTTTTAAGAAAATTAATTTTGGGGATTTCAATTTTTCCCACAATGCTTATTAAGGTTCTAAATTGCCTTGATTAGGTTGGTCCTTTTAGTTAGAATTGTGCATAATGAAGGACTGTGGTTTTTAAACATAAAATTAGCCCAAGTCCCTGTGTCAGGGGGACAAGCTCAAAATATATAGGTAACTAGCATCCCATTTATTAGGATTTCTTCTCTAGAGTAGAAGAATGATTTTCAAATGGCCAAACAGCCTACAGCTCTAACAGCTTACAGTTCAAACAGTTTAAACAGTTCAGATAGCTCAGGCAACTTGCAACTCAAATGGCCTGCAGGCCTAATACCAGCCAGTTCTAAGGAAACAGCTTTGTCCTGAAGGAGCCAAGCTGAAGGTTTAGCCCAGTTCCCATTGGCCAACCCCTATCACAAATGAATGGGCCAAAGGCTGAACTGGCATAGCTCCCATGAATTAGCCTTCCACTCTCCCTCCCACCCCCACCCCATTCCCAAAGGAATGGGTTGAAGACTAGCCAGTTCCAGGGGAAACAACCCCTGTTCCAAAGGGAATTTGTTGAAGGCTAGCACATGAAGCCAAAAATGAGTACTCATGTACAGAACAGGCCTTAACCAGAAATCATAAAACTTTAAATTGATCTCAAATAAAAACTGGAGAGCTTAAAAATACAAAGAGAGCATGAATTTGGATCCAGGAGAAAGATGTATCTTCAAGCCCCAGGGTCAGCAAGAAAAGCCATGAGTGACAGTGGGGTCCTACACCTGTTTGCTTCCCAGCTCTGGAGGCTTCTCTACCCCCATATGGGCTAACAAAATGTTGACCGCCAGTTATTTCTCCAGCAAAAGTGTGTTTACTTGGAATCAGCAGAGAATTGAATTTTGGGGTCTGAAACCATGTCATGCAAGTCCCTGTATGGCTAGTGTTCATTTCAGTTCAGTCGCTCAGTCATGTCCGACTCTTTGCGAACCCATGAATCACAGCACGCCAGGCCTCCCTATCCGTCACCAACTCCCGAAATTCACTCAAACTCATGTCCATTGAGTCGGTGATGCCATCCAGCCATCTCATTCTCTGTCGTCCCCGTCTCCTCCCGCCCCCAATCCCTCCCAGCATCAGAGACTTTTGCAGTGAGTCAGCTCTTCGCATGAGGTGGCCAAAGTATTGGAGTTTCAGTTGTAGCATCAGTCCTTCCAATGAACACCCAGGACCGATCTTTAGAATGGACTGGTTGGATCTCCAAGGGACTCTCAAGAGTCTTCTCCAGCACCACAGTTCAAAAGCATCAATTCTTCGGCGATCAGCTTTCTTCACAGTCCCACTCTCACATCCATACATGACCACTGGAAAAACCATAGCCTTGACTAGACGGACCTTGGTTGGCAAAGTAATGTCTCTGTTTTTTAATATGCTATCTAGGCTAGTGTAGGAGAACACTTTTACAGAGGGGGAAAGGATGTTGGGAGGGCTATAGTAAACAAAGTGTCTGTGATTTTCATTGGCTGAGTCCTTGCCAGGAAAGAAGAGTTGCAGGGTACAAGAGCTCCCCCTTCTGGTCGCCTGACTATTTAATTAAGGTTTCTGTTTATTACGTTTTTTACAGCCCTGCAAGGAGATCCAACCAGTCTATTCTAAAGGAGATCAATCCTGGATGTTCATTGGAAGGACTGATGCTAAAGCTGAAACTGCAATACTTTGGCCACCTCATGCGACGAGTTGACTCACTGGAAAAGACTCTGATGCTGGGAAAGGTTGGGGGCGGGAGGAGAAGGGGACGACCGAGAATGAGATGGCTGGATGGCATCACCGACTCTGTGGACGTGGGTTTGAGTGTACTCCGGGAGTTGGTGATGGACAGGGAGGCCTGGCGTGCTGTGATTCATGGGGTCGCGGAGGGTCGGACACGACTGAGTGACTGAACTGAACTGACTGAAGAGAGGCTGGGATGCTTGCCCCCCTTCCAGGAACCAAACACCACCCTGTCCTCTGCTGTGAGAGATACATATCCATCCCCTTACCCTGAGAGGGCCCACCCAGTGAGAAGGAAGGACAGAAGCTGCCCCAGGACACCTGGAAGCCCACCCTTCTTGTGCCTGTAGAGATAACTCAGCGCTGCACACAGCATGCTGTAGCCCCGCCTCTCCACCTGCCCCAGCCTGTCTTCTTTCCCCATTCTACCCACCTGGCCTGTGTCTGCCCCGAGCCTGGCCAAGCCATGGGGCAATGACCAGGACCCAGTGTCCTTGCTTGCTGCAGAGCTCCCTGCCCCACCTGCCTGGAGGCTGCTACATCTTTCCCATACCACTGTGGGGGCTCTTTGGCATTGTACAGGTGACGGTTAAAGGGACAGAGAAGAACTGACCCCAGGGAAGCTGGTCCTCAGGACATGCCATACGTGCACAGCAGGGATTGTGGTCATGCTTTGCACACATGTGTGAACTGTGTGTGGGTACCATGTGTGGGTACAGGGATTGTACCTTGTGTGCTTTTCTTGGGGGCACCATGAAGAGGCAGTCAGTGCCTTGACCCCGGCTCTCAGCCCCTTGATTGACCCTGGTAATGGGGAGGTTCTCACTGGCATGTCCCTCCAGAGAGCAGAGGCCTCGGCCACTCCCTCTGAGGCCCATGAGGGAAACTGCCATGAGTATTCATTCTCTCGAACAGGAAATGGAGCTTGCACCTGGCCTCCTGGGGCAACCCCAGGGCTTTCTGACCCCCATGGCCTCCTAGCGTTGCACTAGGTCTCACGGAGACTTAGCCCTGGGGCCTTCCGTCTTCAGGCAGCAGGGCTCTCGGAGCTGTAGGGGAGGGCCTGAGGCAGCACAGACAGGGTGACTGGTGACCCCGGGAGCTCGTGGGGCTCAGGACTCTGGGGACAAAAGCCATCCAGGCTGTGCGGAAGGAGTGGTCCAACGTGCGCTGCCACCACTGGGGCCTCGGGAGCTGCGCGATGGGGGCCACCAGGACCCCTCCCTGAGAGGGGCTCGTCAGGCCCAGGTCCACCCTAGCCATGGCATTCTGTGCTTCCAGATCACCCAGAAACCGGCAGGGCAGGGTCTCGAGCTCCCAAGTCCCGAGACCTCTTGACTTTCAGCTAAAGATCACCATTTCCCCCAGGTACCCACCTATCTGCCCATTTCACTTGTGCTCTGGGCATGTGCCTCTTACTGTTTCGACCATGGCTCTCGGCCTCCATCTGACCCTGGTCCCCAGCCCCCGACTCCTAGGAGTCTGTCTGCACCAACCCACAGCGATTCTGCTCCACACCCTAGGAGGCCTCCCTGATGTTGCAGGACGTCCACCTCGAGGGTTTCGCTGGGGCCCCTACCCTTTATCAAGCATCTAGAGCATTGGTCCATACTGGACACACAGGCAGGCCCTTGGGAATGCACACACATGCCCGTATGTATGCACTGTGCACACATATCCACACCCTTGCACTCACACATGTGCAAACACATGAGCTTGCATATGCTCACACATGCACTTGTACATGCACTTATACAACACCCTCACACACTTGCACTCATACAAGCCTTCACACTCACACCCTTGCACGTGTGGGCACGATGGCACACATGCAGTCAAGTGCACCCAGCACACAGCAGACACACATGAGGTTTTTCATGGATGCATTCACCTGCATGAACGCATATTCATTGCACACTCTGGCATGCTTTCACATGCAGTCATGTGTATACATTACACCCACATACGTGCGATCACACACAAACACCTGCAAATATGCACACTTGTACACATATGCACGCATTTGCACATGCACAGGCCCACTGACGCATGTGATGACACTCACAAGAACTCATAAGAATTCAGGTTCACTTGTGCTCTGGCAAGACCAGCTGTGCCCACCTTCTCCCATACAAGCCATCCTCTTTCCTTCTCTGGACTTTGTTTCAGTTGCCTCCCATACCCTACCTGTCCCCTCTACCTGGTCAGCTTGTGGTAAGCCCATAGGGTCCAGTTCCTAAGAGCTTCCACTGTGCAATGCCAGGCCTCTCAAGTGAACCCCTATAGCAGTGGTTATCTGTCCCCATATGCCTCTTGAGGACAGGACTGTTCCAGACATATAACTCTACCCAGAAAACACCTGCCTGGCTTAGTCAGTAGTGACTTAGCCTGACTGCCATCTCCCCAGGGGCTCAGGCCCAGATGGGAGTAGAAATGACGGGCTCAGCCCCTCATGGCTCAGCCCCTCACGTCACTAGGTCACCCTCCACCACAGGGTGAGCAGCCGGGGTCGGACCACAGAAGTGGTCAGGCTGGGAGCTGAGCCCGTGGGTGTGGGTGTCAGAACTGAGCCTTTATGTGTGCACACACAGACTCACCAACAAGGGCTGTGTTCCCAGAGCTGGGGCATCCCCATAGCCCCAGGGCTTTGATGGGGCCACACTTCCAACAAAGATGGTCATGGATGAGGGTTACTGGACCTGTGCTCTGGGTCATGAGCATGGAGCAGGGACCCAGGCCCAGCCCTGTTCAGGAAAGGGCCAGCTGCATGAAGGCGGGAGGAGAGGGGGAGGGGGGGAAGAACTCAGTGCCTCATTAGTGGAGCACTACTCGGGGTGGACACAGGTAACCGTGGTGGAGAAGGGCCAGCACACATACCCTTAGGCCACAGCTGGAATAGACTTAGAGTGAAGTTTAACCCCTCTTCTTGCAGATAGAAGACTGAGGTCCAGGCAGGGACAGTAAATCAGAGGTAAAGCTGAGTAGAAGTTCAGGACCCAGATACCCAGGAAGAATAGGAGTCCTGGTGAGGCTGAGGGAACAGCCGTGGTTCAAACGCAAGGCAGATCATTGCACAGGGACAGACGTAGGGCCAACGGGATGGAGCTGGGAGTCCAGGGACACACCAAGCCTCTATGGCCAGTGGATTTCACCAGGAATACAAAGATCATTTGGGGTAAAGAAGAATCTCATCAACAAATGATGCAGAAACAACTGGATGGCCACACACAAAGGATGGAGTTGGACCCCAATCTCAATTAACTACCCACCCAGTTAACCAAAATGGATCATGGATGTAAAGCTATAAAACTCTTAGGAGAAAACACAGGGATAAATCTTCATGATCTGGGATTTGGCAATGAGTTCTTAGGTATGACATATAAGTAATAAAAGAAAAATAAGATTTCATCAAAATAAACTTTTGTGTATCAGAAGATATTATTAATAAAGTCAAAGACAATGTGCAGAATGGGAAAAGTTTTGCAAAGCATATATCTGAAAAGAGTCTAGTAAGCAGAATTTAAAAGGATATCTTTCAATTTACCAACAAAAGGACAAACAACCCAGTTAAAAATGGGCAAAAGACTTCAACGGACACTTTAAAGAAGACATAACAAATGGTCAGCAAGCACATGATAAGAGGTTCATTATTATCAGTCATTCAGTTCAGTTCAATTGCTCAGTCGTGTCCGACTCTTTGCGACCCCATGAATCACAGCACGCCAGACCTCCCTGTCCATCACCAACTCCTGGAGTTCACTCAAACTCATGTCCATCGAGCTGGTGATGCCATCAAGCCATCTCATTCTCTGTCGTCCCCTTCTCCTCCTGCCCCCAATCCCTCCCAGCATCAGAGTCTTTTCCCATGAGTCAACTCTTCGCAAGAAGTGGCCAAAATATTGGAATTTCAGCTTTGGAATTTAGAATTTCAGTCGTTCCAATGAACACCCAGGACTGATCTCCTTTGGAATGGACTGGTTGGATCTCCTTGCAGTCCAAGGGATTCTCAAGAGTCTTCTCCAACACCACAGCTCAAAAGCATCAATTCTTTGGTGATCAGCTTTCTTCACAGTCCGACTCTCACATCCATACATGACCACTGGAAAAACCATAGCCTTAACTAGACCTAGGGCCTTTGTTGGCAAAGTAATGTCTCTGCTTTTTAATATGCTGTCTAGGTTGGTCATAACTTTCCTTCCAAGGAGTAAGCATCTTTTAATTTCATGGCTGCAATCAGCATCCCCAGTGATTTTGAAGCCCAAAAAAATAAAGTCTGACCCTGTTTCCACTGTTTCCCCATCTATTTCCCATGAAGTGATGGGACCAGATGCCATGATCTTCGTTTTCTGAATGTTGATCTTTAAGCCAACTTTTTCACTCTCCTCTTTCACTTTCGTCAAGAGGCTTTTTCACACAAATTAAAACCATGACAAAATGCTACTTTACACCTGCTGAGATACAAAAAAAGGAGGAAAGTAACAAGTGTCAGCAAGAATGTGTAGGAATTGGAACCTGTGTAACTGCTAGTGAGACGGTAAAGCGGTGCATCCACTGTGGCAACCAGAATGGTGGTTTCTCCAAATGTTAAATAGAGAATAACCATATGATCTAGCAAGTTCACTCCTAGGTAATGGAGTCTTAGGACTGAAAGCAGGGACCTGAGCAAATACATACACATCCTTGTTCACAGCAGCTCTATTCACAATAGCTAAAAGTGAAAACAGCCTGACATTCACCAATGGATAAAACATACAACGGAGTATCACTCAGCCATAAAAGGACTTCCCTGATGGCTCAGATGGTAAAGAATCAGCCAGATATGCAGGAGACCCAGCTTCCATCCCTGGGTAAAGAAGGTCCCCTGGAGAAAGGAATGGCAATCCACTCCAGTATTCTTGCCTGGAAAATTCCAGAGGAGCCTGGCAGGCTACAGTCCATGGGGTCGCAAAGAATCAGACACAACTAAGCAACTAACACACACACACACACATACACAAAGGAATGAAATACTGACATATGCCATAACATGGATGAATCTCAAGAACACTGTACTAAGTGAAAGACACCAGGTGCAAAAGGCCACATATTATTTGATTCCATTTATATGAAATGTCCCGAGTAGGCAGATCCACAAAGACAGAAAGCAAGTTGGTGGCTGCCAGAGACAAGGGGGAAAGGAAGAGGGAGAAACTGCTTATTGGTGTTTTATTTGGGGGTAACAAACCATTCTGAAACTAAAGATGGGACTTCTCAACACTGTGAATGCACCAAATACCGCTGAACTTGAAATGGTTACCTAAAAACAGTTACTTTCATTTTACACAAATTGGACTGCAAGGAGCTCCAACCAGTCCATCCTAAAGGAGATCAGTCCTGAATACTCATTGGAAGGACTGATGCTGAAGCTGAAACTCCAATACTTTGGCCACCTCATGCAAATAACTAACTCATTAGAAAAGACCCTGATGCTGGGAAAGAGAGAAGGCAGGAGGAGAAGGGGACAACAGAGGACGAGATGGTTGGATGGCATCACTGACTCGATGGACATGAGCTTGAGTAGGCTCCAGGAGTTGGTGATGGGCAGGGAGGCCTGGCGTGCTGCAGTCCATGGGGTCACAAAGAGTTGGACATGACTGAGCGACTGAACTGAACTGAACCCCTCAATAAAAAGTGTAAGGACATGTGGGGTAGTTGGGGTGATCGAGACAGGATACCCAGAGAGAGAGTGCAGGAGAAGAGGAGCAGGAACAAGGGGGCCGGCAGAGGTCCCCTCTGAAAGACTGTTGACAGCCCACTCAGTGTGGACCGGAGCCCCAGAAGGGCTGGGACCTCTCCCATAGCGCCTTGGCCTCACCAGCACCTCTGCACCCCAGACCCCACAGGCGAGGAGCTGGAGAAGAGTCAGACAGGGCCAGGCCACAACTGCCTAGGGCAGGGTAGAGAGCCAGGGGGCAGAACGGAGGCGGGGAGTGTCGGCACAGCTTTCCCAGAGTGTTGGCTTCCTCCAGTGGACACCAGACTGCTGCCTGAGGGTGGGGCCCAGGCCTCGGAAGCCCCTGGCCCTTGTATCCAGCATCAGGCCCATCTAGGCCTGCCAGGAGCCACCTCCCCTCCCCGGCAGGCGGGCTGGCCCACAGAAGTCCAGTGCTGTCTGTCTCACTGCCTGTGGGCCAAGCCTCAGGGGAGCTCAGAGGCGTCCACACTGGCCAGCACTCTCAAGCGCCCTCCCCTCCCAGGGCCCTGGCCACTCTGTGGCCTTCTCAGCAATCTCCCTTGGCTCCTCCACTGCACCCCGTGCCCCAGGCCACACCCTCCACCCCCTACCGCAAGTGAGCCCTCTAGCCCACTCTACCCTGACCCCAGTCCTGAAGCCCGTGGCCACGGCACACCGCCATGATGGGCGACCGCTCCCTGGCTATGCGGGTCACATGGAGCAACGAATACTTTTTCTGGTCTTTCTTCAGGGGATGGGTCTTAGCAGCTAGGTTCTTTTGCTTCTGGAGAAAGAGGTTCACATGTCACAGGCCTCAGAATCATTAGGCTACAGATTCAGATCTCTGGGACCCATAGGGTTCTGGCCCTGGCCTGTTGTGGGGCCCAGGAATCTGTATTTATACCTTGAAACCCATGTAAAGTGCGAGGGGGGGGGTCTGAGCCCTAGAATCTGAAGGGCTGACTCTCAGGGACTGGATGGTGTTACCCCCTCCCCTGCCATCTCAGCTGCATCCCTGAAGCTTTTCCTTCGGTGACCCAGAAGCTCCTGCGCTGTGCTGGGTGCTGCTGCTCAGTCTCCTCTTTCAACCGACTCTCTGAGTGAAGGGTACCCAGAAAACCACCACTGCCCTCAAGCAGCCCACTTTGGATGCTAAGACAGGCTTACTCCAGAGAAGCAAGAAAAGCTCCTGCCACTCCTGTTCTTGAAGTCTGTTGAGGAGATGTGAAATCAGACACTTCGAGTATCTTATCATTTGGGACTTCCCACGACTTTCAAGAAATGACACAGAGCCAGAGGCAGCAGCATTGAGTGAGACCCTAGACAGCAGCCCACCTCTTTTCAGGCCTTCTGAGGGAGGAGACTCTGGGGCCCAGTGGGCCAGGGGTCACACAGAGGAACAGTCTGAGCTAAGCTCTGAGAGAAGGAGCTGTCCAGGTGGGCTGGGGTCTTGGCCAAGCTTCCATAGCAGAAGAGGGTAGGAGCAGGGAGCCAGGAACTGCTGGTAGAGAGAGACAGGGCCCCTGCCTGGGAAGGGTCTCTGGTTAGGTGGGGCAGGGCCAAGAGGAGCTGATGAGTTTAGCAACCTTGGGGTGTGGAACCCAGGCGAGAGTCGGGCAGGGCCTGGGTGGGACATGGTGGCCAAGCTGGGGCTGCAAGACCCACTGGTCCAAAGGACGAGATGCTGGGGATAGCTGAGAGAGCCCAGCTCCTGACCACCTGGGGCAAACTTGAGCCTCTCCCCAGCTGGTGGCTCAGATGCTGAAGAATCTGCCTCCAGTGCAGGAGACCTGGGTTCGATCCCCGGGTAGGGATGATGCCCTGGAGAAGGGAATGGCAACCCACTCCAGTATTCTTGCCTGGAGACTTCCATGGACAGAGGAGCACGGCGGGCTCCAGTCCACGGGACCGCAAAGAGTCGGACACGACTGAGCGACTAACACTTTCACTCTCACTCCCTTCTGGTACGGTTAGTGCTCTTCCATGCCTCAGCCTCCCGTTCATTCAGGAGCCCCCTTCCTGCCCAGAGAGAGTGCAACCAGCCTGGGGCACAGGAACCCCTCCGACAGCAAGAGGGAGCAAGTTAAAGGAGGTGATGTGTGTGTCAGTCCCAGCCAACCCAGCGGTTACCTAAACAAATGAAAACCCCCACTCCAGGACCCAGGCACGATCACCTAGGAAGCAGCATAACTCAAGGCTTGGCCTGGCTGTGGGCCTTAGGCCCTCCTGTGAGTCATCTCTGGTGGCCCCAACGGTCCTGGCCCACCCCAGGGGACAAGAGGTCAGCTCCACCCTTCCTGGGAGCAGCAGGCCTGTCTAGTTCCAGTGATGTCATAAGGATTTTCCAAATTATGTTTCTGGATCCATCACACGGGTCGGAGGAGACATGAGGAACAGGCGGGACCTGGGCCCTTCCCTCTCTCCTCCAGACTACAGCCCAGACCCTGAGGTTCCACTCCCACTGCTCTGCCCCCACAGAGCCCACCGGGTGCCCCTCCAACATCTGGGGACCTGAGTCTGGATTCTGCCAAGAGGAACTGGGATTTAAGATGACTTCCCAGTCCCCGGGCCTGGCCTCCCCTGCTGTCTCTGACTAGGGAAGTTCCAGCATGCCTTCCTGAGCCAAGGCCCCTCTGCCACCCCCTGCAAACCCTGACAAATCCCAGCAGTTTGTCAGCACTTCATGGGCATCCAGGGCTGCACCCCTTGGTCAATACCCAGAGTCCCACACTGGCCAGGAGCTCCCAGGCCTCCCCTTCCTCACTGCAGAGAACCCAACTGTGAGTGTGCACCTCTGGGCAGGAGTGAGCCCATCCTGGATCCTGTTGCTCAGTCCCTTCTAAAGACATCACAGACAGATGTCATGAGTGGAACCTCCAAGCACCTCACAGTATATCTTAGGCCTCACTGAATGCTAGGGATAGGAGCCTGTCTAGAGGCGGAGGTTCCCGGGTGGCAGTCGGGAGGCTAGAGAAGCAGTAAGTGGAGAGGACTGTGAGGACGTGGGAAGGGTGTTTGTTTTAGGACGATCTAAGGGTGCTGTGAAAGTGCTGCACTCAATATGCCAGCAAAGTTGGAAAACTCAGCAGTGACCACAGGACTGGAAAAGGTCAGTCTTCTTTCCAATGCCAAAGAATGCTCAAACTACCGCACAATTGCACTCATTTCACACGCTAGTGAAGTCATGCTCAAAATTCTCCAAGCCAGGCTTCAGCAATATGTGAATCGTGAACTTCCAGATGTTCAAACTGGTTTTAGAAAAGGCAGAGGAACCAGAAATCAAATTGCCAACATCTGCTGGATCATGGAGAAAGCAAGAGAGTTCCAGAAAAACATCTATTTCTGCTTCACTGACTATGCCAAAGCCTTTGACTGTGTGGATCACAACAAACTGTGGAAAATTCTGAAAGAGATGGGAATACCAGACCACCTGACCTGCCTCTTGAGAAACCTGTATGAAGGTCAGGAAGCAACAGTCAGAACTGTACATGAAACAACAGACTGTTTCCAAATAGGAAAAGGAGTACATCAAGGTTGTATATTGTCACCCTGCTTATTTAACTCATCATGAAGAACGCTGGGCTGGAAGAAGCACAAGCTGGAATCAAGATTGCTGGGAGAAATATCAATAACCTCAGATATGCAGATGACACTACCCTTATGGCAGAAAGTGAAGAGGAACTCAAAAGCCTCTTGATGAAAGTGAAAGAGGAGAGTGAAAAGGTTGGCTTGAAGCTCAACATTCAGAAAACTACAATCATGGCATCTGGTCCCATCACTTCATGGGAAATAGATGGGGAAACAGTGTCAGGCTTTATTTTCTTGGGCTCCAAAATCACTGCGGATGCTGATTGCAGCCATGAAATTAAAAGACGCTCACTCCTTGGAAGGAAAGTTATGACCAACGTAGATAGCATATTAAAAAGCAGGGACATTACTTTGCCAACAAAGGTCCTAGGTCTAGTCAAGGCTATGGTTTTTCCCGTGGTCATGTATGGATGTGAGAGTTGGACTGTGAAGAAAGCTGATCGCCGAAGAATTGATGCTTTTGAACTGTGGTGTTGGAGAAGACTCTTGAGAGTCCCTTGAACTGCAAGGAGATCCAACCAGTCCATTCTAAAGGAGATCAATCCTGGGTGTTCATTGGAAGGACTGATGCTACAGCTGAAACTCCAGTACTTTGGCCACCTCATGCGATGAGTTGACTCACTGGAAAAGACTCTGATGCTGGGAGGGATTGGGGGCGGGAGGAGAAGGGGACGACAGAGAATGAGATGGCTGGATGGCATCACCGACTCGATGGAGGTGAGTTTGAGTGAACTCCGGGAGTTGGTGATGGACAGGGAGGCCTGGCGTGCTGTGATTCATGGGGTCGCAGAGAGTCGGACACGACTGAGCGACTGAACCGAACTGAACTGAACTGAAGGGTGTATGTGTAAACTGATGAGATGATCCAGGACAGGGGTCGATGAACTATGGCTCAGGGACCACGTCTGGCTGCCACCTGTTTTATCAATGAAATTTTATTGGAAGAGCCACACCCCTTTGTTTCATACTGCCACTGGCTGCTTCTACTCTACGGCAGCAGAGTGAAGTATGTAGTAGTAACAGACCATCATCCGCTCGATTAAATTCAGCAGGGGCCACTGGAGAGGCTGGGAAAGCATCACAGGATCTGCTCTTGTCCTAATTAAAGGAGACTGAGTGGCTGATGAGGTTTGGATGGATACAACCAAGCATGACAGCTGAGCACCTTCATATTGCCCCTGGGGGGCTATGGCTGTGACTCAGCTCAGCATGCTCTTGCTCAGAGTGCAGCACACACGTGCAGGCCGTGGGCCGTCTCCTCTTCTGGGGCCTCTGTCTCACTGCCTGTTCCACCTCACCTGGGCCGCCCATGAGACCCTATGTGCCCCTGAGATGGAGCCTCCAACTCAGTCATCAGTAATATCAATAATGTTGGAGAAAGCCTCAGATCCTATGGGTTTTACACTGCAGTTGTTGGGCGGGGACAGATAAGGATTTAAACAAACAGGGGAGTCTCAGACAGGATGATTGCTACAGAGACCCTGGCGGGCTCCTCATGAGGCACCTGCCGCATGAGAAGCCTGTTCACCAGGTAGGTAGCTACCTTAGTTTTTCGTCTCTTCCACGATAACTTTTCCAGGCTGTCAGATGGCCTCCGCCATTTGAGAACTTGCACCTGTTCTGGTCTGAGGTCCTACCTGTGGTTGCTATTCCTACTGTGTGAGCGTGGAGGCTGGCCTGACCAGGTAAACAAGCTCACTTAAAGGGGACCCAAGAAGTAGCAGGCTCTTACTGACCAGATGGCCAGGCTGGGAAGGCCTGGAGAGGGAAGGAAATGCCTGGCACCACAGGGCTGCCCAGCTGGGACAGGTCTCTTGGCCACCAATCATTGCTCTGAACAAAAAGGGCAGAGATGGCAACACAGGGGGTGTCCTAACATGAGCCCCCCCATCCCTCCTTAAAATACCCTCTCTGGTCTCCAAACCATATCTGGGCCCAAGAGAACAGCCCACAGTGCTCCGCCAATGGCCTTTGTTAACATCAAAGCCTCCATATTCATCTGGGGCATGAGAGACACCAGACACAGGCTATGGGAGTAGAGTGCACCCACAGAGGCCTCGGAAAGGAATCCTGTTCTCTCACTAAGTGACTCCGACATGTGCCAGGCACTGCTTGGTGCCATGCTCACAGCAGGGCTTGGAGTCGGGTGGGTGGTTCCTCATGGAGGGGCCTGTACTTCACATGGAGACACCATCTAAAGATGCCAGGACAGGTGACTGGGCATGCAGCTTCTCACCTGTGACATGCAGGGTAATCACACAGGCCTCAGCCCAGGCACATGATGAGTGATGCTTTCCGTTAACTCTTACTCCTACCTCCAATCTGATGTCACTATACTTTTCCCAAATGTTCTTTCTTGTAGCTTATTTTGTGAGATATTCTATGCATCCTTTACAAGCTGCTCCAAAACTAAACGACAAGTTGTGCTGAGTATGTGCTGTGTGCGTGCCTGCCTGCATGTGCCTGCAGGTGTCTTCATGTGTGTGCCTCCATGAGCATCACGTGCCTGAGTCTGCCTGCACATGTGTGTCTCTGTGTATGTATGCCTCTGTGTGTGCACACAAATGCACATGTGAAGATATAACTGCGTAATTACATCTGAGTTGCTGGGGATGAAGTCCCCGAGCAACTCTCCCACACTGATTTTAGTGAGTTAGCACATGCTCCAGGAGTCCGTGTGATGGAAGGCTTGCCTCCATGGAGTGGCCACCAAAGGTAACTGAGACACAGCCTCCTCCTTCTGGGCCCAGTTCCATGGGAAGGAAGTTTGTGTGACAAAACTTTGAATACACAGAAACATTGCACAACGTTACAAATGTTCCTGACATCATAGGAAGACAGGAAACCGGCCAGCAGCCCGTGGTGGCCATTGTTCTCCAGGGCGCGCGTGGCCAGAAAGTCTTCTGATGGCCCTTGGAGCACAGCTTTCTAGACTCTCACACTCTAGCTGTGTCTACAAGTCAGAGTTTTGCCTGAAAATAACCTCCATTTCCTTATATAGATTAAAAAGTAACTAGGGAAGAAAACTATTTTTCCAGCATAAATTTCCCCTCTTCTTTCCTTTCACAAAGAATATCTGCTAACATAGGCTTTGAGAATATCACTCCAAGGTGTCCTAAAAAGCAAACATCAGTTTTGGAGAGGAGGTGCAGACTCCCACCCTGCAGGGCACCTGGTGAGAATGTGTCTGCACGGTTTCTGCTGCAGATGGTTCTTTGGGAATTAGTGTTTAATGGTCAACCCATAAATAAGATAAAAATTGCAACTGAGGAATAACCCCAGAGAGGAGGTCATGGATTTCAAGCCTGATTTCAAATAAATCTAACGCACTTACCACCATATGTTTAAACTGTGACTTTTACAGTGGTAGTCAAGGAAGAGGTTGTTTTAGGGCCAGTCTCAGCTAAAATTTATTTGGTTGGTTTTACAGTAAATTCAATGTTTCGTTTTTAAGTTTGCCTTGCAATATCAAAACACTGATCCAGAAGCTCCAGGGAAGGAAAACTTGTGTTGCAAAGCTCCACACAGCTGTTTGTATTTTTAATTATAAATAACAAAAGTCAGCAAGAAGCACCCAACACTTGCAAGGACCATGGAACCATCCCTAATCCATGCACACATTTAGTTCCAGTGTTTGTGGGTCATGGAAGAACCAAGAGAGCTCCAGAAAAGCAGCACGCAGTTAGCACCTTAAAGGACTCCAGACAGCTCTGCATGGAAGGTGGAAGGTGGAAAAAAACCCATTCCTCCCGTAAACTCTTCAGCTTGCCCACATCCATCCAGAGATATGACAAAAGTAGGTATTTACATGCCCATCTGGCCTTGGCCCAGCCTCCTGAGGTGACTTCACCCAGTTTCCTGGTTTGTTTCCTTCTCCACAAGACAGAGTTTCCTAAGCTTTTTTCCAGTTTTAAGCGTTCCATATACATGTTTTTATTTTAAGCCAGCATGATCCTTTCTGAGAGAAAGTAAACACAAACCATAAATTTGTTGACTGGTACATTATCTCATCACAGTGGCCCCTCATTATTTGCAGGTTCTGTATTTGTGAATTTTCCTATTTTTTAGTGTTGGCTTCCCTTTTTGAAACTTATTTGACCCGTTCCACTGAAGGCCTGAGAACACAGGACCGGGGCTGGGGAGCAGCGTCTGACCCCCTGGGCGGGATGGTGCTGTCCAGAGGGTGGACTCAGAGGCTGTCGGGAGAAGACTGTATGTTTTTGGCTCTCAGCATGGCAAGGCCCTGGGCCGCCTTGGGGACAGTTCACTGCCTCTGCGGAGCCTCGGCGCTGCCAAGGGTGGGGTAGTCCAGGTGCCTCTCTCTCTCCTCAGCCCTGCTCGGCGGCCCCTCCTTCAGCCCTTGCAGTGTGGTCCGTCACTCAAAGAGAAGATGAGCCAGGCTCAGGAAGGGAGCATGGGCAGCAGCCTCCCTTTCTTCAGCGGAAACCTGGCCCGAAGCCTTCCCTTGGCTGTGAGAAAGCACTGTACGCACTGCAGTGAGGAGAGGGCTGACAGCACGCAGGGAGGACGGGGTCTGAGGGACGAGGGTGTGAGTGTCCCGCTGCCCCTTGAAGTGAGGAGCTGGGTGCAGGCCCACCTGTAGCGGTCACCATCTCAATCGGAGCCTGGGCCCAGTGAGATAGTGTCACTGCCTCACTGAACCTTCCCTTCTCCCATCCTTGCTTCTCAACCGGCTGGGAGTCAAAGCCTGACCAGCTCGGAGTGGCAGCCGCCTCAGGGGGCGGGAGGATAGGATGATACAGTGGGTGGACCCAGAGGCCGTCGGCCCTGTGCTCCTCCTCAGGGTAAGACTGTACGTCTTTAACTCTCAACATGGCGAGGCCGTGGGCCACCTGTGGCCAGTTCACTCTAGGGACTGAGGAAGGTGGACTCTTGCTGGCCTGCAGAAAACTTGGTTGCCACAGCTCCGGTCCTTCCAGGAGAAATTCCACGTCTGATCCAGCCTTCTCAGTCTTTCACCGCTCGCCCCAAGTTTCCCTGGGTGGTGTGTTGAGAACAGGACTCCTGGTATCACGTGGGGCCTCGGGCCTCTTAAGCCATCCTCAGATGGGCCGAAGGGAGCCCCGTGGTGTGCACACCCCACGCCCTTCCTAGCTAACCCTTGGAGGGAGGAAGCAGCTGGGGTGGAGTGGGGAGAGCGCAGGAAACTAGTGTAGCATGCGCCACAGAGGGTGTGCCTTGCTTGAGAAACACAGGTGGGAGGTTTGAATTCCGTGAAGTCATTCTGGCTAATGATTTCTTTACCACTGCCCCTCCAGGGGGACTATGTGGACCTTGCACTCACTGGGGTCCCTCAGGTCCCAGGACGAGAATGTGCCATCCTAGTGTTCATGTCAAAGTCCTACATGCTGGGAAGCTTCTCCCAGGCGTGTGAAAGGTGCAGGGTCTTTGATTGAAGCAGAAGATGGAGAAGAGTAAAAAGCTCATACGGTGGCACCAAACGTGGTGAAAGCAGCACTGGCTAGTGCCCCGTGGACTGGGATAGACTGCTGACCCTTCACAGGGACAGGACGCTGCGACCCCGGACTCGCACCGGCCGGCCCCGTGGCTGCAGTGACGCCGACCAAGCATTCGCTGTTGCACCCTGCGCTGAGGTGGAACTAGTTAACTGACGCGCGGGGCACACAGAGCATGAAAAGGAGAATGGTGCTCACTAGCGCCAGCACAACCTGGCTGTCACCAAAAGGAAGGTTCAGCGCCGGGGGAAGGACCACACCTGGACGAGGAGCCGGAGCTCACCCAGACACACGCACTGTATGCTGGGTCTGGACAGGGCGAGGAGCAAGCGGTGGCCACACACGTGGAGACCAAAGCCCAGTCCCTCAGACGGCAGCACTCCTGCTCCAGGCCTGGGCTTCATCTCCCTGGGAGACACCACGTGCAGCTGAGGGTGGTGGCTGCTAGGCGTCCTGGGCACACCACCCAAACAGCACCATCCCCTCTACTGCCCTGGCTGAGAGTGCTCACATTTCCTAACCCAGATGTCGCGACCAATGTCCTGTGGGTGGTAAGGGGAAACTTTGGAGGAGACAGCCCCAGATCCACCCCTGCCCAGGGCTGCGCATCTTCGTGGGGAGGTGCTGCCTGACGACAGAATGGGGCATCACTGACCTCAGCTACTGGGAGGCAGAACTCCCGGTCCCGGCACGGGGCACCCTGGGCCAGGCTCCCAACCCCGCCGGACTATCTCACACACCCTCGTGCCCACACTCACACCCCAGCCCCTGCATACGCACATATGCACCACACCCAAACCCATGCGCATACTTGTGTACAATTTCATTCACATGCACACACATACACCCAAACTCTTGCACACACATATACATACACTCATGCACGTGTAGGGCTTCCCTGATAGCTCAATTGGTAAAGAATCTGCCTGCAGTGCAGGAAACCCCGGTTCAATTCCTGGGAAGATCCACTCTGTAGAAGGGGTAGCCTACCCACTCCAGTATTCTTGGGCTTCCCTTGTGGCTCAGCTGGTAAAGAATCCACCTGCAATGCTGAAGACCTGGGTTTGATCCCTGGGTTGGGAACATCCCCTGGAGAAGGAATGGCTACCCACTCCAGTATTCCGGCCTGGAGAGTTCCATGGACGGTATAGTTCATGGGGTCTCAAAGAGTCAGACATGACTGAGCGACTTTCACTTTCACGCACGTATACTCTTACACACCTAAACTTACACACATACCCTTGCACACACACCTCCGAATCCACTCACACACCCTCCATTGCACACACCTGACTCCACACATAGTGTATACACACATCCCCAACACACACATGCTCGTATCCACACCGCTTGTCCTGTGGTGTGTACACACACACACACACACACATGCTCATGTATCCACACCGCTTTCCTGTGGTGTGTACACAAACCCACACACACACACGCTCGTGTCCACACCGCTTTCCTGTGGTGTGTCTTCACCCAGGATCAGGAACACTGGCGGCAGCAGCGCCGAGGGAGCTTGGTGTGCTTCTGGTCAGAGTGCTCTCTCCCACTGGCTCCCCCGCCCTGGAGCCAGGCTAGCCCTCCCTCTTCTACCTCACAAGGCTGTTCCCACTGCGTCCTTGGACAGCCCTAGGCATGCATCCCCAGACCAAACCCAGCTCCGGAACGAGGAGGAAAAGAAGCCAACGCTGAGCAGGGCTCCTGGTCAGCACCCTATGCAAATCCTGGTGACCAAGGCCTGAGGTCAGGGACTGAGGGGGCCCCGGGGCTCGTCAGAAGGTGGGACCCTCGGGAAGGAGCTGGGAGTCTCCTCTGGTCAGCTGATGCCTGCCCAGGCTCTGGGCAGCCTGCACGCAGACATACTTGTCTGGAGGGCTCCACAGTGCTCAGGTGCCACTGTATTGCCTCAGCTACTGTTTCCAGAACACCGTCAGGGTTTCACCCTGTCTGAGGGTGTGGCTCCTTTGCTCCCTTCCCTGCTGCTTACCAAAGACCTCCCTCCTGAAGAAAGGGAGCTTGGTGCATCCTCCCTTCCCACCTTCAGACCCCAGCTGCTGGGAGACGCCCCCTCAGCGCTACATGCTGCCCCCTCTATCACCTGTCCCCTCCACTTGGATGCCCTCCCTCTGCCATGTCCAAATCCCCTGCCATCTGACCATTCATTGCCCAGCCCACACTGCTCGGTCCCTTCTGCCTCGCTGCAGCTATAAGCTCACTCTCACACCTTCCCAGTGGTCTGGAGACCAGTGGGGCCAGGCAAGCTCATACGCACAGATGACAGAGCTCAACATATGAATGAGCAAAATATTAATAGTCCCCGCACAAAATTTTCATCTGGATCCTTTAGCACTATACAGATAGCAGGACTGTATTAAAATAGGCCTCAGATTGTACCTAATTTTTATCAGACTCTGAACATAAGGAAAGAATTAAGCTTTGAAGGAGGTATCATTTCCAAATTTAAGCGGATTTTTGTTTTGGAACTTTCTCCCTTGAAAATTACCAAAAGCCAAAACTGACAGGCATGCTTTCTTCTGAAATTGCAGAGTAATTTATTTATTTATTCAGGCCATGTGCTCGCTGGGATGGCATCTGGAGATAAACATCTGCTTTTGGTGAGAGTCTGAAATTTAGTCATGCCAGGCGCACAGCAACTTCAATCATGCAAACGCACAAAATATCTGGCCCTCTTTCTAAAATAAGAGACTGGTCAGAGGTGGGAGCCAAGTGTGGAGTCCTTCCACATCCTCCTGTGACAGAGCTTGTCCCAGCTAATGGGTCTTCTTTACAGGAAGGGGCCTTAGGAATGCCTACCCTGCCCTCTCCCCAGGACCCTATCCCAGGCCTTTTGCTTTTGGCCTACTCAATCCTGCAATTCCATGCTCACCACTCCCCTGCTCAGAGACACACCCAAGCTGAAGGCTTAAGGCGTGGGGCAATAAAAAGTAACCTCAGAAGCTCTCCCCTATCCCATCCATCTGAACTTCATGTAGCCAGGACCCTAAGTGGGTTTTGGTATGAACTGTGTGCCAGGCATGCCCTTATGTGTGCAAATGGTGCCCACTTGACCCCTGGGAGGCCCCACTGGAAGAGTGGAGAAGTCCAGCTGCAGGCAGGTATAGCCAATACACCCGGATCCTAATGAGGGCTCCAGTATCGCCTCTGGGCCTGCTTGGGGCTCACCCTGAAGGCCAACGTGCTGCAGGCTACCTGCCCGATCTCCTGTCCCCCCACATGGAGTTCCTGTAGTGCTAGTGCAAAGAGGAGAGGGAGGACTGTAGTCCTGAGGGCTTGAGAGTCTCCATCTCTGTCTCCCAGAGACACGCTTCACAGCAGTTTCGAAAAAGTTCTCCCAGGCACTGTACAGAACTTTGCTCCGTGCAGTTAGTCACTTCATCACAACGTCTGCCAACAGCACTGGATCCTTGTCACACACAGAATTTCAGACACCCCGGCTTTTTGTCTCCATTCTGTATCTTTCAGAGGGAGCTTCCTAGTGCCATCAGATGATCTCTGCCCCGTTTTGGCCTTGCCCCCTCTCTCCATGGATGGGAGAGCCTCTCTTCCCTCCCAGAAGCCAAAGGGACAATTGAACAAATTCATGATCTCAGGACCAGCCAGGAGGGCCAGAGTTGTCTTAGGTTTAAACATGAGCAATTCGAGTCAGGGACCCTCTTGACTGATTGGAAAAGACTCTGATGCTGGGAAAGGTTGAGGGCAGGAGGAGAAGGGGATGACAGAGGGTGAGATGGCTGGATGACATCACCAACTCAAAGGACATGAGTTCAAGCAAACTCCCGGAGACGGTGAAGGTCAGAGGAGCCTGGCATGCTACAGTCCATTGTGTCACAAAGAGTCGGACATGACTTAGTGACTGAACAACAAAAACACCATTTTTCTAGATATATGCGTTAATACATGATATCTGTTTTTCTCTGACTTACTTCACTCTGTGTGACAGTCTCTAGGTCCATTCACGTCTCTGCAAACAACACAATTTTGTTCTGTTTTATGGCTGAGTAATATTCATATGTACCACATCTTTTTTATGCATTCCTCAGTTGATGGGCATTTAGGTTACCTAGAGAGCATCACCAACTCAATGGACATGAATCTGAACAAACTGCAGGACATAGTGGAGGACACAGCAACTGAACAACACCCTCTTGCAACAAGCAGGTAGTAAGATGGGCCGCTGGACCACAGCATTACATGACATTACATGATGTACAGGTCCCTATGGCCATTTCCCAGGAAAATAAAAAGTGAGGCCATCTCTAGCACTGTCAGGAGTGCCCTGGCATCACCTCCAGTGATGGGAACATGTCAGAAATGCTTAATGTCCCTAGTGGGAAGGAACTAAACTCAGGGGATCCCAGAGGGCAGGGTGCTCTGAATTGGCTCTCCAATCAGGCAGCATCAAAAACACTGGGCCAGCATTAGCCTGCCTGCCTCACCCCTACATCTACAGAGTGCAGAGTGGAGGGACCCCACATGAGCAGAGTGAGCTCCATCGAGGCCTCACGACTCTTTCTGCTGTCTTCCCCCTTTACACTGCCCTGCTGATGGAGCAAGCTGCACCCACAAACAGCAGCAAACCATAATGTCCCCTCTCAGACGCTTACTCCACTGGTCACTGGTACCTGGACAGCGTCCTACTCACTCTATGGGGGTCCTGGGTCCACTGTTACTTCCTGTCTCTCCTGACTTGACTGCTGTAAACACCAGGCACCACAATAGAAACCATTAAGCTAATAACATGCTGAACATGGGGAACAAATAGGAACATTTGCATAGGTGGGGCTGGTGTCCAGCTGGCCATCTGCATTTTGAGTTCCCTGCTGTACCTCCCTGGCCTACTGCAGGTTCTGTTCTGGCTGTCACCTTGAAAATAGCCTGCTGGAACCACAGCGAGAGGTTCCTTTTGTGATGACAAGGGCACCTGGTCACCAGGCCGAGAGGATGAGGGGGTTTCCTCCCCATAGCTGTAGCCCTCATGATTGCCTTCATCATAGGATCTGTCTCCTCAAATGTGTGATGGAGAGGAAGGGGACGTCTCCCAGGACTTTAGCACTAAAGACCTCCTGGAAAAGGAGTGGCTTCACAAAGCCCTTTGTTCACAGTCTCCTAGAACCTGAAGCCACACTGAGGATGTCTCACAGCCACCAGGGGTGGGGGAGTCTCACAGATAAGCAGATAGGAGCTAATGGCTTGGGCCAGGGGCTCTGGCTGGTTGTAACAGTGGGCCTTTAGAATCCATATGCTGTAGATGCAGAAATGAATCTTCAGAGGTGGGAAGAAACTTACAGAAGTCCTACAGACAGACAGCAAGAAGAACCAGCACTGAGTTGATGCATCAGCTCCCTGTGGGCGAGGAGTGAGGGCTGGACCACCGCTTTCCTGGATGCAGGAAACAGACAAGGGTAGATCCTAAGACACCCTCAACATTCCTGCCCTTGTGTACACACAGGCTCGCCCCGTCATTTGATCAAACACTAATAAGGTGTTGTTGCATAGAGATTTTGTAGATAGGATCAGGGGACCTTAAGATAGGAAGATATCCATGTGGGCCTGACCCAGTCACATGACTTCTTTTAAAAGTATTTTTCTCCACCTGGTTGCAGAGGAAGAGTCCGCGTTTCACAGCGTGAAAAGGATTTGGCCTGCTTCTGCTAGTATGAAGATGGAGGAGGCCACGGGGCAAGGAACATGGGTCACCTCTAGGGGCTCAGAGCAGCCCAACTGAGAGCCAGAAAGGAAACAAAGACCTCGGTCTCACTGCTGCAAGGAGACGAATTCTGCCAACAACCTGGATGAGCCTGGAAGAGCCCCAGATGAGCCCCTATGAGGATGCAGCCAGGCTAACACCCTGATTTCAGAATCCTGGCCTCCAAAGCTGTGAGAGGAAATTTCTGTTGTTTCAAGCCACCCAGTCTGCAGCACTCTGTTATGGCAGCCCTGGGAAACAAATACAGATTCTATTACTTGGGAGTGGTACACCACTGCAACAAATAGCTAAAAATACGGAAGTGCTTCAGAATTAGGTAATGCCTTGAGAAGTTTAGAGACACATGATAGAAAAAGCCTAAACTGCCTTGAATAGACTATTGGTAGAAATATGGATGTTAAAAACTCTGCCAGTGAGTACTCAGAAGGAAATGAGTAACATGTTATTGGAAACTGGAGGAAACTTATTATAAAGTGGCAGAGAACTCAGCTGAACTGTGTTCTGCTGTTGGGTGAAAAGCAGAACCTGTAAACGAACACGAGGAGATTTCTAAGCAAAGTTTTGAAGGTGCAGTCTGGTACCTCCTTGCTGTTTATAGTAAGACTTGTTAAACAGAAATGATGAGCATCTGATGATCTGACTGGAGAAGGCAATGGCAACCCACTCCAGTACTCTTGCCTGGAAAATCCCGTGAACGGAGGAGCCTGGTAGGCTGTAGTCCATGGGTCGCTAGGAGTTGGGCACGACTGAGTGACTTCACTTTCACTTTTCACTTTCATGCTTTGGAGAAGCAAATGGCAACCCACTCCATTGTTCTTGCCTGGAGAATCCCAGGGACGGGGGAGCCTGGTAGGCTTCCATCTATGGGGTCGCACAGAGTCGGACACGACTGAAGTGACTTAGCAGCAGCAGCAGCAGATAGCACAAGAGGCTAAAATTAGAAGATTCATGGTTAGGAAGGTATCCACTAGTGAGAAAGCCAACTGTGGCTGAAGAGATTAAGGGTGTGACTCAACCATCTCAGCAGAAGCAAGGAACAGAGATGGGGTTACCCAGGAAAGATCTAATGGAGGATCTTCCTCTCTGTGGTGTAGGTCCCCATGACAAACACAGGAGACCCACGAGTTTTTTGAGAATGTTACTCAGCAGAAACACTGCCAGCTGGGACTGAAAAGGATGAAGTGAAAAAGGGCTGTTGGGACTTCTCAAATTCCACAGGCAGGAAACAAGCTGATAGAGCTACTGAGCTATTGACATATTCTACTCTTCAAGAAAAAGGAAGAGTGTGTTGGGCCCAGAGGACAAAGCCTTGAACCACAGAGGACTATTCTCAGGTCTTGAAACTGAGTGGAATTTGCCTTGCTGGACTTTAGTACTGCTTGGGACCAGAGACTGCTTTCTCTCCTTCCTTATCTCCTTCCCTTTCTCCCTTATTTTTCTCCAGCGGTCTTTGTTTCTTAGAGCAGTTTTAGGTTCGCAGCAAAACTGAGTGCAAGGTACAGAGAAAGTAATCCCTGGCCTCACATACACAGTGTCTCCCACTACCGGAATCCCGCAGCAGAGGGCACGTACGTTATAATCAGCAGGCCTACACCGACACATCACTATCAGTCAAAGCCCACAGTTTACACGAGGGTTCCCTCGTGGTGTTATACATGCTATGGATTTTGACAAACATAACCCTATTTTTTTTTAGCAGTTTCACAAAGTAGTTTCACTGCCCTAAAAATCCTCTGTGCTCTGCCTATCCATCCCGTTCCCTGCCCCCCATCCCCAATCCCTGGGAACCATCGATCTTTTAGATTTTTCTACTGCCTCCATGGTCCTGCCTTTTCCAGAACATTATATAGTTGGAATTATATAGTATGTATACTCTCAGATTTTCTTTCAGTTAGTCAATATACATGTAAGCTTTTTCCATGTCACTTCATACTCTATAGCTCATTTCTTTTTAATGCTGAGAAGCATTTCATTGTCTAGATGTACCACAGTTTCTTTGTTCATTTTGTCCTTTAGATTACAGTCCTTATCAGGAATGCCTTTTGCACATATTTTTTTTTCCCAGTCTGTGGCTTGACTTCTCATTCTCTTGACAGTATCTTTCACAGAGCAGATTTAAATTGTAATGAAACCCAACTTGTCAATTCTTCCTTTCATGGATCATGACTTTGGTGTCGTATCTTTCCTAAGATCTAGGTTTTCTCCTATGTTAGCTTCTAGGTATAGTTTCATGTTACATTTAAGCATGTGATCCATTTTGAGTTAAATTTTTGTGAGCAGTCTGTGTTTAGATTTTTAATTTTTCATGTGGATGTCCAGTTGTTCCAGCACAATTTGTTGAAGAGTATATTTGCTACATTGTGTTGCCTTTGCTCCTTTGTCAAAGATTCATTTACTATATTCAGGTGAGTCTACTTTCGGGCCTTTTACTGTTTCATTGGTGTGTCTATCTTTTCAACAGTACCACACTTTCTGGATTATTATCGCATTACAGTCATCTTGAGGTCAGTCCTCAGACTCTGTTCTTCCCATTCAGTATTGAGTTGCCTATTCTGAATCTTTTGATTCTCCAGATAAACTGTAGAATCAGTTTGCTGATATCCACAGAATGACTTACTGGGATTTTGATTGGAACTGCATTCAACTTATAGATCAAATTGGAAAATACTGATATCCTAACAATAGTGACTCTTCCTATCCATGAACATAGTCTATTTAGCTCTTCTTTAACTTCATTAGTATACTGTAATTTCTCTCATAGAGCTCTTATATATATATTTTTAGATTTCTACCTAAGTATTATATTGGGGGGGGGGGGTGTTGTGCTAAAGTAAATGACATTGTTAACTTCAAATTCCACATGTTCATCAATGGCATCTAGGAAAGTGACCGACTTTTGCATATTAACACTGTATCCTGCAACTTTGCTATAATTGTTTATTAGTTTCAGCAGTTTGTTTTGGTTAATTCTGATTTTCTACATAGAAAATCATAACCTCTGCAAGCAAAAAAAGCTTTATTTTTCCTTTCCAGTCAGTATTCTTTTTATTTCCTCTTTTAGTTTTGCATTAACTCTCAGAACAAGGTTGAACAGGAATTGTGAGAAGGAGCACTGTTGCCTTGTTCCTGATGTTAGCAGAAAAACTTCAAGTTTCTCACTAGGATGTATAGCATTTGCTTTAGATTTTTTTGTAGATGTTCCTTATGAAGTTGAGAAAATTTCCTGTTCCTAGTTTGTTGGAAGATTTTTATCATGAATGTGTATATGCTTTTTCTATACCTATTGATATGATCGTATGATTTTTCTTCATCTGTTGATGTGATGGATTATATTGATTTTTTAAAACGTTGAACCAGCCTTGCAAACATGGGATAAATCCCACTTGGTCACTGTGTATAATCATTTTATGCATTGTTGATCTGGTTTGCTGACATTTTGTTGAGGATTCTTGCATGTATTGGTACCTTGTAATGTCTTGTTTTGTATTAAGGAAATGCTGGCCTCATAGAATGTGAACTCATTTCTTTAATAGATATAAGAAGGGTTGTTTTCAGTTTGTTCAGCTTTTAACTTGTTGGTAGGATGGAGAAGTGACTTCCCAGCTCCTCTCATGCTGGACAGGAAACAGGAACTCTGGTGACCCTTTCTAACTTCCATATACCCTTTCCCCCTTTTGGAGTAGGAACAGCCTATCACTTATCATATGCCTGTCCCACTACTGTATTTAGAAGCAGATAATCTGTTTTCTGGTTTCACAGGTCAGAGGTGGAGAGAAATTTTGCCCCAGGATGGACCATACCAAGTGTCTCACCAATACTAGATGTAAATGATTCAGATGATGAGATCAGAGCTGATGATATTTAGATGAGATTTTGGATGAAGAGCTGTTATGTAATGGGTTGAGACTTTTGCAGTTGTTGGGATGGACAAATATATTTTCTATGTGGGATGAATGTGAATTGAGGAGGAACAGAGGACAGATTATAATAGGCTGAACTATTGCCCTCAAAAGATATGTCCAAGTCTTAATTCCAGGAACCTGTAAATATGACCTACTTGGAAAAAGCGTCTCTACATATGCAGTTAGATTACAAATCTTGAGATGACCAGATCATATGGGATTTTTTAGTGGATGCTAAATCCACTGACAAGTGTCCTTTTAAGAAAGCAGCACTGGGAATTTTGAGGCAGTTACACAGAAAAGGAAGAGGTAATGGGAAGATGCAGGGAAATGGAGAAATGTGGCTTCAGAAAGTGGAGAGGCAAAGATTCTCCCCTAGAGCCTCTGAGGAGACCAGGGCTCTGCTGACACCTTGATTCCAGAATTCTGAACTCTGGAATTGAGACAGCTTAAATTCTGCTGTTTCAAGCCACCCAATTTGCGGTGTTTGCTACAGCAGCCCCAGAAGACCATTCACCTCCATCTACTCTTTTGTGCAGTGTGCAGACAGGCCAGGTAGTGGGGAGATCCTATTCCATGCTGTGAGGTCTGTGAGTGAAGGGCTGGCTGACGCGGAGACCCCACCCTTGCTGAGGTCTGTGGACTGAGAGCAGAGTAACATGGACACCCCACCCATGATGATGTTCCTGCGCTGGGCAGTGTGACAAGGGAGAGCTGAGCAAGCAGGAGTGGGTGGATCTGTGAGCAGCCTCAGGCTGGTTTACGATGCCAAGAGGGCAGAGTGTTTGCTTCACAGGATCCAGAGGTCAGACTGGGCCTGAACAAGATGCAATGGTGTCTTTTCTGACGACCCCACACTCCAGCAAACTCACAGAGCAAGTGAGGCTGCAGCTTCAGGCATCTCCTCATTTTGGGTTAAGCCGACAGGAGAGTGAGTGACCGAGAAGGCATCTTGTTGCCTCCCCAGCTATTGCTTCAACCCCCTCTGAGACCCTCCGGTGCTGAAGCAGTGTTCTACATGAATAAGCCAGTTGGGAAGAGAGGTGGTCTCTAAGTTTAGCAGTCAGCTACTGCTTCCAAAAAGAAACCAATTTTCTATGACATGGGGCATAACATGGGTGGGTTTCGATCTGTAAGTAACCCTGGTTCGTTCAGAACACACCCCGTGACCTGGGACACTTCCCTTCTCTCCACAGTGTCCTTCCTGTGCATTCACTCTTGTTGGGTAGTCAGGATCTCAGCAGAGCCTCGACTATAGACCCTGGGTGGGTGTTAGGTATTTTTTTCCTCACTTGTCAGGAAGATAAACAGAGCTCCCCTCTGGGGAACTCCTCTGAGCACTCTGCAAGGCCAGCAGGCTTGTGCGTCTGATTCATAGATGAACCACTTACAGGGCACTTAGGAATGGGATCCCTGGTCTCGCCTTCTGACCCACTTCCATCATCTTCATTCCTAATTTCCATTCCCAAACTGTGTATCTCAATGCTGCCATCACATTAGGAAACAAACCGCCCTCTAGAGCATCACTTCCACTGGAAAATGCAGAAGGTCCAAACAACTACATATAAGGGACTTCACAAGGCTGTGCATTCTCTGCTTGTCCTCACCTTCCATGGTAGGAGAACCCAGTGCCTACACTCCTTTCCAGGGCATCTGCCCTGAGCCTCTAAAAAAGTCCAGCCTCAATAATGCCAGCAGCAGCTCCACAGCCCAGAGTGGGAACAGAATAGCCGCTGCATGGTGGAAGCCGCCGGGCATGGAGGAAGAGGCATGGGCAGCAGGCTCGGCTGTCTGCACAGCCTGGAGGGCCCGGCCCTCCTTTATGGGAACCTGGGTTTCCGCACCTGTCCTTTACTCATTCTAGGAGCATGCCCTGGACCACCAACCCTCCCACCTCCAGAAGAGACACATGAGGGACGTGGGGTGCCACTCCCTAGCTCACACCTCCCTCCCCAGGGTGAGAGAAAGGGACAGAGGATGAAGGTAAAATCCAGAGGTCCCTGAGGAACCAGTGCTGCCTTGGACCTGATGAGAGAGCACGTTGGACAGTGTGGCACTAGTGTACCCCAGGACAGCAGCTGCTCATGGTGGGACGGCCTGAATATGGCTGCCTACCCAGCGAGAGCCCGGAACGCAAGTCAGGCTCAAAGAACACAGCCTTGACCGTGGTCAGGATCTCCTCACCTGGACACTGCTCAAGGGCCTTGAGTGGCTCCTGGGTTGACAAGCAGCTCCTGCTGTCTTTGAATTGATGCCCCTGCCGGTCTGTTTCTCACTGAGGAGGCTGAGGGATGAGACTGAGCAGTCCTTCTGGGAAGCAGGACCACCCTTGTCTTCAGACTAGCTGAAGGACCAACCCTGTGGCTTTTTACTTTGAAAATGAATCAGGGAAAATTACCTCCTGGGCAAACCCACTGCTGTTCTGTTTCCAGATGGGTGCCAAAAGCTTGAGATACTATGTGGCTGTGGAAATCAGTTGCAAATGCGAAAACCGATTACAATTTGTAAGGTGTATTCAAACCCATAACTAATAATTAAATCAGGAGCAGTGAGAGGGGAGGGGGCTCCTCACAGGTGAGGCCAGTGGGGCCTTGGAAGCTTGCAGCATCGTCTCATGCCACGGCTGACATCCCAATCAATACAACTTCCTCCAAGAGGGCATTTCATCAAACCCAAAACCAAAGCTCCCCACCCCAACTAACTGCCTGCAGTCAAGTTTCCTGCGTTATTTGAAAATGTCTCTAGGACTGACTGCTATCTTCTTCTCTCCTAAAATCTGTGTGTGCCCTGTTTTGGAGCCTCCAGAGATTACCTGTGGAGACCATGACCTGCCATTTCCCATCTCCTTCTATCTCTAGTGTCCCCCATTTCCGCCTTATAAAGGAATGGGACTGACTAGTGCCATCAAAGCAGGTTCTGACGCTCTCAACAGCCGAGCAGAGTCAGGAAACAAGCCGGTGGGTATCTCCCAGCCTGTGACTGGTACTTTTGCTGTAAGCAACTTTGCTGCGAGCAGTTTGGTCTCACAATTGGCTGTAAGGCAATTGTTCCATAAAAGATAATTTACTAGTCTTGCAGAGCATTAATTATCGATTCTTTAGCTAATTTAGATACAGCAGCCTGTTCTCTAATGCTTTCTGAACCAAATTATGCAACGTTAGAAGCTGGAGGGAAAGAAGAATCAAGGACCTCCTATTCCCCCCAGCTCCAAAATACATGGTTATGATTCCTCATGAGCATAAGTTTCCTAAAAATGGTGACATTATTTGATAGCAGAGTACATGATGTAGTAGAATTTTGGTATTTGGCACAGAATCTGCCTTAGATGATTTGGTTAAATATTAATATAAGGACTGGACATGTGATGGAACATTTAAATATAGTCCAGGTATGTACTACCAAGGAGAAGGCAACGGCAAGCCACTCCAGTACTCTTGCCTAGAAAATCCCATGGATGGAGGAGCCTGGTAGGCTGCAGTCCATGCGGTCGCTACGAGTCAGACATGACTGAGTGACTTCACTTTCCCTTTTCACTTTCACACACTGGAGAAGGAAATGGCAACCCACTCCAGTGTTCTTGCCTGGAGAATCCCAGGGACGGGGGAGCCTGATGGGCTGCCGTCTACGGGGTCACACAGAGTCGGACACGACTGAAGTGACTTAGCAGCAGCATGTACTACCAATTATACACAATATGTTGATAATAGCATCCTTCATCTGTTTATTTTACTTCCAGAAAAATATCAAGAGATTTCAGATTTTTTTATAAAGAACTTACAACTGACATTAGATCCTGAATCCTTAAATGATCGACTGTGAAAACCGAAGTATCATCATTTTCTCTAAGTTATACCCAAATACAACTATAACCATGAATCTACACACATTTTAAATGGTATTCAAATATTTTTAGCATTTTCATTTTTCCAAAATAAAATCTTTTAAAGATTTTGTCATTAGTTTTTCATGTTTCATTATGTCATTTTTGCCTTTTTATCTTTTATGGCAAAAATACCCAAAACCCTCCCAGCCGCAACCCTAGACGCAGTGCTGGCCACCAGCAAAAAGTGCCATGCGAAGGGCTCAAGCCATGCTTGAGTTTGGGGCTAAGGAGGGAAGTGAGACGCCCTCCAGACAATGCTCGAAGACTCTGATGTGAAACTTCAAAGGAACACACCCATCTGGGCAGGTGAGTGCAAAGCCCTGAAGTCTGTTCTATGGCTTACAAGCTAGGGACATGTATAAATGTTCAAATGGCTGAAAGAAGAAAATCAAAACAAGAACATTTTGGAACACATGAAATATATGAAATTCTAACCTCACAGGTAGTTTTAATGACCATTTGTTCCTAAGTCCAGGCTGCCTTCATTTAACAGCAGACCTGAGACATTTCAACAGATACCACGTGGCTTGAAAGATGAAGTATTTTTTACCTGGCCTTTTACTGAAAAAGTCTGCTGACTCTGCCCTAAACAAACAAAAGAATCAGCCATTTCTGAAGAAATGTCAAAGCAGTTTCATTTCGGCTCAGTGCTGGTCGCACAGCTGCATCAGATGTGGGTCTTTATCCTGCCCACCTTCATAGAGTGTAAAACTAACTTAAAGAACTACGTGTGTCAAGAAGTGCAAACACCTTATGGGATGATAGCAAACTTAACACAATCCATTCCCTCAGTCAGAGGTTAAAGGGCAAATAGATTTTGTTACTCACATGCATGAGCTTGACCCCCGACACAAACCCAAAGTCAGTGTTACAGGACAAACTCCACATCAGGAAAATAAAAAACAAAACAGGAGACACAACAGGTCCTGATCCAAACACCAGTGGTGATGACAACAGGCTCAGGATGCCTTTCCTGCCACTCTCCAGAGGTCTACTCACCTGGTAGGACCCACTTTGTTCCAGCCATCAAGACACATACCACCTAGGCCGCCTGAGGATGGCAGGAGAGACCACCAGCTGACCTGCTCGTCTCCTTCCCTGGGTACTGCTTCTAGGAGCATCTCAACAGCTGTCCCCATCATGGCCTCCCCGTGTCTAAAACATGGAGGCAGAGCCAGTGCACCACAGTTGGAGGGAGCAATGGGAAGTGGAATCAGTTCCCCTGGGATAGGAATTATTCCCCAGGGATAAGTGTGTCGTGAGAGTCAGTTAGAGTTCTTGGCAATTTTGCTTCAGCCTGGGTGACTAACCATTTGGCAGATGGATTTTCTGCTACGGGAAGGTGTTATGGTTAAAAAGTTATTTCTGGGGTCAAGGTTTAAAAAAAAAATAGCATAAAATGGTCTTTGATGGCCTTTTCTTTTTTATTATTCTTAAAACACTCTAAGTCTCCACATCAATTTAGCTATTCATGGGCGAGAAAGGGCCCAGAGAACAGTCCTCTAACAGTACAATGTCTTCTGCACCACACACCTTCATGCTCAGAGTTATCTGGTGATGGATAAGGAAAGGGTGAGGCCCACAGAGCTCAGGGCTTGTTACTAGCAGGGGATCACCAGCAGAGTCCCGGCCCCTCTCTCCAGAGGCCTGTTAGCAGCCGAGGTGTCTATGGCCCTGATGCCAGAGGAGTTATCTATTTTCAGGATAAGCTGAGGCTGGCTGGCTGCTGGAGACTGAGCTGGGGACCTCTGACCAGTGCCCACTGTATTCAGAATAGCATCATGAGTGGCACAGATTCGTGTTCACTTCAGCTGCTCAGGGCTCTCCAGAGCTAGATGCAGAGAGAGCAGGTCCGATGGCAGGAAGTCACCTGCTCATTAGAGACATCTGGATAACGCATGCGCCCTCAGATGTTCTGCCTCCGGGCCTGGGGTCAGTGTATGTATGCCTGTACTTTGTGAGTCCCAGGCGTGAGCCCAGCGCGTGGCCATGGTGAGAACCACGCGCTCTACCCCAGGGGACGCGCTCTTCGAGGGCTGCCGTGAGAAGCACGGTATTTGGGTGCAGCCTGCCCACCTGCGCTGGCCTGTGCCTCTCCTCAAGTGTCCCTCCAGGCTCCACAGGGGTGCAGGCCAGCTGCGGCTGCCTCTAGGCTCGAACTCTCCACAGCTGTCCTGTCGACACACTTCACACCTGCGGCGTTCTCCCTGACCTCCCCGGCGTCATGCACGAGAGACGGCGGCATGCGGCTCAGACCCCGTGGGAGGGGCATGAGCTCTGAGCTCATCCATCACCTGAGGCACAGGAGAGGTCAAGAGCCACTCTTCACACGCCTGCGTTGGATGAGAAACCTTGAGAGGACAGGCCCACTTCTCATTCTGGAGGTCAGTAAGTACAAACCAAGTAGGACAAACAGAGACTAGGAACGTAATTTACCACAGTGAATAAGGAAAATAACTGAAAGACCCTTACGACTACTATCTTCGAGAAATGCTACTTTCCATGTCTTTCTGGAATGGATCAGCTGTCACAAGGCTGGGCATCCCTAGGTGACCCAAAATCCATGCCCACTCGGAACCTCAGACCTAATGTGGAAATGGGATCTCTATAGACATCATCAAGGTGAAAAGGTCTGAAGGTGAGATGACCTTAGATTAGGATGGGTCCTAATAAGAGAAAGGACAGGGAGCTCTGAGACACAGAAACATGGGACGGTGGCCACGTGACAACGGAGGCAGAGATCCGGGTGGTGTGGCCCCAAGCCCGGGGATGCCTGGAGGCACTGGTGCCTTGAAATGGCACAAATGATCCTCTCCTAGAGACACCAGAAGGATAGCAGACTGCCCACACCTCAATCCTGAATTTGTGGCCTCCAGAAGCGCATTCCTACTGCCGTAAGCCTTCTGTCTGTGGTACTTTGTTAGGGCGGCCCCCGGAAACTAACACTGTGTCTGTGAATTAATTCTTAAAACCGCCCAGGACTTGGTATGCAAGAGGAGTGGTGCACCACGGCAGCATAGGGCTTGCAGGCACCACCCTGGGAGGGCTGCAGCCAGGCAACTCAAAGCAACGGCCATACAAGGTCTAAGTGTGCTTCTCTGGGCAAGGTTCTTGGGATATTATTTCAAAGCAGCCTGGACGTGGCCTGTTGTGAGAATGGGAGGACGTCACCCACTTCTCTACTTTCCCCTCATCTTCCCGTGAGTAGCTCTCCCAGGAGTCACTCAGTCATGTTTGACTCTTTGAGACCCCACAAACTGTACTCCATCAGGCTCCTCTGTCCATGGGGATTCTCCAGGCAAGAAAACTGGGGTGGGTTGCCATGCCCTCCTCCAGGGAATCTTCTTAACCCAGGGATTGAATCCAGGTCTCCCACATTGCAGGTGGCTTCTTTACTGTCTGAGCCAACAGGGAACACACTAAGGCACCCCAAACCAAGCCAAAAGGCATCAATGTATAGCTTCAAACAACATTCTAAAACTAGCATTTCTGTCTCTGGATAGAAATGGGGCAGAAAAGCAAAAATTAACACTATTTAAAATAGGTGCAATTTGTACTGTTTTCATGTTTGACTAAAAACTGATCAGTAAAAGAATATTTCAGGTGTGTACAGGATGATCTCGTGGTGTACCGGGTATAATCTTAGCTTTTGTTAGAACTTACAGTATAACCAAAAAGAAACGGACCTGTCCATCAGAGAAAAATGGAACAACATGAAGGCAAGGGGGTCTGTGCTGAGCAGGCCATGCAGGAAAGGCAGGCTCGGGACCGAACGTGATTCTGGAGAAGAGGTTTTCCTGACAAAGGATGCGCCTGCAGTGTTCAAACAGGCAGAGGGTTAGAAATAAGAGACATAAATCATCCTTTTTATGGTCACTGAGAATGGAGACAGGATGAAAATACAGCTAGCTGTGCACTGGAGACCCGGGACTGTGGCCATGCAAAGTGGTCCCTGAGGCCTGGGTCCAGCTCACCCTCAGAGTGAAGACACTGAGCTGCCGTGGCCACCTCATAGGGCTCAGCCTGTGTTTGAATGTGTGTGCTCCCGACTCCCCAGGCAGCCTGAGAGGGCCTTGCAGCTCACTGCACTTGTAGGCAGAACTCTTCCCGCGCACTTTCAGCTCCCTACAAGGGAATCCCTTGGTGGCAGCTACGATCACCCCACGCAGCTATCTCGGCAGCCCTTCATCTGAGGCAGCTGCGCACCTCCCGGGACAGGGCACTTGGAATGACTTCCTGGGTCTTCATCTCAAAGGAAGCATGCAGGATCTGAGAACAACGCGATCGAAGTGATTCTCATCAGAAGCAGCCACCCCTACGCTTTCCTGCTCCTCTAAGTCAGTTTCTTCATCCGTCGGTTATGCTTGTCGATGGTTAAGGTTGCCCGGTCCACAGCTGCCGTGATGCCATCCAAGGCCTCATCCTGTCTCTCCAGCTCTGTCTCGGTGTCTAAGGCAAGACCTTTGAGCTTCCTCAGGATCTGCGAGAATAGATAACATATCTTTCCATTATTTTCATAGTACTTCAGAAAATGTGTCAGTTAATGAGGATAACGCACACGCTGAGCACAGAGCCGGAGCCTCCAGTTCTGACCCGGCTTTGGGTCTCACCGCTGCCATTCTCTGGCGCTGACCTTCAGTGAGGCAGAGCTGTTGGGAGATGACGCATCTGCTGTCTGGCCCTGCTCCAGGCCATAAACAAGGAGCCTGACCACACAGCCCCAGGAGATACGTCCCTGAGGCACTGCTGTTTCCAACCCGTGATTTCGACGCTGACCGCTTTGCTGAGAATGTTACCACATCCACATGGAATTCCTGCAAACAGTAGTGGCACGGGGTAGAACCCAGAATCTGCAAGCTACAACTCTTACAACTCTACTTGAGACTAGTTGCACTGTGAACTGTACTGTAATTACATACCTACTGAACCAGAGTTTAAAAATTTAATGTCTTTGACAAAAAAAGAAATGATTTTGAGAGAAATTTCAATGACCAACTGCTTGCAGTAAATTCCATACTGTTCCTCTTTTAGAGAAAGGTTCAGGAAAGGGAGGAACTGCACAGTCTGAATTAAGATGAGCCCTTGGTGCCTGGTTTACTAACTCCCAACGGACCAGCCTGCCTATGGGTCCATGCAAAGTCCTTTATCACAGGAGGATGGGTCTGACGATGAACAGCCCGGGGGAGCACCAAAGGGGAACCCCGAGTGCAGTCCTACTGATGCATGTCACACTCCAGACTGAGATCCACACCCCCCCACAGGTCCCACCCAGAGACACGGGACCCCGAGTGCAGTCCTGATGACATGTCACACTACAGACTGAGATCCATCCCCCGCAGGTCCCACCCAGAGACACGGGCAAGAACGCTCTGGGCTCCAGAGGCACCTGGGACCACCTGAGCGGTGCTGCTGCCTGGGAAAGGAGGCCGCACCTCAAGGAGAGTAAAGCGCACCCACGTGGTGTCTCAGAAGGCACAGTAGCACCTGTGAGGTCAAGCCGATCAGAAAGGACTGCCTGACCACCTGGCCCACCACCCACTGCCGGGGAGAACGCCTCCATCTGATTAACAAGAAACAGAATAGGCAGGGAGATGGTCGGGAGGATAATAAGATCGACTCCTTCCCTAAAAACGGTGGGGCTCAAATGAGATCACAAATGTGAACAAGCTGTGAAAACTATAAAGTGCTATGTAAGGTGCTGCCGCCAAGTCGTAGAACGCTCAGACTGAAGGAACCCAGCAACACACCCCCGCTTTTTGGAGGGGGACGTGGAGATGAGGCCCGCTGAGGTCATCCGCAGTTATACGCAAGTTAGTGACAGAGGCAGGATTTACCCCATCTCTCTTCAAACAAAGCATCGTCACAGGGATCTTCGTCATGAGAAAGAAGAATAAATCCTGATCCAAGTTAGCAGTCTCAGACACTACCTTTTTGCACCCTCTGGGAGCTGGTGGAAACTCCATCAGTTGAGTCACTTGAAAAACTGGACCAAGCTCTGGAAAGTATACTGTGGGGTCAGTCAGCTCTGGAGGGGATGGGCTAGATGACCTAATACAGGAGGTCTTTTCCATCTCTCATTTCTATGATCTCATATGGCTGAGGCCCAGACAGCATAATAAAAAAGCCACCACTCACCACTATGTTAGGCAGGTCCTTCCATGCTGTTCTCTCTGGTCAACTATTCCTTCCTTATTACCTCCATTTTAGTGGGATAGTAAGGCCATTCTACCAGAAACTTGCACAAAGTGTCCCCTGTGTTACACACCTGCGTCCTATCTGACACTTTTGAGGCAGTCTCTCTCCTACGTTGAGTGATTAGGCCACACAGACCCTGTGACTCTCTCTGCAACCTCTACATGCTTGTCAAGCACATCAAAATGTGGTCGTGTATTTTCAGTTGAACTGTCTCTCAGGCCGACCAGGTTCTGAACTGTAAACAATCGCTGTTCGCACGTGCACTAAAGGCAGGAGATGGGCTCTCAGCCAGGGAGCCACCCGCTCCCATCACTGCAGCCAGCCAGTTGTTCTGCTCTGCTCTGACATCAACAGTGCACTCAGAAAACCAGGCAACAGAACTAGAGGAGACGATAAAAGTCTTCCAAAACCCAAATCCAGACCAGTGCCTGTGAGACAAGCTCTGCTGATAATATGCTTTCCCATCCCAACATCCAAATGCTCTCAGAGGAAAGTAAAACCAGGGATTAGAGTGTATGCACATATATATGCGTGTGAGCTCAGCTGGGTCTGACTCTGAGCAATCCATTGGACTGCAGCCTGCCAGGCTCCTCTGTCTATGGGATTTTTCAGGCAAGAATACTGGAGTGGGCGGCCATTCGTCCTCCCGGGGATCTTCCTGACAGCGAGACTGAACCAGCATTGCAGGCAGATTCTTTACTGCTGAGCCACTGGGGAAGCCACACAGATATATGATGTATATGTATGTACGTGTATATATACATGGTTTTGTTTTCTGTGTTCTCATTCCCCAGTTACCTGAAATAAGAACAGAATTGAGGGAACCCCTGCAGTATGCCTGCCCTAACTATTCTCTGTCAATCCTCAATCTAACTCTGTTTTACAGGTGAAGCTGAGAAGGGTGGGTGACTTGCTCGAGTTCCTGGGGTCGAGCTCCTACTGTGGCCCTGAGAACCGCTGCATGGACAAGAGATGTCACGGCCATGACTCAGAGATCACATCACTGAGACACTGAAAGAAACTGCATAAGACCCTTAAAAAATGGCAACAGGACTCTCGCCATGGATAGGCAGTCAATTCACATATCCCAGAACCTGTGCCAGCTCTCAGAGCCCTGAGAGACTATGGAAAGATATCCAATTAGGGAGAACCATACTCAAAATTTCAAATTTTCTAATAAAAGTAAATAGTATAATTAATTTAAAAATGTATTTTATTTAAACCAAATAACCCAAAACATTACCATTTAAACATGTGAGTGGGTGCTCAGTTGTGTCCAACTCTGCAATCCCAAGGACTGTAGCCAACCAGACTTTACTGTCCATGGAATTTTCATGACAAGAATACTGGATTACCATATCCTTCTCCAGGGGATCTTCCCAACCCAGAGAGCAAATCCATGTCCTTGGCGTCTCCTGCAATTGGCAGGTGGATTCTTTACCGCTAGCGCCACCTGAGAAGCCCCCCATTTAAACATGAAGTCAATAAACATTAATGAGAGATTTTATATCCATTCCTTTTTTATACGAAGTTCTCACAAGCTACTTGCGAGAGCTTGGGCCAGCTGCTTTTTAAGTGCTCGGTACCCACACATGGCTAGAGGCTACCACACCAGGCAGAACAGGACCACATTGCCACGCGACAGCACTCTCACCAAGGACCACTGTGTGTGATGGATCCGGTGTGTCCCACACTTCCACAGCCATATTTCTCCAGAGGATGAATCAACTGCCTCCTTTCCAAGATGAAACCGTGGCAAAGGCAAGAACACCTATATTCTTCAGTCTATGCTTAACAAACACAGTAGCAAAAGGCACATATACCTTACTTTGTGAACAGGAGCAGCTGACACGCCTACAAAAGCTGAGCGTTTTACTGAGTATATGAATCCAAATAAAGGCTGGTTCCTGTTGAGTTTCATTTGGAAACAGTTTCACTGAGATGGTCTTAAAAATAGCACTTGTTCTATGAAGCCTGTTGAGACCCTTGGTTGGTCTGCCAAAACTGCACTTGAAATTAATTAATACTGCAAAAACACAAGTGAGATCTTTACAGCTACTGAGCCTGCAAAGAAAATTACTGAGTAAACCTTCAAACTGCTAGTACCTCTGGAATACTGGTTCAGTGTCTTCTTCCTTTAAGAAAGGGACTGAAGTAATTAAATGGCACCGTGTGCATTCCATGCAACATGGGGTGGAGAGAATGGAGAATACGAAGTCTGGCCAAACCTTAACAACAGCTGTTACTTCTGTGGCCCAGGATGACAGGCTGTCTAGTCATCAATGCACCATGTTGCCAGCCTGTGGAATATCAACGGGGCTCTCAGACGAACCTTCGCTGGGCTCTGACTCAAAGACCAGGGTCAAAATGGACTCTTCCCCAAGTCTCTGCTCCACTAATAAATAAACCCAGCAGCCAGCCATCATCCAGCTACATCTGTACCTACACAGAAATTATGTGATTAATAGTACATTGAGTTTTAGGAAAAACTGATAAATTCCCAAGAAATATATAGTGCACATAAGTACAAGTTCAGATAAAATAACATGTAAGCCAGTATCTCCAGGAGCAGCATTCTGGGAAAAAACCACAGAGACGCTCAATGCTCTTCAGCTCAGTAACCAGGAAGTGGGAGCGCCAAGATGACTCAGGCAGGACGCGGGAGGCGCCACATGGTCCCCAGGACAGAGCAGAAGCCTCTGGCTTCTCTGGGAGAGGAGCACCTTCTGCTCGGCCACACGCTATGGTGACCTCCATCTCTGCAATGTCACAGGCCTCAGAGTGGCGGCACAGACGCCATCTGGGCTGACAGAGAGCAGATACAGGGATCCTTTAGCTTCCCAACCATTTTCTCTTTATTTATAAAAAGAAATCAATTATGGAAAAATGGCTCACCCAGTGGAGGAAGCTCCCTTACCAAAACAGATGTATGCCTCACGCCAGCTATCAAGGTGTGAAAGCCTGGGAATCAGAGGCCCCAAGCTCCGCTGTAAGTAGAGCCTCCAAGGGGGTCCTGGAACATGTAGGCTGGTGTTTTCACTGTGTAAGGACATGGCCTTAATGTTTCTACAAAGCCTATAATATGCTAGTTGTTGCCTCACTTATAGTCCGAAAAAAGAAAGTGTTTTGTTCTACCTCACAATAAAACCCCAAGATTTAGACTATTAGTATCTTTAAGTACCTAAAATGAGTAGGAGAAGGAAATGGCAACCCACTCCAGTATTCTTGCCTGAGAACGCATACACAGAGGAGCCTGGTGGCCTATGGTCCATGGGGGTGAGGGGCTGTCACAACAAAGAAGTCGGAAATGGCTTAGCGACTGAACAACAAAACAAAGTTTAATATTAGCTAGACTGTCTGCCTTGATCTTGTTATTAAACTGACCCACTGAAAAACTGAATTTTCTTGCAGTAAGAAACTAGCAACCATTTAAGAATAGAGCTGGGATAAATCAAGCTGTCTGCAGTTCTACCATTTGGGACTATTAACATGCTGTAGAGAAGGCAAAGAGGGAAAAATTGGCTCCCTCTCAACCAAAGCTCTAGAGGCTGTACAGAATATTCTAGGCTACAATCTGTCACATTCAGCACTCACAGGCCACCCCTGTACCCCACCCTGTCCTCTCTGCATTCCCTGAGGTCCTGAGGGTGATCTGTGCTGCACAGGGGCAGGAAAGGGTTCTCTTTTAAGGAGCACCCCTCTTCACAACCCCCTCTCAGCAGAGAGGGTTGAGCATAAACCTGCCTTACACACCACAGCTGTGTCTGTACAACAAGACTTTGAGAGCTGAGTCTTCAGGGATCTGTTAGCCCTCACTTGAAGTCTGCTGAATAGTGCAGTTACAGACACCCTCAATGGCCCACAGCAAAGATAGCCCTTTTAGCTCATGGTCTGGGCAAGGAAAGCACCTCCCAGGACTATAGAGAAGTCCTGGGAACCAAGCTGCTATCAGACTGTAAACAGAGCTTCCCATGATGAGAACCACGTTTTTAAGAGAGGACTGGAATCCCTACCAAATGCTCAATAAACTGAAGGTTCATCTTACATTAGGAAGTAAATGCCTCAGTGGGGACGTCTCAGGATATGAAATAAAGAGAAAATGCATTAATTTGGAACTTCTTCAGAGCTGATTGGGTACAAACATTTGGGGCCCCACTGGTAAATTTGTTTAGAACAGAATTCTGCTCCGTACAGTACCAGCCTCACCTTCACTTCAAGCCCAGCAAACCTCAAGTAGGGACCCTGTTTTGTAAAACGTGATAGTAGCACTTTTTCTGGGAAATGGGCAGCCTGTTGAAGGCCACACGGCTCACTTAAAGGCACTTACTGGCCATGAGAAGCTACGTTTCCAACAATTAGTCCCTAGCCCGATGCTACAGATGGGATGGACAGACGTACACTGCCCAAGGCCATGAAGCTTCCCCAATACTGTGTCCATGTATTCAGCCCAATTTTAGATTTAAATACTGCATAAAACCGACTTTCCAGCCTGAACCAAAAACCACCTAACACTAGTTAACTATTTTTTAAAAGTTAAAAACGATGCTGGTAATGGGTGAGATATCCTGATAGAAAATCAATAAGGAAACAAAGGACTTGAACACCATCTGCACCCAACAGATGCACAAAGCATACTCCACTCGAATCAGTGGAACCCACGGTCTCCTCCAGTGTACACAGAACATCCTTCGGGACAGACCACATGGCAGGCCTCAAAATAAGCCTCAGCTTAAGACTGAAGTAACAGAAAGTACCTTCACAGTGGAATGAAACTAGAAATCTGGAAAAATAAAAAAAAACTCACAAATATGTAGAAATACAACACTCTTAAACAACCAATGGGTCAAACAGGGAAATTAGTAAACTAAGACGAATGAAAATAAAACCACAACATACTGAAATAGTAGCAAACTGAACCCAAGTAGAATTTATCTCAGAATGCAAGCGTGGTTCAGACTTAGAAAATCAATTCATGCAATATACCATATTGTTAGAACAAACAGAAAAAACATATATAATCAACTCAATTGATGGAGAAACAGCAATGACAAAACCCAACATTCTTTGATGATAAAAACCTTAGAAAAGCAAGACTAAAAGAGAACTTCCTTCTATGATAAAAGAAACCTAACCTATCCTTCTGAAACTATTCCAAAAAACTGCAGAGGAAGAAACACTTCAAAAAGGAAAAAAAAGAAGGAAATACTTCCAAACTAATTCTATGAGGCAGGGGGATTCTTTACGGATGAGCCACTGAGGAAGCCCCCCGTTCACTATTGGTGGGGATGTAAACTGGTATAGCCATTATGGAGAACAGTTTGGAGGTTCCTTAAAAAACTAAAAACAGATACTATATGATCTGACAGATCCCAATCCTGAGCGCATACCTGGAGAAAAATCAAAATTCTAAAAGATACAATTCTAAAATTGTTAGTTCTAGCTCTGTGAAAAATGCCATTGGTAATTTTTGCTTTGGAAAGCAGTCATCTTGACAGTACTGATTCTGCTAACCCAAGAACATCTGTTTGTGTGGTCTTTGATTTCTTTCAACAGTGTCTTACAGTCTTCTGCATACAGGTCTTTTGTCTCCTTGCTGCTAAGTCGCTTCAGTCATGTCCGACTCTGTGTGACCCCATAGACGGCAGCCCACCAGGCTCCCCCGTCCCTGGGACTCTCCAGGCAAGAACACTGGAGTGGGTTGCCATTTCCTTCTCCTTCCGTCCGTTCCGTCGCTCAGTCATGTCCGACTCTTTGCGACCCCGTGGACTGTAGCCTACCAGGCTCCCCCGTCCCTGGGATTCTCCAGGCAAGAACACTGGAGTGGGTTGCCATTTCCTTCTCCAATGTGTGAAAGTGAAAAGTGAAAGTGAAGTCGCTCAGTCGTGTCCGACCCTTAGCGACCCCACGGACTGCAGCCTACCAGGCTCCTCCATCCATGGGATTTTCTAGGCAAGAGTACTGGAGTGGCTTGCCATTGCCTTCTCCGAACATTAATGCTACAGATCATTAATATTACAGAATATTAATACCTCAGCTATTAAAAGAATGAATCTGAGTCAGCTGAACTGAGGCTGATGAACTTAGAGCCTGTTACACAAAGTGAAGTAAGTCAGAAAAAGACAAATATGGTATATTAACACATATATACGGAATCTAGGAAGATGGTACTGATGAACCTGTCTACAGGGCAGGAACAGATATGCAGATGTAGAGAACGGATGTGTGCACACAGCAGGGGAAGGAGAGAGCTGGATGGATTGAGAGTAGCACTGAAATATATACATCACCATGCGTAAAACAGTTACTAGTAGGAAGCTGCTGTGCAACACAGGGAGTTCAGGCCAGTGTTCTATTACTACCTAGAAGGATGGGGGCTGGAGACAGGGTGGCAGGAGGGAGGCTCAAGAGGAAGGGGGTATATGTCTACTTATGCCTGATTCATGTTGTTGTACGGCAGAAAGCAACACAACATTGTAAAGCAATGATCCTCCAATTAAAAATAAATAAAAGATACATGTACCCCAATGTTCACTGCAGCACTATTTACAATAGCCAGGACACAGAAGCAACCTAAATGTCTACTGACAGAGCACTGAATAAAGAAGATGTGGAACATATATATATATATATATATACACACACACACACACACACACACACATATATATACACAATGGAATATTACTCAGCCACTGAAAAGAATGAAATAATGCCATTTGCAGCAACATGAATGAGCCTGGAGATTATCATACTAAGTCAGACAAAGAAAGACAAATATCCTTCTTTGATATTTCATGATATTGCTTATATGTGATGGTTGTTGCTCAGTCACTTAGTCATGTCTGACTCTTTGCGACCCCATGGACTGCAGCACGCCAGGCTTCCCTGTCCTTTACCATCTCCTTAAGCTTGCTCAAACTCATGTCCATTGAGTCAGTGATGCCATCCAACCAACTCATCCTCTGTCATTCCCTTCTCTGCCTGCCCTCAATCTTTCCCAGCCTCAGGGTTTCTCTAATGAATCAGCTTTTTGCATCAGGTGGCCAAAGTACTGGAGTTTCAGCTTCAGCATCAGTCCTTCTAGTGAATATTCAGGATTGATTTCCTTTACAATTGACTAGCTTGATCTCCTTGCAGTCCAAGGGACTCTCAAGAGTCTTCTCCAACACCACAGTTTAAAAGCATCAATTCTTCAGCACTTTGCCTTCTTTATGGTCCAACTTTCACATTCATACATTACTGGAAAACCCACAGCTTTGACTACATGGACCTTTGTTGGCAAAATAATGCCTCTGCTTTTTAATATGCTGTCTAGGTTTGTCATAGCTTTTCTTCCATGGAGCAAGTGTCTTTTAATTTCATGGCTGCAGTCAGCATCTGCAGTGATTTTGGAGCCCAAGAAAATAAAGTCTGTCACTGTTTCCACTGTTTGCCATGAAGTGACGGGACCAGATGCCATGATCTTAGTTTTCTGAATGTTGAGTTTTAGGCCAGCCTTTTCACTCCCTTCTTTCACATTCATCAAGAGGCTCTTTAGTTCTTCTTCACTTTCTGCCATAAGGGTGGTGTCATCTGCATATCTGAGGTTACTGATATTTCTCCCGGCAATCTTGATTCCAGCTTGTGCTTCCAGCCCGGCATTTCTCATGATGCACTCTGCACAGAAGTTAAATAAGCAGGGTGACAATATACAGCCTTGACGTATTCATTTCCCTGTTTTGAACCAGTCTGTTCCATTTCCAGTTCTAACTGTTGCTTCTTGAACTGCATACAGGTTTTGCAGGAAAGGTGGTCTGGTATTACCATCTCTTTAAGAATTTTCCATGTGGAAAATTATATGTAGAACCCCCCTCAAAAATTGATACAAATGAACTTGTAGACAAAACAGAAACAAGCACACAGACTTAGACAATGAACTTGTGGTTACCAGGGGAGAAGGGTCGGGGGAGAGATAGATTGGAAGTTTGGGACTGACATGTACACACTACTATATTTAAAAACCGATAATCAACAAGGACCTACTATGTAGCACAGGGCACTCTGCTCAGTATTCTGTAACAATGTGAATAGGTAGTGAATTTGAAAAAGAATAGATACACGTATAACAATCACTTTGCCATACACTTAAGACAAACAACACTGCTAATTATGCTTCAATATGAAATACAAATTTGAAAACCTAGATGTGACATGAAGATATGACAGACGGAAATCATAAGGAAATACAAATGGAGTACAATATGGGAGATAAATGAGTTATGGAGAACATATGTAATGATTAGAAACAGAAGAGCCTGTAATAAAGTAAAAACTGAAAAACATTTTTTAAAAAGGCGCTTATGAAAAATTCAGCTAATAGGAAACTCAACAGGGAAGGACTGAAAGCTTCTGCAAATTAGGAAAAGACAAGAAAGCCCACTTTCACCACTGCAACACAGTACTGCTATGCATTGGAAGTCCCAGACAGAGCAAGCAGGCAGAAAAAGAAACAGAAGGCACCCAAACTGAAAAGGAAGAAGTAAAACTATCTCTGTTTTTACATGTAACTAGTAACCTGTGCGAGCGCTCACTTGTGTCCGACTCTGTGAGCCCATGGACTGTAGCCCGCCAGGCTCCTCTGTCCATGGAACTTTACAGGCAAGAACACTGGAGTGGGTTGCCATTTTCTACTCCAGGGGATATTCCCAACCCACATTGGTTGCATCTCTTGCCTTGACAGGCAGATTCTTTACTACTGCACCACTTGGGAAGCCCCATTTTCATATGACATGATCCTGTACATAGACTATCTCAAAGAATGCACAAGAAAGCTAGAACTAATTAACAAGTTTAGCAAAGTTACACTATCAACAGACAAAAATCAGTTGTGTTTCTATACAGCAGCAATGAAGAATCTGAAAAAGAAATTAAGAAAATAACCCGACAAGGAAATAATATAGCAGCTAACTAAAAAGCTAAACATAAAATTACCCTATAACCAAGCAATTCTACTCTGAAGTATATGTACAAAAGAACGAAAGCAGAGACTCAGATACTTGTGCATGAATGTGCATGGCAGCAGTATTCACAGTGGTCAAAGGCTGTCCATCAGTGATGAACAGGTAACATGAAGCATGTTTCATCCGTACAACTGAATATTATTCACCTATAAAAGGAAAGAAGTACTGATTCATGCTACAAGATGGATCAGCCTTGAAACATTAAGCCAAGTGAAAAAAGTCAAACACAAAAGGATTATAATACTTACAGGAGGCTCCTGAGATTGTGCTCAGTGGCTCAGTCATGTCTGACTCTGCGACCCCATGGACTGCAGCCTGTCAGGCTCCTCTGTCATGGGACTTCCCAGGCAAGAATATGGAGTGGGTTGCCATTGCTCCAGGGGATCTTCCCGACCCAGGGATTGAACCCGCACCCCCTGCACTGGCAAGTGGACTCTTTACCACTGCACCAGTTGGAAAGCCCACTGGAGGGCCCCAGAATAGGCCAATTCACAGAGACAGAGAGAGGATTAGCCGTTACCAGGAGCTGGAGAGAGGTGAGACGCGGAGCTGCTGCTTCGCTGTGACAGACGCTGCTGGGGTGACAAGAGGGCTCTGGGGGTAAAGCCAGCAGTGGCGGTGGTCGTGAAACATTTCTGAACGTAATTAATATTACTGATAGAGTTACAACAGAGAAAAACAATTTTTAAGTAGTTAAAATGACAAGATTTTATTCTACACATTCTAACACAGTAAAAAACACGGTTCTAATATACATAACCTTCCACCGGCAGGTACTCAATAACAGCATAATCAAACACTTGCTTTTAAGACTTGAGGTTCACTCAAAAGCTGACCAAGAACACAGGAAAATGTTCTGAAGGGTGAACAAGTCATCCTCCAAAATGAAATGCCGGAGCATCTGTTTCTTGCCCCTTGGCACTCTACTTTCTGTACCACCAAGCAGCGGCTCTAGAATTTGTTCACTGAGATGCTGGTACAGTCTGGAATCACAAAATCTTACAGTTCCTCATCGGGCAGCTTCTTCCCTATCCACAGTTCCCAGCGGTAACAGAAAGTACAGAATACATCCCCAAGATTCATCGGCATGGGCATCGGGACCCGAAGGACAGGCGCCTCCCCCGTGCAGCTCGGGTTCACACCACAGCCTCTATGTGGAGGAGGTCCAGTCAACTGCAGAGGACACACAGCCACGCACCTGGACTGGCCCTCTCATCATGAACAGTCACTGTCGCAGACAACAAGGGCTTCTGCTAGCATGGTGACCATACCCAACATAATGGGAATTCTGAAGGCTGCCATGGAGAAGAGCTGGCTGTCCCAGGCAATCACAGAGGGCACCAGTGGGAGGCACAGGAAACCACAGCAAGCAGGGCTGGGCTAGGCAGTGGGGGCACCACGTGTCTGTCTGTCAGTCAAAGCAGTGCTCATGGTTACCAGTGACCCAGCTACCCAACAGAGCAGACAAGAAAACCAGAAATGATTCAGTAAGGCATGGCATTTTCCTGTAACTCAGCTTTCCTTTCATTGTGGCCGATTCTGCCTTAGAGGGTAGGTACTGGAATACACCAGAAGTCAGTGCCCTTGCTTTTCAGAAGTGGAGACTGGGTCCAGGGGAGCGAAGTAGCCTTCCCAGGACTATAGACAACAGACAGGGCTGGGAGCAGCGCCGGGACCAGGGCTCATCCCGGGCACACAGCCTCTCACTGAAACGCCCCTGTATGTGAACAACAAAAGCTGCCAGGCGCTCTTCCTCTTCCAATGGCCTCACATTTAGAGACGACATGGGATGTGATGCCAGAAACACTTGTCAGTGATTCATGGTTAAGAGTAACATATTTAAATAAACGGCCTGCCTCGTTTCCAATATTCAGACTGGTATCAAAGCCCTAAATAAAACACTACCCTTCTAACTGACTAAAAAGACTCAGAAGACAGCAGAGGACAAAAACAAGAGAACCTGAGGAGAATGAGCAAGACCTGAAACCATCTCATTTCTCCTTATTTAAAAATCTTCAATGATTCCAAAATCCAGACTCCTTTGAGTGGACATGTCCAGCTCCCTGTCCCCAGACCCCTCCACAGAGCCCACTCCAACAAAGGTGTCGGCACGCCCTCCCAGCACTGGTCAGTGGTCCTGTAGCTGGTGGAATGTATTACCAGTTTAGCCATTCCCACCTTCATCCTAAGAAGTACCAGTTCTAGAACGTGCATTTCTGAGGTGTGGTTTAGTCTACTGCCATAGCTGATGAGAAGCATCATGGATTACCACCCCTCACTTAATATCTCATAACTGTGTCCTGACAATTATTCAAGGAAACCCAGATGTGCTGTTTTCTCCAAATAAACAAGTAATACACTGAAGCCAGGGCTATACAATCCCAATAATTCAGACATCTATTTTAGGCTAAAGATCACTTATGCAAGAAATGAAAGATTCTTTTTTATCCTGACTAGGAAAGGAGACATGAATTGGGACAAATTTAAATAACTGGGGAAAAAGTACAAGGAAAAAGACCAGAATGGTGGCATTATTGAAGACAAAATGTATTTTATAATTTCTACAAAAAAGAAAGAAAAAACAAAAAAAGATTATCTTGTAATAAACCCTAATGGAAAACAATGTGAAAAAGAATATAAACAGACACACACAGAACATACAGAGAGAGAGAGAAAAGGACATTAATTTCTTAAGACAATCAGCAAGGAGAGAGCCAGAGCATCCTTTCTGGCCGTGAATTATTTCGGGAACGATCCAGTGAATTACCAGCGCAGATACTTGTGGAACTTGGCTCGGCTAACCAACGCAGAGACAAAAGGCCTAGCCCTCACTCACCTCCCCAGCACAGGCATCCGCAGGACTGCCTTTCAATAAACTCTTCTCCTCATGCCAGCTGACGAGCTAAGTTTCCAGTAAACCAACTTTCTGACTGAACTGAATGAATCACCTCCATTTTTAATTTTTGTGTTTTGCACTTATTGTTTATAAAGATACCACATACAGTAGGCAGGCTAAATGTCCAAATATAATCAAACAGAAAGTTCAAAACCATGACCTAAAAACTTGCCATGAATCCACACTCTGTGCAACCCTTTTTACTGGAAATGATGAAAGCATCCAGAGCAAGTCTTCCTGCACTGCTGTTCCGCAGCCGGGGATGTTGAAGAGCCTGATAAAGCGTAAGACCAGAGCCGAGTCAGCTTCTCACTCTGATCCTTTCTTTGGTGAAAGACGGACGGAGGGTTAAAAAACAACAAGCACAAGACACAGAAGTGGAGATTAAGAAGTTATGAAGAAACTTTATATAAAATTGCAATGTCCTGAGGACAGAACCAGCCCGTTTTTGTCTTATCACTTCCAAATGCTGTATCAAATACACGGGAGTCACAGATTTAGTAACGAAAGAGCAGGAGTTCTGAGGCAGGAAAGGTTAGCACATCAGACATTGGAAATGATTCACGGGATTCTGCCAAACCCCTCTGAGGGACTCTGATTCCTCTCCCAGCCTCCTCCACCACGTGCCCTCCCACAGCGGATGGTGGACAGCCACAGCTACGCAGCAGATGGGGCCCAATTGTAGCCCACATGCCTGCTGCAGAGGCCCAGCACAGAGGGAGCTGGCACACTGCACTGAGCACGGCTGCTCCCTGAGGAAATCACGGCGCGTCTCCTCTCTAGCACCCCAGCTGCACTTTAAGTCACCAAAATCCATTTTCACGTAATGACTTTAATAGCATCTACAGCAGAAACCACAGATGAATGGAGCGAGATTTTCTTGCATTTTCATTTTCCCTAGAAATTTAACTCACTCCTACCTATGCCTGAGCTTCAGCTACACAGCTCAAAATTCTTCTCTAAATATGAAACATGTGTTTTACCTCAAAAAGACAACCCCATATGAAACTACGTTCTCCCTGCAGGGAAAGAGCATGAGACGGCTAACTAGCACGAAGTCCCGCCCCTCCTGTGGGTAGGTCCTGCCAACCCAACCGCTCAGGGATCACCACGTCCTCTGCCCCAAAGCCAGCATCCTGATTCATGACCATGGCATCTGCTGCTGCCAGCACGGACGCCACAGGGCTCACTGAGACTTGTTGATGACAGTCAGGACCAACCACACAGACACAAGCTCTCGTGGGGAAGAATGGTGGCCTCCGTGGTTGCTGAGGAATCTTACTCTACTCTTAACTGTTGGGGCGTCCATCCTGATCTCCCCCATTCTATCTACCTAGCTTTTAGGGGAAGAGCACACTGGACATGATGGTAGAGATTGTTTATTTGAAACTGGAAGGACCCTCTCAAACTACATGGCCACCAGTAGAATTAACAGATAAGATTCTTACACTTCCCATGAAAAAGCCACGTTCTTGCTCCAGTCTCAACACAGCTGTGGGTCACAGAAGAGCTCATCTCAGCCACAGACATCTTCGTTGGAGGGTGAGAGAAGGGACCCAGATCCCACCAGTCTGAGGCCTATATGTACTCTCATTCACTTTCACAAGAACAGGTTACGTTTGCCTTCACAGTACAAGGCTTTCTCAAGCCCCAAGACAGACAGTATCTGCAGTGTCCTGGAGTCAATAAGCCTATCAAAAGAAAGGATTAGTAAGCTGCAAAATCTGCTAGTTGCAGCTAGAAAGCAGCATGCCTCCGTGTCACTACTGAAAGTGATTAAGTCAGATCAGCAGGAATAAGTGACAAATGACGGATGTTTAAAATACCCCACAGTAAAAGATGAGCACTCTTTCCCCAAAAGGAAACAGCTGAGCTTAAAGGAGTCTAAGCCTATGCAGACACACAGAATAAAACTACTTAAAACAGGTTTAAACGGCATAGTCTCTTATATGCTTTGATGAAATCTGTGGGGTGCCACCAACAAAACAGTCTCTCCAAAATGGAGCCTGAATCTGACGAAGCCTCTAGAGCTACAAAGAGGCCTACAGGAGTGCCAAGGCAGAGAGCAGACAGCTCACCGCCTGCTGGGAGGGGGAAACCAAGTAATATCTCGCAAGGTGCAAAATTGTGACAGAGAAACAATTCAGCTTTTTCATCAAATAAAGTGCAAAGGAAGAAGAAGAGATGACAGAGGAAAATTGTGAATTAAAGGCACTTCACTAAATGCAACATAAGGGGGCTTATGAGGACCCCGATCGGAACAAACGTGACGCATTTTTCTAAATGCGGGAACTAAGGGAAACCTGAGCACTGGCTCGATGTCTGCTGACACCAAGGAATCTATCCTTTACTTTTTTAAGGTGAGTATGGTACTGTGCTGATTTTTTAAAACAGTTCTTTCTTTTAAAGCTACTGAAATATTTATGAATGAAATGACACAATGTCTAGGTTATCTGCTACATAATTATTAAAAAAGGAGAAAGAAAAGGCCCCTGTGTGGTCCAGCATTAACATAGGAAGGTAAATTGAAAGTATTTCTATCAAATATTGTTTAAATTTCAATTGCCTGGACAAACAGTGGCAAGCCTTCTCAAGAACCAGTGTGCAACACTCAAGGGCAAGTGCCCTCAACCACACATGCCCAGGCAGTGCACACACAGACGGCACACACACAGGTGCTGCATATGAGTGCACACAGTGCACACACCACACACGCACACATGTACATGTACAGAACATGTGCGTGCACAGACCACACGCGCACACATGTACAGAGCACATGTGCGCACGTGCACACACACACAAGAGGCAAGACTACTGTGTGCACACAGGAACACTGTGTGCATCTGCATGCCACAAAATGCAAGGAATCAGAATGGGCAATGCCTTTATCCTCCTTTTTCAAGCCACAGGGAACTTAGCAAATCAGATGGCTATCCCAACATTTCCGTGTAGGTAACAGGCAAGCAGAAATCAGTGGAAGGTTGTTTTTAGGCAAGAAAGAGAAGTAAGTTGCCTGCAGGGGAGGATATAACACTATGAATGCATGTTACCTGTCCCAGTTCCTGGGTGTCTTCCTCAGAAATTACTGGCTCGCTTGTTTGTAGCTGAAGTGGCTTCCCTTCCTGGCTCCCTGAGGAGGATTCACAGTGCGTGGCTTGGTCCATCAGTCCAGATGCTGAAACATAAAGTCAAACAGAGTGGCATCTTCCAGAAGGTGTGAACAACACAAGCATATTTAGAACTTTAGAAAAAGTGGTGTTTAAGACCATCAGAGCTCTTTAGGTTGACAGAGTGTTTTCACAGTCATCTATGGGTATAGAGCCTCTGTGCTTGCTGGAGCAATAAGTGTGGTGAACTCACTTGGCTGAGCCTCTGCTTAGCTGACTGAATGTGGGACCTGCCTGAGCCTTGCCTTCTATCCCAACCCAGGGCTGCTTCTTTACCCGACACTGATCGGAGTGTACAACACAGTAAACACTCAGGATCTTGTTCTATAACTGACTTTGAGAAGAAAGATCTTTTATCCAGGAGTATATATTATTTAGTCACTAAGTTGTGTCCAACTGTTTGTGACCCCATGGACCGTGTAGCCCACCAGGCTCCTCTGTCCATGGGATTTCCCAGGCAAGAACACTGGAGTGGGTTGCCATGTCCTTCTCCAGTTTATTAGGATGCTGAAAAGATGAAAGCATATTGGTCTGAGAACCAGCATCTGGATTCCATGACCAACTCCTGTGAGCAGCTTGCTCTGCTTCTGCAGAATGGGAGGGCAGAGATGGGACAGCCCCACTTCCTTCCAAGGACCATCAGGGCAGTAAGCAGCACTGCCTTCCGGCAGAGTGGCCCAGAACAGCTGATATAAGTGCTTTGCTGGGAAAGGAAATTCATCTTGGGGTCCAGTTCTTGCTGGGCCTGAAGAGTAGGAATACAGCTGGTAACTCTAGGGTATGCTAACTACACAGGGGAGAGAACAGCCACCTCCAACAGGTACACAAGTATCCCCTTATTCTTATTTCTTAAAAAATTTCTTACAAACTAACACTCCCTGAAATTCCCTAACTGAGCAGAGAAGACATGAGAATGAGTGGTGTTTCTTGAGATACTAGAGTCTTGGTCAGATAGAGTGAGCTCAGGAACCAGCTGATGCAAAGCAAAACCTGCATGGAGGCAAGGGCAGGGGTTCCACACTGCAGACCTGAGCACTCCCCAGACCCATCTCGCCTGGGAAGGAGGCCCTGTGAGAGACTGCGTGCCTTTTAACTGTGCACACCTGTGAGTAGTGCAACCTACACAGAACTGCTACACCATCATATATACCTTGGGAGTCACAACACAAAAAACTCAGTACATACCATGCACTTGGGTTGCTTTTCTATTCTTTATATTAAAGCTGCTTGCAATCAACCAAATTGATTTCACAACCCGTGTTCTACAACCTCCAAAGTGCCACTACTCCATCATCCTAAGGGCTTATTAAATAGAGAACTTTCCATAGCATACAACTCACTGTTGGTTAGTCTTACAAGACCTAAACGTCACTAAGACGTTACCTCATGAAAAGCACCTTCCTAACACATTAGCAACAGAACACCATCAGAGCTCAACTGGACAACAGAGGACGTGTTCTACTATTATCAGCTCAAAGGAAAAGCCAACTGATGTACACAACCCTGAAATGTTATCAGTGGTACCATGATGGCCAAGTGCTCTTCACTTGTCTATGCTAACAGTGGTTCTCTGGCCAAATGGCTGAAAGTGAAAATCCTCGGGCAGCCTACACCCTTCTCCCTCGTCTGCTCCCTGACCCTGCAGACTCCTGCTCCTGCCAGCCTGGCACCCTGGCCCAGCACACTGGCCCCGCCCATCATGCCCCCCACTGCGCATGTCCTGCAGACAGACGGCCCTGGCCCGCGTCTGGAGGCACGCTCCCCACGCAGCCCCTCGTTACAGCACTCTCCCCTCGCCTGTCCTGCGCTCAGTTCACAGTGTCTCCACGGTATACAGCGCATCCACTGTATTCAGTTCACAGTGACAGTGACTTGCTTGGAGCTGCACTGCTATTTGTCTCTCGCAGCATCTTCTGGAATTCTCCGGGAGCAAGGCGCACGTCTGATTCACACTCGTGCACTTGTGCCCAGCACTGTGCTCCTTCGCTGTCACTCTGGTTTCTATGCCAACAGCTATAGCGGTATGACAGGCAGAAACATACTACTTCAAAATTTTTAACAAATGGAATTGAACAACCAGAAAATCACAACTGAGGACTTTTCTTCCTGGAATATGCTAATCAGAGATGTTTCTCACAATGAGCTGTGGCATCACCAGGGTCCCGCCTAGTACAAAACTCAGCCACCCTCAGAACTGTGTGCTGAGACCTGGGTTGCTGACTCAGTTACTTTAATGCTTTGAAATATCTTCTGGAAAAAATTAATTTGATGCAGTGTAAGATGGTTTTTGTCTCAGAAGTCAACAGCATTAATAGTTAAACAAAATAAGCACAAACTGTTCAAGCTACGTGAGAACTTACAGATGATCCCACTTTCCAAGGACAAGGAGGCATCAAGGGGAGCCCTGAGCAGGGACCAGGCTGGCAGGGGCAGCACCGGACACAAAAGCCACCTCTGTGCATCAGATACAGACTGGTCGCCTTACCGCAAGTTCAGAGCAAAGACCACCAGGGTCTGCCCTGCGAGCAGAAAAACTGCTTCAAGTCTGTCTGCTGCTGCTGCTAAGTCGCTTCAGTCGTGTCCGACTCTGTGCAACCCCAGAGACAGCAGCCCACCAGGCTCCCCCGTCCCTGGGATTCTCCAGGCAAGAACACTGGAGTGGGTTGCCATTTCCTTCTCCAATGCATGAAAGTGAAAAGTGAAAGTGAAGTCGCTCAGTCGTACCCGACTCTTAGCGACCCCATGGACTGCAGCCCACCAGGCTCCTCTGCCCATGGGATTTTCCAGGCAGGAGTACTGGAGTGGGGTGCCACTGCCTTCTCCATCAAGTCTGTCTAGTCATGAGCAAATCCTTCTCCCTGTCCTTGGGTCCCAAATGCCCCATTGATGACACAGGAAAATGCCTACTCTATCCAGCAGCTTATGTAACTGGAGTGGGAAGCCCTTTCAGAAAAAAACAGAAAATGCCCCATGTCCTCAGTGTAACAGGAGGTATAAGAGAGAGAAAGCTGAAATGGAGAGAGACAGCAGTCTCAACTAATTACAATTTTTAAAAAACTTACTTTGCAAATTTACAAAATTATATGGTACACAGCTTGGACCTGTGGGTCCTCAGAAGGGATCAAGGGGTTGAGGGTCAAGCAGCTCTCCGAGGGCCTGTCGACAGCCAGGGGTCACCATGTCCTAATAACCACACGGGGCCCATTTGAAGTCAGCGTAGTGCTCGTATCCTAATGGCCACATGGGGGGTTCTGTCGGTGGTCAGCCTGGGCCATGGCCCAGGGACCCTATGGAGCCTGCTGGTGGTAAGCACTGTGCTGTGTCCCAGGGTCAGAACGTCACTGCTTCAAAAGACGGTCCCACATTAATGGCCCTGTGCAGAGACTTCAATGCCCCAGAAGTTTACTTACCGTTTTACAGAGATGCATGTGCTAAGCAAGGTTTCTACAGGGTCAGTGAATGGGAAACCAGTCTTCTTAAATCAGATGGTCAGAGAAGGCCCCTCTCAGAAGGCAACAGTTAGCAAACAGTAAAAACAAAACTCACTACCAAAAAACTCCTTAAAAATGCTATGCATGGACCTTGCTCTTATGATAAGAGCTGTGGGTCTTCCTCCCCAAACCCATCACCCCAGTGGATCATGGGACAACACGAGACAAGGCCCAGCTTGGGAAAAGGCTACAAAACCTGACCACTGTTAAGATCATCAAAACAAGGCGAGTCTGAGAATCTGTACAGGCAAGATGAGTCCAAGATGAGACTCCAAAATATCATGTGGGATCCTGGATAGGATTCTGGAACAGTAAAACCTAAGGAAACCTGGATAAAACACGGAACTTAGTAAGTCGAGATGTATCAATATAGATAGGTTCATTAGTGTAACAATGAACAATACTAATGTGAGATGCCAAGAACAAGGGAAACTGGGTTAGGAGACACGGGCACTCTCTGTCCTATCCTCACAACTTTCCCTCAAGTCTGAAACGATTCTAAAATTTAAGATTATTTTAAAGATACTGCACAGGCAAACAGGAATTTGCAACTGTTCTTTCTGAAGGTGGAATCTTCCCACCTGCATCATTTCCAGCCCTTGAAGCCCAGGAAGACTCTCCTCCTCCCCCAGTCCCAGCCTGGCCACCTAGGCCCTCAATCTGTCTACACGATACATTACAACAAAGGTCTCTGGAAGATTCTTCTGGACTCTGGTTCTTCACAAACATTGGTCCACTGTTACTAGATCGCCACCTTCTGGCCACACATTTTACTAAAATAGCTCACTGAGGAGAGAGGTACGTTTCTGAGATGACAAAGTCATGGTTTCTATCTCCACCGTTTCTTCTTTTTCCCATACAGAAAAGTAAAAACAGAGGTGCTGACAGATGCAGCAGCAAGAAAGGGAATAGTGAGAAGGAAGTCCTTCCCGGGCTTGACAGGACCACTGTGAGGTCCCAAGCAAATAAGATATCCTCCTGCTTACTGAACTCAGCATGCTGGCTTCTTCCAAACGCAACTCCTCATCACCTGCATTCCTCCAAACCCACAGCTGTAAGGGACACCTGCCTTGCTGGGCAAGGCAGCTTCACAAGGGGAGGATGGCACGTCATGCTCAGTCCAGACTCAGACACACTGTAGGGATCCCACCCAGAAGCTAAAGTTAGCACTGAAATGAAAACCAATCGGTCACAGTGGATGTGGCTCAGCTCATTCCATATATATACAATCCGTTACTGGGATGGGAGAGGCCACAGTCCCCAGTTACTCAATCCAATCGTAATCTAGCTGTTGCTGGGAAGGTGTTTGTAGATATGGTGAAAGCTCTCAATCAGTTAACTTTAGGGGAGGAGGTCTATCCTAGACAATCTGGTGGGCCTGGTTCAATCAGCTGAAAAACCTTAAAGGTATAATATCTGCAGCCTCCCTGAGAAGAAAGACATTCAGCCTCTGCTCAGCAGCCTCAGTTTGTGAGCAAGAGGTCCATTTTCCCCTTCCAGATGGGCGGCCCTGCAAATCTGCACTCGCTTAGCTTCCTGCAGTCTGATCACAGCTGCAGAGTCCCTGGCGCTCACTCCCTGCTGCTCTCTAGCCCCATCTGCCACCTGCATGCTTAGAGTCAGAGCTTATCACCCCATCTTCCTCGGGGTCTGCCCTCCATGAGAGCAAGGCCCAGCAAGCTTGCATTCCTCTCACTTGTGGCACAGTATGCCACACAAGACATGCTCTCCCACCGGCCATCTCATTTGTAACATTCTATGCCATGTTCTCCCTCTGAAACCACCATGCCTAATAGGACCCACGAATCAAATGTGGTGGCGCTCCATGAGAAGGAGGACGGTTTTCAGGACTGCAGGTACCTGGCAGCATACCTGGCATAGACGGATTCGTCAATAGCACTGTTAAACCACTAGCCCACAGTGCTCCGCATCTGGTGGCACCAGCCAGGCCCTGCCTTCTCCTGTCAATGCTGAGGCTCCCCCAGAGGAAGCAGCAGTGATGAGGACCCAGAGACTTGGTTATCAGAGGAGCTAACCAGCCTGAGCTTGCAGATGGCCTCTCCTGAAGGGTCCTTCTGGTCAGGATCTGATGGTGGCTGGTACAATCTACCCGTTTTGGCCCTTTTATGTAAACAGATTGCATACTGAAATCAATCACTTAAGAGGAAAAGGAAATGAAAGGAACTGGAAAAGTAACAAACATGCCTCTTACAAACAAACTCTAACAACTGAAGTTAATAAGAAAAGATTATTACTCTGAAAAATCACTATAACAAGGAAGCAATGTCACCTGTAATGTTAGTGTTAGAAAATAGAAGAATATTTTATGACTCTGGGATTTCTTAAGCACGGCTCAAAAATAAACTTAAGGGGAAAAGTGGTGGATCTGACCACAACAAAATTAAGAGGTTTCTGTGATGAAGGCTGATAGTCTGGGAGAAGTATTTGTAGCTTCCAAAAATGAATATCTAGAATGAATAATGAACCCCTATAAATATATGAGAGAAAAAAAAGCCAAGTAGAAAAATAAAAACAAAAACAAACAGAACAAGCAACCCACAGAGAAAAATCTGCAAGACCAAAAAGCAACTAAAAGGTGTCTGGTATTTCATCTCACAATCAAAAAAATAAGAATACCATCAAGATACCACCTGACACCCTCACATCCACATGCCCTGACACCCACACTAGACCCTGGGGCCAGACTCAGCTATACCCTCCACACCCCACAGAGACCTGCAAGAGGATACTGCAGCCACACTGCCAAGAAAAGCAAAGGTTTTTCACAATCTTCGTAGATGCTAAAAATCACACAAAAACTATGCTGCAGAGTTATCAAAAATTCTGACATCCAAACGCACATCTGGAAGGTGGGCTTGGAAGACCTCAACTAAGTGGCAAGAAAATCAAGAGTGATGTGGGGCCCGGGAGGAGCCCCACCAGAGCAGGTGGACATGATGCTAAGTAAGGCCCTAAAGTGTTGCTTCTCAAATCAAACAGAGGAAACAGGTGAAAACATCTAACTTGGGAGCTTTCCTCCTGAAAGCGTCACCAAAACCTTTCTGACCTACTTGGAAACCACAGCTCTAAAGGAAATGATAAAACTGAGTGATCTGATATTTAGAGGGTAGATACTAAGAAAAATGGACTGAAAATATTTTTATTTACAAGCAAATGGGCAGTTGCCAGTGAGCTGAAACCAGCAGTTGATGCATCATGGTAAGTATGCACCATGGGTGTGCTGAGTTTGACTGTGACTTTACAGGTTTTGTGCACAGACTGTTTTGATGATCACTTACCTGCATGCCAGACGGAGTAGCCCTTCTCTGCTAGGGAAGAGGTTCCAGTGCTTCTGAGCATCATGGCGACTTCTAATAACTCGATCTTCTTGCTGAACTGTACTTCCAAAATGGGGATAACCTCTGGCATCTTGGCAGATATCAAACGATAAGTTATGTCTGGCTTCCCAATGAACCGCTGGCGGATGCTAATTTCATAAGGTGTGTGGACCTTGATGTCATCCACATCTTCTCTTTCGAATCTGTGCATGAGCAAAGAATCTGAGTTGTAGATTTCCAACCCAGAAACAAGAACGGTGAGCCTTCCTGGTTTAACATGAGATTCCGTTCTTTGGGAAATAACAGCAGGAACTTGGATCACTATCCCTTCTTTTCCGAAAGCTTTGGAATCAGTCACTGAGGTGTCCCACTTGGGCTTTGTCTCCGATGGTGTCTTCCAAAGCTTGGAGCTAAAGGGCCACCAAGCAGGAGACTCCAGTTCAGTCAGCAACCTAGAAGAGCAAAAAAAAACACAGAAAGTAGACAATCAGTTGTTAATATTTTGTTTTTTGGAAAATTGCTTTGACGTTTATAAAGAATGTTACCATTTTATAGTTTTCTTTTCCACAAGCACTCCAAGAAGCAGCAAAAGCAGGAATTATTATCCTCATGTTTTAAAAAAGAAGAACAGTAGGACATCTGTCTACAGATGCAAAGATAACCAGGAGCAGACACACAACATCGTCTGACTAGAATACTGCTCTTTTCACACTTGACCTGGGGTAGTTTTGACCAAAATAAATCCTGATCATAACCTTTAGAGAGCTATCTAATAGAACTTTCTGCAGTAATCTGTATTGCCTAATCCAGTAATGGAGACATATGGCTACTGGGCACCTGAAATATAGCCAAAGCAATGATGAGCTGAATTTTAAACTTAATTTTAACGTGGCTAGTGCTATCATATTGGACAACATAGCTCTAATTTAACCACTAACACATCAAGAGATATATCTAAAAAGTCAGTAAGAAAGGAAAACAGTGGAAGCAAGAAAGGAAAAGCAAAGGAACAAAAGAGCAAATCAAATAAACATGAGAAAATAACCAGACAGTAGAATTATCACAACCATATTTGTAATCATACCAAATGTAAGTGGACTAAATTCTCTAACTAAAAGGCACATGGTCAGTCTAAATAAAACACAGTTATATCCTGTTGACAAGAAGCAACATGAAATATAAAGACACACGACAGACTGAAAGTAAAGGGACTGTAAAAGTAAAGTAAAAAAATAACATGCCAAAAATAAACTTTAAGACAAGAAATGTTACTGGGAAAAGAGGGACAATGAATAATAATAAAAGGGTCAATCTAAAAAAAAAGACTTAAGGACAGTAAATAAGCATGCACCTAAAAACAGAACTTCCAAAATTCATTAAGCAAAAACTGACAAAACTAAAAGTAGTTGCAGGTTTTAACAAATTTCTCTCCATAACTGATACAGCAAGAAGACAAAGGTAATTAGTAAGAATACAGAAATTTTGAACAATACTATTCAACCATCTCAACTGATACCTCCAAATGCTGGATGCACTCTTCAGAACATAAACAATAACAACAGAAAGAATATGTATATAACAAAGTGGTCAAGATGGCACAGAATGAACACCTTCACTTCCTCCCACAGGTAAACCAAAATTATGACCACTTACAGAGGAACTATCAATGAGAAGGACCTGAAGACTAGCAGAAAAGACTTCCCCAAACTGAGGATATCAAGAAGGAACTGCAATGAGATGGGTAGGAGCAGTGGAGGTGAAGTATAGTTAAAACCCACATCTCGAGATAGGTGACATACAAAAGGGTGGGCAATCACAATTGCAGAGGTTCTCCCCAAGAAGTAAGGGGTCCAAGCTCCATACTGGGCTCCCCACCCCTAGGATCTTACACTGGAAGATAAGCTCCGTAACAATGGACTTGGAAGGTCAGTGAGTCTTGTCTAAGAGAGAGCTAGAGGGCTCTAGGAAGAGAAATGCTTCTCTTAAATGATACAAAGTATCACATGCTCAGAGACCTGCAAAGAGGGAGTAATTTCAAAGGAGTCTAGATCAGACCTGCCTGTTACACTGGGAGAAGCCTGCCAGGGAGGTAGGAGGCCACCAGAACTTCTGGGGACACAGATGCTGGTGGCAGCCATTTATAGGAGCTATTTAGGTTCTATCATGAGGATACTGCAGCTGGCAAGTGCATCAGTGGATGAACCTCTTTGGAGTCTAGGCTATCGGCACTGGAACATGGCTCCACCCACCAGCAGGTGGGCAACAGCCTTGGGACTGCCCACACTGCACAGCCATGACCCTGACAACCATCAGGCAGGGACCCCAGTCCTGGACCAACAGAGCTGTAGCCAGCCACACAAGAATCTGGCACCATCCACCAACAGATAAGAATCAGCTCTGGGACCCCAGGCCCTACAGGCAACTATACTGGGAACAGGCTCCACTCATAATGATGCAGGCACCAGCCCTGGGAATCCATGCGTCACACACTAGCAAGCCAGCACCAGTACTGGGACTTGCCAGCTCTTGCAGACAGCAAGCAGTCCAGGCTGGCAGGCCCCAAAGTCAACTGTACTGGGACCAGATACCACCTACCAGGAAACTATAAGATATTTGAAGTGAGTGAAACCAAAAACATGATATACAAAAATACAGTGGAATGTAAACAGAGCAGTCATGAGAGGGAAATTTACCTCTCTCAATGCATATATTTGAAAACCTCTTGTAATTCAGTTGCTCAGTCACATCCAACTTTTTGAGATCCTATGGACTGCAGCACACCACCAGGCTTCTCTGTCCTTCACTATCTCCTGGAGTTTACTCAAACTCATGTTCGTTGAGTCGGTGATGCTATCCAACCATCTCTTCCTCTGCTGCCCCCTTCTCCTCCTGACCTCAATCTTTCCAACCATTAGGGTCTTTTCCAATGAGTCGACTCTTCCCATCAGGTGGCCAAAATATTGGAGCTTCAACATCAGTTCTTCCAATGAATATTCAGGGTTGATTTCCTTTATGATTGACTACTCAATCTCTTTGCAGTTTAAGGGACTCACAAGAGTCTTCTCCAACACCACAATTAAAAACGATCAGTTCTTCAGTGCTCAGCCTTCCTTATGATCCAACTCTCACATCCAAGGATGTCTACTGGAAAAACCATAGCTTTGACTATACAGACCTTTGTTGGCAAAGCGACGTCTCTGCTTTTCACTCTCTAGGTTTGTCACAGCTGTCCTTTCAAGGAACAAACATCTTAATTTCATGGCTTCAGTCATGGTCTGCAGTGATTTTGGAGCCCAAGAAAAGAAAATCTGTCACTGTTTCCACTATTCCCCCTTCTATTTGCCATGAAGTGATGGGATCAGATGCCATGATCTTAGTTTTTTGAATGCTGAGTTTTACGCCAGCTTTTTCACTCTCCTCTTTCACCCTCATCAAGCGGCTCTTTAGTTCCTCTTCACTTTCTGCCATTAGAGTGGTATCATCTGCCTATCTGGGGTTGTTGCTAATTCTCTCAGCAATCTTGGTTCCAGCTTGTGATTCATCCCAGCCTGGCATTTTGCACGATGTACTCTGCATCTACGTTAAATAAGCAGGGTGACAATATACAGCCTTGACATACTCCTCTCCCAATTTCAAACCAGTCTGTTGTTCCATGTCCAGTTCTGACTGTTGCTTTTTGATCTGCATGCAGGTTTCTCGGGAGACAGGTAAGATGGCCTGGTATTCTTATCTCTAAGAGTTTTCCAGTTTGCTGTCATCCACACAATCAAAGGCTTTAGCATCATCAATGAGACAAAGCAGTTTTCCTGGAATTCCCTTGCTTTCTCTATGATCCAACAAATGCTCACAATTTGATCTCTGGTTCCTCTGCCTTTTCTATATCCAGCTTATACATCTGGAATTTCCAAGTTCACATACTGTTCAAGGCTAGCTTGAAGGATTCTGAGCATGACTTTGCTAGCATGTGAAATGAGCACAACTGTATGGTTTGAACATTCTTTGGTGTTGCCCCTTTTTGGGATTAGAATGAAAACTAACCTTTTCTAGTCCTGTGGCCATTGCTGAGTTTTCCAAATTTGCTGACATATTGAGTGCAGCACTTTAACAGCACTATCTTTTAGGATTTTAAATAATTCAGTTGGAATTCCACAACTTCCACTAGCTCTGTTCGTAGTGATGCCTCCTAAGATCCACTGGACTTTATACTCCAGGACGTCTGGCTCTAGGTGAGTGATCACACCATGGTTATCCAGGTCATTAAGACCGATTTTGTATAATTCTTCTGTATATTCTTGCCACTTCTCTTTAATCTCCTCTGTTTTTGTTAGGTCTTTGATGTTTCTGTCCTTTATCAAGGTTATCCATCTCTGCATGAAATGTTCCCTGATATCTCCAATTTTTTGGAAGAGATCTCTAGTCTTTCCCATTCTATTGTTTTCCTCTATTTTTCTGCATTGATCATTTAAGAAGGCTTTCTTATCTCCCCATGCTATTCTCTGGAACTGCATTCAGTGTGATATATCTTTCCCTTTCTCCCTTGCCCTTCACCTCTATTTTCTCAGCTATTTGTAAAGCCTCCTCAGACCACCACTTTGCGTTCTTGCATTTCTTTTTCATTGGTATGGTTTTGATCAACACGTCCTGTACAATGCTAGGAACCTCCACCCATAGTTCTTCAGGCACTCTGCCTACCAGATCTAACCCCTGAATCTATTCATCACCTCCACTGTATAATCATCCTAAGGGATTTGATATAGGCCAGACCTGAATGGCCTAGTGGTTCTTCCCTATTTTCTTCAATTTAAGCCTGAATTTTGCATCAGGAGATCATGAAAACTTCTTAGGAAAGTTTAAAATCAGTGGTCTAAGCTTCTACCTCAAAATGTTAAAAATTATACACAAAGAAAGTAGAAGGAAAAGTAGGAAACAATGAAAACAGAAAAATTACAAAACATTATCTTTGAAGTAATTTAAAAATTAAACCTCTAGCAAGAAATTATATATATAAATAAAGAAAAAAATTGAACGAGAGGGAACAAACAACCTAAAAAATAAAACAGGCTTACGTAATTTTATATTCATCGATTATTACATTGTTAAGCAGCAACACTCTCCCAAAATGACACATTCAACCCAATTTCTATCAAAAGCCCAACTGGCTTTTGTGTAGAACCTGGCTAGCTGATCCTAACGGAGAAGGCAATGGCAAGCCACTCCAGTACTCTTGCCTAGAAAATCCCATGGATGGAGGAGCCTGGTGGGCTGCAGTCCGTGGGGTCGCTAAGGGTCGGACACGACTGAGCGACTTCACTTTCACTTTTCACTTTCACACATTGGAGAAGGAAATGGCAACCCACTCCGGTGTTCTTGCCTGGAGAATCCCAGGGACGGGGGAGCCTGGTGGGCTTCTGTCTATGGGGTCACACAGAGCCGGACACGACTGAAGTGACTTAGCAGCAGCAGCAGCAGCTGATCCTAAAATTCACATGAAAATGCAAGGGACCCAGAATAGCCAACAATCTTGAAAACGAACAAAGTTAGATTCCTATTACCTGATTGCAAAACTTACTAGAAAGTTATAGAAATGAAGATGGTGTAGTGCTGGTATAAAGTTATGTATATGAATGAAACAGAATTCAGAGTTCAGAAACAAACCTTGACATTTATGGGCAACTTATTATCAACAAGGGTGACAAGACAATTCAATGGGAAAACAAGTCTTTTCAACAAATGTTGCTGATACAACTGGATATCCATAGGCAAAAAAAAAAAGAAACTGGTCCCATTTCTCATGCCATTTGCAAAAATGAACTCAAAGTTAATCATATATATATAAAAGCTAAAACTATAAAAACTCTTAGAGGAAAGTACAAGAGTAAATCTTTGCAACCTGGGATTAGACAAGAGATTCTTAGATATGACACCAATAGTGAAGCAATATTAAGGAAAAAACAGATACATCACACTTCATCAAAATTAAAATTTTCATATTTCAAAAAACAATCAAAGGGAAATGACAATCCACAGAATAGGAGAAAATATCATATATCTGATAAAGGGACTTATATCCAGAATATATAAAGAATTCTTATAACTCTAGAATAACAATAATAAATGGTCAAAGGACTTGAAAACAATATATATATATATATATATATATATATGAACAAAAAGCACATGAAAAGATGCTCACTATTGTGAGGAAATGAAAATGGATACCACAATGAGATACCACTTCACACCCACTAGGGTGGCTATAGTTTAAAAAAAGGCAATAAAAAGTATTTGTGAGGATGTGGAGAAAATGGAACTCTCATACATCACTGGCAAGAATGCAAAATGGTGCAACTATTTTGGAAAACAATTTCTCAGCTTCTAAAAATGTTAAACAAAGACCCAGCAACTTCCCTCCCAGGGTAAATGAAAATATGTACCTATACAAACACCTGTACATGAGTATCCATAGCAGCATTATTAATAATAACCACAAAGTAGAAACAACATGTATATCATTGGGTAGGGAGTCCCACGCTAGTCTAGTGGTTAGGATTTGGTGCTTTCACTGCCGTGGCCAGGTTCAGTCTGGGGACTTGAGATTCCACAAGCCATGTGGTGCCCTACCCCGCAAAAGACGAAAAACTAGTCAGTGGGTAAACAAACTGTGATAGACCTACGAAACAGAGTATTCCTCAGAAATACAAAGCAATAACATACATCCTACAACATGAATGCTAGCTGAAAGGAGCCAGGCATATATCAACTCTCCAGAAAGACAAAGCTACACGATGCACAAAGACAGCAGATTAGTGGCGACCTGGGCTACGGTAAGAACAGAGCAACACCAACTGGGCGTGAGGCAACTTGTGAGGGTGACAGAAGCGTCCTAAAACTGGATTCCAGTGACATTCAGTTAACTCTGTAAAGGAACTAAAAATCACTGAAGTGTTCACATAAAATGAGTCAATTTTACGGTACGTGAGTTAGAAGGATGTTCTAAAACATCTACACAAACAGCAGTAAAACATTAGAACATTTAGAATAGGGAGAAAAAAACATTAGCCACAAAGGAACAATAAATTCTCTTCAGCAATAACACATGCAAAGAGGACAACGGAAAACATCTTCAAAATGTTGAGCTAAATCTGGCTTAACTGAGAAGAGCCAAATTACCAGAGTGTCAGTAAAATAAAGGCATATTCCAACATACGAAGATTGAGACAATACTACTGACTCAGAACCCAATGAAAACATGATGAATTCTAAAAATTAATTATGTAATCCTTATTTTACCACAGAATGTGAGGAAGTGGTAGAGATCTGACTGCAGAATGGCATGGCTGTTAAATGAGAATTAGGGAACCAGGGCTCTTAACTCCCTCCCAAGGGGCAGCTGTAAGTAAAGCCTCTGGAGGCCAACTGCACTGACGAGACTTTCTCCAGTGACTCGAAGATTCGGTGCCTCCCCTTGCTTCTGCTCCACAGTGTGGGCTTTACCTGGAATTTGTCTGCAGACCATTCACCCAACAGTTATATTTAAAAGGTAGTAAAAGGTGACAGGAGCTGTCCCCGAATACCTGAGATTATGTAATTTAAGGTTTACAATCCTAGATATTACTCCCTGCTAAATTATTGGATTAAAAATGTCACAACATGCTTAAAGATGGAACAGCTTAAAGTTCAGTAGTATACTAACTCAATGGATTGAAACTCATCAAATGCTTTTAGATCCAGGAATTCAAAAGGATATTAAAAATTATAACAACATTTTCTGACGACGATAAAGAACAAAATCATTACTTTGAAAACTGCTAAATACAGAAAAACAATGAAATTTACTCCAGAATGAAATGATCACATGAAGGGCATCATCTATTCATAAAAGCCATATAGTTAGTGAGTGCAGGGAAGATGATGGAATAGGAAGTGCAGAAATCTGTCCCTCCAGCAAAACAAATAAACCGGCAGAACTGTCTGAAGCAACTACCTTGGAACTCTGGTCAAGGAGAAGATCTGCAGCATCCAGCAGGAAGTTGATGCAGAGACAGTGAATTCCAAGCAACTTCTGCTTTCAAGCAGTAGCAGCTACCATCTCCCAACCCCACAAAACCATAGCTCACAGCTGTGGAACAGCAGCAAGTATTCCTAGTGTGGCCCGCTGGAGCCAGGGTGGACTACAATGACCTTTCCTCCAAAAATTGGGATTGTTGAATTTTGACTGGGGCTTTCGATTGCTGAGAGGCTGGCACAGATATCTCCACCACCATGGGCTGAAGTGCTCCCCAGTCAGGAGGGAATTTAAAGAAACAAGACCTATTTATTTTTTCTTTCTTGGGAGCTTCAGTGGCCACACTTAACAAAGAATACGCTTTGCAAAAATAGTCTGGAGTAGTCACAAAAAGTCAGTTCCGACCCTCAACAAGCAAAAACCACCAACCCCTGAGGTATAGGAGAATTAGATTTCCAGAGTGTTATCAGTCAGCTTGGGCTGCAACAGACTTGTAGCTTAAGCAACAAATATTTATTTCTTACAGTTTTGGAGGCTAAAAAGTCCAAGATCAGCATTACAACAGATGTGGTTTTTGCTCAGAGCTCTTTCCCTGGCTTTCAGTCATTTTCTCTCCAGCTTCTTCCTCCTCTGTAAAGACACTAATCCCATCATGGAGGCTACACCCTCATGACCTCATCTAAACTTTACCTTCCAAAGGCCCCACCTCATAACACCATCACACTGGTGGTTTAGACTTAATACACGAATTTCAGGGACACATACATTCAATCCATAACAGAATTACGAAAACATACTCTTCAGAATGTGTAGTTCTTAAGAGAAATTACAAAATATACAAAGAAAGAGGAAAATATGGCCCATTCACAGAAAATAAAGAAAGCCCAAGCATTTGAATTATCAGTCAAAGACATTACACCAACTGTCTTAAATATGTTCAAAAAACTAAAGGAAATTATGGACAAAGAACTGAAAGAAATCAGAATAACAATATATGAGCAAAGAATCTCAGTAAAAAGATAGAAATTATGAAAAGAAACCAAACAAATTTTAGAGCTGAAAAGTAACAGTAACTGAAATAAAAAACTCACTACAGGAAGTCAACAGCAGATCTGAGCAGGGAGAATAAAGGAAAAGCAAATTTGAAGGTCAAACATTTGAAATTTTCTAGTCTGAGGAGCAGAAAAAAAAAAGAAGAAAAACGCTGCTGCTGCTAAGTCACTTCAGCAAATTTGAAGGTCAAACATTTGAAATTTTCTAGTCTGAGGAGCAGGAAAAAAAAGAAGAAAAACGCTGCTGCTGCTAAGTCACTTCAGTCTTGTCCGACTCTGTGCGACCCCAGACACAGCAGCCCACCAGACTCCCCCGTCCCTGGGATTCTCCAGGCAAGAACACTGGAGTGGGTTGCCATTTCCTTCTTCAATCATGAAAGTGAAAAGTGAAAGTGAAATTGCTCAGTCGTGTCCGACTCTTAGTGACCCCATGGACTGCAGCCTACCAGGCTCCTCCATCCATGGGATTTTCCAGGTAAGAGTACTAGAGTGGGGTGCCACTGCCTTCTCCAGAAGAAAAATGAACAGAACCTAAAGGAACTATGGGACACTATCAAGCAGGTCAACACATGTATTACAGGAATTCCAGATGGACAGAAAAGAGGCAGAAAATATATTTGGATTTGAAACTTCTCAAATCTGGTGAAAACCATGAACAGACACATCCAAGAAGCTCAACAAACTCCATGGAGAATAAAAAAGAAACACATTATGATCAAATTGCTGTAACTTAAAGACAAAAACCCCATCTATTTCCCATGAAGTGATGGGACCAGATGCCATGATCTTTGTTTTCTGAATGTTGAGCTTCAAGCTAACCTTTTCACTCTCCTCTTTCACTTTCATCAAGAGGCTTTTTAGTTCCTCTTCACTTTCTGCCATAAGGGTGGTGTCATCTGCATATCTGAGGTTATTGACATTTCTCCCAGCAATCTTGATTCCAGCTCGTGCTTCTTCCAGCCCAGCGTTCCTCATGATGTACTCTGCATATAAGTTAAATAAGCAGGGTGACAATATACAGCCTTGACATACTCCTTTTCCTATTTGGAACCAGTCTGTTGTTCCATGTACAGTTCTGACTGTTGCTTCCTGACCTGCATACAGGTTTCTCAAGAGGCAGGTCAGGTGGTCTGGGATTCCCATCTCTTTCAGAATGTTCCACAGTTTATTGTGATCCACACAGTCAAAGGCTTTCGCATAGTCAATGAAGCAGAAATAGATGTTTTTCTGGAACTCTCTTGCTTTCTCCATGATCCAGCAGATGTTGGCAATTTGATCTCTGGTGCCTCTGCCTTTTCTAAAACCTGCTTGAACATCTGGAAGTTCACAGTTCACATATTGCTGAAGCCTGGCTTGGAGAATTTTGAGCATGACTTTACTAGCATGTGAGATGAGTGCAATTGTGCAGCAGTTTGAGCTGGCATTGCCTTTCTTTGCGACTGGAATGAAGACTGACCTTTTCCAGTCCTGTGGCCACTGCTGAGTTTTCCAAATTTGCTGGCATATTGAGTGCAGCACTTTCACAGCATCATCTTTCAAGATTTGAAATAGCTCAACCGGAATTCTATCACCTCCACTAGCTTTGTTCGTAGTGATGCTTTTTAAGGCCCATTTGACTTCACATTCCAAGATGTCTGGCTCTAGGTCAGTGATCACATTATCGTGATTATCTTGGTCGTGAAGATCTTTTTTGTACAGTTCTTCTGTGTATTCTTGCCACCTCTTCGTAATATCTTCTGCTTCTGCTAGGTCCATACCATTTCTGTCCTTTATCGAGCCCATCTTTGCATGAAAAGTTCCCTTGGAATCTCTAATTTTCTTGAAGAGATCTCTTGTTTTTCCTATTCTGTTGTTTTCCTCTATTTTTTTGCATTGATCGCTGAGGAAGGCTTTCTTATCTCTCCTTGCTATTCTTTGGAACTCTGCATTCAGATGTTTATATCTTTCCTTAGATGGGATAACAGTGGAAACAGTGTCAGACTTTATTTTTTTGGGCTCCAAAATCACTGCGGATGTTGATTGCAGCCATGAAATTAAAAGACACTTACTCCTTGGAAGGAAAGTTGTGACCAACCTAGATAGTATATTAAAAAGCAGAGACATTACTTTGCCAACCAAGGTCCGTCTAGTCAAGGCTATGGTTTTTCCAGTGGTCATGTATGGATGTGAGAGTTGGACTATGAAGAAAGCTGAGCGCCGAAGAATTGATGCTTTTGAACTGTGGTGCTGGAGAAGACTCTTGAGAATCCCTTGGACTGCAAGGAGATCCAACCAGTCCATTCTAAAGGAGATCAGTCCTGGGTGTTCATTGGAAGGACTGATGCTAAAGCTGAAACTCCAATACTTTGGCCACCTCATGCGACGAGCTGACTCACTGGAAAAGAGTCTGATGCTGGGAAGGATTGGGGGCAGGAGGAGAAGGGGACGAGAGAATGAGATGGCTGAATGGCATCACCGACTTGATGGACATGAGTTTCAGTGAACTCCGGGATTTGGTGACGGACAGGGAGGCCTGGCGTGCTGTGATTCATGGGGTCGCAAAGAGTCGGACACGACTGAGCGACTGAACTGAACTGAACTGAAAGACAAAAACAAAAATTTAAAGCAGCAAGAGTGACTCGCCATAATCAAAGAATTCACAGTAACGGTCCACTGTAATCGACCCGCCAATTGGCTGACTGAACACCCAGGAGAAAGATGCCACGCTGGAGACTCAATGCTGACCTCTGCTGCCATTGGGTTGCATGGCAGCGGCAATCGCCAAACTGGCCTTGATAGGTGGGGTTCACGCTGCGGCCCCCAAACATAGCCTCCTCCACCCTGCTGCCATGGCCGTTGTGTTCATGGGCCCACTGGGCAATAACAGGATGGACTGGAGAAACAGGCTGACTGGTATCCAGAGGACGGGTCTTCCTATCCGTTTGGTTACTATAATTCTCTTCTGCTAAGAAGACGTGTTGGTGTCCATTCATGTGGGACATATCTTCACCTTTTTGCCCATTCAGAAAGATCTATTCATACAATTCTACCCCAGACCTCCTCGTCATCAAGTTTCCAATCATGTTTCTCCCAGTCCCTGAACCTCCAGCCAAACCACTTTGACACAACCAATCAGTACACAGTTCAGCCTCTGGCCATCCCTCCTTCCAAGCAGACTGTTGACCGGAATACTGCTTATCGTCACTAATCCCAGAAGAGGACTCCAAACACCTCCCCACAGCACCCTGGTGTTGGAGTCAGCATGAAACACAACACAGTTAAGCACCAGATGGAGCAACACCTTACTGAGCTTTATTTACATAGAAAAGAGACAGAGCAAGATCAGTTCCAATAATGGGCACAGGTCCCTCATGGCCAGCAGGTCCCTCCAGCAGCCAATGGACAGCAACTGGCTCGTGCACACTCCTCAGTACCATAGTGGAAGGACCCTTCCCATTCCCCCACGGAGTCTGAAAAACTTAAAGGACTGGGTATGCTTGAGAACCACTAATGTACAGGCTTAAGCAGAACAAAAGATCACTGGTAGAGACTATAACAAGGAAAGTTATTCCCCCAAAAGCATGGCATAGGTTGTGGGGTTTTTTACCTCTTGATAATAAAGCGTTCTAGCCCCAAGGTCCACTCTTAAGAGGCAAAGTAGGGGTAAAAAGACTGCATACACAAGACTGCATTTCCCAACACGACCCAGAAGCACTGCTTGCAGTTCTGTGCACTGGGAGGATTTCCCCTCACCACTGTCCTTTAGGATGTCCCAGAGAGAAACCGACCTGCTATTACTGTCCTCTTCTGGGTAGTGCCTACATATCTTGCAACCAGGCCCCAGTGTTTCCTCCTCAGTCAACTGATTTCAGGGCACTCCCCAAGTAGGGAATGAATTATAAATGGCTGGGAAACAGAAGGCAGTGTACCAGAAAACGGTGGGAGGAGCATGCATGTGGGTTAACTCCTCATGCATCTTAAGCTGTGCCTTCAGGGCCTACTTGAGCCCAATCTTTTGTATCCCACTTTTTGTGGGATACATTTGATGATGGGGTGCTGCTAAGTATGCCCAACTTCATGAATGGTGAGTCAGATAACAACCACTCAAGATGGGCAGCTGAGCTCGTATAGTAGCTTGGTGCCCTGTGGTCGTGTTCTGTCTCTACTAACGCCCAGGAGCAGGCCAAGAGCTGATTCTCAAAAGGAAAGTAGTTATCTGCAGAGGACAGCAGTGCTTTGCTCCAAAATCCTAAAGGTGTGTACAGAAATTCCCTATAAAGGTTTGCAAAAGGCTCCAAAGAGCACACCTGTCTGCCACTCACACATCACATACCAATGGATCATATGACCCAAGTGGCAGAGCAGCTCTGTGGCGGTCTGGACCTGTTTCAGAGCCTTCTCTTGTTCTAGGCCCTACTCAAAACCAGCAGCTTCTCAGTCACTTGGTAAATGTGCCAGAGTAAGACATGCAAATGAGGAACATGTTGCTGCAAGAATGCTAAGAAGCACTGTGCCTCCTTTTTGGTTGTAGGACGAGTCAGATGCAACAACCTACCCTTCACCACAGAGGAGATACTTCAACGAGCCATATACCATGGGATTTCTAAAATTTTCACTGAAGTAGAAGGCCCTTCAGTTTCTGTCAGATTTCCCATCCCCTGATACACAGATGTCTTATGAGTCTACAGTAGTTGCTACTTCTTACTCACTAAGTACAATCAGCATTAACATCATGTCATCTTGTGGAAGAGAAAGGCACCAAGACCTTTGTGAACTAAATCATGACACGGGGCTGAAAAGTTGGTATACCCTTGAAGTAGGGCAGTGAAGGTGTACTGCTGGCCTTGTCAGCTGAGAAAAACTGCTTCTCATGGTCTTTACTAACAGGGATGGAAAAATCAGATCAGATGCAGATCAGATGCTGCATACCAGACACCAGAGGATATGCTTGTTAGCTTGCTCAAGCAGTGAAACTACTGGAATGCCAACTGCAATTACAGTCACTGCCTGGTTAAGTTTAAGATGTCCTGCAAGACCCATACTTCTTTTCCACAACCAAATAAGTGAGCTGAATGGAGATGGGGTAGGACTTACTATCCAAGTTCTTGACAGTGGTACTCATCTCTATAATCCCTCCAGGAAAGCAAAATTGCTTTTGGTTTACTAATTTTCTAGGTAGAATCAGTTCTACTGGTTTTTACTTAGGTCTTTTCCACCAGAGTATCTCTCATTCCGCAGGTCATGGAACCAGTGTAGGGACGCTGCCAGTTGCTGAGTATGTCTATTCCAATTACACACTTCAGAGCTAGGAAAAATTACCATAGAACACATCAGGGGTCATCTCAGTGTGCGATGACCCTGAGCCACAACGCCACTGGCCACCTGACCTCCAAAAGCCCCCACATGAACCACAGTGATGTTGTGGGTCTCCTAGAATTAGTTTTAGTTGAGAGCTAGTGTCTAGTGTGAAAGTGTTTAGTCTTTCAGTCATGTCCGACTCTTTGAGACCCCATGGACTGTAGCCTGCCAGGCTCCTCTGTCCATGGAATTCTCTAGGCAAGAGTATTGAAGTGGGTTGTCATTTCCTTCTCCAAGTGTCTAGTAGTCCCTGAAAATCTGATTATTTCTTTTTCTCCAGTGCATGGTCACCCTGGTAAAATGCCATAGGTCTCTGGAGATCCCTCAACAAGGTGACGGACCCACCTTCCCCATCATTCAAGGTGGTTCAAGTCTAGAAATCGATTAAGAAGCTATGACTTTTTTAAAAAATTCAATTTAGATATTGTTCACATCACCTACAACTCTTCTGCTTAACAGATCGAGTAAGAACTGAGTCAACTGCCCAACTATTTCTCTTCTAGGGGCACATGACCAATTGATTCCCAGGTCTCTGGGAATCAGATTATTCTGATTGCTTGTTTCGACTCTGCTGTCCATTATGGTAACCACCCCCACTTGTCTTTGGTGATTTAAATGCTACCATTTAGCCCTGCTACCCCAAAATCCAATTATCCCTGCTCATTTCAGGATCCCTGTTCAGTGGCAGCAGTTCCCACTGTAATTCCTGGCCTGCAGAGAAGAGCAATCACACAGCTCTTCAAGGATGCTGGCACTCCTCTTAAAAATTTATTTTCCACAGGCAAGGTGAAAAGTGTGTCTTCTTGGACACTGTCAGGGTAGATGAGGAGATCTCACATAATACATCTACTCTACCATTCCAATCTTCCTCAGTCTTCCTCTGAGTATACTTCCTATACTTTCACTGAGATGCTTCCTCTGGAGTATACCAAGGCAGTTCTGGCATTCCAAACTTCATTTAGTGTAGGCTGCCTTTCAGTGCACATCTCATTCAACCAATCATTAGAGCCTTTCTAACTTCTCGAGCTGCAGCAACAGAGATCCAAGATCTCTGTTTAGCAAGCCCCCATTTCACTAAACTCAGACACATCCAACTCCATATTCCTCTCATCCAACTTCATATGCCTCTCACCATTGACCCACACCCAAGATATCCATCCGCACACATATTAAGATCTCTGTCTGTAAAAACTAGAAAAATCATGTAGTTCTTTTAAAGTGTCGTGCACCTCCTTTTGGAGGTCACAGTTTGGGCTTCATCTTTTGGGATCTGCTGAGACTTAAGCCTAACAATATACCTAGAAGCAAAGAGGGATGGTGAGGGTAGGTCTTGAGGAGAATCTGCATTGTCCTGCAAAGCAATTATCTCAGGGGAGGCCATTACAGATTCCTCAGGCAAAGTGTGGTTCAGAGAGGGATGGAAAGGTTGTTTTTACTGGCAAAGAAGACTCATCAGAATTGAGGGGTTCTATTCTTTCAGTTTCATCAGGATCTTTCCATGTGTCCACATTCTAATTTTCAAGATCCCATTTCATTCCTATTAATACCCTTGGTTTAACAGCAGACACCATGCAAAGTTGGGATTTCAACTTACATTACGATTCAATCACTCACAGGATGACACTCTGGATCTGATTTTCAGAAATCTCAGTTGTGCAGCTATGGGAGCTAAGATTTTCTTTCAGGGCAGATACAGAAGTGTTCAGGTCACTATGGGACACCCTGAACTCATCCCTTCCTTTCCATACTTTACCTAGTGTAGTTAGAGCAGCCAGCCAATCTCATTACCTATTAGTGTGTCAAAAATGTTATTAGGGGAAAAAAAAAAAACGTTATTAGGTATCAAACGCACGGTCACGCAGAGCCTTTTACACATATTTGATCATGAGCATCCCATGATGATATTTTATATATCACCACTGCCACATCACCAGTGGCATTCGAAATAAGGGTTATCAGTCACTTTAAATCTAACCAGATTATATTTCAAAATGTGGAGAATTCCGAAACTCATCTTCCCTCAGTACAAAAAGAGAATGAAAGAGGAAGGGGAACAGGGAGCTAGAAGGGGAGGCAGAGAGGGGCAGAGAAACTTGGCGGGGGTGGGGGGAGAGAAAGGGAAGGGACCATATTTTGGAAAGACTGTTGAAGGCACTGTCCTGTGGGCTTAGTTGTGTCTGACTCTGCAACTCCATGGACTGTAGCCTGCCAGGTTCCTCTGTCCATGGAATTTTCCAGGCATGAATACTGGAGTGGGCTGCCATTTCCTTCTCCAATGATTGAAGACACTATAACTGCATAAATCTAGGACTGTCACGGGAAGATGGACCTGACATTCTCAGACCACAAAGCACTGCTCTGAAACACTGTGACCACGCTGCTTTCAGCAGAACCAAAAATTTCACTGTACACCCCACGCCTTCCCACACAGAAAAATAAGGCTATCCATAACAACCCAAGAAAAAAGAGAATAGGGCATCCAGTAATAACAGGCTGCTATTCAAAAGAAACACTTGGAAGACAGAAAATAATTCTTGGAAATTAAAAATATGATAACAGAAATTAAAGGTAGGAAGATAAAATTCAAGAAACGAAAGCAGAACAGAGACTGCTTCAAGACGGAACAGCAGAAGGAAATGTGCTCACTTTCTCCTGCAAGGACATCAAAGTCGCAACCAGCTGTTGAACAACCATCAACAGGAGGATACAGGAACCTCCAAAAAAGACGCCCCACGTTTAAGGGCAAAGGGGACAGGCTGCCCCAAGACTGGGGCAGACAGACTCCACTCTTGGGAGGGCGCAAACAAGGCCCTGCGTGTACCAGGACCCAGGGGAATGGAGCAGTGACTGGAACCTCCAAAAAAGACGCCCCACGTCCAAGGGCAAAGGGGACAGGCTGCCCCAAGACTGGGGCAGACAGACTCCACTCTTGGGGGGGCGCAAACAAGACCCTGCATGTACCAGGACCCAGGGCAATGGAGCAGCGACCCCACAAGAGACTGGGCCAGACGGAGCTCTGAGCGTCTGAGGGCCTCCTGTGGAGGCGTGGCTGCACAGTGGCCTGCCGCAGGGACGGGGCATCGGCAGCAGCAGCCCCGGGAGGTGTGCGCTGGTCTAAGTCCTCTCACAGGTAGCCCTGAGCCCTACCTTAGAAGCTGCAGGCCCAACACTGGGTCACCTCAGGCCAAACAACTAAAAGGGAGCGAGTGCAGTTCCTTCCATCAGCGGACAACTGGATTAAAGATTTACGGAACACAGCATGGCCTTGTCACCAGAGCAAGACCCAGTTTTCCCCACAGCCAGTCCTTCCCATCTAAAAGCTTGCACAAGCCTCATCCTCATTCACCAGAGGGCAGACACGAGAAGCAAGAACGACAATCCCACAGCCTCCAGAAACCAGTCACAGACAGCCAAGCAAAGTGAAAAGAAACAGGGTCACGCCCCAGGTAAAGGGGCGAGGTAGACTGTCAGAGAGACAACCAAACGAAGCAGGAACAGGCAGCCTTCTTACTCCCTTCGTACCGGTCTTCTGGGATTTCTCAGTTGCGAGACACTGCGGCAGAGACTACTCACGATCCCTGTTGCACACTCTCCTGTTTTTCCTTTGATAGTGAAACATCTGAGCAACCTCTCACAACCACCCAGCTTCTCTGTTCCCAAGTGTGGCTATGAGATCAAGTCCTGCCCGGAGGATGTGAGCAGAACTGATAAGGGCGATTCTGGGGTCATCTTCCTAAAGGCACGGCTATACACCCTGGGCTCCCTCTCTGTTCCCCCTTCCCACTGGCTGGGAATGATCGATGCCACCAACCTCTGATGTAGTAATGGTGCCACGTGATAAGATAGGAGCATGTTCTCATCAATATGCAGCCCAAAGTGACGGCGTAAAGCAGAGCTTTATATCTGCCTGGGATACCTACCTTCCTTTGGACCATTATATTAAACTAGCTTTTATCAACCACAATATTTTTGGATCTCTGTTATAGTGGCTTGTTAGTCTGAAATCCAAACAACGACCTTTACTAGCTTTCCTGTTGAATTGTCTTTTTCTCATTTGGCCTTTAACTAACTAGATGTCAATCTTTTGTTGGGATACGGGTAGGTATCACAAGAACTTTCTTCCAGCCTTAGGGTCATCCTTTCACTTTGTCTTTTGTCAAAAGAAGATGTACAAACCACCCAATTGTTCTCCAAAAGTATACCAATTGTCATTTTGATTACATTCTTTGCAGCCAAAGATGGAGAAGCTCCATACAATCAATAAAAACAAGACCTGGAGCTGACTGTGGCTCAGATCATGAGCTCCTTATGGAAAAATTCAGGCTTAAATGAAGAAAGTAGGGGATACCACTAGGTCATTCCAGGATGACCTAAATCAAATCCTTTATGATTACACAGTTGAGGTGACAAATAGATTCAAGGGATTAGATCTTGTAGAAAGAGTGCCTGAAAATTATGGATGGCGATTTGGAACACTGTACAGGAGGCAGTGACCAAAACCATCCCCAAGAAAACAAACGTAAGAAGGCAAAGTGATAATCTAAAGAGGCTTTATAAATAGCTGAGGAAAGAAGAGAAACAAGAAAGGGAAAGTCATGCCCAATGAATGCAGACTTCCAGAAAATAGTTAAGGAGAGATAAGAAGCCCTTCTTAAATGAGAAATGCAAAGAAATAGAGGAAAACACAAGAAAAGGGGCGATATCAAGGGAACATTTCATGCAAGAACGGGCACGATAAAGGACAGAAACAGTAAGGACCTAACAGAAACAGGAGATGTTAAGAAGTGGCAACAATACACAGAAGAACTACACCAAAAAGTTCTTAATGACCCAGATAATCACGATGGTGTGGTCACTCACCGAGAGCTGGACATCCTGGAGTGTGAAGTGAAGTGGGTCTTAGGAAGCATTACTCTGAACAAAACTAGTAGAGCTGATGGAATTTCAGCTGAGTTATTTAAAATCCTAAAGGACGATGCTGTTGAAGTGCTGCACTCAGTATGTCAGCAAATCATTTAGAAAACTCAGCAATGACCACAGGACTGGAAAAGGTCAGTTTTCTTTCCAATCCCAAAGAAGGGCAATGCCAAAGAATGTTCAAACTACTCTACAACTGCACTCATTTCACATGCTGGCAAGGTTATGCTCAAAATCCTTCAAGTCAGGCTTCAGCAGTACATGAACTGAGAACTTCTACATGTACAAGCTGGGTTTTGAAGAGGCAGAGGAATCAGAGATCAAGCTGCCACCATTTGCTGGATCATGGAGAAAGCAAGCGAGTTCCAGAAGAGCATCTACTTCTGCTTCATTAACTACACTAAATCCTTTGACTGTGTAGATCACAACAAACTGTGGAAATTTTTCAAAGAGATGGGAATACCAGACCACTTTACCTGTCTCCTGAGAAACCTTTATGTAGATCAAGAGGCAACAGACATAGACAATGGACTAGTTCAAAATTGGAAGAGGAGTACGACAAGGCTGTACTGTGTCACTCTGTTTATTTAATTTATATGCAGAGTACATCATGTGAAATGCCAGGCTGAATAAATCACAAGCTGGAATCCAGATTGCTGGGAGAAATATCAACAACCTCAGATATGGAGATGATACCACTCTACTGGCAGAAAGCAGAGAGGATCTAAAGAGCCTCTTGATGAGGGTGAAAGAGGAGAGTGAAAAGTTGGCTTGAAATTCAACATTCAAAAAACTAAGATTATCACATCCTGTCCCATTACTTCACGGCAAACAGAAGAGGAAAAAGTGGAAGCAGTGTCAGATTTTACTTTCTTGGGCTCCAGAATCACTGTGGACAGCAACTGCAGCCATGAAGTTAAAAGGTGCTTGCCCCTTAGAAGGAAAGCTATGACAAACCTAGATAGCATATTAAAAAGCAGAGACATCACTTTGCCAACAAAGGTCCACATAGTCAAGCTGTGATTTTTCCAGTAGTTATGTACAGATGTGAGAACTGGACCATAAAGAAGGTTGCCCATGTGTGTGCTAAGTTGCTTCAGTTGTGTCCGACTGTTTGCAACCCTATGTGACCCTGTCAGGCTCCTCTGTCCATGGGCTTCTCCAGGTAGGAATCCTGGAGTGGGTTGCTATGCCCTCCTCCAGTGAATCTTCCCGACTCAGAGATCGAACACGTGTTTCTTATGTCTCCTACACTGGCAGGTTGGTTCTTCACCACTAGTGCCACCTGGGAAGCCTAAAGAAGGCTAAGTGAAAAAGTGTTAAGTCGCTCAGTCGTGTCTGACTCTTTGCAATCCCATGGACTGTAGCCTGCCAGGATCCTCTGTCCATGGAATTCTCCAGGCATGAATACTGGAGTGGGTAGCCATTCCCTTCTCCGGGGGAGCCTCCCAACCCAGGGATTAAACCTGGGTTTCCCACATTACAGGCAGATTCTTTACCTTCTGAACCACCAGGGAAGTGCTGAAGAATTGATGCTTTTGAACTGTGATGATGGAAAAGACTCTTGTGAGTCAGTCCCTTGGACTGTAAGGAGATCCAACCAGTCAATCCTAAAGGAAATCAACCCTGAATATTCACTGGAAGGACTGCTGCTGAAGCTGAAGCTCCAACACTTTGGCCACCTGATACAAAGAGCCGAGTCACTGGAAAAGACCCTGATGTTGGGAAAGATTGAGGGCAAGAGGAGAATGGGGCGGCAGAGGATGAGACAGACAGATAGCATCACCAACTCAATACACATGAATTTAAGCAGTCTCTGCAAGAGAGTGGAGGACAGAGGAGCCTTGCCTGCTACAGTCCATGGGGTCGCAAAGAGTAAGACATTACTTAGCAACAGAAGAACAACAAAATTCTTACTTTTAGTTGTTACTAACCTAATCATTAAAACCTAGATTTCCATTAGTTTAGTGTACATTTCTTTGACTTCCAATGTAGATGAACATTCCTCTAAATCTCTGATCTCAATGTTCTGTTATATGTTGAAGCTGTTTAATAGGTGTCTCTATTTCCTACAGGACTGTTGTGTTAGTCTACAAAGGTTCCTGCTGTAACAAACAACTCCCAGAATCTTTAGGGCCCAGCCCCAGCAAAGGACTATCGCCTGTTGACACTGCAGTCCAATTAAGGGCTCAGATCAGGGTTCTGCTCTGGGAAACCACTTGGGGCCCTAAACTCTATCTAACTAATGTTCCTATCCTAGCACCTTCCAGTCCTGGAGGATTCCACCAGATAAAGGGGAAGACAGTCTTAGATTGGGTAGGAGAGCTTTTAGAGTCTAGGCCTGCAAGTGACCAACGTCACTTCTGTTACAACTGAGTCACATAACTCCTGAACTGCAGGAAGAGTGGAAAAATGTCTAGCCTTGTTCCCACAGGAAAGCTCACAGAGGTCTGATGATGTTACATCTCATTCACCATAAGCACCTCCTCTTAAGAATAAGAAGCAGGGCCCAGTTCCCTGTAGCTCTAGCACAAAGCCCTTTACCACACAGGGCTTAGAAATAGCAACAGGTGGTGACTGCAGAGTGTGGCCGCTCAGAAGCAACGGGCTCACAAACAGGGATCATGCACCCCTGGTCTGAGAGATGGAGGACCCACACTCAGGGTCCATCATGAGACTGTCACCGCATCCTGAGCTCTCAAGCAGCCATTCCAGACACCAGGGAGGGAGAGGTTACTCCTACTAGACTCAAAGATCCAGGATATATTTTACAGGTCGTATAGTTAGCACAGCACTTCTCAAAGTGTGGCCTTTGAGACCCTCCAAAGCAGTCTGGGAGGCCACAATCACTTCATACAATCCCACAATGCTGTGCAGCTTTTTACTCTCATTCCCTCACAAGTGTAGAGCGGCGTTTCCAGAGACGTGTGATATCACAGCAGACTGAGTGCAGAAGCAAGCATGAGAATTCAGCTGTTTAATAGTAAGCTTTACTTTAAAGAGAGGTGCAAAAAATCTTAAACACTGACACTCCTCTCACTACACATTTTACTTTATAAGTTATTTTTCATTAAAAAAAAAAAAAAGTTATGCATGTTACTAGAAGCCTGGCATGCTGCAGTCCATGGGGTTGCAAAGAGTCAGACATGACTGAGCAGCTGAACTGAACTGAGGAGATGGATTTATCATTGTACTTTTTAAGTGAATAATTATTTAATGCCTTAGTTTTTTTAAAAATATGGTACATATTGGTATATACAACCCAAATAAACAAAAGTTCTTTGGGTACTCAATTTTTAAGGAGGATGAGATGGTCCCCAAGACTGAAGGTTTCAGAGTGGTCTGGTGCAGTGGCTAAGATGGCAGTTTCTGAAGCCAAAATGCTTTTAGCTCAAACCTTGCTGCTATACAGGTAAGAAAAAGAAATCAAGATAAACTATGCTAACAAACTTAGTGTGCGTGACCTTGAACAAATTACTTGGCCTCTCAGCCTCAGTTTCCCTGTGGACAAAATGAGGAACAACATGCTCCTCTTGGCGTGTGTGGTGACTGAATGAGGTAATCCCCATAAATACTTAAAACTGTGCTCGGCACATACTGCACACGCAGTGAACGCTGGCCCTCATTTATTTGTATGCCCACAGCAGTCAGCCCGGCGCAACTGTCCAGAACAGGAGTACAGCTTGTGTTTTCAGAAGTTGAATGTGAAATAAACAGAAAAGATACCATACCACAGCCGTTCCAAGGTCAGGTCAGGATCACAGTGTCCGCTTACCTGTCAGCCACATCCAGGTCAGATTCCATCTTGTCCAGGCCTCTGGAGATACTGTCGAGTTGCTCGCCCTGATGGTGGAGGACTCTGGCTGTGTCTTCCAGACGCTTCTGGGTACAGGCCATCAGACCAGTCAGCTCCTTCCCCTTGGTCATGGAGGAGGAGGATGCCTCAGCGGCAGCTCCTGACTGAGACAACAGCAGCTCTCTCCAGAAGTGCTCGATGACGCTGAAAACGGCATTTCGACTAGGCTGCAAGGAACTGAACCAGTGCTTGTTGTGGTCCCTCTCCAGGATGGTAATGGAACTGAAGATAAAATGAGAAGCTTCTTTCTTGATCTCAGTTATACTAGAAAGGGGGAAGTTGACAAGAACCTCTCCAGTTTTATCAGTCATAAACTTTAGTGAGAGAGAAGTCAATGAAAGCCTTCCGGGGACCCATCGCTTTTCGAGCTCTAAATAGTAGGAGCATGGCCAGGTTTGGACGCAGGTGTCTCTGCTCATCGGGCTCCTAGGTCGGTTTGCACCACAGCCAAGGTCGCCCTGCCTCTGAAGGAAAGGGCACACGTTAGTGGGCGGACGAGCCTGAAACAGGACTTGGACACTTGGACCAGAGACAGCAGGACACCGACACTGAGGGTGTGATCTGGGCTCTGAGCCCACGGGAGATGCCAGCACGGGGCCAGGTCCGCACCTACAAGGACTCTCACACCACCTGTGACAGGCAGGATGAAGACTGCACCCGACTCGGAAGAGAAGTAAGGGCTGGGGCCAGACCTGTACTTGTCCCAGAGCACCACGGGCCCCAGGAGCTCTGCACCACAGCACCCTCAGTGCTCACCCGTAGCTAGATGTGACCGAGGGAGGGAAATCACTGGAAATGACCGCCCAAGGATTCTTCCCAGGAACACCGCTCTGGCTGTGATGGCCCCTACCACTATACATTCTACAAGTTTTTAAACCAACACTCTTCTTTTGACATTTTTATAAGTTTACTTAGTTTCATACAGAAAATAATCCTACAAACTTTTCCATTTGTGTAATCCCAAATAATTTTATAGAGTTCCATATAATTATATATACATATTTATATATAGTTTTATATAGTTATAGGTAACAAAGGTATACTATTCATATCTACAGTTTGCATTTACCAATGCATTTTTTTCTTTTTTTGGACACGCTGCACAGCTTGTGGGATCTTAGTTCTCCAACCAGGGACTGAACTCAGCATTGAGAGTGTAGAGTCCTACCCACTGGACCAACAGGGAATTCATTACCAAAGCATTTAAAAGTCATGAATGACAGATCTGAAACAGCCTTTGTAGAACACTCAATCCGACCCTCTCATCATATAGATAAAGAATATAAGGCCAAGAAAGGATGAAGACTTTCTACAGGGTCAAACCACAAGTTTTAAGTCCCCTAACATACTATGCTGGGCTGCAAGTAGAAAAGAAACAACATCATCCTTGGTTCACAGAGCTTAAGAGTCCATTGGAATTCTATAAACTTCCTCACTGAGTTACATTCTAAAGACTCAAGACTCTTCAAAGTAATTACTGTACTACATGCCACATCACACAACACAAGGCTGGAGAGCAAAAAAGGGAGCAGCTGCACCTGAAGAACTTGCACTGACTTGAGAATCCCAATCGTAAGGAAGAAAGTGGCTCGAGATTCAGAAGAGCATCATCAACTATGAAGTCAGTTAATGCGGGAAAACAAAACACCCAAAGCTCATAGGTTACAGGCAAAAAGAGATGTAAAGGAGTCTTAATTGGACCATCAGTTCAGTTCAGTCGCTCAGTCGTGTCTGACTCTTTGCAACCCCATGAATCACTACAGTGGCATCTAACTGGTCTCCTGCATTTGGTGCTCCAAACCACCACCTGCTGCTGCTGGAACCTTCTTTCCAGAGTAAGAGAGGCCTTACCCATCCTCGGCCTCTCCTCCCCTCTTTCTACTTCGTGGGGCCGTACAGAACTCAGGCACACTTTCAGTACATGTAAACGGTAGGATGGCCGCTTGTTATTAGTCAAAAACAATAAGCTAGCAGTCAGCAAGCTCTCAAAGGGCAATGGTCATATTTTACTCATAATCCTAACTCAGGAAATACTTTGTGACTGAATGAGTGCAACAGATACTCAAGGTTTATGGTATCTGTCCAGCTGTGACCCTCAGCATAGTTGTGGTCAGTGCTCAGGCTGGCCTCACCCTACTGCTTAATACTCTCCATACAAGGTGTGGACATTACTGAGAGGTAATTCTTCATGGTGTTTCTCCATATATTATATCAAAAACTGGTATGAAATTTTATGTCATGAAAACTGTCCAAGAATATCTTCCTGTGAACTGTGGATAGTATCTTCCTCCTGGCTGAGAGATTTGTTTCTTGACCAGGATAGTAAGTTAGTGTCCCCTTTGAGGCAAGGGTTAGACAGGTTTGCTAGCAGTCCCCTCATAAGTTATGACACAAACCCATGGAATGTGCAGCATCCACTTGGGCCTTAGAATTTAGGGGGCAAAAGGGGCAGATGTACACAAGAATCCTGCTGTGCTACACACAACAGGTCCTTTCTCTCTGACCAAGAGCCGCCTGTCTTCTTCCACATCTGCAAAACTAAGGCAGGTCCACTCTTAAACCTATAAGAAAGTTTCAGATCCTTCAAGATTCCCGGCAGTGATGTGCACCACAAGAGCATTCTAACTTTGGGGTACCGGTTCTTCATACCAGAATCTCTATTAAAACCAAGTATTTAGGAAGTAAACTCCACAAATCAACTCTATCAACTCATAACACCCTAAGATGTTTCTATTTGACTTAAGGGAATCAAGACCTTCCCCAAACTTTAATTCATTTTAAAAATAATTACACATAAAGCTCAAAAACAGGAGTCAGAATGGTAGTTATAACCAGGGAGAAGAGCGGCCCTGAGGAGGACTCTGTGATACTGGTAATGTTCTGTTTCTCGCCCTGGGTGTTTTCATTTTGTGATAATTCAAGATGTGTGCTATTTCTGTTCTTATGATTTGCTTATTTTTCTGCATTAACACTTCAGTGAAGGATTTACTAAATATTTACTAATAAAATAAAATTTCATTAAAACTTAATAATAAATGTACGTACACATGAGAGATGTACCAAAACTAAATTTCAGCTGGGTACCACAATTTCAAAAACGCCTGAAATCACTGCCTTGGGCAGCAGAGCATCTGGAAGACTACAACACAAGCCTCTCAGACAGACAGCAGCCGGTGTGCCCACCATCTGCGGATGACCCCTCCTGTGTGTGACATGGCCCTCCTGCATCCACTTCCTGATCTGGAAATGGAGGTAACTGCACCCATCTCACACTGCAGTGGTGAGGCTTAGCTGAGCCGATACGTGAAAGCTGCTGACAAGAGTACTTGGCACCTAATATATGCTATAAGTGTGATTATGGATACCACGGAGTATCTACAGAATTCACTCAGTTCATCTATTAGGTGTGAACAATCTACAGCTTTCTCTTGATCCCATTTCTTTAATGACCGTGAAAACACCACTCTGCTCAGAATCTGTTGTTTGGTCTCATTAGTCTTCACCATCTGATCAGAGCTGGGAACAGACAGCACCTGAGCAGAAAAACAACCATGACAGTGAAAAGGAGAAGGAAGAGAGAAGAACATGCGCAGCACACACAAAGTTAAGGCGCCAAAACAGCTTGATTCCATTACGAGAGAAATAAACTTACCTATGTTAATCAAACTGAAGCACTTTCCAAATATATTCTAGAACTTCTCTTAATCACAACAGCAAGGGCTTGCCCAAACTTCCCAAATACGCGTATGTGCCAATCAAGCCCTGTTACAACTACAAAGCAGTCCAGTTTACTAGCTCTGCTAATTACTAACACCTGCAATTAGGACAAGCCTAGAAGAAAGCTGCCACACTAAGGATGAGAATTTTGTCATCACTACAAAATAAGACATGGCACTTGGAAGTAATAAACATAAAGGTATCAGGGCTGGAGGGATCACAGAGATCATCTCCAATTCACTTCATTCAACAAATGAATGAGCACAGTCCCATCATGGCAAAAGCTCTAAAAGTCCACTGATACGAAGTTCCTGGAGGTCCAGTAGTTAAGAATCCGCCTGCCAATGCAGGACACACAGGTTCGATCCCTGGTCTGGGAAGATCCCACATGCCACGAGCAACTAAGCCCATGCACCACAACTACTGTGTGCCTGGAGCCCATGCTCTGCAGCAAGAGAAGCCACTGCTATGAGAAGCCTGTGCACTGCAAGGAAGAGTAGCCCCCACCCCCCAAATCACAACTAAGAAAGCCCACACACAGCAAGAAGACTCAGTTTAGCCAAAAATAAATAAATAATTTTTTAAAAAATTGAAAGTCCACTGATGGCTTTCAGGAGTATTAGCATCTTCAAGAGTTTTCTCTGAGTGTCAATTCTGAGAAAGCAATAGCCTTAGGATCTACATATTTAAGGAGACATGAACCCAAGAATCCATCTTCTTAGCCAACATGATGATGAATGCCAGACCAACTCTAAAAACACACTGAACAAACAAACAACCTCATACTCCCAACTTGGCAGGGCTCTGTAAATGATCCAGGAAATCCATGCTCTTATGTCACTGGAAAGCTAACGAAGATCTCCTCAGCTGTTTGAAACTCCTGACCTTCTGTACCAAAGACTGGTGTCATCTTCTTTGCAGGTTTTATCTGTGAGCTCCCTCCCGGCACACGCTGGGATTGCGGAGAAGCACAATGCAAGGGGCAGAGCAGTTGGGAGGGTGCCTTTCCTCTTAAACAGCGGTTCCCACTAGACAAAGGGAACTGCAAAGCCAAAGGGTCTTCATCAGACCTCGCTCCCTAGAAAGGACACTCACCCAAGCACTCTGAAACAGACATAAAACAGACTACAGAGCATCGCTTGACTGGGGCCTCTCACAGGACAGGGAAGCAAAGGAGGTGCAGACCTTCAGCCTGTTATGACTGACACATCTGCCGTCCTTCCTGGGTAGTAAGGACCCTGGCAAGCCACCTGCACAACCCGCTAGCACTGTCTTCCAGTGAGGCCACTGGGCAGTCATTCAGATGTGAATAAGAGAAAAGATTTTTACTCTGAGAATTAGGGGACAACTAACCCCAACAATTTAACCATGTTTTTCAGTATTTCCACATCCGAGACAAGGTGCCTCTGGCCTTCATCACTAGTGTGCTCACAGCTCTGGTCAGGCTCGCAGCTCGGACACTGGCAGGACCCTGGTCCTTCTGACTGAAAACAGCCTCCTGCCACTTGGCCACTCTGCCTGCCACCAACTCCAAGAGAGCTGATGAGGGGCCAGATCTTGTTTACTGCTCTTCCCCATACTTACGAGTTTGATTTAGCATGAAAACTGAATTCACATTAACAAATTACCTGACCTGAGCTGTCATTCCTGAGTATGTACTCTGGGAGGTATTCCTTGAACAATGAGATGCACAAATTCCCCGAAGAATTATTGAGTCTGGCATTGCAGCATTCAAGGAACCATGCTATAGTTCCAATGCCAGCTCCTTCACAAACTTTAGGACTGTGGAAAAGTTATTTCACCTTCTGGGTCTCTGTTAACCATTAAAATCACTAAAAGACCCAAGAACAACAGCAGCTCTAAACTATTCTAAAATTCAAAAAGAGAGAAAAGAGGAAAGAAAATTCAAGAGAACAAAAACACTTCTCTTTCCTGTAGTATACAGAAGAAATATGAGGAAAGTACTTAGGTTTGACGAACACCAAGGAAAAAGCAAAAGGAGAAACCTGTGGCCACAACTTTTCCTACAACAGATTTCCATGGCAGCCTTCCAATCAGACCAAAATAAATGACGATTAAGTGGAAGAGCCAAAGGAACAACATTCCCGTGTGCGCTAGAATGACCCCACAGACACCCCCCCCTTCCCCGCAGCTGAGGACTCGGACACCACACCTGTCGCTGGGCGTCTGCCTTTCCTCTCTCCATGCACAGTTTGTGGGAAGCAGTGGCCCCACTCCCTCAAAGACCAGGTTCTAGTTCTCTTGATCCCAACCTCCTCCCTCTCCAGCAGCAATAACTTCTCTGTCCCTTCACCACTAGGAGAGGGCATGCTTTTTTCCCCCTAAGGGCCAAGTAGTAAACATTTTAGGCTTTGTGAGCACATGGTCTCTGTTAAACTATTCTGCTGTTGCAGACTATAAGTAGCCAGACAATCCCCAAAGTACACTCACTGCTCCTCCAAGAGAGTCCCAATGCGTCCCTGTGCTTGGCCACCAGCCAGGAATCTCCCCCTCCAGACAGGCTCCTGTCCCCACTGCTCACGGACACTTCTCAGCCCAGGCCTCCAGGTGGCCACACATCTGTTCTAACTTCTGTGCAACACACCTGCCCACCTCCTGAGAGACATCATGTCTTAGATTCTTGGATACCATGCTCCCCTGGTCTCCCACCCGCTGGAGCCTATTTTCAGTCTGCTCTGCTGGTTCTTCCTCTTCTACCTCACTGCTAAATGCTGGAATCACCAGGTCACAACCTTGGTCCTCTTAATCAATACTCTGTTCTTAAGTGAATCAACACATTTTCATGGCATTAAATATACCTTCCAGCTGTTGCCTGGCAAACTTTCCTGTCCAGCCCAGACTCTCTTGAAACTTGAGTACTGCCTGGGCATTTCCACCTGACCATCTAATAGACATTTCCAACTTAGCAAGCCCCTCCATCTGCTCCTGCATTTCAGTGAAGGCAGTGCCAGGTGAGTTCTCGCAGATTCCCTCTTCCTTACCCCTCTCAATCCATCAGCAAGTCCTGGCAGCTGTATCTCACACCTGCCCTCTGCACTCCCCACCCCCACAGCCACACCACTAGGCAATGCTGTCACTACTCTCCTGGACAACTTCCCAACTGACCTCCATGTTTCATTCCGCCCCCACCACTCATTCTCTATCCGGCAGCCAATGTGACAACCATAAGACAAAATGAGAAAATGTCCGTCTTCTGCTGAAACCCTTCCCCGCATACCTTGAGTAAAGCCACCAGCTAAGTCAGGTAGGCTTCAGTAACTACAGCCACACCGCCCAGCCCATTCTGTCCCTCAGGGCTCCACACCTGCTGCTCTTAGGACTCTGAAAGGCCAACTCCACCTCACTCTCCAGGTCTCTGTCCCAGTGGCATTCTCGCCTCTTCACCAAGCACAGCACTCACGACAATCCCAAGAGCCTGTGAATGTGTTTACATGCTGACCAACTGGGTCAAAACACTGGCGAAGGCAAACACTACAAGGAGGGCGCCTTGGGGACAACACTGGTGCACCACAGGAACCCAGCGAATATGGCACGAGGGAACTACAAATCAGATGACGTGAGAACACCAGCTGTGTCCACTGGGGACGGTTTTCTTCTTTCTATATGCTAAATTAGGTCACCATTCTATGTCAAGTTCCCAGAGTCCTTATTTGGTCCTCGCCTGCTGTAAGCTGGAACCCACATCTCCAGTGAAAACGCAACACACCTGCTGACCATATGGAGAGAGCTGAATTAGGGAGGGGACGTCATGGCAAGGTACCTCAAGAGTGTCTGAGACTAATCCACACAGTGATGCTCTTGGGGAAGAAATGAGCGGTCACAGGGACTGAACTTACACACACTGCAGTTAGTATAATGGATCTCTTTTAGCACTTCCATCAGACCTGTGTCCTGGAGTAGACTCAGTATCAAGTAAACACCCTATTTTTAGTTAATTTCCAATGTAACAGACCAAGCAACATTTTACACACCTTCCAATAACTTCTGACCATAAGAAGGATTAGAGTCAGAACAGTGGGAACAGTGTCTGCAGGCACCAGCGGTCAGTCTTTTCCATTACCTTCACCTCCTGCTCCTCAGAGGCTCCCACTTTCAACCTGGGAGGTTTGGGGTGTTTCACTGCAATAACACAGCCTATTCACATGGCATGCACCATCTTCTTAACTTCTCAGAGCCGAGAACTAGGATTTTATGTTATTCCCATTGCATTTCCTACAAATGCTAACTTTTAAAATTCTCCTCCTGTTATTTTTCCTCTGGCCCTCTGTGGGGTGTGTCACTGGGATGTGATAAGGCAGGCCACGCTCCCAGAGCTGATTCAAGTCTCGGTGCGGCTCAGCAATGTGCATCCCCCAACAGCGCCCAGGTGATACCAGGGCTGTTGTCAAGGGGCCTCGGAGGAACACAGACCTGTGTTCCAGTCCCAATCCTGTTCTCAACAGCTATGTCAGAAACTCGTGCATAAATGGTGGTAACAGGGTTAACACTAGAGAGCCATCATACAACTAGAGAAAACACAGGACAAAATGCCTGGCCCAGGGCAAATGCTCAAGAAAGGAGACATTCTCTTCTACCCTGAGCTACTCGTTCAGTTGCCCCAACAATCCTGGGAAACATGGGGACCTGCTGGCCTAAAGCGTCCCCTTACTTATAAAACTTAGTCGCAACCACAGAGCTTCAGAAGCTGGAATTCTGGAATTCTTCCCAGGCAATGTCTATCTGAACTCCATATTTCCCTTATGACGCAAACTTTGAACCATATTTCCCAAATCTTTAGACAATTATGAACATTCTCCTTCCCATACTTTTCCTATTTGCCTTCCATGATCTGCACTTACCACAGCTAAAATCAAATAACTAAGGAACATCCAGTCAATATGTGGCAAAAAAAACTGACAACTGTTCATGCAAAAGGATAACATGCCTGGAAGGGTAATTCTGTATCAAGAAACAAAAAAATGCTCATCTCTGGATGGAATTAAGGGTGACTCTTTTTCTCCATTTTAACTTGCCAAGGCATTCTAACTTTCTGCCCAACACTGGCCCAATGAAAAATTTCACGGCTTGACCATGTGAGGTACAATAAGACAGGCTGGGCAAAGCGCACAGTGCCCAGAATCACACAACCCCTCACACTGCTCTGCTTGCCACAAACTCTCCACCACCTGTCCCATCTTACCCACGTTCTCAGCTCCCACTTTAGACCCCTCCTCCACCTGGACTTCAGGCTCTCCCTAGCTCACTTTCTTCCTAGTCCTCCCTTCTGCCTTACCCCACTTCTGGTCCCTGCTGTTCTCCTGCATAAGCTTTAAACCCCTTGGAAAGAGTCTCCACCCCCAAACCCCTCTCCAAAGCTCAGAGCCCCAGTATTCCCAGAGTCTCCCTTATGCCACCTATAAGGATAAACAAGATTACATCTTCACTGTTCAATAAAGGGGAAGGAGCTGCCCCTTCTCTACCCTTTGAGTGTTTCTTTTCGTCAGGAATGAAACAAACTCAGTGTTCAGATTTTACAGGGCACAGTCACCACCTGCTGACTCAGAACTGTAAATAAACAGGGACCTCCAGAACCCAGGCAGGAGTCTCTTGTCAAGCACAGACTACACAGGTGCATCTATTTTTTTCCTCAACGCGATAATAGAGGTCTTCACAATTCTTTCTCTGCTTTTTGCATGTGAAATGTGTGAAGTTCTGCCCAACTCTACTCTCTTGCAGATGCCTCAAATGTATGTAATCTGCTCACACAGTAATGAAACTGTTTTCTTCTCTTCCATACTGATGCGGGTAGATTTGAGTTGGAAGGACATGTATTTCTCCAACATGCTGAGACCTGGATATGTCATCCCCACTCAAGTCCCCCTTTTTTGTCCCTCATTTCAGGTCTGCTGGTATGCACAGCCTCGTATCTCCACACTTGAACCCCCACACCTTCACTTCAGACCCTCGCTATTCCCCCAGCATCCCCTCCAGGTTCCAACCACCCCCTCCAGGTCCCATCATCCTATCTTGGTCTACACATCCCCTCCATGTTCCCAGTATCGCCCTAGGCCCTCCAGCACTCCCCTAACCCCCAGAATCCCCACCGGCAAACTACAGCATTCCTTCCAAGTCCCCATCATCTCCCTAGGCCTCCACCATCTCCCTAGCCAAGGCCTCTCCATCCCCTCCAGGTCCCCAGCATCCCTTAAAGACCCCCAGCATCCCTCAGATCCCACCTTTGGCCCTTGTACCTCTTTGCTGGCCCTGCCCACATCCCACCAACCTTCCGCAGCCCTTGAAGATTGAGGAAGGAAAGAAGAGGAGTCCTTACCTCACTGGTAGCGTCAGGAGGGATTATGCAGGAAGGGCACAAGCCCAGCTGCAGACTGGAGACACCGCTTACCTGAGTCGCTGGGAAGACGAGAAAACGGCGAGGCTCGGGGCCGGGCACCGTTCGACAACCTTTGAAGCCCTGCGGTGCCCGAAGCTGGGTCGAAGCCGCTGCAGGCCGTGCCAGTACCGGATGCGGGCCGCAGCATGAAGCGAGCATGCGCGCAAGGCCTGGCTCGCCGTGTTTCAGGCTCCGGCAGGAACTCCGAGTGAGGACTCTTGGTTCCGCCTGACTGCTCTGGGACTACCGCGGGCTTTGCTGTCCGTACCTCTCGGGTTTCTCTCTGGCCGGCTGTGGGCTGTGAGCCACGGACCCCCAGAGCGTTTACCCCGGAAGCAGTTTTAGCAAACACTTCCTTTTTCTGCTCCCAGTTTAAAGAGCAGAGACTTGGGATGCGCAAGTGGGATTCCGGACTTCCGCCCTTCGCGGGTCCGCGGCCGGGAGGCTTCGCCGCTCTTTCCATCGTCCGCCCCAGCCCCTCTGTCCCCGCTGCCCCTTCGACATCCCCCGAGCCCCGCCCCGTCCCCAGCAGCCCTGCAGACTCTCCGTCCTCGCGCGGCAGGCGTCCAGCCCAGGTTACGCTGCACCCCACGGACGCAGAACCTGGCCCGGGATGGACAGGGAGACGCGCGTGTTCGCCGAGAGCCACTTCAGAGGCCTCGAGGGGCGTCTCCCCAGCAGGGCTTGTCTGAAACTGGATCGTGTGGACTTCATCGAGAAGCCGGACTCCTTTTCCTACGCCGAGTTTTTCAAGGGCTACCTGCTCCCCAACTTGCCCTGTGTTTTTTCCAGCGCCTTCACCGAGGACTGGGGCAGCAGGAGGCTCTGGGTGACACCCAGCGGAAAGCCCAACTTCGATTATCTGCTTCAGAACTATGGTAAGGACTGGGCAGGAACACCCCGGAGTGCAAGCACAGGCCTTGACTCTGACCTAAGTCAGACTGTGAGGGCGCAGATGAGGAGAGCCACAGAGGGCTTGAGGGAGGCAGGCCATGAGAAGAATTCAGTGGAGACGGTGTAGCAGTGAATTGGAGGGCGGACAGGGTCAGGGAGGATGGACAGGCTGGAGGACTCTCAGAAAAGTCTTGGGCCTGACCCTTTCCTTTCAGGAGACGTGGTTGTACCTGTTGCAAACTGTGGGGTCCAGGAATACAACTCCAACCCCAAAGAACACATGCCCCTCAGAGACTACATCAGCTACTGGAAAGAGTACATTCAGGGAAACTACTCCTCTTCACGGGGCTGTTTATATCTCAAAGACTGGCATCTGTGCAGGTAAAGGGGCCCGGAATACTGGCCACAGCACTGCTTCTCAGTTCTGAGTGAGCCCTGGCTGCACACAGAGGAACTGGGCTTTAACCCATTTAGGAATTTCATGTGATCTCTTCAACCTGGTTGAAAGTGTTGTTATTTCCAGTCACGGCCATCTCACTATGCCGTCACAGGCTTGGCTGCTGTGAAGAATGGGCCCGACAGAGGTGCATATGGCTGTGGTTACCCACCTCTTCGTTGTCAGTTTTGCCCAGAACCTTCCTTGTCAACTTCACCTTCATCTAACTGGCAGCACCCAGCCTTAGCCTGTCCTCTCAGGTGCCCCTGGGACCAGCCTCCCGTGTTCAATCCTTCTCCAGGTCAGGCCTCTTGTCATTCACCTTGTTTGCTGCCAATCTCCAGACTACCCTGCCTCAGGTCCTTCACTCCACTGCTAGGCTCACTAAAGTCCAAATGAGCTTTCCAGCGGGACTGTGTCCCTCCCATTTAAAAATCCCCATCACTGACGAGCAATGGCAACTGTTTAATGAGGCCTTCCAAGGTCTGTCCCCACCCACCGCACACTTCTTCCACCTGGAAAGCTTGAAGGATGTTGTCCTGAGAAACATCTCGCTCATTTGGGCAACCCCACCCCTTCTGTGGTGTTCCCATTCTCTGACATGGTCCTCGGGTTTTGTAGCCATTTCTCCTGCCAGGGTTTTGCTTTTCACAAGCAGAGAAGAGGTCCTACCCAGACCCCCACTCTCTGGCACAGGGCCTTGGCACAGAGTAGGTGCTCATTTAATAAATGACTGAATGATTGAGTTCTTGTTTCACTGACGCAGGAATTAAGACTCCAAAAAAAAAAAAAGTGAATTCAGGCCCTTGTGATTCCCAAGAGCAAGCCAAGAGAACATAAAAGGCATCAGCAGCATCCTGCTCACAGCTTGCCTTGTTACTACCTGCCACACAGTTTCCTACCTGGCAGACAGAAGCTAAGATGCAACCAAACTCTGGCCTTGGCCTCAGGGGTTCATATTCCAGCAGCCCAGATGGACTCACAGACTCAGACGCTCATGTCCTGTGAGTTTGTGCTTCAGATAAGCAATGAGTGGTCTTTACGTACTTATCCTAGAACCTTGTTCACTGTTTATTTGAAATTCAGTTTTGACAGAGTGTCTTGCATTTTCCTGGGCAACCCAAAAATAAAAAGACCAGAGGAAGACCTGCATCAGGTAGGCAGGGGTAGCCACAGGGGAGATAATATCTGAGCAGGGTTTTGAAGGGTGAGCAGGTGTCTGTTAGTGTACGGAGGAATCTGCGTGGTGTTGGGGAAACTACCAGTGGTTTGGTACCCTAGCATGGCCTCTGACCGACAGTGTTGTATGATTGTAGATAAACGTGCACTCTCCCTCCGGCTGGTTTAGAATGTTCCTGTATTTGGGATCCCATTGGTTGGGTTGTGGAAGTGAACCAGGAGAGTGAGGGACTGAGAGACAAGGCAAAAAGGACCTTGGTGTAGCTGGGCTGTCCTCATGTCTGGGCTTATGGCTTTAAATCTGCTTGATAGTCAGGGTCACTGGTGTGGGTAAAAAAGTGGAAGCTCCCAAATTCAGGAAGCCATCATGATGCAAATGACACATTTATAACCCCATCTCAGCCAGAGGCTGAAATCCTGGAATGGGTGTGGAAGAGGCCCTAAACATCTAGGTCACTACCTGTGCAAGTTGTCTAGGTTCTGTCATAGCACCCCAAAGCCATTTTATCTGCTTACATCTCTGGTTCAGTCATTTGGGCAGGGATCAGCTAGGGTCACTCAGGGCTGTAGTCATCTGGTGGCTGGGCTGTGGCTGGATGGTCTGAGGTGGCTCCAGTCCTGGTGGTTGGTGCTGACTCCAGAAGGTGGGTCAGGGTCATTCACATAATTTCAAAACTCTCATGATATTTCATGCACTCAGGATGTGGGTGCTGGGAGGTTGGCTTGTAGCCACTTATGCTGCAGCTTCATGCCACTTTCTAAAGGGACTTCTCGGCAGAAGGCGTGTTCACCCTGCCCATATACTTCTCATCTGACTGGCTCAACGAGTACTGGGATGCCCTAGACGTGGATGACTACCGCTTCGTTTACATGGGGCCCACCGGCACTTGGTAACTGCCTGTCTGCTCCCATCCACCATTCTATACCCCTGTCCCTGGTCACTCTCCTGAACCTTCCTGTTGGTCTGTTGGCTCTTGCCCAAAGCCTCTCAGAGATCCCTGTTAGCCAAATGGAAAGAGCTCCTGCACCTCCTTTGTGATGTTCTGGGGTTGGGGAGGTTTGGCCCTCCCACCTGGCTCACAGGCCAGGTGTGAGAACTATGGACCACTGAGGCCTCTGAGCCTGGCCAGTCTATTCAGAAGAAGCATAGCCCACACCTGAGCCACATGGCACCAACAGGAGCTCTTGCGCAGGTCGCCGTTCCATGCCGACATTTTCCGATCCTTCAGCTGGTCCGTCAACATCTGCGGGAGGAAAAAGTGGTTCTTCTTCCCACCAGGGCAAGAAGAAGCCCTGCGGGATTGCCATGGTGGCCTGCCCTACGACGTGACCTCCCCCACCCTCCTGGATAGCCGCCTACACCCCATGCGAGATGGCTGTGGCCCACCACTGGAGGTCACACAGGAGGCAGGCGAAATGGTGTTTGTGCCCAGTGGGTGGCACCACCAAGTCCACAACCTGGTAGGATGGCACTCCATACCCCACGACCTATGGCCCGGACAGGTCAGGGAAACAGGCCACGGTACTACACTGGGCTGACTCTTACCCCCACTCAGTTGGGCACTCTGGCCTGCCCAGCAGCTCTCCTTGCCTTCAGCACCTTCCTGAATGCATTTATGCAGAGTGGGCAGGCTGGCCCTCTGGGAGAGCCTGTGTATGGGATGGGGCAGGCCACGGGCAAGACTGGTGCTGCATGTAGCCTTGTTGGTTCCTGCATGCAGCGCTGCTGACGGCCCCCAGCCTCTCTGCCTCCCTTACATGTTACTTTCTTGGGTGACAGTGGGCAAGGGATCTGCACACTTGGGGTTGTCTCAGCCTTTGGGGAGCCCCACTATGGATTAATAATTGTAGATTAGGAAGATCCCAGCCCCAGCTCCCTCTTCTCTACTGGCTCCCACTGGGAGATAGGTGTGGCTCTTCCCAGCTGAGGAAGTCTGAGCAGATCTCAGGACAGGGGGAGGGGACAGTGCCCCCTGTGGGATCATGAGGACAGCCTGCACCCTGCCCCTTCCAGGAGGACACCATCTCTATCAACCACAACTGGGTCAACGGCTGTAACCTGGCCAATATGTGGCACTTTCTGCAGCAGGAGCTCAGTGCCGTGCAGCAAGAGGTCATTGAGTGGAGGGACACCATGCCTGACTGGCATCACCACTGCCAGGTGGGACAACTGGCCTGAGCAGTAGGGGGGCACGGGGTGAGCGAGGCTCACCACAGCTATGTAGGAGTGGGAGTAGGAGGTGGGTAGGGGGCCTACCTGGGCCAGGACCACTAGGCCAAGGCCGCAGTCAGGGAAAGGTGTGGAAAAAACTCCAGGACAGCTTGCAATCTAAAAAGAGGTGTGGTCTCTGAGGTCAGAGCTGCAGTCTTAGGGGCTCAGTGGCAACTAGGCCTACCTATGTGAGTGAGGGTCTGGGGCCAGGCTGCAGGACTCAGACCCATTTGATTACTGGCCGACCCACAGGTGTGTCTACATCCTCACGGACTGGACTGTGTGTCAGGGCCCTTTGTAGCCTAGACTTAGTATAGGGTCAACAGAGCTTTGCCCAGAGCTATGAGTGAGCAGCAGCTCACTGGCTGTTTCTTTCTGACCCAGGTCATCATGAAGTCCTGCTCTGGGATTAATTTCGAAGAATTTTATCACTTCCTGAAGATCATTGCTGAAAGGAGGCTTCTCCTCCTTGCGAAGGGGATGAGTCCTGGCCAGGTAGAGGGTGGCGAGGACACTGGGTTGGGCCCCCAGCAGGCCGTGTTTGACATTGGCCGCATCGCTGAGGTGCTGGAGTCCGTGGTGGTCCACCCTGACTTCCAGAGGGTGGACACTAGTACATTCTCACCGCGGCCAGAAGCTCTGCTGCGGCAGCTGGAAGAAGCTGTAGCTGCCACCACGTCCCTGTAGTGCATGCTCTGAGGACTGGGTGCAGCATGCCTTTGGAGGGTGCTGGAGGCCCAGTGTGGAAGGCGGTCATCCTGCTCCAGGATGCCTTCTGGAAATTCTTCTGGAAATAAAGCTCTGCCCTCCTGTGTGGCCTGGGACCTGTCACCTCCTTGTTGAACTGTCACTTCGGTGTCCCAGGCACAGTTCCTGCTCTTAGGGGTCTGGTATGTCCTGGCTCTCCTTTGGCATCCCTGGGGCCCTGGCACTTGTCCAGAAGGTTCAGGCTCCTTGTCCTTGTGAGGTTCAGCCAGGACTGGGAACTGGATCTTGTGAGGGGGTGCATGGAGAAGTGTTGGTCATTTGGACCCAGAGCAAGGAGGTTAGGAATGTGCTGGGGACTCGAGTGGGGGTGGCATATGGCCAGGTTTTCTTCCCCCCTCCTCCCCCCACCAGCCTTCCCTCAGCAAAGGCTAGCACCCATGCTGACAGCCTCCCATCCTCAGCAGTGCAGGGGCCCCTCTGCAGTAGCACCACATCCCTGCATGAATCCACACCTCTCCCACTAGAAGAGGGCCCTCAGTGTAGGGTAGAGACTGGAGCCCAAGGCAGACCCAAGACCCAAGGCCTGTGTCTCCATCCCACATTGGAATCACTGTTTAAATAGAGCGTTCCTTCCCTCTTCTGGCCTATGACCCTCTTCTCCCCAGCAGGATCCTGAGATGTCTGTTAGTCAGAGTTCCAGGCCTCATGTGCTGTCCTTCATGCAGATTTCCCAGATGTCATAGGTACATCATTCAGGTGCTCTTTGGGTCCTGGCAATAGGGCAAGGCAAAGCCTATCCCCCTCCTGCTTGCTATAGCAATACCTTTCCCCTGCAGAGACTATGAGGTCACCCCTGCAGCTGCACACCCAGTGAGGGAGAATGTCTTGTCTGAGGTCTCCCTGCGGGCCACGTAGGGCCCAAAGGCCAGCTGGAACCTGGGTCTCTTCCACACCTCATACACCATCCAACTTCAACTCATTGCACACCCACTATTGGCCATCTGAAGTCACTTTGCAGACTGAACAGCCGCTCTTTGTGCACTCATTCTGCCCTGTCCAGAATTTATCATTGCGCTCTTTTCACACTTGTCTGTGCCATCCAGTTTCCACTTGTTGCACACCTATGTTATATGCAGTAGTCACAGTTTCAGAATTCTCCAGAGAAATGGAACCAATAGAATATATGTAGAAAGAGGTGTTAAGGGCTGGTGAGTGAAATCTGCGTGATAGGCTGCAGACCCAGGAAAGAGCTGACACTGCAGTCTAGAGGCTGGAAACTCAGGCAGGGCTTCCAATCTAGAGGCAGAATTGCCTTTTTGGGAAACTAGGTCCTTTGCTGTTAAGATCTTAAACTGATTTGATGAGGTCTACCCACATTTTATTTTTTGGGGCTCCAAAATCACTGCAGATGCTGATTGCAGCCATGAAATTAAAAGATGCTTACTCCTTGGAAGGAAAGTTATGACCAACCTGGATAGTATATTGAAAAGCAGAGACATTACTTTGCCAACCAAGGTCCATCTAGTCAAGACTATGGTTTTTCCCGTGGTCATGTATGGATGTGAGAGTTGGACTGTGAAGAAGGCTGATCGCCGAAGAATTGATGCTTTTGAACTGTGGTGCTGGAGAAGACTCTTGAGAGTCCCTTGTACTGCAAGGAGATCCAACCAGTCCATTCTAGAGGAGATCAATCTTGGGTGTTCATTGGAGGGACTGATGCTGAGGCTGAAAGTGCAATACTTTGGCCACCTCATGCGATGAGCTGATTCACTGGAAAAGACTCTGATGCTGGGAAAGGTTGGGGGCGGGAGGAGACGGGGACGACAGAGAATGAGATGGCTGGATGGCATCACCAACTCTGTGGACATGAGTTTGAGTGAACTCCGGGAGTTGGTGATGGACAGAGAGGCCTGGCGTGCTGTGATTCATGGGGTCGCGGAGAGTCGGACACGACTGAGCGACTGAACTGAACTGAACCCACATTTTGGAGTGTCATCTGCTTAAAATCTCTTGAGTTGAATGCTAATTTTAAAAATGCCTTGACAGCAGCATCCAGACACTGCCATTTAGCCAAATAACTGCACCATGACCTAAACACACTGGCGCATAAAATAGACCATTGTAATTACTCCTCACGTATTCACTGGTCACTCTGCTTCATCCAGTGCCTGGTTCTTACATGCCCACTCAGACATTCACCAGTACCTCCTTGCACACTCACTGTGTAATTAAAAAGCCAGTGACTGTCATTTGCAGGTCACTTTGCACATCTGTTTGCCATCTGGAGTTACTGCATACTCTCCATGTGCAGTTCACCAACCAGTCTGTGTGTGCGTCCCACTTTCACTCCAGTACACTCTTGTAGCATTAACAATCGCTCCTCCCATGCTCACCATCAAATTTTCTATTCTCACACACGACTGTATTCTAGTCTATACAGCCTTACTGCACACACACTGTGCAAGACTGCACACACACTGGGGCCAGGTTATCAGCTGCCCCTCATGCCCCTCACTCTTCAGCTTCCCCTCCTACACAGCCATTGTGTGCCAGTTAACAGTGCTTGCACACTCACTGCAAAACAACTACTCTGTACATTTCTGTGAATTTATCAGTCTCTCCTTGCACATTAATGCTGCACCATCCACATTCATCAATAATCAACTCTGTTATGGTCATTATGTGTTCAACCATCATTTGCTCTATCTTGCTCATCCTGTGTCTTCTTGCACTCCCACTTACATTCAACAGTCACTTGCACAAATCCTTTAGGGCCTGGTGAGCCCTACTGTGTGTCTGAGTGACAGAACCATCAGGAAGGAAAGGGTAAGTCAGAATTGCCCCACAATTCATCTGTTTCTTGCCTTTAAAGGCTATATATTCAGGGGAGGGTATTGAAAATACGTGACAGTATAGTCTGAAGGCTGTGTAGGATCCCAGGGGCTCCCTCACTGTGCCTGACATTAACCCTTTAGTTTCCAATCCTAGGAGAAGCCTCAGGAGGGCACTCAGGTGAGGGCAGGGCAATGTGTGTTTCCCATCCAGGTTGGAAGCAGTCTAGTGTTTAATTGGTAGAGCTGTGTCTGTGCTGTCCATGGATTGTTGGTCCTGGTGATATACCTCCTCCCTGCCTATCAGGCTGCATCTTTCAGCCCTTCTTACAGGAAAGGTTGATATCTCCATGACATAACCAAGCCTCAGGCAGAGAAGAGTGGCCATGGTGTATGTGATATGGGACTGGGGACCATCTAGGACATTTCTGCATTAAAAGTTTGTAGGGCACTGCAGGAGTGCTGGGAATCCTTGTACACAAGCAGCAGGACTGCTGGTAGAATGACATCACAAATCTTTCCCTGGATAAGAAATAAGCAGGAAAAGGAATCCTGAGGTCAGAGGAGTCTTCCAGTTTATGTAAAGTACCGACCTTGAGAAAGTGGGGTGATGGAAAATCTTGCCTGCCCTCAGTTTGTTTGCTGATAACCTTCCTCTGCCTTTTTCTTTTCCATGCTGTATGCTTTGTCTTTTTCACAAGTTTCTCCACTTAGGGCTTACAGAATTGCAGAGTTTGACCAACAGTTTCCTAATTGGTGGTCAAAAGATACCTCAGTAACAGAAGCAGAAAGCTCTTCCTCCATAGTGTAGAAATCAGCCATTGTCCTGGGGTAGGAAGTGATCCTGGCAAGAGTTAACTTTTAAAGATGCCCACATTTTAGTGGTTGTTCCTATGCCTGTGAAAATACCTTCAGCTTCCAAATTCCCCAAGTTATGAGGGGCTTTCTCAGCTCCTTGTCCAGTTTAATGATACTGAAACAAACCTCTGTGAAAGATGGACGTGGACCTGTCCTTCAGAGAAGATAACTGATGCTTCTTTCTTCTTCCACATACAATAAACTGATGGCCCTGAAAGACTTACTGAATGAGGAGTGAGAGTGCCTGTCTCTTTTTAAACACCAAGAAACGAAAGAATCGCAACTCCTAGGCTATAGTAGAAAATGGGATTTTAGTACAATATTCAAGTGTAGCTTTGGCTATTTACAACAGTAGTAAACTTTTTCACCTTTTATACAAAAAAAGCAGTTACTCTCTCACCTCCTCGGAAATGTTCCCACTGACCCCTTCTCCTGTGGTCTCGTAAGGCCTTGGTGCTTGGCACTTGCAGTGGCACCAGACAGCATCAGTGGGATGAAGGTGAAGAGCAAGGTATGCGAAGTGGGGTCTCTCCTCTACTGCGGTAGGGGAGTGGGTAAGACCGTCTCTCTCAGTTGGCCTTGATGCTGGAATCTCTGAGGTTCCATCTAGCCTGAGAGAGTGGAGGGAGGTAGGACCAGGATTCCTGGGGAGGTCGTAGGCAGGTGTGAAGCAGGAGAGAGCTGCAGTCCTCTGACCCAGCGGGTGAGTGAGGTTCTGGGGAGCCTGTGGGCACAGCTGGCAGTGAGTGGTACCTGTGAAGGGCACTGTACCGAGGGCAGTATCTGGCAGCAGGCAGGGCACTGTGCCCGTTGGCAGTACTCGGCTAAAGTTAACTAGCCTGGTTCCCAGAGAGCAGAAGGCACCTACGGCAGTAAAACCCGTGGGAGGCCAGGTTAGCCTCTGAACTGCCCAGCCAGAAAAGAGGCTCTGTGGTGAAACAATCCTGGAGGTGGCTTGGGCTGTCAGGGTGGAAGCATGGTGTCTGGTTGACCTGGGCCACTTCAGTCTGGAAGTTCTTAATTCACTCTGGAGAGGGTGATCCTGAGGCTGGCCACTGTCAGGAGTCAGAAGATGCCCTTTTTGAGCCAGAGAAAGAGCAAAGTCAGGCTAAAAACTAAGAGCAGAGATGAATATAATAAGAGAACAACGTAACAATGGAGAAAAATAACAAACTAAACGTTGTTTCTCTGGAGAAATGAGAAAATTGACACACATTTAGATAAATTGACTAAGAAGAATGGAGAGAAGACTCAAGTCAGAAACAAAGTTGGGGTTGCTCAGAATGACCCTGGGTGTCCCATCCCTGCAGCTGTTGCTTTGTTGAGTACAGTGGGTACAGCCCATCCCACTGGTAAAGTCAGTGCTCTAATCCAGACAAGAAACCAGAGTACAAAACACAATTTTGGATGTCATCAGATAGTGGTTCCCTGGGCCCTTCACGGGGCAGAGGAGTGGGACATGCAGACTCCAGGAGTGGTGAGAAGGACCTCAATCCTCCCTTATCTCCGTATTACCTTCCTCTGGTCCTGGACATCCAGTTCACTCATGAGACCTCACCACACCTGGACAGTAAACCTAACTCCACTTCCAAATGAGGACCCCAAGCCTCTAGCAAAGATGGTCATGTCTCTGGACTTAACTATGTTATGAATTACATCTGGTCTTCAATCACCCATGCCCTCAAGCCATTCTGCTTGGAGGATTGCCGGTGTCCTCAGCACAGTGGACCATCAGTGGAGAACAAAGTCCAAAAGATACTTCTGACTTGGGGTCACTCCATGCACCCAACTTATAGAGGAGGAAACTAAAGATTTCTGTAGCCCCCTCCACACTAAGGGATTTTGCTCAGATGCCTGTATCAGTAGACACAAGACCCCAACAACAAGAGTTCCAGGTGCCTGTATCAGTAGACACAAGACCCCAGGCATTGTCCTGTCCAGGATGCTCTACAGTGTCCCATTCCAGAACCCTGGGGGACCTCTGCCTATCAGCCTGGTATCACTCCCCCTCTGCATGCTGTGGGCCTGTGGACCCGCTGCTAGGATATTAAATGTCCCTACCCCATGAGAGAGCTTCCCCAACCTCTTCTTCCTCTTATCACCTTCAAGTGTCTGCGCTTCCTCTGCCTCCCATACTTACAGTGCCCACCTGGAAGTCTCTGTGTGTCCTGGAAGGGTATTGGAAGGAATATGGCCCATTAAGGAGAGGGTGAACAGGGAGCCCATGGGAATGGTTGACTAAGGGTATCAGGATAAGAGTTAGGTGTAAGAGGTTGGGATTAGGGATCAAGTGTAGGACATTAGGGTCAGGGTCAGTATTGAAATCTGGATCAAGATTAAGATTTGAGTTTCTGCTTGGGTTTCGGTTTGTAATTGGGTTAGTGGGTCAGGATCAGGATGTAGGTTAGGGTCAGAATTAAGAATAGAGTAAAGGTCAAGCTCAGGGTCAGGTTTTGGCTTTGAGCCTAGGGTTAGGATCAGGATAAGAGTCAAAGTTTGGATTAGGTTTTAGATTTGGGGATGGATTGAGGGTTAGGGATTTGAATTAGGGTCAGGGTTAGGTTTAGAAACAATGTTCAGTTCAGTTCAGTCACTCAGTTGTGTCCGACTCTTTGCGACCCCGTGAATCACAGCATGCCAGGCCTCCCTGTCCATCACCAACTCCCGGAGTTCACTCAAACTCATGTCCATTGAGTAGGTGATGCCATCCAGCCATCTCACTCTCTGTCGTCCCCTTCTCCTCCCGCCCCCAATCTTTCCCAGCATCAGAGTCTTTTCCAGTGAATCAACTCTTCGCATGAGGTGGCCAAAGTACTGGAGTTTCAGCTTTAGCATCAATCCCATCAATGAACACCCAGGATTGATCTCCTTTAGAATGAACTGGTTGGATCTCCTTGCAGTCCAAGGGACTCTCAAGAGTCTTCTCCAGCACCACAGTTCAAAAGCATCAATTCTTCGGTGATCAGCTTTCTTCACAGAAGCAATTTTGAGTCCTTATAAATACTTCACACATTACAGAATATCACTTCCATTAACACAACACTGTTTGGAACACAGCTTGTAAATAGCTTCTAGAAACACCTTTATTTCAAGTCCCTTAAATACTTCACTACAGGCATTATAGAATAGGTAACACTTCCATTTACTGATGGAACACTATACCGATTGCAGATTTCAGTGACTGTTTAAAAACCATTTCAAGTCTCAAACATTTCACCACATGCATTACAAAACAGGTATTATTTAATTCATTGAAAGAACACTGTGCTGAAGGCACCTTGCAAATAGCTTGTAAGAAACATCTTTATTTCCAGCCAAGGTCAATCTGAAACAACTATTACGGAAGTTAATTGAATGGCAACTCAGAACATGAGGACAAGTCACTGATACCTCAGACAGACAGCTAGTCAACCCACAAGGTAGTCATCCCAGGCCAAGGCTGAAACACTTTAGAAAGACAGGTGACTGAGCTGGTAGCCAGGAGCTTGAGGCCAAGTCTAGGATGATCGGGTCAGACAAAAGGTCAACATGGCAGCTTAATGACTGAGGCCAACTCCAGGACTCCTGTGAAGGACAGCTAGTCTGGCACATTAGTATTAGAGGTCAAGTTCAGGATGCCTGAGACTTTAGATAGGTTGTTAACATGGCAGCCTGAAACAAAAGACCAAGTCTGGGACACCCTGGAAAGGGCTGACCAACCCAGCAACCTGGTGGCCAAGGCTGTTTGGGGTGCCCAGGATGAACAGCTCTTCAAACCAGACGACTAACATCCAAATCCAAGTCTGGGAGGCCTGGGGAAAACAATTGGTAAACACAGCAGCTCAGTACCCAAGGCCAAGTCTAGTACACGTAGGACAAAGAGCTGGATGATCCAGCACCCAAGATCAAGTCTGAGGGGCCCAAGACATACAGATGATCAACTAAAATCTGGCACTAGAGGCCACGTCCAGGACACTGGTTGACCAACAAGTACAATGTCCAAGGGTAAGTTCAGGAAACCTGAGATACCAGTGATAGCTTGACTTGGCAGCTCAGTGCCCAAGGCAAAGTCTGGGACCTTCTAAGACACATGAGACATTCGAGATGAATAACAAGTCACCCCAGCAGCCCAGTGATGTCAAGTCTGGGATTCCTAGGATTGTCAGCTGGTTTACTTGACAGTCTAGTACGCTAGGCCAAGTCTGAGTACTAGACATGGGGTGCCTGGGATTCATATGTGGTTAATCCAGAAACTTGACACTTGAGGCCAAATCCAGGATGCCTAACAAGACAGCTAGTTACTTGACAGAATGGTACCTGGGACCAATTTTGGGATACCTGGGTCAAAGAGTTGGTGGGCCTGCCAGCCTGGCACCAGAGGTCAATCTAGAAAGTCTGAAATGGACACTTGATTGACCTGGAAGCTTGGAATCCAAGGCCAAGCTCAGAACACCTAGGATGAATAATTGGACAGTTCAGTAGCCTGGTGCCAAGTTCCTGAATGAACAGCTAGTTGACTTGGCTACCACCCCCCAAGGTCAAGCCTGGCTCTTCTAGGATGAATATTAGGTCACCCCGGCACCCAAGGCAAAATCTGGGATGTCTGAAAAGGACAGCTGATTGACTCTGCAACCTGGAGCCTTAAGACTAAATCTGGGACATCTAAAATGCCTGAAATAAACAACTTGTTGATCAGGCAGTCTGGCAACCAAAGCCAACTCTGAGCCACCCCAAACAGACAGCTGGTCAACTCAGAAGCTCAGTGCTTGAGGCATAGTCCAGAAAACCTTGGACTGACAGTTGGTTGACCCAGCATTGCAACCATGGAGATCAAATCAGGGACCTCTGCAAGGGACAGCTAGTCAACATAGTAGGTCAACACCCTAAGCCAAGGCTTGTTGTTGTTCAGTTGCCGAGTTAACTCAAACTCTTCATGACTCCATGGACTGCAGCACTGCCTGTCCCTCACCATCTCCTAGTTTGCCCAAGTTCATGTCCATTACATCAATGATGCCATCCAGCCATCTCATCCTCTGAAGCCCTCTTCTCCTTCTTCCTTCAATCTTTTCCAGCATCAGAGTCTTTTCCAATAAGACAGCTGTTCGCATCAGGTGACCAAAATATTGGCCAAGGCTGGGACCTTACAAATAGCAGTTTGACTTGGCAGCTCAGTGTTTGAGGCCAGTCAGTGATGCATGGATATCACTAAGTTGGACAGATGTTCAATCCACAAGCTTGATGCTAAAGGCCAAGTGAAGGATTCCTGAGATGAATAGTTGGTCACCCCAGCACCCTGGCATTCAAGACCAAGACTGGGAAACCCCGGTCAGACAGCTGTTTGACCTAGTAGGCCATGTCTGGGATGCCACAAATTAACAGACCCAGAAGCCTAATGTATGAGGCTAAGTCTATGACACCCTGGGTGAGATAGGTGGATGATGTGGCAGACCAATGCTAGAGGCCAAGTCTGGGATCCTGGAGGAACACTTGGTCAACCTGACAGTCAGTGCCAGAGGCCAAGTCATCTAGGGATAGACAGTTGGTTGACCTGGCAGCCCACTGAGAAGCCAAATCCAGGATCCTCTGAACACATAGCTGGCTGACCAGGCAACCCACTCTTCATGCCAACTCTGAGACAACCAAGATGCCTAGACACAGTGAGTTGACACAACAACCTGACACTGGAAAACAGATATAAAAAGGCTGGAATGTTTGGGATGGACAGCTGATGGAGTCAGTAACTCAATGTTGGTAGCCAATTCTTGGATGCCTTGGAGAGTAAGCTAGTCAACTCAGTACTCTTGCCACCCAAAGCCAAGTCTAGGATGCCAGAGATTGACAGCCGGCAAACCCCTTGACCTGGTGGACAAGGCCAAGTTTCATGAAACCCCAAGACTGGTAAGTGGTCAACCTGAAATCCCAGCAACCAAGGCCAAGTCTTGGAAATTGGGACACCCTAGACTATACTGTGGGCAGGAATCACTTAGAAGAAATGGAGTAGCCATCATGGACAACAAAAGAGTCTGAAATGCAGTACTTGGATGCAATCTCAAAAACGACAGAATGATCTCTGTTCATTTCCAAGGCAAACCATTCAATATTACAGTAATCCAAGCCTATGCCCCAATCAGTAACTCTGAAGAAGCCAAAGTTGAATGGTTCTATAAAGACCAACAAGACATTTTAGAACTAACACCCAAAAAAGATGTCCTTTTCATAATAGGGGACTGAAATTCCAAAGTAGGAAGTCAAGAAACTCCTAGAGTAATAGGCAAATTTGCCCATGGAGCACGGAATGAAGCAGGGCAAAGGCTAATAGAGTTTTGCCAAGAGAACGCACTGGTCATAGCAAACACCCTCTTTCAACAACACAAGAGAAGACTCTACACATGGACATCACCAGATGGTCAACACCGAAATCAGATTGATTCTATTCTTTGCAGCCAAAGATGGAGAAGCTCTATAGAGTTAGCAAAAACAAGACCAGAAGCTGACTGTGGCTCAGATCATGAACTACTTATTGCCAATTTCAGACTTAAATTGAAGAAAGTAGGGAAAACCACTAGACCAACAGATATGACCTAAATCAAATCCCTTATGATTATACAGTGGAAGAGAGAAATAGATTTAAGGGACTAGATCTGATAGATAGAGTGCCTGATGAACTCTGGACGGAGGTTCATGACAGGAGACAGGGACCAAGACCATCCCCATGGAAAAGAAATGCAAAAAAGCAAAATGGCTGTCTGGGGAGACCTTACAAATACCTGTGAAAAGAAGAGAAGCAAAAAGCAAAGGAGAAAAGGAAAGATATAAGCATCTGAATGCAGAGTTCCAAAGAATAGCAGGGAGAGATAAGAAAGCCTTCCTCAGTGATCAATGCAAAGAAATAGAGGAAAACAACAGAATAGGAAAAACTAGAGATCTCTTCAAGAAAATTAGAGATACAAAGGGAACATTTCATACAAAGATGGGCTGGATAAAGGACAGAAATGGTATGGACCTAACAGAGGCAGAAGATATTAAGAAGAGGTGGCAAGAATACACAGAAGAACTGTACAAAAAAGATCTTCACGACCAAGATAATCACGATGGTGTGATCACTCACCTAGAGCCAGACATCTTGGAATGTGAAGTCAAGTGGGCCTTAGGAAGCATCACTACAAACAAAGCTAGTGGAGGTGATGGAATTCCAGTTGAGCTATTTCAAATCCTGAAAGATGATGCTGCGAAAGTGCTGCACTCAATATGCCAGCAAATTTGGAAAACTCAGCAGTGGCCACAGGACTGGAAAAGGTCAGTCTTCATTCCAATCGCAAAGAAAGGCAATGCCAAAGAATGCTCAAACTATCGCAGAATTGCACTCATCTCACACACTAGTAAAGTCATGCTCAAAATTTTCCAAGCCAGGCTTCAGCAATACATGAACCATGAACTTCCAGATGTTCAAGCAGGTTTTAGAAAAGGCAGAGGCACCAGAGATCAAATTGCCAACATCCGCTGGATCGTGGAGAAAGCAAGAGAGTTCCAGAAAAACATCTATTTCTGCTTCATTGACTATGCCAAAGCCTTTGATTGTGTGGATCACAAGAAACTGGAAAATTCTGAGAGAGATGGGAATACCAGACCACCTTACTGCCTCTTGAGAAACCTGTATGCAGGTCAGGAAGCAACAGTTAGAGCTGGACATGGAACAACAGACTGGTTCCAAATAGAAAAAGAAGTACATCAAAGTTGTATATTGTCACCCTGCTTATTTAACTTATATGCAGAGTACATCATGAGGAACGCTGGGCTGGAAGAAGCACAAGCTGGAATCAAGATTGCTGGGAGAAATATCAATAACCTCAGATATGCAGATGACACCGCCCTTATGGCAGAAAGTGAAGAGGAACTCAAAAGCCTCTTGATGAAAGTGAAAGAGGAGAGTGAAAAAGTTGGCTTGAAGCTCAACATTCAGAAAACTAAGATCATGGCATCTGGTCCCATCACTTCATGGGAAATAGATTGGGAAACAGTGGAAACAGTGTCAGACTTTATTTTTGGGGGATCCAAGATCACTACAGATGCTGATTGCAGCCATGAAATTGAAAGACGCTTACTCCTTGAGAGGAAATTTATGACCAACCCTAGATAGCATATTAAAAAGCAGAGACATTACTTTGCCAACCAAGGTCCGTCTAGTCAAGGCTATGGTTTTTCCCGTGGTCATGTATGGATGTGAGAGTTGAACTGTGAAGAAAGCTGATCGCCGAAGAATTGATGCTTTTGAACTGTGGTGCTGGAGAAGACTCTTGAGAGTCCCTTGGACTGCAAGGAGATCTAACCAGTCCATTCTAAAGGAGATCAGTCCTGGGTGTTCATTGGAAGCACTGATGCTAAAGCTGAAACTCCAATACTTTGGCCACCTCATGCGACGAGTTGACTCACTGGAAAAGACTCTGATGCTGGGAGAGATTGGGGGCAGGAGGAAAAAGGGACGACAGAGAATGAGATGGCTGGATTGCATCACTGAGTTGATGGACATGAGTTTGAGTGAACTCCGGGAGTTGGTGATGGACAGGGAGGCCTTGCGTGCTGTGATTCATGGGGTCGCGGAGAGTCGGACACGACTGAGCAACTGAATGGAACTGAACTGAGACTAACAGCTGGTTGACCCAGAAGCCCAACTCCAAAGGTTAAGTCTGGGAACCCTGGGATGGACAGTTGGTCATCCTGGAAGCCTGATGCTTGAAGCCAAGTCAGAGAAGCTATAGTATGCACAGTTGGTTGCAGCAGCGTGACACTGGAGGCCACGTTTAGGGCATTTGGGTGTCACAGATGGTTGACTTGGGAGGCCCAGTTGCATGGAATGGACAGCCAGCCAACCTGGCAATATGATACTGGAAACCAAGTCCAGGTCCCTGCATCTGGGGTGCTTGGAACAGAAGCTCCTCAACCCAGCATCCGGGCACCCAAGACCAAGTCCAAGAAACCTAAGAAGCCTGGGATGGACAATTGATCAATTCAGCAGCTCAATACCTGAGGCTACTTTTGGATCAGAAAGGACAGGCAGCTTGTCAGCCAAGTAGTCTGGCACCCAAGACCAACCTCAGAACACTCACAATACCCAGTATGAACAGCTGGTCTGGTAGCCTAATACTGGAGACCTTGACAAGGATACTCCAAAAGAATGGTGGGTTTATTATAGGGAAGAGCCAATTTTGACTCCATGTTGGATCCAATTCTCTTTTTTAACGTTTGCTTCCCATTGCTTTTGTTCACTACAAGGATACTGTCCCTACATAATTGTCTGCCTCAGGGAACCCTGCCCCTCTGCCTGAATATCAAACCAGAATGCCTTTGTTTAGGATCCTGTCCATGTGTGGATGGCTCCAGAAAGGAAGAAATTAATATGACTCTTTGTGACCCCATGGTCTGTCCATGGAATTCTCTAGGCCAGAATACTGGAGTAGGTAGCCTTTCCCTTCTCCAGGGGATCTTCCCAACCCAGGGATCGAACCCAGGTCTCCTGCATTGCAGACAGATTCTTTACCAGCTAAGCCACAAGGGAAGCCCCTTTCACTTTCACTTTCACTGCCCAAACCTGGGCATTCCAGGAGATATTTAAAGATTAATGGTCTTTTTATTTTATTTCCTCACCTTCTTCCTTTTCTGTTCTATAAAAGAACCTCCAGACCCCGATAAGATGGTTTTTTTGAGACATTAGTCTGTCATCTTTTCAGTCTGTCAGCTTTTCGAATAAAGTCGTATTCCTTGCCTCAACACTATGTCTCTCATATTTATTGGCCTACTGTTGGTGAGAATAGCAAGCTTGGCTTCAGCAACAATAGCAGGTGCTATCCATGACCAGTTATAAATTCATTGGTTCATCTTTCACTGCAGCTACAGCTGTGATAGTTTCTACCTTTCTTAGGGGCTTTCCACTTCAAACATCTGCTGCATCTTTTAGTTTTCCTAATTTAGGGCTCTTTCTGAACCCCCAAGACCTAACCAAACTACATCTTCTGTACTGCAGGAGAGTTAATGCCCAAGGGACAAACATCAAGCAATGCTGTGCTGTGCTTAGTCACTCAGTCATGTCTGACTCTTTGTGACCCCATGGACTATAGCAAGCAATGGGTTCAGTTCAGTTCAGTCGCTCAGTCGTGTCCGACTCTCCACGACCCCATGAATCACAGCACGCCAGGCCTCCCTGTCCATCACCAACTCCCGGAGTTCACTCAAACTCATGTCCACAGAGTCGGTGATGCCATCCAGCCATCTCATTCTCCGTCGTCCCCTTCTCCTCCCGCCCCCAACCTTTCCCAGCATCAGAGTCTTTTCCAGTGAGTCAACTCGTCGCATGAGGTGGCCAAAGTATTGCAGTTTCAGCTTTAGCATCAGTCCCTCCAATGAACATCCAGGATTGATCTCCTCTAGAATGGACTGGTTGGATCTCCTTGCAGTATAAGGGACTCTCAAGAGTCTTCTCCAACACCACAGTTCAAAAGCATCGATTCTTCGGCGATCAGCCTTCTTCACAGTCCAACTCTCACATCCATACATGACCACGGGAAAAACCATTGCCTTGACTAGACGGACCTTGGTTGGCAAAGTAATGTCTCTGCTTTTTAATATACTATCAAGGTTGGTCATAACTTTCCTTCCAAGGAGCAAGCGTCTTTTAATTTCATGGCTGCAATCACCATCTGCAGTGATTTTGGAGCCCAAAAAAACGAAGTCTGACACTGTTTCCACTGTTTTTCCATCTATTTCCCATGAAGTGATGGGACCAGATGCCATGATCTTAGTTTTCTGAATGTTGAGCTTCAAGCCAACCTTTTCACTCTCCTCTTTCACTTTCATCAAGAGGCTTTTGAGTTCCTCTTCACTTTCTGCCATAAGGGTAGTGTCGTCTGCATATCTGAGGTTATTGATATTTCTCCCGGCAATCTTGATTCCAGCTTGTGCTTCTTCCAGCCCAGCGTTCCTCATGATGTACTCTGCATATAAGTTAAATAAGCAAGGTGACAATATACAACCTTGACGTACACCTTTTCCTATTTGGAACCAGTCTGTTGTTCCATGTCCAGTTCTAACAGTTGCTTCCTGACCTGCATACAGGTTTCTCAAGAGGCAGGTCAGGTGGTCTGGGATTCCCATCTCTTTCAGAATGTTCCACAGTTTATTGTGATCGACACAGTCAAAGGCTTTGGCATAGTCAATAAAGCAGAAATATATGTTTTTCTGAAACTCTCTTGCTTTCTCCATGATCCAGCGGATGTTGGCAATTTGATCTCTGGTGCCCCTGCCTTTTCTAAAACCTGCTTGAACATCTGGGAGTTCACGGTTTATATACTGCTGAAGCCTGGCTTGGAGAATTTTGAGCATGACTTTACTAGCGTGTGAGATGAGTGCAATTGTGCGGTAGTTTGAGCATTCTTTGGCATTGCCTTTCTTTGGGATTGGAATGAAGACTGACCTCTTCCAGTCCTGTGGCCACTGCTGAGTTTTCCAAATCTGCTGGCATATTGAGTGCAGCACTTTCACAGCATCATCTTTCAAGACTTGAAATAGCTCAACTGGAATTCCATCACCTCCACTAGCTTTGTTCGTAGTGATGCTTTCTAAGGCCCACTTGACTTCACATTCCAAGATGTCTGGCTCTAGGTCAGTGATCACGTTATCGTGACTATCTTGGTCGTGAAGATCTTTTTTGTACAGTTCTTCTGTGTATTCCTGCCACCTCTTCTTAATATCTTCTGCTTCTGTTAGGTCCATACCATTTCTGTCCTTTATCGAGCCCATCTTTGCATGAAATGTTCCCTTGGAATCTCTAATTTTCTTGAAGAGCTCTCTTGTTTTTCCTATTCTGTTGTTTTCCTCTATTTCTTTGCATTGATCACTGAGGAAGGCTTTCTTATCTCTCCTTGCTATTCTTTGGAACTCTGCATTTAGATGCTTGTATCTTTCCTTTTCTCCTTTGCTTTTCGCCTCTCTTCTTTTCACAGCTATTTGTAAGGCCTCCTCAGACAGCCATTTCGCTCTTTTGCATTTCTTTTCCATGGGGATGGTCTTGGTCCCTGTCTCCTGTACAATGTCACGAACCTCCGTCCAGAGTTCATCAGGCACTCTATCAATCAGATCTAGTCCCTTAAATCTATTTCTCACTTCCACTGTATAATCATAAGGGATTTGATTGAGGTCATATCTGAATGGTCTAGTGGTTTTCCCTACTTTCTTCAATTAAGTCTGAACTTCGCAATAAGGAGTTCGTGATCTGAGCCACAGTCAGCTCCTGGTCTTGTTTTCGCTAACTGTATACAGCTTCTCCATCTTTGGCTGTAAAGAATATAATCAATCTGATTTCGGTGTTGACCATCTGGTGATGTCCATGTGTAGAGTCTTCTCTTGTGTTGTTGGAAGAGGGTGTTTGCTATGACCAGTGCGTTCTCTTGACAAAACTCTATTAGCCTTTGCCCTGCTTCATTCCGTGCTCCAAGGCCAAATTTGCCTGTTACTCCAGGTGTTTCTTGACTTCCTACTTTTGCATTCCAGTCCCCTATAATGAAAACGACATCTTTTTTGGGTGTTAGTTCTAAAAGGTCTTGTAGGTCTTCATAGAACCGATTAACTTCGGCTTCTTCAGCACTACTCGTTGGGGCATAGGCCTGGATTACTGTAATATTGAATGGTTTGCCTTGGAAACGAACAGAAATCATCCTGTCATTTTTAAGATTGCATCCAAGTACTGCATTTCGGACTCTTTTGTTGACCATGATGGCTACTCCATTTCTTCTAAGGGATTCCTGCCCACAGTAGTAGATATAATGGTCGTCTGAGTTAAATTCACCCATTCCAGTCCATTTTAATTCACTGATTCCTAGAATGTCAACATTCACTCTTGCCATCTCCTGTTTGACCACTTCCAATTTGCCTTGATTCATGGACCTAACATTCCAGGTTCCTATGCAATACTGCTCTTTACAGCACCAGACCTTGCTTCTATCACTGGTCACATCCACAACTGGGTACTGGTTTTGCTTTTGCTCCATCCCTTTATTCCTTCTATAGTTATTTCTCCACTGAGCTCCAGTAGCATACTGGGCACCTACTGACCTGGGGAATTCCTCATTCAGTATCCTATCATTTTGCCCTTTGTTACTGTTCATGGGGTTCTCAAGGCAAGTATACTGAAGTGGTTTGCCATTCCCTTCTCCAGTGGACCACATTCGGCTGTGGTCCATGTGATCAGATTGGCTAGTTTCCTGTGATTATGATTTCAGTCTGTCCGCCCTCTGGTGCCCCCTAGCAATACCTACCGTCTTATTTGGGTTTCTCTTACCTTGGTCGTGGAAAATCTCTTCACAGCCGCTCCAGCAAAGTGCAGCCGCTGTACCTTACCTTGGACGAGGGGTATCTCCTCGAGGCCGCCCCTCCTGACCTTGAACGCGGAGTAGCTCCTCTCGGCCCTCCTGCGCCCGCGCAGCCACCGCCTGTTGGACGTGGGGTAGCTCCTCTCGGCCGCCGGCCCTGGCCTCAGGCGTGGGGTAGCTCCTCACGGCCGCAGGGCTTCCCTGGTGGCTCAGAGGTTAAAGCGTCTGCCTCCAATGCGGGAGACCCGGCTTCGATCCCTGGGTCGGGAAGATCCCCTGGAGAAGGAAATGGTAACCCACTCCAGTATTCTTGCCTGGAGAATCCCATGGACTGAGAAGCCTGGTAGCCTACAGTCCACAGGGTTGCAAAGAGTCGGACACGACTGAGAGAAGCAATGGGTAGGAGTAGACAAATAGTTTCCCTTCTTTGAGGTGACAATTCTGAGGTGTATTACACATGTTAGAGAGTCCCCAGTAGCACTTAGCCCATAGTAACCACAGATGTAAATAGCAAAATAGTATATGCTTAATTGCCTTCGTGCTTTCTCAGGCTCAATCTCCCTGCTCCCTCAGTCTTGTCTCCTTGTACAACATTCTGCTTCTGAGGGGGGAAAGGAGGAAGATGATTCCAGTAAAAAATTAGAAATTACTGAAGCAAACCCCTCGTTGAGAGAATAAATAAAACTATAAATAGGGCTTTTGAAAGGCCAAAGAAAAAGAGAGTAACTACTCAATAAAGGAAATCAGAAAGGAAAACCATTAAAGATCCAGTAGTCCTTAAAACATGAGGGCTATAAACAGCCTTCTAAAATTGTGGAAATGATTATAAATGGGCAAATTATTTTTAAAATTTATCAAAGTTGTTTAAAAAATTGATTTTTTTTTCATCATGGCATCTGGTCCCATCGCGTTATGGCAACTAGGAGAAATAATGGAAACAGTGACAGAGTTTATTTTCTCAGGCTCCAAAATCACTTCAGATGCTGACTACAGCCATGAAATTAAAAGACGCTTGCTCCTTGGAAGAAAAGCTATGACCAACCTAGTCTAGTCTAAGTAGCTAAGCCATGTCCGACTCTTGAGACCCCATGGACTGTAGCCCGCCAGGCTCCTCTGTCCATGGGATTTTCCAGGCAAGAATAATGGAGTGGGTTCCATTTCCATCTCCAGGGGATTTTCCTGATCCAGGATCAAACCTGGTCTCCTGCATTACAGGCCAATTCTTTACCAACTGAGCTACAAGGGAAGCCCAACAGCAGCTCCACCTAGACAGCATATTAAAAAGCAGAGACATTACTTTGCTGACAAAAGTCCATCTAGTCAAAGCTATCGTTTTACTAGTAGGCATGTATAGATGTGAGAGCTGGACCATAAAGAAAGCTGAGTGCCGAAAAATTGATGCTTTTGAACTGGGGTGTTGGAGAAGACTCTTGAGAGTCCCTTGGACTGCAAGGAGATTCAACCAGTCAATCCTAAAGGAAATCAGTAATGGGTGTTCATTGGAAGGACTAATGCTGAAGCTGAAGTTCCAATACTTTGGCCAACTGATGTGAAGAACTGACTCTGGAAAAGACCCTGATCCTAGGGGAAATTGAAGGCAGGAGGAGAAGGGGACAACAGAGAATGAGACGGCTGGATGGCATCACTGACTCAATGGACATAAGTTTGAGCAAGCTCCAGGAGTTGGTGATGGACAGGGAAGCCTGGCATGCTACAGTCCATGGGGTCACAAAGAGTCGGACAGAACTGAGCAACTAAACTGAACTGTGTGAATAATGAATAAAAAAAGATATTCCTTAATTTAAAATTTTTACCATAAAGAAAACCCCAGGTCTAGAGAGCTTAAACAGTAAACTATCTAAACACTTTAGGAAAAAAATATAAATCTGACCAACAAAAATTTTTCTAGGGAATAGAAAGAGGGCATATCCCAATTAATTTTATGATTACAAAAATTTGGTATCAAAATCCTATCAAGACAATGTGACAAAGGAAAAATGTAGGCCAGTTTTGTTCATGAACACAGATACAACAATCCTAATAAAATTATTAGCAAAAGTTTGGCCGAGATGGCAAAGTAGAAAGAGCCTAAGCTCAACTCCTCCCGTAGGCACACCAAAATTACAACTCATTACCAAGCAACTATTGAAGATAAAGATTGAAATTTAGCAGAAAAGATTTTCTATAACAAAGGAATCACAATAACATAGGCAAGAGGGGCAGAGTTACAGCCAGAGATTCCAAATTCCAGCTCTGCTCACCAGACAACTTCTACTGTCTTTGTTTCCCCCTCAGCTTTTCTTCTGGTACTCAGTGGATGTCTTTATGACTATTCTGACCTCTGCCCCTCTGTGAACACACTACTTACCCAAGTCTGTGTGGTCAGCCCTGTTCAGTTCAGTCACTCAGTCGTGTCCGGTTCTTTGTGACCTCATGAATCACAGCACACCAGGCTTCCCTGTCCATCACCAGCCACTGGAGTTCACTCAAACTCATGTCCATCGAGTCAGTGATGCCATCCAGCCATCTCATTCTCTGTCATCCCTTTCTCCAACCACCCCCAATCCCTCCCAGCATCACAGACATTTCCAGTGAGTCAACTCTTCACAGGAGGTGGCCAATGAAATGGAGCTTCAGCTTTAGCATCAGTCCTTCCAATGAACACCCAGGACTGATCTCCTTTAGAATGGACTGGTTGGATCTCCTTGCAGTACAAGGGACTCTCAAGAGTCTTCTCCAGTACCACAGTTCAAAAGTATCAATTCTTCGGTGATCAGCTTTCTTCACAGTTCAACTCTCACATCCATACATGACCACGGGAAAAACCATAGCCTTGACTAGACGGACCTTGGTTGGCAAAGTAATGTCTCTGCTTTTGAATATGCTATCTAGGGTTGGTCATAAATTTTCTCCCAAGGAGTAAGCGTCTTTTAATTTCATGGCTGCAATCAGCATCCGCAGTGATCTTGGAGCCCAAAAAAATAAAGTCTGACACTGTTTCCGCTGTTTCCCCATCTATTTCCCATGAAGTGATGGGACCAGATGCCATGATCTTAGTTTTCTGAATGTTGAGCTTCAAGCCAACTTTTTCACTCTCCTCTTTCACTTTCATCAAGAGGCTTTTGAGTTCCTCTTCACTTTCTGCCATAAGGGCGGTGTCATCTGCATATCTGAGGTTATTGATATTTCTCCCAGCAATCTTGATTCCAGCTTGTGCCTCTTCCAGCTCAGCGTTCCTCATGATGTACTCTGCATATAAGTTAAATAAGCAGGGTGACAATATACAACCTTGATGTACTCCTTTTCCTATTTGGAACAAGTCTGTTGTTCCATGTCCAGCTCTAACTGTTGCTTCCTGACCTGCATACAGGTTTCTCAAGAGGCAGTAAGGTGGTCTGGTATTCCCATCTCTCTCAGAATGTTCCACAGTTTATTGTGATCCACACAGTCAAAGGCTTTGGCATAGTCAATGAAGCAGAAATAGATGTTTTTCTGGAACTCTCTTGCTTTCTCCACGATCCAGCGGATGTTGGCAATTTGATCTCTGGGGCCTCTGCCTTTTCTAAAACCAGCTTGAACATCTGAAAGTTCACGGTTCACGTATTGCTGAAGCCTGGCTTGGAGAATTTTGAGCATTACTTTACTAGCGTGTTAGGTCCATACCATTTCTGTCCTTTATCGAGCCCATTTTTGCATGAAATGTTCCCTTGATGTCTCTAATTTTCTTGAAGAGATCTCTTGTTTTTCCTATTCTGTTGTTTTCCTCTATTTCTTTGCATTGATCACTGAGGAAGGCTTTCTTATCTCTCCTTGCTATTCTTTGGAACTCTGCATTCAGATGCTTAAATCTTTCCTTTTCTCCTTTGCTTTTTGCTTCTCTTCTTTTCACAGCTATTTGTAAGGTCTCCTCAGACAGCCATTTTGCTTTTTTGCATTTCTTTTCCATGGGGCTGGTCTTGGTCCCTGTCTCCTGTCACGAACCTCCGTCCAGAGTTCATCAGGCACTCTATCTATCAGATCTAGTCCTTTAAATCTATTTCTCTCTTCCACTGTATAATCATAAGAGATTTAATTTAGGTCATATCTGAATGGTCTAGTGGTTTTCCCTACTTTCTTTAAATCTGAATTTGGCAATAAGGGGTTCATGATCTGAGCCACAGTCAGCTCCTGGTCTTGTTTTTGCTAACTGTATACAGCTTCTCCATCTTTGGCTGCAAAGAATAGAATCAATCTGATTTCGGTGTTGACCATCTGGTGATGTCCATGTGTAGAGTCTTCTCTTTTGTTGTTGGAAGTGGGTTTTTGCTATGACCAGTGCGTTCTCTTGACAAAACTCTATTAGCCTTTGCCCTGCTTCATTCTGTGCTCCAAGGCCAAATTTGCCTGTTACTCTAGGAGTTTCTTGACTTCCTACTTTTGAATTCCAGTCCCCTATTATGAAAAGGACAACTTTTTTGGGTGTTAGTTCTAAAAGGTCTTGTAGGTCTTCATTGAACCGTTCAACTTCGGCTTCTTCAGCATTACTGGTTGGGGCATAGGCTTGGATTACTGTAATATTGAATGGTTTGCCTTGGAAATGAACAGAAATCATTCTGTCATTTTTAAGATTGCATCCAAGTACTGCATTTCAGACTCTTTTGTTGACCATGATGGCTACTCTAAGGAGAAAGTGGTATGGACCTAACAAAAGCAGAAGATATTAAGAAGAGATGGCAAGAATACACAGGAAAACTGTACAAAAAAGATCTTCACGACCAAGATAATCACGATGGCTTGATCACTCACCTAGAGCCAGAAATCTTGGAATGTGAAGTCAAGTGGGCCTCAGAAAGCATCACTACGAACAAAGCTAGTGGAGGTGATGGAATTCCAGTTGAGCTATTTCAAATCCTGAAAGATGATGCTCTGAAAGTGCTGCACTCAATATGCCAGCAAATTTGGAAAACTCAGCAGTGGCCACAGGTCTGGAAAAGGTCAGTCTTCATTCCAATCCCAAAGAAAGGCAATGCCAAAGAATGCTCAAACTACCACACAATTACACTTATCTCACACGCTAGTAAAGTCATGCTCAAAATTCTCCAAGCCAGGCTTCAGTGAACCATGAACTTCCAGACGTTCAAGCAGGTTTTTGAAAAGGCAGAGGCACCAGAGATCAAATTGCCAACATCCGCTGGATCATGGAGAAAGCAAGAGAGTTCCAGAAAAACATCTATTTCTGCTTCATTGACTATGCCAAAGCCTTTGACTGTGTGGATCACAATAAACTGTGGAAAATTCTGAAAGAGATGGGAATACCAGACCACCTGACCTTCTCTTGAGAAACCTGTATGCAGGTCAGGAAGCAACAGTTAGAATTGGACATGGGACAACAGACTGGTTCCAAAAGGGAGTACGTCAAAGTTGTATATTGTCACCCTCCTTATTTAATGTATATGCAGAGTACATCATGAGGAATGCTGGGCTGGAAGAGGCACAAGCTGGAATCAAGATTGCTGGGAGAAATATCAATAACCTCAGATATGCAGATGACACCACCCTTATGGCAGAAAGTGAAGAGGAACTCAAAAGCCTCTTGATGAAAGTGAAAGAGGAGAGTGAAAAAGTTGGCTTGAAGCTCAACATTCAGAAAACTAAGATCATGGCATCTGGTCACATCACTTCATGGGAAATAGATGGGGAAACAGTGGAAACAGTGTCAAACTTTATTTTTTTGGGCTCCAAGATCACTGCGGATGCTGATTGCAGCCATGAAATTGAAAGATGCTTAACTCCTTGGGAGGAAATTTATGACCAACCTAGATAGCATATTCAAAAGCAGAGACATTACTTTGCCAACCAAGGTCCGTCTAGTCAAGGCTATGGTTTTTCCAGTGGTCATGTATGGATGTGAGTGTTGGACTGTGAAGAAAGCTGATTGCCGAAGAATTGATGCTTTTGAACTGTGGTGCTGGAGAAGACTCTTGAGAGTCCCTTGGACTGCAAGGAGATCCAACCAGTCCATTCTAAAGGAGATCAGTCTTGGGTGTTCATTGGAAGGACTGATGCTAAAGCTGAAAGTCCAATACTTTGGCCACCTCATGTGACGAGTTGACTCATTGGAAAAGACTCTGATGCTGGGTGGGATTGGGGGCGGTTGGAGAAGGGGACAACAGAGAATGAGATGGCTGAATGGCATCACCGACTTGATGGACATGTGTTTGAGTGATCTCTCGGAGCTGGTGATGGACAGGGAGGCCTGTTGTGCTGTGATTCATGGGGTTGCAAAGAGTCAGATGCGACTGAGCAACTGTACTGAACTAACTTACTAGCGTGTGAGATGAGTGCAATTGTGCAGTAGTTTGAACATTTTTGGCATTGCCTTTCTTTGGGATTCCAATGAAAACTGACCTTTTCCAGTCTTGTGGCCACTGCTGACTTTTCCAAATTTGCTGGCATACTGAGTGCAGCACTTTCACAGCATCATCTTTCAGGATTTGAAATAGCTCAACTGGAATTCCATCACCTCCACTAGTTTTGTTCGTAGTGATGCTTTCTAAGGCCCACTTGACTTCACATTCCAGGATGTTTGGCTCTAGATGAGTGATTACACCATCATGATTATCTTGGTTGTGAAGATCTTTTTTGTACAGTTTTCCCGTGTATTCTTGCCACCTCTTCTTAATATCTTCTTCTTCTGTTAGGTCCCTACCATTTCTGTCCTTTACTGAGCCCATCTTTGCATGAAGTGTTCCCTTGGTATCTCTAATTTTCTTGAAGAGATTTCTTGTCTTTCCTATTCTGTTGTTTTCCTCTATTTCTTTGCATTGATCACTGAGGAAGGCTTTCTTATCTCTCCTTGCTATTCTTTGGAAATCTGCATTCAGATGCTTATAGCTTTCCTTTTCTCCTTTGCTTTTTGTTTCTCTTCTTTTCACAGCTATTTATAAGGCCTCCTCAGACAGCCATTTTCCTTTTTTGCAATTCTTTTCCATGGGGTCAGCCCAGGGAGGGGCTTTATTGTCCTGAGAAAGGGTGTGGCAGAGACCTCAGACCTCCCACCCTGCTACTGCTACTGCTAAGTCCCTTCAGTCGTGTCCGACTCTGTGTGACCCCATAGATGGAAGCCCACCAGGCTCCCCCATCCCTGGGATTCTCCAGGCAAGAACACTGTAGTGGGTTGCCATTTCCTTCTCCAATGTGTGAAAGTGAAAAGTGAAAGTGAAGTCGCTCAGTCGTGTCTGACCCTTAGCGACCCCACGGACTGCAGCCTACCAGGCTCCTCCATCCATGGGATTTTCTAGGCAAGAGTACTGGAGTGGCTTGCCATTGACCTCCCAGCCACATAGGGGTAATACACTAAGTGACCTAGAGCTGTCTCTTTGCAGCCATTCTTGACTGGATTGGTTTCTTTTACCATTTAGCATTTGTCATTGGCATTGTCTTGCCATGGAAGCACTGTCCCAACCAATTCAACAAAGGTTGAGCTAGTACTAACCTCAGGACACTATGGGTCTAGGCCCTACAAACCATAAGTCCAGCACTAGTTCTGAGATACAGACAAAGAGCCCAGAACCCAATTATTTCTACCAGTAGGCCAGCACCAGCCCCAGGGCCCAGTTTTACCCACTGGTGGGTTGGCACCAGCCCCAGAATCCTTGAACACTGGGACTTCCCTGGTGGAGTGATTAAGGCCCCGTGTTTCCACTGCAGGGGACACAGGTTTGATCTCTGGTCAGGGAACTAAGATCCTGCATGCTATGCAGTGTGGCCAAATTTTCTTTAAAAAAGAAAATTCCTAAGCCACTAATCCTGTCAGCCAGCAGGTGAAAACAAGCCCAAGGCTACTGCAATCCACAGCTTGCCATGTCAGGACACAGACAAACCTCTAGCAGGGCAGCACAAACCGTGGTATTCCTGTGCCCTGGTCCTGCTCACCAGCAGGCTGACAAGAGGCCTGGAAACCCCTAGGCCCTGGATCTACCCATACAGCAGGCAAACAACAGCTCCAAAACACCTTGGACCCCTCAAACAGTATCCCAGAATCCAGTACCACCCAACCAGTCAGCTAAGACCAGCTTTGAGACCCCCAGGAACCTGAAGCCAGTGACTCTAGGACCTAGCTCTACCCACCAGTGAGCCAGCACTAGCCTGGGGACCCACCGGACCCTGGGTTTAGTCCATGAGCAGGCCAATACCAGCTCCTAGATACCTTAGACCCCTCATACAGCCAATATTGGATAGAGCTCCACTCACCAGTGGCTTATGACTTCCCTGGTGGCTCAGAAGGTAAAGCATCTGCCTACAATGTGGGAGACCCAGGTTCGATCCTCTGGAGAAGGAAATGGCAACCCACTCCAGTACTCTTGCCTAGAAAATCCCATGGACAGAGGAGCGTGGTAGGCTACAATCCATGGGGTTGCAAAGAGTCAGACATAACTGAGCGACTTCACTTTCACCAGAGGATCAGCACTAGCTTTAAGGCACCTAGAAGCCACAGCCAACTGTGTCAGAAACCGGCCTTACCAGCAGGCCAATGCTAGATACAGGAATCCATCCCTAACTACCATTCCAGAACCTGGTTCTGTCCACCAGTGGGTCAGCCCTAGCCCTGGAGTTCCCTGGAGTTCCATACCCACCTGCTTCATGACCTGACCCCACCAACCAGAGGCAAGCAACCTCCACACAAGGCAAGTCCTGGCAACCAATTGGAGCAGAGGCCAATCACGCCTACCAGAAGACCCACAGTAATCTGTCCACCACAATAGAAGGATTCATGCAACCCACATAGGGGGCACCCCTAGAGCATTAGCTTTATTGATAAGAGCAGAGTGAGCTGTTTGCACGCACAGGACATCTCCAACAATAAGCCACTTCTCTGTGGTTGGGAAATGTATCAAACTACCAAACATACAGAAATAAACTGCAAATTAGGGGGAAAGGTGACGGAGGTGTGCTCTGTGCTAAGTCGCATCGGTCATGTTCAATTCTTTGTGACCCTATGGACCATAGCCTGCCAGGCTCCTCTGTATGGGATTCTCCAGGCAAGAATTCTATGTGGGTTGCCACGTCTACCTCCAGGGGATCTTCGCGACCCAGGGATTGAACCCACATCTCTAATGTCTCCTGCATTGGCAGGTGGGTTCTTTACCACTAACAAGATAAAAGCCAGTAATGATTGTAAACATGATCAAAGAACTCAAGAGAAGAATGGATAAACACAGACGTTAAAAAGACATGGAAGACATAAAAAGAATCAAGTACAGTGGAAAAAATACAATAACTGAAGTTATCAACAGGAGAACAGGCAATACAGAGGAATAGATGAGTAAGCTTGGAGACAGGGTAATGGAAATCACTGAAACTTATCAGAGAAAATAAAAAAGAAAAGAGGAGAGTTTAAAGAGACCTCTAAGACAACATCAAGCATACTAATGTTCACATGATAAGGGTCCTAGAAGGAGAAGAGAGAGAGCAAAAGAGGTAAAGAGCATGTTGATTTTGTGCACTGCAACACTGCTTAACTTTTAAAGTTAGTTCTAACAGTTCTGGTGGAATTATTAAGGTTTTTCTACATTTAAGATAGTCTCATCCGTGAACAAAGAGAAGTTTACTTCTTGCTTTCCAATTTAGGTATCTTTTATTTCTTTTTCTTACCTAATTGCTCTGGCTAGGAATTTTACTACTATGTTGAATAGAAGTGGCAAAAGTGGGCATTCTTGTCTTGTTTCTTGTCACAGGAGAAAAACTCTCAGTCTCCCACCATTGAGCATATTATCTCTGGGGTTTTCATATACAGTCTTTATTTCATCACAGGAGTTTCCTTCTACTTCTACTTTGTTCACCATGTGTTTTTCATTTCCTTCTTTCTTTTTCTTTTTTAATCATGAATTGGTATTGAATTTTGTTAAATGCTTTATCAATTGTGATGATGGTGTGGAATTTTAAACTTATTCTATTAATGTTGTTTATACAGTGAATGATTTTCATATGACAAATCATCCTGGCAAATTAGTCCCACTCACTCATGGTCTAATCCACTTAATATGCTGCTGAATTTGGTCCACTAGTATTTTATTGAGGTTATACATCTATTCTCATAAGGGATATTGGCTTATAACTATTTTCTTATAGCGTCTTTGTCTAGCTTTGGTACCAGGAAGATGCTAACTTTATAAAATGAGCTTGGAAGTATTACTCCTTTTCATTTGTTAAGAGTTTGAGAAGGATTGGTGTTAATTTCTTTTTATTTCTGGTAGTATTCACCAGTGAAGCCATTTGGTTTAAGGCTTTTCTTTGTTAGAGATTTTTGATTACCAATTCAATATCCTTCTTAGTTATAGGTCTCTTCAGATTTTTTATTCTTAAATGATTCAGTCTTGGTAGTTGTATTTTTCTAAGGATTGGTTCATTTCACTAAGTTATCCAACTAAATGATGAACAATTTTTCATAGTATTCTCTTATAATCCTTTTTATTTCAGTAAAGTCAGTAGTAATGGCCACACTCTCACTTCTGATTTTAATAATTTGTCTTTTTAAAATATAATCATTTTAGCTAAAGGTTTATCAATTTTGTTGATCTTTTCAAAAAACCAACTTTTGGCTGCATTTATTTTCTCTATTGTTTTTCTATTCTCTTTCATTTATCTCCACTCTGTTCATGCTCAGTTGCTTCAGTCGTGTCCGACTCTTTGGACCCCATGGACTATAGCCCACCAGGCTCCTCTGTCCATGGGATTCTCCAGGAAAGAATACTGGAGTGAGTTGCCATGCTCTCCTCCAGGGGGCCTTCCCAACCCTGGGATCAAACCTGCATCTCTGATGTCTTCTGCATTGGTAGGCAGATTCTTTACCACTAGTGCCATCTGTGTTAACTGTGGATTTAGATTGTTCTGCTTCCATTAAGGGGCTTCCTAGGTGGCTCAGATGGTAAAGAATCTGCCTGTGATGCAGGTTTCATTCCTGGATTAGGAAAATCACTTGGAGAAGAAAATGGCAACCCACCCACTCCAGTGTTCTTCCTGAAAAATCCCATGCACAGAGGAGCGTTCCTTGAAAGGAAAGTTAGGTTGTTGATTTGTGGTCTTTCAGTCAGTTCAGTTCAGTTCAGTCGCTCAGTCGTGTACGACTCTCCGCGACCCCATGAATCACAGCACGCCAGGCCTCCCTGTCCATCACCAAATCCCGGAGTTCACTCAAACTTTATATCCCCATTTTTTCCCTTGTTTTAAATATAACCATTTGTAGCTATCAATTTCTCTAATCATCTAGCTTTTCTTGTAGAGCAAATCTGGTGGTAATGAACTATGTCACCTTTTGTTATCTGGGAATGTCTTGACTTTTCCATTTTTTAAGGACTGTTTTGCAGCATATAGAAATCTCAGTAGGCACATGTTTGGTTTTTTTGTTTGTTTGTTTTAATTTTTTCTTTCAGCACTTTAAATATCTCATCCCTGCCTTCTGGCCTCCAAGATTTCTACTGAGTAATCAGCTTATGATCTTATTGACAATCCCTCTTATTTGACACATCTCTTCACTCTTGCTGCTTTCAAGATTCTGACGTGCAGTGATTATAATGTATATTGATTTGGATCAACTTGTGTTTGTTCTACTTGGAGTTTTCTGAGTTTCATGGATTTGAAAATTCATGTCTTTCACTGAATTGGAGATATTTCAGCCATTATTTCTTCAAATAATCTCTCTGTCTCTTTCTTGTCTTTCTAAGACTCCCATAATGCATATACTGGTCCACTTCCTAAATCCTAATTCAGGTTCTGTCCACTTCATTCTTTTTGCTTTTTGCACCTCAGATTCAATTTCAAGTGTCCCATCTTCAAGTTTACTAATACTTTCTTCTGCCTGCTGAAATATGGTGTTGAAACCCTCTAGAGAATTTTTCAATTCAGTTATTTTCAAAACCCCAAATCACTGCTACATGTAAAATGGATAACCAAAAAGGAACTACTGTTTAAAAAATAAAGTTGTTCAAAATCAATTCTCTGAGGGTCCAGAGGTTAAGACTCCATGATTTCACTTCTGAGGGCCTGGGTTTGATCCGTGGTTGGGAAACTAAGATCCCAAAAACCACCTGGCATGGCTGAAAAAAAATATCTGAGGATATTTCATAACTTCGTATGGTGACAGATGGTAATTAGACTTACTGTGGTGATCATTTTGCAGTGTACAGCAAATATTAAATCATCATATTGTACATCTGAGACTAATATAATGTTATATGTCGATTATACAACTCAAAAAATGAAAAAATAGATTAAAATTAAATTCATTTAAAATAAATGAAAATGAAAAATAAAATTTAAAATAATGTAATTTCTATTTGATATTCTATTTGAATATGTTGATATTCTAATTTTTCTATATAATTTTCCTTATGTCCTTTAGTTTTCACCCATGTTTTCCATTAGCATGTTTAAGACAATTTTTTAAAAGCCTTTGTCTGATGTCTGTTTCTTCTGGATTGGTTTCTTCAGTCTTAATCTGTTCAGGATATTCTAACAAAAGTCCATCGACTGGGTGGCTTAAGCAACAAATGTGTATTCCTCATATTTGTGGAGGCTGGAAAGTCCAAGGTCAAGGTGCCAGCAGATTCAGTCACTGGTGAGGGCCCTCCTTATATTTGCAGATAGTTACCTTCTTACTGCATCTTCATTCAGTGAAGAGAGAGTTCTGGGCTCTCTTTTTTTCTTATAAAGACACTAATTCATGAGCTCATATACACCTAGTTATTGCCAAATGCTCCATCACCTTCACACTAAGCATTAGTGCTTCAACACATACATTGGGGCAGGGGGGCACACAACATTCAATTATAACACTGCTAGTTTTTTTTTTCTTTTGAAAAGTCCATGTTTTCCTATTTCTTTATATCCCTTGTGATTTTATGTTGTTACTGAAAATTGGGAATTTGAAAAAACAGTCACCTGGACATATGGTTTTCAGTTCTACATGAAAAGAACTCGTGAGTCACCCCTGCATCCTAACAACAAGTAAAAAGCTGAACAGACCTAAAAATCAACAGTTCTGCTAGAATGTTTAAGAAAGGCAAGAATACAGGGCAACCACTGCCCCCAAGATTAGAGAGACCAACAGGCAATTACAGAAAATAATTTACTGGAGCAGAGACTCACTGGTGGAAACTTCTGCAGGAACCAATTCTGAGGTAGGAAAACCACAACTGTAATTGATAACAGAGGCTCAGCAGAAATAGTTTAAAACTCCAGGGAGACCCAATTATAAAAGGGATGCCAAAATTTAGTGAGATTTATCTCAAGAGCTCCACAAAGTTCCCTCAATAAATACTGGAGGAAATCTTTTCATGCTTCCAAGGAGGGTGGTAGGAAAGATCCATTCTGAAATATACCAGAGCAATCGTTCTTCTAAACAACGTCTGCCCTTAGTGGAAAATAGTCAACCGCTAAAGGACCTGGAGGAAGGGATATACCTAACTCTTCTCAGCCCTAGTCTTCCAGGTGGGAGAAAGAAAATACCCAGGTCTAGCCATCCTGTCCCACATAAGTAGTGAAAGAAAAAGATTGAACACTACTTGTGAAGTTTACAGTCAAAAGGCATAGGCTTACTGAGACTGACGCCTAATCATAGGATTATAGAATACTTCTCCTTCACCCACAATTCACCAGACATTATATAGGCCCTATACAGCCTTTGCCAGTACATACATAACTTCTGGCTATCAATTAAAAAATATGAATCTTGCCAAAAGGCAAAAAAACAATTTGAAGAGTGAGAGAAAGCATCAGAACCAGATGTGTCAGGGATGTTGGAAATATAAAACCAGGTATTTAAAACAACTTTGATTAATAATATTGTTGCACTGCACCCCACAGGCCTGCAAGTCTTGTAGCTGCCCAGCCTTGAGACAGAAGAAACAGCCTGGAAACACTGACAGAGACATCAGTATTTTACATAATAGGAAATCATATAAGTATGAAGCAAAAGGTCCTGGAGCAAAATCTCACCGTATACAGCAGATAGCAGCAATCTTTACTAGTGGAAGAGAAGGAGGCTAGGTGGAACTGTGTCAAGTTGGTTCATCAGTTACCAGGGAAAGCAGTATTTGGGCAAGGGACAAGCATGTAGACAGCTACTGATTAAGCCCTATAATTAAGAGGATGGGATAGTCATGTGAGTGAAGCCGGTACTGGTCAAACAGGGAATTAGAGAGAGCAAGAGAACAGACATCTTGAATGATTTGACCAGACACTCACTCTACCCCTACAAACCCTGCACAACTCTTACTATCTTGGTCTCCTCTGCAATATCTCTTGGGCCAGGCATGCAGAGAAGCACTGCAACCAAGCACCATGGATGCAATATAACAATAGCACCCAAAGAGTACCAAGACTAAGTTACTTAGTATGCTAAAAATTGTGATTCATTAAGAAGTAGGCAAATTTTGAGCCAGGTGCTTGGCATGCAAGACTAGAGGAAGGCAATTCTTCAGTTTTTCCCACATGGTCACATTAACCAGATCAATTTTCCATGGCCTCTCACTGCAGATCCAGTAATCAGACTCATTAAAAAGTGAGGTCACCACTGCCACCCAGTCTGCAAACAGGTACCCTCTGTTCAGGTTAGGGATGAAATGTAAGAGATTTAAGACATCTTTTAGGATAGTTAAAAGCCGTAGGACCCCACATGCTAGTGGATGGCCACTTCAGGATTACCTCCACAACTTTCAGGATTACACCTGAGATATTTATGGTGAAAAATATCTCACCTGTAGAGGAACAAAAAATACACCCAACATATTTTCAGAAACCGTGCAAGCAAAAAGAGAGAGGAGTGAAATATTTAGAGTATTAAGAACAAGCCCACCAACCTAGAATTCTGTGCCCTGAAAACTATCCTTAAGAAGTGAAAAAGAAATAGAAGCTCTGGGTCAAGATGGGAGAGTAGAAGATGCACTCATCTCCTCCTGTAAGAGCACCAAAACTGCAACTAGCTGTTGACCATCGACAGGAGGATGCTGGACCCACCTAAAAAGATATCACCCATCCAAAGATGAAGAAACCACAGTGAGATGGTTGGAGGGGTGCAATCATGATAAAATCAACTCCCATACCTGCCAGGTGGGTGACCCACAAACTGGAAAACAATAATACCAAAGAAGTTCTCCCGATGTTGTTAAGGTTCTGAGCCCCATGTCAGGCGTCCAAGCCTGGGGTTCTGACAAAGGGAGAGGGAATCCCAAGGGAATATGACCTTGAAGGCCAGCAGGACTTGATTATAGGAATTCCACATGACTGGGGGAGGTAGAGACTCCAGTCTTTGAGGGCACAAAGAAAATCTTGCATCCACTAAGATGCAGAGTAAAAGAACAGTGACCCCATGGGAGACTGAACCAAAACTACCTGCTAGTGTTGGAGGGTCTCCTGTGGAGGCGTGGGTCAGCAGTGGAGATGGGCACACTGGTAGCAGCAGTCCTGGAAGGGGCTGCTTGGCCTAAGTGCTCTTGGAGGTGGCCACTAACCCTACCATATAACCCATAGAACCCAGGGCTGGGTGACCGCAGGTCAAAAACAGGGAGGGGTGCAAACCTACCCATCAGCAGATCATTGGATTACAGCTTTACTAAGCAAGGCCCTACCCACCAGAACAAGACTTAGTTTTCAACACCCTGTCCCTCCCATCAAAAAGCTTACAGAAGCCTCTTAGCTTCATCCACCAGTTGGCAGACAAACGAAGCAAGGAGAACCACAATCCTGGAGCAGCTAAAACAAAAAGACACATTACAGAAAGTTAATCAGGATGGAAAAGCAGAGTTATATCCCAGATGAAGAGCCAACGTAAAATCCCAGAAAAACAACTAAATGAAGTGGAGATAAGCTTCTTTTTCTTTCAGAAAAAGAATTCAGAATAATGACAGTGAAGATGACCCAGGATCTCAGAAACAGAATGGAGGAGATGCAAGAAATGTTTGCTAAAGACCTAGAAGAACTAAAGAACAAAGAAGATGAACAATACAGTAGAAGGGATCAATAGAATAACTGAGTCAGAAAAATGGAAAACTGACCTGGAGGACAGAATGGAGGAAATCACTGTCACAGAACAGAATACAGAAAAAAGAATGAAAAAAAATTAAGACAGCCTAAGAGACCCCTGGGACAACATTAAATGCACCAATATTTGTGTTATAGGGGTCCCAGAAGGAGAAGAGAGAGAGAAAGGACCCGAGAAAATATTTGAAGCGGTTAGGTTCAGTTCAGTTACTCAGTCGTGTCCGACTCTCCGCGACCCCATGAACCACAGCACACCAGGCCTCCCTGTCCATCACCAACTCCCGGAGTTCACTCAAACTCACCTCCATCGAGTCGATGATGCCATCCAGCCATCTCATTCTCTGTCGTCCCTTTCTCCTCCTGCCCCCAATCCCTCCCAGCATCAGAGTCTTTTCCAGTGAGTCAACTCGTCGCATGAGGTGGCCAAAGTATTGGAGTTTCAGCTTTAGCATCAGTCCTTCCAATGAACACCCAGGACTGATCTCCTTCAGAATGGACTGGTTGGATCTCCTTGCAGTCCAAGGGACTCTCAAGAGTCTTCTCCAGCACCACAGTTCAAAAGCATCAATTCTTCGGCGATCAGCTTTCTTCGCAGTCCGACTCTCACATCCATACATGACCACAGGAAAAACCATAGCCTTGACTAGACGGACCTTGGTTGGCAAAGTAATGTCTCTGCTTTTTAATATGCCATCTAGGTTGGTCATAACTTTCCTTCCAAGGAGTAAGCATCTTTTAATTTCATGGCTGCAATCAGCATCTGCAGTGATTTTGGAGCCCAAAAAATAAAGTCTGACACTGTTTCCACTGTTTCCCCATCTGTTTCCTATGAAGTGATGAGACCAGATGCCATGATCTTAGTTTTCTGAATGTTGAGCTTCAAGCCAACCTTTTCACTCTCCTCTTTCACTTTCATCAAGAGGCTTTTGAGTTCCTCTTCACTTTCTGCCATAAAGGTGGTGTCATCTGCATATCTGAGGTTATTGATGTTTCTCCCAGCAATCTTGATTCCAGCTTGTGCTTCTTCCAGCCCAGCGTTCCTCATGATGTACTCTGCATAAAAGTTAAATAAGCAGGGTGACAATATACAGCCTTGACGTACTCCTTTTCCTATTTGGAACCAGTCTGTTGTTCCATGTCCAGTTCTAACTGTTGCTTCCTGGCCTGCATACAGGTTTCTCAAGAGGCAGGTCAGGTGGTCTGGTATTCCCATCTCTTTCAGAATTTTCCACAGTTTCTTGTGATCCACACAATCAAAGGCTTTGGCATAGTCAATGAAGCAGAAATAGATGTTTTTCTGGAACTTTCTTGCTTTTTCCATGATCCAGCAGATCTTCATAGAATCATGAAATTTCAAGTTTTTCAGCATTCGTGGTTGGGGCATACACTTGGATTACTGTGATGTTGAATGGTTTGCCTTGGAAACAAACTACTCCATTCCTTCTAAGGGATTCTTGCCCACAGTAGTAGATATAATGGTCATCTGAATTCAGTTCGCGGATTCCCATCCATTTTAGTTCACTGATTCCTAAAATATCAATGTTCACTCTTGCCATCTCCTGTTTGACCACAGCCAATTTATCTTGATTCATGGACCTAATGTTCCTGGTTCCTATGAAATATTATTCTTTACAGCATCTGACTTTACTTTCACCACCAGATGCAACCACAACTGGGCATCATTTCTGCTTTGGCTCAGCTTCTTCATTCTTTCTCTAGCTATTTCTCCTCTTTTTCCCAATAGTATATTGGACAGCTACCGACCTGGGAGGTTCATCTTTCAGTGCCTTATCTCTTTGCCTTTTTACTCTGTTCATAGGGTTTCAAGGCAAGAATACTGAAGTAGTTTGCCATTCCCTTCTCCAATGGACCACATTTTGTCTGGTACTAACAGGGACATACCTTTCAGCCACTCATTGTAGCTGGATAACATGCCCAGTGCCCTGGTTGTCCCAATGCCGGTCGTTGTTGAGTGTGAAAACCTTCATTGGCTGAAGGGTGTCAGTTGATGTGTGGCTGGGGGTCAAGAAAAGGCCCCACTGGAGTGGCTGGGAAGCAAGTCTGGGGAAGACTGGAGCCAGTGTTGTATGATGCTCAAGAGCATCCCAGGGGGCACCCTGGCCATACCAATTGCCCACCCTGGAGCCAATCCATCACCCAGGAGTGGACGGTACCCCAGCCTCTCCTCTGCTTTGGTCTCCCTGTGGTGGATCTGCCACCACCACTGGTGGATTGGCTCCATGGGCAGATAGCGACTCCTTGGTGGCAGAATGTCTCCACGGGCAGACAGCAACTCCTTGGTGGCAGAATGGCTCCATGGGCAGACAGCAACTCCTGGGCAATAGATAGGCTCCAGGGTGGGCAGAGGTAAGGCCAGGGTGCCCTCCAGTCCTGGGAGTCCTCCAACATCATCTCCAGCCTTTCCTAGACCCCCTTCCTAGCCACTCCAGCAGGGTCTTTTCCTTGATCCCCCAGCCACAGATTGACTGACATCCCATGGCCAGTGAAGGTTTACACGCTCAACAAGGACCAGCATTGGGACAACCAGGGTACCAGGCATGTCATCCAACTATGTTGAGCAGCTGGATGGCTAGTAGGAGGCAGTTCTAATAAACAAGGGGGCTTACATACAAGGTTTGTCTTTGTCAGTCTCAAGACAAGTAGATCTTTCCATCCTCCTGCCATAATATTAAAAATTTATAGAGAGGTCTTTAAATTTTTATTTATTTATTTTTTGTCTGTGCTGGGTCTTTGTTGCTCTGTGTGGGCTTTCTATAGTTGTGGCAACTGGAAGCTACTCTCTAGTTGCAATGGGTAGGCTTCTCATTATGGCAGTTTCTCTTGTTGCAGAGCACAGGCTCTAACATGGTCTGGCTTCAGTAGTTGTGGTGTGATGGCTCAGCTGTGCCATGGCATGTAGAATCTTCCTGGACCAGAAATCAAACCAGTGTCCCCCGCATTGACAGGTGGATTTTTAACCACTGAACCACCAGAGAAGTCCTACAATAGGGTCTAGTCACGCATCCAGTTCAGATGGTCTCAGCAACACATTACTCTCTCAAGGTTGCATCCTTGAAGTGGCTGGTGGAGTGGAAATAGTAGGTGGAACATACATTCCAAGGACAGCGGAGAGGTTAAGGAGCCTCTGATCATCTGATTCCTGTTCATGGGTCAATTAGCAGTCACATCCTCTTGATGAACTCCCCCAACAATGACATGACCATCTATGTAGGAAATCTGGAAGAAATAACAAATAACTCGTAGAATAAGCAACTACAGCAAGATTACAGGATGTGTGGTTAATATACAAAAGTCAATTGCTTGCCTCTATACCAGCAATGAACTCATGGACTTTGAGATTAAAGATATAATACCATTTATATTAACATCCCCAAAATGAAATACCAAAGTATAAATCTAACAAAATATGTGCAATATCTATGTGAAAAAAACTATAAAACTCTGATGAACAAAATTAGTGAAGAACTAAATAAATGGAGAAATATGTCTTGTTCAGTTCATTGATAGAAAGACTGAATATTGTCTAGTTGTCAGTTCTCCCCAGATTGATCTATAGATTCAATGCAATCTCAGTCAAAATCACTGAAAATTATTTCATGCATATTGATAAGCTGATTATGAACTTTATATGCAAAGGCTTAAGATCCAGAATACCTAACAGACTATTGAAGGAGAAGAATAGTTTGAAGATTGATGTTACCTGACTTCAAGACTTACTACAGGCATATCTCAGATATTACAGACCCTAGCAATAAACTGAATACTACAATAAAGTAATTCACATGAACTTTTATTGTTTCCCAGTGTACATAAAAGTTACATTTACATTATACTGTAGTCTATTGAGTGTGCAATAACATTTTGTCTAAAATGTAAATAATGTAAGTAAAAAATACTTTATTGCTAAAAAATGCTAACCATCATCTGGGCCTCCAATAGTTCATAATCTTTTTGTAATGGTAATATTAAATATCACTAATCAGGGATTTCCATAACAAATATAATCATAATGAATATGTGAATTAATAATTAATTGAAATATTGTGAGAATTACCAAAATGTGACAGAGAGATCCAAAGTGAGCAAATGCTGTTGGAAAAATGCCACTGATAGACTTGCTTCAGTCAGTGTTGCCACAAACCTTCAATTTGTAAAAACTAAAAATATCTTCAAATTGCGATAAACTAAAGCACAATGAAGCAAGATATGCATGAGTGAACTACAGTAACCAAGATAGCATCATCTTAGTGAAAGAAGGGATCAATGAAATATGATAGAAATCTCACATCAGTTTAGTTCAGTCGCTCAGTCGTGTCTGACTCTTTGCGACCCCATGGACAGCAGCACGCCAGGCTTCCCTGTACATCACCAACTCCCAGAGCCTACTCAAACTCATGTCCATCGTGTCGGTGAGGCCATTCAACCATCTCATCTTCTGTCATCCCCTTCTCTTCCCACCTCCAATCTTGTCCAGGATCAGGCTTTTTTCCATTGAGTCAGTTTTTCCCATCAGGAGGCCAAAGTATTGGAGTTTCAACTTCAGCATCAGTCCTTCCAATAAACATTCAGGACTGATTTCTTTCAGGATAAACTGGTTGGATCCCCTCGCAGTCCAAGGGACTGTCAAGAGTCTTCTCCAACACCACAGGTCAAAACCATCAATTCTTTGGCACTCAGCTTTCTTTATGGTCCAACTCTCACATCCATACATGACCACGGGAAAAACCATAGCCTTGACTAGACATTCCTTCGTTGGTAAAAGAGTGTCCCTGCTTTTTAATATGCTGTCTAGGTTGGTCACAGCTTTTCTTCCAAAGAGCAAACATCTTTTAATTTCATGGCTTCAGTCACCATATGAAGTGATTTTGGAGCCCAAAAAATAAAGTCTGTCATTGTTTCCATTGCTTCCCCATCTATTTGCCATGAAGTGTTGGGACCGGATGCCATGATCTTAGTTTTCTGAATGTTGAATTTTAAGCCAACTCTTTCACTCTCCTCTTTAACTTTCATCAAGAGGCTCTTTAGTTCTTCTTTCCTTTCTACCATAAGGCTGGTGTCATCTGAGTATCTGAGGTTATTGATATTTCTCTTGGCCATCTTGATTTCAGCTTGTGCTTCATTCAGCCTGGTATTTCACATAATGCACTCTGCATATAAGTTAAATAAGTTGGGTGACAATATACAACCTTGATGTACTCCTTTCCAAATTTGGAACCAGTCTGTTGTTCCAGGTCCAGTTCTCACTGTTGCTTCTTGACCTGCATACAGATTTCTCAGGAGGCAGGTCAGGTGATCTGGTATTCCCATCTCTTGACGAATTTTCTACAGTTTGTTGTGATCCACACAGTCAAAGGATTTGACGTAGTCAATAAAGCAAAAGTAAATGTTTTTCTGGAACTCTCTTGCTTTCTCGATGATCCAGTGGATGTTGGCAATTTGATATCTGGTTCCTCTGCCTTTTCTAAATCCAGCTTGAATATCTGGAAGTTCACAGTTCACATACTGTTGAAGTCTGGCTTGGAGAATTTTGAGCATTAGTTTGCTAATGTGTGAGATGAGTGCAATTGTGCAGCAGTTTGAACATTCTTTGGCATTGCCTTTCTTTGGGATTGGAATGACCTTTGGAATGACTGGAAAACACCTTTTCCAGTCCTGTGGCCACTGCTGCATTTTCCAGATTTCCTGGCATATTGAGTGCAGCATTTTCACAGCATCATCTTTTAGGATTTGAAATAGCTCAACTGGAATTCTACCACTTCCACTAGGTTTGTTCATAGTGATGTTTCCTAAGGCCCATTTGACTTCACATTCCAGGATGCCTGGCTCTAGGTGAATGGTCATACCATCATGATTATCTGGGTCATGAAGATCTTTTTTGTATAGTTCTTCTGTGTATTCTTGCCACTTCTTCTTAACATCTTCTGCTTCAGTTAGGTCCATACCATTTCTGTCCTTTATTGTTCCCATATTTGCATGAAATATTTCCTTAGTTATCTCTAATATTCTTGAAGAGATCACTGGTCTTTCCCATTCTATTGTTTTCCTCTATTTATTTGCATTGATTGCTGAGGAAGGCTTTCTTATATCTCCTTGCTATCCTTTGGAACTCTGAATTCAAATGGGTATACCTTTCCTTTTCTCCTTTGCCTTTAGCTTATCTTCTTTTCTCATCTATTTGCAAGGCCTCATCAGACAAGCATTTTGTCTTTCTTCATTTCTTTATCTTGGGAATGGTCTTGATCACTGCCTCCTGTACAATGTCACGAACCTCCGTCTATAATTCTTCAAACGCTCTATCAGGTCTAATCCCTTGAATTTATTTGTCACTTCCACTGTATAATTGTAAGGGATTTGATTTAGGTCATACCTGAATGGTCTAGTGGTTTTCCCTACTTTCTTCAATTTAAGTCTGAAGTTGGCAATAAGGAGTTCATGATCTGAGCCATTGTCAGCTCCCAGTCTTGTTTTTGCTGACTGTATAGAGTTTCTCCATGTTTGGCTGCAAAGAATATAATCCATCTGATTGTAGTATTGACCATCTGGTAATGTCCATGTGTAGAGTCTTCTCCTGTGTTGTTGGAAGAGGGTGTTTGCTATGATCAGTGTGTTCTCTTTGAAAAATGCTGTTAGCCTTTGACCTGCTTCATTTGTACTCCAAGGCCAAATTTGCCTGTTACTCCAGGTATCTGTCGACTTCCTACTTTTGCATTCCTGTCCCCTATAATGAAGAGGACATTTTTTTTGCGTGTTAGTTCTAGAAGGTCTTGTAGGTCTTCATAGAACTGTTCAACTTCAGCTTCTTCAGCATTCCTGGTTGGAGCATAGACTTGGATTACTGTGATATTGAATGGTTTGCCTTCTGTCATTTTTGAGCCTGCATCCAAGTACTGCCTTTTGGATTGGAGAAGGAAATGGCAGCCCACTCCAGTGTTCTTGCCTGGAGAATCCCAGGGATGGGGGAGCCTGGTGGGCTGCCGTCTATGTGGTCGCACAGAGTTGGACACGACTGAAGTGACTTAGCAGCAGCAGTAGCAACTGCCTTTTGGACTCTTCTGTTGACTATGATGGCTACTCCATTTCTTCTAAGGGATTCTTGCCCACAGTAGTAGATATAATGGTCATCTGTGTTAAATTCACCCATTCCAGTCCATTTTAGTTCACTGATTTCTAAAATGTTGATGTACACCCTTGAAATCCCACATAAATACAGCCAATTGATGTCTGACAAAGAGCAAGGGAAATACAGTGGAGCAATGACAGTCTCTTCAACAAATGGTGCTAGAAGAACTGAACATCTACACATGCACAAATAAAATGAATCTAGACACAGATCTTACATCCTTCATAAAAATCAACTCAAAATCGACTTATATGTAAAATGCAAAATGTAAAATTTTTAAAGATAACATAGGAGAAAACCTAGATGACTTTGGGTAAGGTAATGACACAACACCATAAGCATGATCAACGACAGAAATAATTGTAAAGTTGGACTTCATCACAATTAAAAATGTCTGCTTCAGTGGTACAGTGCATAAGAATTCACCTGCCAGTGCAGGAGACACGGGTTCAATCCCTGGCCCAGGAAGATTCCACATGCTACAGAACAACTATAGCCCACAGGCCACAACTGCTGAGCCTGAGTATTGCAACTACTGAAGCATACCTAGAGTCTGTGCTCTGAGACAAGAGAAGCCACAACAATGAGAAGCCCACACACTGCAATGAAGAGTTGCCCTCACTTGCTGCAACTAGAGAAAGCCTGCATGCAGCAATGAAGACCTAGTGTAGCCAAAAATAATATAAATTTTTTAAAAATGTCTATTCTGTGAAAGGCACCATCAATATAATGAAAAGAAAAGCCACAGACTGGGAGAAAGTCTTCAAAAAGCTATATCTGATCAGATATTATCCAAAATATACAAAGACCATTAAAGCTCAATAGTAGGAAAATAATAAGATTTTTTTAAACGGGCCTAAGACATTTATGGCAAATAAGCATATGAAGATATATGACAAATAAGCATATGAAAAGGTCATCATATGTTCTACATCACATGTCATTAAGGAAACGTATATTAAAATAACAATGAGATTCCTTCATGTGCCTATTGCTGCTGCTGCTGCTGCTAAGTTGCATCAGTCGTGTCCGACTCTGTGCAACCCTAGAGACGGCAGCCCACCAGGCTCTGCCATCCCTGGGATTCTCCAGGCAAGAATACTGGAGTGGGTTGCCATTTCCTTCTCCACACGTGCCTATTAGAATGGCCAAAACCCAGAACACTGACAATACCAAATACTGTCGAGGATGTGGAGCAAGAGGAAGTCTCATACTTTGCTGAAGGGAATGCAAAATGGGACAGCCATTTTAGAAGACAGTTTAGTAGTTTCTTACAAAACTAAACATACTCTTACCATATGATCCAAGTGTGAAAGTATTAGTCATTCAGTCATGTCTGACTCTTTGTAGCCCTGTGGAACTGTAGCCCGCCAGGCTCCTCTGTCCATTATGTTTCCCAGGCAAGAATACTGGAGTGGGCTGCCATTTCCTTATTCATATGGCCAAAGAGTCATGCTCAAAAGAGAATTTGAAAGCTATGTCCACACAAAAACTTGCACATGGCCAGTTAAAGCAGCTGTATTCATAATTGACAAAACTCGTAAGCAATATAGATGCTCTGCTGTAGGTGAAAAGATAAAAATATGGTCCATTCAGACAACGGAATATCATTCAGCTTTAAAACTCAGTGAACAAAATCAAGTCACAATGAAATCAAGTCACAAAAAGATGCAGAGGAAACATAAACGCATACTACAAAATGAAAGGAGCCAGTTTGAAATGGCTTCATAGTGTGTGATACCAACTATATGACATTCTGGAAAAGGCAAAACTATGGAAACATTAAAAATATCAGTGGTTGCTAGTTAGGGGATAGGGAGGGATGAACAGGCAGAGCACAGAGGATTTAAAGCTGTGAAACTACTCTGTAACCATAGGTATGTCATTTATTATATATTTGTTGAAACCTATAGAATACACAAAACCAAGAGTTAACCCTAAAGTAAACCACAGAATTTGAGTAACTGGGATGTCACTGTAAGTTTATCAGTTGTAACAAACATACCACTGTGGTGAATGATGTTGATAATGAAGGAAGCTATGATATATTGGTGTAGAAAATAAGTGAAATTTTGTTCTATCTTCCTCTCAATATTGCTGTGAACCTAAAACTGGTCATTAATACTTTTTTGTCTTTTTTCAAAATAAAAAAAACAGAGGTCTGGTGGACATAGTGGGAGAAGGAGGATAAGAAGAATTGAGAGAGTAGCACTGACGTGCATGCATTTGTCGTCACTGTTGCTATTCAGTCGTTTAGTCGTGTCTGACTCTTTGTGACCCCAGGAACTACAGCACACCAGGTTTTCCTGTCCTTCACCATCTCCTGCAGCTTACTCAAACTCATGTCCATTGAGTCAGTGATGCCAGGTATGCACTACAATGTGTAAAACAGATAGCCATAGATAGCTAGTAGGAAGCTGCTGTATAGCACAGGGAGCCCAGGCTGTCACTCTGTGATGGACTAGAGGGGTGGTATGGGGAGGGGGTGGAGGCTCAAGAGGGAAGGGATATTATATATACATATCAGTTCAGTTCAGTCGTTCAGTCGTGTCTGACTCCTTGCGACCCCATGAATCACAGCACACCAGGCCTCCCTGTCCATCACCAACTCCCGGAGTTCCCTCAAACTCATGTCCACCGAGTCGGTGATGCCATCCACCCATCTCATTCTCTGTTGTCCCCTTCTCCTCCCACCCCTAATCTTTTCCAGCATCAGAGTCTTTTCCAGTGAGTCAACTTGTCGCATGAGGTGGCCAAAGTATTGCAGTTTCAGCTTTAGCATCAGTCCTTCCAATGAACACCCATGCAATTATGACCGATTCATATTGATGTATGATAGAGACCACCACAGCTTTGTAAAGCAATTACCCTTCCAAAAAAACCCCAAAATGGAGCAAAATAAGAAACTAGTCACCGCTCCCAGTCTTTGCAGACTGGACCTGTGATACAGAAGTCCTTTTCTAATTATCTGGCTCGCTCTCAGCCTAGGAATCAGATGGAGGTGAAAACTTAAGATCCCTTTAAGTCTCCATTGGACATGAATCTTGGTTGGGTCTTGTGTTGCTTTCTCAGCTGCTTTTAAATGTACTGATTTCCCAAGTCTAATCGCAGTCACCCATTAATGGATTACACTCTTGTAATGGCAAAGGGGCTTGCATAATTCAGTGAAGCTATGAGCCATGCTGGGCAGGGCCACTCAAGACAGACAGGTCATAGTGGAAAGTTCTGACAAAACATGGTCCACTGGAGGAGGACATGGCAACCCACTACAGTACTCTTTCCAAGAGAACCCCATGAACAGTATGAAAAGAAAAAAAGATATGACACCAGAAAATGGGCCTCACATGTCAGAAGATGTCCAGTGTACTACTGGGAAAGAGCAGAGGGCAGTTACTAATAGCTCCAGAAAGAAAGAAGCAGCAGGGCCAGAGAGGAAACAACACTCAGGTGTGGATGTATCTGGTGGTGAAAGTAAAGTCCGATGCTGTAAAGAGCAATATTGCATAGGAACCTGGATTGTTAGGTCCATGAATCAAGATAAATTGGACACAGTCAAGCAGGAGATGGCAACAGTGAACACTGACATCTTTGCAATCAGTGAACTAAAATGGACAGGAATGAGTGAATTTAATTCAGATGACCATTATATCTACTACCATGGGAAAGAATCCTTCGTAAGAAATGGAGTAGCTCTCATAGTCAACAAAAGAGTCCAAAATGCAGTATTTGGGTACAGTTTCAAAAATGAGGTATTGATCTCAGTTTGTTTCCAAGGCAAACCATTCAACATCACAGTAATGAAAATCTATGCCCTAACCACTGATGCTGAAGATGAAGCTGACCAAGTCTACAAAGACCTACAAGACCTCCTAGAACTAACACCAAAAAAGATGTCTTTTTCATTACAGGGGACTGGAATACAAAAGTAGGAAGTCAAGAGATACCTGGAGTAACAGGGAAGTGTGGTCTTGGAGTACAAAATGATGCAGGGCAAAGGCTAGCAGAGTTTTGTCAAGACAACACACTGTCATAGCAAACACCCTTTCCCACAAACCCAAGAAACTACACATGGACATCACCAGACGGTCAATATGAATATCAGATTGATTATGGCCTTTGCAGCCAAAAATGGAGAAGCTCTATACAGTTAGCAAAAACAAGACCTGGAGTTGACTGTGGCTCAGATTATGAACTCCTTGCTGCAAAATTCAAGCTTAAATGGAACAAAGTAGGGAAAACCACTAGGCCATCCAGGCCTGGCCTAAATCAAATCTCTTGTGATTATACAGTGGAAGTGACAAATAGACTCAAGTGATTAGTTATGGTGAACAGATTGCCTGAAGAACTATTGACAGAAACTCCTAACATTGCTTAGGAGTTGATGACCAAAACCATCCCCAAAAAAACAAATGCAAGAAGGCAAAGTAGTTATATGAGGAAACTTTACAAATAGCTGAGGAGTGAAAGGCAAGGGAGAAAGGGGAAGATAGACCCAACTGAATGCAAAATTTCAGAGAATAGCAAGGAGAGATAAGAAAGCCTTTTTAAATGAATAATGTAAGGACAAAGAGGAAAACAATAGAATGGGGAAGACTAGGGATGCCTTTGAGAAAATTGGAGATATGAAGGAAACATTTCTTTTTTTTTAAATTTTATTGGAGGCAAATTACCTTACATTAATATATTGGTTGGTTTTCCATACATTGACACGAATCCGCCCCGGGTGTACATGTGATCCCTTTCTTGAACCCCCCTCCCACCTCCCCCTTCCCCATATCCTCCCTCCAGGTCATCCTCATGCACCAGCCCCAAGCATCCTGTATCACGCGTCAAACCTGGACTGGTGATTCATTTCACATACGATAATATACATGCTACAGTGCCATTCTCCCAAATCATCCCACCTTCACCCTCTCCCACAGACTCCCAAAGACTGTTCTATATAATAGGGCTCTTTTGCAGTCTCGGATACAGGGTTAAGGTTACCATCTTTCTAAATTCCATATATATGCGTTAGTATACTGTATTGATGTTTTTCTTTCTGGCTTACTTCACTCTGTATAATAGGTTCCAATTTCATCCACCTCATTAGAACTGATTCAAATGCATTCTTTTTGATGGCTGAAAAATACTCCATTGTGTATATGTACCAAAGTTTTCTTATCCATTCATCTGCAGATGGACATCAAGGTTGCTTCCATGTCCTGGCTATTATAAACAGCACTGCAATGAACATTGGAGTACATGTGTCTCTTTCAATTCTGGTTTCCTCAGTGTGTATGCCCAGGAGTGCGATTGCTGGATCATATGGCAGTTCTATTTCCAGTTTTTTGAGGAATCTCCACACTGTTCTCCATAGTGGCTGTACTAGTTTGCATTCCCACCAACGGTGTAAGAGGGTTCCCTTTTCTCCACACCCTCTCCAGCATTTATTGCATGTAGACTTTTGGATAGCAGCCATTCTGACTGGTGTGAAATGGTATCTCATTGTGGTTTTGATTTGCATTTCTCTGATTATGAGGGATGTTGAGCATTTTTTCATGTGTTTGTTAGCCATCTTTATGTCTTCTTTGGAGAAATGTCTGTTTAGTTCGATGGCCCATGTTTTGATTGGGTCATTATTTCTTCTGGAATTGAGCTGCAGGATCTGCTTGTATATTTTGGAGATTGATCCTTTATCAGTTGCTTCATTTGCTATTATTTTCTCCCATTCTGAAGGCTGTCCTTTCACCTTGCTTATAGTTTCCTTTGCTGTGCAGAAGCTTTTGATTTTAATTAGGTCCCATTTGTTTATTTGTGCTTTTATTTCCAATATTCTGGGAGGTGGGTCTTGGAGGATCCTGCTGTGATTTATGTCAGAGAGTGTTTTGCCTACATTCTCCTCTAGGAGTTTTATAGAATCTAGTCTTACATTTAGCTGTCTAATCCATTTTGAGTTTATTTTGGTGTATGGTGTTAGAAAGTGTTCTAGTTTCACTCTTTTACAAGTGGCTGACTAGTTTTCCCAGCACCACTTGTTAAAGAGACTGTCTTTTCTCCATTTTATATTCTTGCCTCCTTTGTCAAAGATAAGGTGTCCATGGGTGCGTGGATTTATCTCTGGGCTTTCTATTTTGTTCCATTGATCTATATTTCTGTCTTTATATCAGTACCATACTGTCTTGATGACTGTGGCTTTGTAGTAGAGCCTGAAGTCTGGCAGGTTTATTCCCCCAGCTCCATTCTTCTTCTTCAAGATTGCTTTGGCTATTCGAGGTTTTTTGTATTTCCATACAAATTGTGAGATTATTTGTTCTAGTTCTGTGAAAAATATCGTTGGTAGCTTGAAGGATATAAAATCAACACACAGAAATCTCTGCTTGAAGGGCAGAGAAGGCAATGGCAAGCCACTCCAGTACTCTTGCCTAGAAAATCCCATGGATGGAGCAGCCTGGTAGGCTGCAGTCCGTGGGGTCGCTAAGGGTTGGACACGACTGAGCTACTTCACTTTCACTTTTCACTTTCTCACATTGGAGAAGGAAATGGCAACCCACTCCAGTGTTCTTGCCTGGAGAATCCCAGGGACGGGGGAGCCTGGTGGGCTTCCGTCTATGGGGTCGCACAGAGTCGGACATGACTGAAGTGACTTAGCAGCAGCAGCAGCTTGATAGGGATTGCATTTAATGTATAAATTACTTTGGGTAGTATACTCATTTTCACAATATTTATTCTTCCATTCCACGAACACGGTATATTTCTCCATCTATTAGTGTCCTCTTTGATTACTTTCACTAGTGTTTTATAGTTTTCTATGTACAAGTCTTTTGTTTCCTTAGGTAGATATATTCCTAAGTATTTAATTCTTTTCGTTGCAACGGTGAATGGAATAGTTTCCTTAATTTCTCTTTCTATTTTCTCATTATTAGTGTATAGGAATGCAAGGGATTTCTGTGTGTTGATTTTATATCCTGCAACTTTACTGTATTCATTGTTTAGCTCTAGTAGTTTTCTGGTAGAGTCTTTAGGGTTTTCTGTGTAGAGGATCATATCATCAGTGAATAGTGAAAGTTTTACTTCTTCTTTTCCAATTTGTATTCCTTTTATGTCTTTTTCTGCTCTGATTGCTGTGTCCAAAACTCCCAGAACTATGTTGAATAGTAGCGGTGAGAGTGGGCACCCTTGTCTGGTTCCTGACTTTAGGGGAAATGCTTTCAGTTTTTCACCATTGAGGATAATGTTTGCTGTGGGTTTGTCATATATAGCTTTTATTATGTTGAGATATGTCCCTTCTATTCCCACTTTCTGGTGGGTTTTTATCATAAATGGATGTTGTATTTTGTCAAAGGCTTTCTCTGCATCTACTGAGATAATCATATGACTTTTCTTTTTCAGTTTGTTAATGTGGTATATTACGTTGATTGATTTGTGGATATTGAAGAATTCTTGCATTCCTGGGATAAAGCCCACTTGGTCTTGATGTATGATCTTTTTAATGTGTTGTTGGATTCTGATTGCTAGAATTTTGTTAAGGATTTTTGCATCTATGTTCATCAGTGATATTGGCCTGTAGTTTTCTTTTTTGTGAGATCTTTACCAGGTTTTGGGATTAGGGTGATGGTGGCCTCATAGAATGAGTTTGGAAGTTTCCCTTCCTCAGCAATTTTCTGGAAGAGTTTGAGTAGAATAGATGTTAGCTCTTCTCTAAATTTTTGGCAGAATTCAGCTGTGAAGCCATCTGGGCTTTTCTTTGCTGGAAGATTTCTGATTACTTCCTCTAGTTCCATGCTTGTGATGGGTCTGTTCAGATTTTCTATTTCTTCCTGGTTCAGTTTTGGCAAGGTGTACTTTTCTAGGAATTTGTCCATTTCTTCCAAGTTATTCATTTTATTGCCTTAAAATTGCTGATAGTATTCTCTAATAATCCTTTGTATTTCTGTGTTGTCTGTTGTGATCTCTCCATTTTCATTTCTAATTTTATTGATTTGGTTCTTCTCCCTTTGTTTCTTGATGAGTCTGGCTAGTGGTTTGTCAATTTTATTTACCTTCTCAAAGAACCAGCTTTTGGCTTGGTTGATTTTTGCAATGGTCTCTTTTGTTTCTTTTGCATTTATCTCTGCCCTAATTTTTACGATTTCTTTCCTTCTACTAACCCTGGGGTTCTTCATTTCTTCCTTTGCTAGTTGCTTTAGATGTAGAGTTAGGTTATTTAGTTGACTTTTTTCTTGTTTCTTGAGGTGTGCCTGTATTGCTATGAACTTCCCCCTTAACACTGCTTTTACAGTGTCCCAGAGGTTTTGGGTTGTTGTGTTTTCATTTTCATTCATTTCTATGCATATTTTGATTTCTCTTTTGATTTCTTTTATGATTTGTTCATTATTCAGCAGCGTGTTGTTCAGCCTCCATATGTTGGCATTTTTAATACTTCTTCTCCTGTAATTGAGATCTAATCTTACTGCATTGTGGTCAGAAAAGATGCTTGGAATGATTTCAATTTTTTTGAATTTACCAAGGCTAGATTTATGGCCCAGGATGTGATCTATCCTGGAAAAGGTTCTGTGTGCACTTGAGAAAAAGGTGAAATTCATTGTTTTGGGGTGAAATGTCCTATAGAGATCTATTAGGTCTAACTGGTCTAGTGTATCATTTAAAGTTTGTGTTTCCTTTTTAATTTTCTATTTAGTTGATCTATCCATAGGTGTGATTTGGGTATTAAAGTCTCCCACTATTATTGTGTTATTGTTAATTTCCCCTTTCATACTTGTTAGTAATTGTCTTACATTTTGCTGTGCTCCTATGTTGGGTGCATAAATATTTATAATTGTTATATCTTCTTCTTGGATTGATCCTTTGATCATTATGTAGTTTCCTTCTCTGTCTCTTTTCACAGCCTTTGTTTTAAAGTCTATTTTATCTGATATGAGTATTGCTACTCCTGCTTTCTTTTGGTCTCTGTTTGCGTGGAATATCTTTTTCCAGCCCTTCACTTTCAGTCTGTATGTGTTCCTCATTTTGAGGTGGGTCTCATGTAGACAACATATATGGGGGTGTTGTTTTTGTATCCATTCAGCCAGACTTTGTCTTTTGGTTGGGGCATTCAACCCATTTACGTTTAAGGTGATTATTGATAAGTATGATCCCGTTGCCATTTTCTTTATTGTTTTGGGTTCGAGTTTATATACCCTTTCTGTGTTTCCTGTCTAGAGAAGATCCTTTAGTATTTGTTGGAGAGCTGGTTTGGTGATGCTGAATTCTCTCAGCTTTTGCATGTCTGTAAATCTTTTGATCTCTCCTTCATATTTGAATGAGATCCTTGCTGGGTATAGTAGTCTGGGCTGTAGGTTACTTTCTTTCATCACTTTAAGTATGTCTTGCCATTCCCTCCTGGCCTGAAGAGTTTCTGCTGAAAGATCAGCTGTTATCCTTATGGGGATCCCCTTGTGTGTTGTTGCTTTTCCCTTGCTGCTTTTAATATTTGTTCTTTGTGTTTGATCTTTGTTAATTTGATTAATATGTGCCTTGGAGTATTTTGCCTTGGGTTTATCCTGTTAGGGATTCTCTGTGTTTCTTGGACTTGGGTGATTATTTCCTTCCCCATTTTAGGGAAGTTTTCAACTATTATCTCCTCAAGTATTCTCTCATGGTCTTTCTTTTTGTCTTCTTCTTCTGGGACTCCTATGATTCGAATGTTGGGGCATTTAATGTTGTCCCATAGGTCTCTAATATTGTCCTCATTTCTTTTAATTCGTTTTTCTTTTTCTGTCTCTGTTTCATTTATTTCTACAATTCTATCTTCTAGCTCGCTTATCCTGTCTTCTGCCTCCGTTATTCTACTGTTTGTGCCCTCAAGAGTGTTTCTGATCTCATCTATTGCATTATTCGTTATATATTGACTCTTTTTTATTTCCTCTAATTCCTTATGAAACATTTCTTGCATCTTCTCAGCCCTTTTCTCCAGTTTATTTATCTGTAACTCCATTTTGCTTTCCAGATTTTGAATCATTTTCACAATTAAAATTCGAAATTCTTTATCGGGTAGGTTCCCTATATCTTCCTCTTTTGTTTGTGTTGGTGGGCATTTATCCTGTTCCTTTACTTGCTGGGTATTTCTCTGCCTCTTCATCTTGCTTATATTGCTGTGTTCGGAGTGGCCTTTCTGTCTTCTGGCAGTTTGTGGAGTTCTCTTTATTATGTAGTTACCTCGTTGTGTGTGGGGTTGGATGGGTGACTTGTCAAGGTTCCCTGGTTAGGGAAGCTTGTGTCGATGTTCTGGTGGGTGGAGCTAGATTCCTTCTCTCTGGAGTGCAATGAAGTGTCCAGTAATGAGTTTGAGATGTCAGTGGGTTTGGAGTGGCTTTGGGCAGCCTGTATATTGAAGCTCAGTGCTATTCTCCTGTGTTGCTGGATAGTTTGCGTAGTATGTCTTTCACTGAAACTTGTTGACCCTTGGGTGGTGCCTGGTTTCAGTGTATGTATGGAGGCATTTGATGAGTACCAATCAATTAATGTTCTCTGGAACAGGAGATCTCTGGTGTTCTCAGGATTTGGACTTAAGCCTCTGCCTCTGGTTTTCAGTCTTATTCTTGCAGTAGGCTCAAGGCTTCTCTCTCTGTTACTTCCAAGGCAGTTCCTTCTGTTGAAAAAGCTCTTCTGTTTTCTGGTCTCCTCGGTATCTAATTCCCGTCCTGACACCAGGATGCGGTGGTGGACACTTTTTTTTTTTTTTCCCGGCTCACCTGTTCAGTCCTGCTATGGGGAGGGAGGAACGCAGCTAACAAATATCCCTGGTGTCTGTGGGAGTGCTTGCAGTGTCTCGGCTACACTGGGAATGCTCCCGCTCAAGGCGTGTGTGCTTTCCCTGTTTATGCTGCTCAGGCTCTAGGTTGCTCTGCCAGGAGCTGTCCGCAGCTGGCACTGGGTTGCATGCAGTTCCTGGGTCTGAGCGGCTCAGGTTCATGTCCTCGGGTATTCCACAAAGGCGCAGACTTGGCTGGGCCTGCGTTTTGTGCCTTCCCCGGTCCGAGCAGCTCAGGTGACCAGGCGTTTGGCAAGCGAGGTTGCTGTGACTTATCGCCTTCCCAGTCCCCGCCACTCAGTTTTCTGGGTGTACAACCGGCACACTTTCTCAGGTGGATATCGACCAGCCCGAACCCAAGAAGTCTTGGTTAGCAAGTAAGCCTGCCTGCAGCTTGGTATGGGAAGCCTCTCTGGGGCCACGGCTGCCCCTTCCGGCGCTGGCTGCCCTCCCTGCCTGTGTCAGTGGGGGATGGGGGATGGGGCCGCCCGCTGCCGGCTCCCTCTGATCAGTGCTTTGTTCTGTGAGCGGGGCTGGCGGAGTCTTGGGTTGGGGCTTTTCGCAGCCTTTTCGCCTTTTAGCTGCAGGGTCTGCTTCACTATCTTAAGTTCGCGCCCTCAGTTTGCCCTGGGGCGCTCAAGCCTGGTTCTCCCTCTAAGCGCCGCCGCCCGCGCCTCCTTGCCCAGCCCCCACCCGCTAGTGGGGGGCACAGGCATCTGCGCCACTTCTCCGCTGAGAGTTTCCTCTGGGCACTTAGTCTGTGAGCTTTAATTATTTATGTCTTTTGTCTACCAGTTATGTGGCCCTCTGAGGTTCCACTCACAGTGTTCCCAGGTGTTTGGAAACTTCTCTCTCTCTTTTTTTTTAAGCCTCCCTTCCCAGGACGGAGCTCCATCCCTCCCTCTTTTGTCTCTCTTTTTATCTTTTATACTATTTCCTACCTCCTTTCGAAGACTATGGGCTGCTTTTCTGGGTGCCTGATGTCCTCTGCCGGTATTCAGAAGTTGTTTTGTGGGATTTACTCAGTGTTCAAATGTTCTTTGGCTGATTTTGTGGGGGAGAAAGTGGTCGCCCCATCCTATTCCTCCGCCATCTTCCCGGGCTCCTCAAGGAAATATTTCATGCAAGGATGGTCCCAATAAAGGACAGAAATGGTAAGGACCTAAGAGAAGCAGATGAGATTAAGACAAGGTGTCAAATATATACAGAACTAATCATCATCTGGTCCCATCACTTCATGGGAAATAGACGGAAAAACAGTGGAAACAGTGTCAGACTTTATTTTTTGGGGCTCCAAAATCACTGCAGATGCTGATTGCAGCCATGAAATTAAAAGACGCTTGCTCCTTGGAAGGAAAGTTATGACCAACCTTGATAGTATATTAAAAAGCAGAGACATTACTTTGCCAACCAAGGTCCGTCTAGTCAAGGCAATGGTTTTTCCCGTGGTCATGTATGGATGTGAGAGTTGGACTGTGAAGAAGGCTGATCGCCGAAGAATCTATGCTTTTGAACTGTGGTGTTGGAGAAGACTCTTGAGAGTCCCTTATACTGCAAGGAGATCCAACCAGTCCATTCTAAGGGAGATCAATCCTGGATGTTCATTGGAGGGACTGATGCTAAAGCTGAAACTGCAATACTTTGGCCACCTCATGCGACGAGTTGACTCACTGGAAAAGACTCTGATGCTGGGAAAGGTTGGGGGCAGGAGGAGAAGAGGACGACGGAGAATGAGATGGCTGGATGGCATCACCGACTCTGTGGACATGAGTTTGAGTGTACTCCGGGAGTTGGTGATGGACAGGGAGGCCTGGCGTGCTGTGATTCATGGGGTCACGGAGAGTCGGACACGACTGAGCAACTGAAATGAACTGAACTGAATCAGGAAAGGTCTCAATGACTTGGATAACCATGATGGTGGGGTCACTCACCTAGAGCCAAACATTCTGGGCTGTGAAGTCAAGTGGGCCTTAGGAAGCATCACAATGAACAAAGCTAGTGGAGGTGATGGAATTCCAGCTAAGCCATTTCAAATCCTAAAAGATGATGCTGTGAAACTGCTGCACTCAACATGTCAGCAAATTTGGAAGACTCATGAGTAGCCACAGGACTGAAAAAGGTCAGTTTTCATCCCAATCCCAAATAAGGGCAATGCAAAAAAATGTTCAAAATACCATACAATTGCACTAATTTCACATGCTAGCAAGGTTATGCTCAGAATTTTTGAGTCAGGTTATAACAGTATGTGAACCAAGAATGTCCAGATATACAAGTTGGTTTTCAAAGAGGCAGAGGAACCAGAGATTAAATTGCCAACTTTGGCTGAGTCATAGAGAAAGTAAGGGAGTTCCAGAAAAGCATTTACTTCTGCTTTCATTGACTCACTAAAGCCTTTGACTATGTGGATCACAACAAATTATGGAAAATTCTTAACAGATAGGAATACCAGACTATCTTACCTGCCTCCTGAGAAAACTCTGTGTGGGTCAAGAAGCAACAGTCATAACTGGACATGGAACAACAGACTGGTTCCAAATTGGGAAAGGAGTACATCAAGGCTGTATATCATCACCCTGCTTATTTAACTTCTATGCAGAGAACATTATGTGAAATGCCCAGCTGGATAAAGCACAAGCTGGAATGAGATTGCTGGGAAAAATATCAATAACCTCATATATGCAGATGGCATCACTCTTAGGGCAGAAGTGAAGAGGAACTAAAGAGCCTCTTGATGAAGATGAAAAAGGAGAGTGGAAAAGTTGGCTTAAAACTCAACATTCAAAAATGAAGATCATCACATCTGGTCCCATCACTTCATGCAAATAGAAGAGAAAAAATTGGAAATGGTGAAGGACTTTATTTTCTTGAGCTCCAAAAACACTGCAGATGGTGAATACACCCAGGAAATTAAAAGGTGTTAAATTTAAAATTAAAATTCCTTGGATTCTTTACCAACTGAGCTATCAGGGAAGCCCAGTTTTCCCCTCAGTCAGTCTCTCCCATCAGGAAGCTTCCACAAGCCTCTTATCCTTATCCATCAGAGGGTAAAAGAATGAAAACCACAATCACAGAAAACTAATCAAAACTGATCACATGGACCACAGCCTTGTCTAACTCAATGAAACTATGTGCCATGCCATGTAGGGCCACCCAAGACACATGGGTCATGGTGGAGAGTTCTGACAAGACATGGTCCACTGGAGAAGGAAACGGCAAACCACTTCAGTATTATTGCCTTGAGAACCCCATGAAAAGTATGAAAAGGCAAAAAGATAGTACACTGAAAGCCAAAATCCCCAGCTGTGTAGATGCCCAATATGCTAGTGGAGAACAGTGGAGAAATAACTCCAGAAAGAATGAAGAGACGGGGCCAAAGCAAAAACAACACCCAGTTGTGGATATGACTGGTGATGGAAGTAAAGTCTGATGCTGTAAAGAGCAATATTGCATAGGAACCTGGAATGTTAGGTCCATGAATCAAGGTAAATTGGAAGTGGTAAAACAGGAAATGGCAAGAGTGAATATCAACCTTTCAGGAATCAGTGAACTTAAACAAACTGGATTGGGTGAATTTAACTCAAATGACCATTATATCTACTACTGTGGGCAAGAATCCCTTAGAAGAAATGGAGTAACCATCATAGTCAACAAAAGAGTCTGAAATGCAGTACTTGGATGCAATCTCAAAAACGACAGAATGAACTCTGTTCGTCTCCAAGGCAACCCATTCAATACCACAGTAATCCAAGTCTATGCCTCAACCAGGAATACTGATGAAGCTGAGGTTGAACAGTTCTATGAAGACCTACAAGACCTCCTAGAACTAATACCCAAAAAAGATGTCCTTTTCATTATAGGGGACTGGAATGCAAAATTAGGAAGTCAAGAGTGACCTGGAGTCGGACAAAGTGGAGTTGGACACGACTGAGAGACTGAACTGAAAGAACTACTCCTTGGGATGAAAGTTACAACAAACCTAGACAGTGTATTAAAAAGTAGAGACATCACTTTGCCGACAAAGGTCCATATAAGTCGACACTATGGTTCTTCCTGTAGTTGTGTATGAATATGAGAGCTGGTCATTAAAGAAGGCTGAGTGTGGAAGAATAGTTGCTTTTAAACTGTGGTGCTCAAGAAGACTCTTGAGAGTCCCTTGGACTGCAAGGAGACCAAACCAGTCACTCCTAATAGCAATCAACCCTCAATATTCATTGGAAACACTGTCGCTGAGCTCCGATACTTTGTCCACCTGATGCAAAGAGCTTACTCATTGGAAAAGACCCTGACGCTGGGAAAGACAAAGGCAAAAGGAGAAGGGGGTGGCAGAGTAAAAGATGGTTAGATAGCATCACTGCATCAATCAAGAAGAATCTGAACAAACTCCAGGAAACAGAGGAGGACAGAGGATCCTAATGTACAAATGTCCTAATGTCCATGAGATGGCAAAGAGTTGAACATGATAGCAACTGAACAAGGACAACAACAACCACAGCCTCTCCTCAGAGTTTTAGATGGTCTATCTTATGTTTCTATCCTTAATGTCTTGCCCCAAGTGTCTACGGGACTGTAGTCCACCCATATCTTCCATGAGCAGTGCCTGCCACTTCTCCTTACCTGTGTTCTGAGATAGACATGACAGAGCCCAGTACTTCTGGCAGCCCTCAGACAGGGTGGAACTTTACAATAAAAGTTCCTTTGTTCCCACTATGTTGGAGCAAGGGAAATGGGAAATTAGCTTTGGCCACTCCAGGCAAAGATTTTGCTAAAATGAGACAGGGATGGGGCAAGGGTAAGTAAAAACCACAAAATTTCCCATGATTTCAAATGTGGTTTTCTCTTTAACTGAGTTTTCTTTTTTTTCCCCTCTGTAGATCTTTTACTGTTTTTCAGAGCTTTCATATGGTTATTTTAGTTAGTTTCTAGTTGTTTTTCATGTTTACATGGGTTGGGGGGATATGGGTTTGGAGTTCCCTGCTAAGTCATTTTGCTGATGGCCCTCTACTTTGACTTTTTTATATTAACATTGTTCTGAAAGGTTGTTGTGATGAGCCGCGAAAGATGCCAGGATTCTTGGCCTCCGGAGGAGAGGAATTCAATCTGGGGCCAGTGACAAGGCTTGACTGCTCAGAGCTTTTGTGTAATAAAATTTTATTAAAGTATAAAAGAGAGAAAGTTTCTGACATAGACATCAGAAAGGGACAGAAAGAGTGCCGCTTTGCTAGTTTTTAGCAAGAAGTTATATACCTATTCACAAGGTGCTAATTAGAGAAAGGAAATGTCTCAAAATTCAGAGAGTGGCACCAGGCCTCTCATCCACAACATGCATTTTGAAATAGCATTGGCACAAGGTGAGTCATCCTTGGCCATGAAACCATTGACATGAATCTTGATGTAAGGCAGATTTCCAAGCAAATATGTAGTTTCATTAACATAGTTTAAGAGAACATTTCCATGAGTGAAACATACTGGTTTGTTGAGCCATTATCAGTTCTGAGTCTTAGGCAGAATGGACTTGAAGAAAGACAGAGTCTATGGTAAATACATAGCTCATTAACATAGCTTAAGAAAAACATTTCTGTAAGAAAAATGCATTGGTCAGCTCAAGGTCTGAGAAAAGTTAACTTCAGGTGGAACCAGGTGTCATCATGGCAACACAGAATTTTAAAAGAAAGTTCCTTTTAATTGCATATAGAGAGGGGGAAAAAACATCTTTGACACTTGTGTTTCCTTCTGCCACTTAAGAGAGAGAGAAAAAAATGTCTGACGCTTGCAGTCTATTTCCTCTGATTGGGGCCCCTAGCCTTCCTGACTGTTAGTCTCTCAGTTCTAAAAACTACAGCCCGCTCAGTACAGCAACTGAAAGAAATAAAATATGAAAGAAGCAAAAGTTCTGAGAAAGAAGCAAAACTATCATTCACATGTTATATGACATTACACAGAAAATCTGAAACACACAGTAAATTCATTACTGGAATTTATAAGACTTTAGGCAGTAAGTTATACATTATTGGAGAAGGAAATGGCAACCCACTCCAGTGTTCTTGCCTGGAGATTCCCAGGGACGGGGGAGCCTGGGGGGCTGCCGTCTATGGGGTCGCACAGAGTCAGACACGACTGAAGTGACTTAGCAGTAGCAGGCAGTAAATTATACATAAAACCAGTACTTTACAATGAAACTTAAAAAGATATCACTTACAATAGCATCAAAAGTTAGGTTGTTTAGTCTCTAAGTTGTGTCTCACTCCTTGCAACTATCTTGACTTCTGCACACCAGGCTTCCCTTTCCTTTACTAACTCCGGATAAGGCAATGGCACCCCACTCCAGGACTCTTGCCTGGAAAATCCCATGGACGGAGGAGCCTGATAGGCTGCAGTCCATGGGGTCACGAAGAGTCGGACACGACTGAGCGACTTCACTTTTCACTTTCACGCATTGGAGAAGGAAATGGCAACCCACTCCAGTGTTCTTGCCTGGAGAATCCCAGGGACGGGGGAGCCTGGTGGGCTGCCGTCTCTGGGGTCGCACAGAGTCGGACACGACTGAAGCGACTTAGCAGCAGCAGCAGCAGTAGAGTTTATTCTAACTCATGTCCATTGAGTCAGTGATGCTATCTATCTTACCCTCTGCCACCCTCTTCTCCTTTTGCCAGCAAAAAATGTCTTTTCCAGTGATTCAACTCCTCACATCAGGTGGCCAAACTATTGGAGTATCAGTCCTTCCAGTGAATATTCAGGGTTGATTCCTTCAGGATTCACTGGTTTGATCTCTGAGAGTGTAACAGGCAGGAAGGCTAAGGGTCTCCAAACTGAGGAAATAGGCTGCAAGTGTTATCTCTCTCTTAAGCAGCAGGAGGAAACAAACTGCAAGTGTCAGATATTTTCCCTTCTCTATACAAAATTAAAAGGAAGTTTCTCTTAAAATTCTGTGTTGCCATGATGACACCTGGTTCCACCTGAACTTAACTTTTCTCAGATCTTGAGCTGACCAATGCATTTTTCTTACGGAAATGTTTTTCTTAAGCTATGTTAATGAACTATGTATTTACCCTAGACTCTGCCTTTCTTCAAATAGGTTCGCTTAAGACTCAGAACCTATAAGGGCTCAACAAACCAATGTTTTACTCATACAATTGTTCTCCTAATCTATGTTAATGAAACTATGTATTTGCTTGGAAACCCGCCTTTCTTCAAGATTCATGTCAATCGTTTTATGGCCCGGAACAACTAACCTTGTGCCAACACTATCTCAAAATGTATGTTGTGGGTGAGGGGTCTGTGCCACTCTGAGTTTTGAGATATTTCCTTTCTCTAATTAGCAGCCTGCTGATAGGTATATAACATACTGTTAAAGGCTAGCAGGGAGCCATTCTTTCTGCCCCCTTCTGATGTCTATGTCAGAAGCTTTCTCTATCTCTTTTATACTTTAATAAAACTTTATTACACAGAAACTCTGAGTGATTAAACCTTGTCACTGGCCGCAGATCAAATTCCTCTCCTCCAGAGGCCAATAATCCCAGCATCTTTCATGGCTCAGCAACAACCTTTCAATCTCCTTGCAGTCCAACAGACTCTCAAGAGTTTTCTCCAGTACCACAATTCAAAAGAATCAATTCTTTGGCCCTCAACCTTCTTTATGGACCAACTCTCACATCCATATATGACTACTAGAAAAATCACAGCTTTGACAATACAGACTTTTATCAGCAAATTGACGTCTCTGCTTTTTTAATATGCTGTCTAGGTTTGTCATCTCTTGCCTTCCAAGAAGCAAGTGTCTTTTAATTTCATGATAGTAGTCACCATCTGCAGTGATTTTGGAGCCCAAGAAAATAAAGTCTGTCACTGTTCCCGTTTTTTCCCATCCTATTTTCCATGAAGTGGTGGGACTGGATGCTGTCATGGTTTGGGCACGGATTGGAAAAGAATTTCCAGACATAAGACAGAATGAGAGGGAAATAAAGTTTGTTAGAGTGGGAGATGCTGTTATAACAGCGGGATAGCTCAAGGGAGAACCGACCTTGAACAGGGGTCCTTAGTTCACTCTTATTCTCAGGGTACAAGGAGAGGGATGGGGATTTTGCAGGTCATTTGCTGTTGGATGTGGCACATATACTGGGTGAAAGGAAAGTGAAAGTGAAAATGAAGTCGCTCAATCGTGTCTGACTCTTTGTGACCCTGTGGACAGTAGCTCACCAGGCTCCTCCCTCCATGGGATTCTCCAGGCAAGAATACTGGAGTGGGTTGCCATTTCCTTCTCCAGGGGATCTTCCTGACCCAGGAATCGAACCTGGGTCTCCCCCATTGCAGGCAGACACTTTAACCTCTGAGCGACCAGGGAAGAAGAGTAAGGCAAATACCTTCTCCCTATGGAGTAGGAGGGGAGACCGTTTACAATGCTCAGGAGGACCTGAAATCCGTTAATAGTTACAACATGGGGGAGGGAAGGATGGTAAGAGTCTGGTTTTTCTGTTCCTGCATTCCAAGACTCTCTTTGGTTTTATCTGCTCTTTTGTCCTTGGGTTACCACATTCCCCCCTCTCTTTATCTTTAGGGCCAATGCTTTGGCCCCTGTTGATACCCTGCTCATGTCTAACTATCTACCTATTTCTCTTCTCAGACATTTGAGAACCCAGTCTCAAAGGAAAAGGGATGATGACCGCTCTGACTTTTTCATGCTGTATAGAGGCATCATGGGGCTCTGGGTTCCCTTTGCCTGCTCTCTGTCAAGGTGCATTTATGGAGGGACAATCCATGGAATGATAAGGCAGCTTCTTTCAGCATTGTCTAGATGTTGGTCAAGGAATATTCTTGTCATACTACCACTTGGAGATTTGTTGTATTCTAGAAGAAACAAATTTAACAAGAAAGTTAAAGGTACATGGCCCAAAGATTAATAGAAGCAGGAAAACTGCTCAGGGGTTAGCCAGGGGAACCAAGATCAGACATTGGTTTGTGACATTCGTGTTTCTCTAGGTACAAGAAGATACAAGAAGTTGGGCTCATAGAATCTTTACCTGAAAACATCTGATTATCTGAAGGCCGGTTCTTCTGAGTTTTTCCCAGAGAACAGAGTGCCTTATTTCTGATCTCCACCCTGAACTCCTTTCAGGGGGTGTTGAAGGTCAGTAGCTTGCAGTGGTCGTGATGTAATCTTTGTAGAGGCAGCTGGCCAGTGACAACTTCCAGTCAGCAGGGTCCCTTCATAGCCACATATTTGACCATGCTTTGGGGGCTTTTCATGGCCATTCTGTCCCACAGTGCTGGGAAGGCTCATTCCCAGGTCTACTGAAGATTTCATTGACAGGCCACTCAATGTGCTGTTACTAGACCAGGCCTTGAAAGTAGCAAAAGTCTTTGGGCCATACCTGTCTTACTAGCCTATTGGTCCAGGAAAATATTCCCTCCTGTTGCTTCTTCCCGTATCTTCAGTTCAGTTCAGTTCAATTCAGTTCAGTCGCTCAGTCGTGTCTGACTCTCCGCGACCCCATGAATTACAGCACGCCAGGTCTCCCTGTCCATCACCAACTCCCGGAGTACACTCAAACTCTTGTCCACAGAGTCGGTGATGCCATCCAGCCATCTCATTCTCCGTCGTCCCCTTCTCCTCCCACCCCCAACCTTTCCCAGCATCAGAGTCTTTTCCAGTGAGTCAACTCGTTGCATCTAGAGTTACATTATTACAATCATTGATCTTATATGGAACAGCATATCAACACTTTATCACAGGCTCAGTCACACATTTAGTAATGTAAGAAACAATCTTCTGAAACAAGCAACACAGAAAATAATATAGCAGCTACTAGTAAGGTCATAAGCAAGAATTAAGTCAATAACTTTCATTAGGTATAACCCAGTATACCCCAGGTCATCTGACTTCATTTGTTAAATGACTATCAGTTCAGTTCAGTCACTCCATCATGTCTGACTCTTTGCGACCCCATGGACTGCAGCACACCAGGCCTCCCTGTCCATCACCAACTCCTGGAGTTTACCCAAACTCAGTCAGTGATGCCATCTAACCATCTCATCCTCTGTCATCCCCTTATCCCACCTTCAGTCTTTCCCAGTATCAGGGTCTTTTCAAATGAGTAAGTTCTTTGCATCAGCTGGCCAAAGTATAGGAGTTTCAGCTTCAGCATCAGTCCTTCCAATGAACAATCAGGACTGATCTCATTTAGAATGGACTGGTTGGATCTCCTTGCAGTCCAAGGGACTCTCAAAAGTCTTCTCCAGTATCACACTTCAAAACCATCAATTCTTCAGCGCTCAGCTTTCCTTATAGTCCACCTCTCACATCCATACATGACCACTGGAAAAACCATAGCCTTGACTAGACCGACCTCTGTTGGCAAAGTAATGTCTCTGCTTTTTACTATGCTGTCTAGGTTGGTCATAATTTTCCTTCCAAAGAGTAAGCATCTTTTAATTTCAAGGCTGCAGCCAGTATCTGCAGTGATTTTGGAGCCCCCAAAAATAAAGTCTGCCACTGTTTCCCCATCTATTTGCCATGAAGTGATAGGACCAGATGCCATGATCTTAGTTTTCTGAATGTTCAGCTTTAAGTCAACTTTTTCATTCTCCTCTTTCACTTTTTTTTAGTTTTTTAATTTTTTAATTAATTAATTTTAATTAGAGGTGAATTGCTTTACAATATTGTAGTGGCTTTTGCCATACATTGACATGAATCACCATTAAAAAGAATGCATTTGAATCAGTTCTAATGAGATGGATGAAACTGGAGCCTCATTATACAGAGTGAAGTAAGCCAGAAAGAAAAACACCAATACAGTATACTAATGCATACATATGGAACTTAGAAAGATGGTAACAATGATCCTCTTTCACTTTCATCAAGAGGCTCTTTAGTTCTTCTTCACTTTCTGCCGTAACAGTGGTGTTATCTGCATATCTGAGGTTACTGACATTTCTCCTGGCAATCTTGATTCCAGCTTGTGCTTCATCCAGCCCAGGGTTTCTCATGATGTATTCTGTATGTAAGTTAAATAAGCAGGGTGACATTTACAGCTTTGATATACTCCTTTTCCTATTTGGAACCAATCTGTAGTTCCATGTCCAGTTCTCACTGTTGCTTCTTTACCTGCATACAGATTTCTCAAGAGGCAGGTCAGGTGATCTGGTATTCCCATCTCTTGAAGAATTTTCCACAGTTTGTTGTGATCCAGCAGAAGTAGATGTTTTTTTTCTGGAACTCTCTTGCTTTTTCGATGATCCAGTGGATGTTTGCAATTTGATGTCTGGTTCTTCTGCCTTTCCTAAATCCAGCTTGAACATCTGGAAGTTCACAGTTCACATATTATTGAAGCCTGGCTTGGAGAATTTTGAGCATTAGTTTGCTAGCATGTGAGATGAGTGCAATTGTGTGGTAGTATGAACATTCTTTGGCATTGCCTTTCTCTGGGATTAGAATGAAAACTGACCTTTTCCAGTCCTGTGGCCACTGTTGAGTTTTCCAAATTTGCTGGCATATTAAATGACTGCAGCCTGGTGTTAATCTCCTGGTTGTACGTCATGGAGCATCTGATCTTTATCTGAAGATTGGTTACTGAGATAAGCTTTAGAAACAAACTTAGAGTGTCCTTCTTAATAGCTTTATTAAATCTTTTATCAGTATAACATAACAACAAGGAACTATTTCAGAAGTGAGTCTTAGTAAACACTAGACCTTAATTAACAAAACTAGAAACTTAGTTTAACAATTAACAAAACTTAACATTCAGTGAAACATAATTTTTCATTATGAGGGCATTAACCCTGTAGCCCGGGAAGGATTTAACCCATCAAATAAAAATCAGGTTTGTCAGGGAGCCGGGAAAAGCCAAGCAGCTGTCTTGGATTTCCCGTAGCCCTGACTCTTTGATTTACAGCTACTGTTCACCCATTTTTAATTCCCCGATTCAGGAGTAGACTGTTGCCATATTTTAAGGACATCAGGATAGCAAAATCTAACCGTGAGGGCTTATTTTTTGTAGAAGCAGAATAAGCTTTGTCTACATGTACCATAATTTTAAATATTGTTTATTTAGTTTACCAAAGTAACGAAAGATTTTAAAAACAAATATAAACCACTTAAAGGCAAAGAAATTCATAATCTGTTATCAAAAGTTGCATTCTAAGAAAACTTTGTTCTCTTAACATAGAAAGTAGACTAAATTCCAGCCTGTTACCAGTTTACCAGATAACAAACAAAATTTGTTTATCATTTAATCTTAGAAAAGTCTTTTCCATAAATCTTGAAGTAGCAGTATTCTTGCAAAGGCATCAGAGTGAAACCATAGAAGGCAGGTTTAAAATCTGATTAAATTGTAATTGACAAAGTAACATGGTCATTGCTGTGACCTGTAACACTTTAACATGATAACTAGAATTATAACTGACAACGTTTTACCAGGACATATCAGATTTTCATAAATTTCACATAATTTCTAGGATATCTATATTAGTAACATCAACCATACAATATAATCCAAGAAGACTTACCACCCCTTTAACAGCACTTCTCATGTAATTTAACGTGTCCAATGGACCCAGGTAGCTTAATAGCTCTTTGGGATGTCCCAGAGGTCCTCTGAAGCATCCCAAAATCAGCTAGAAGTCAAATTATTTAAGAAGTTTTGTCAATAAATATTGAAAGGGTTTAAAACACTCAGTCAGATAAAATCATATAAATCATTGCAAAAAAATATATTCACTTAGCCAAAGTAACAAAGAAGATTTCAAAGGTAAACATAGAACAGATCATTTCAGAGGTAAACAAACTTAAAATCCATTATCAAAGGCAGTTCAACATCTCAAGAAAACAAAACTCTTCCCTTGGGGTCCACTTTCCATCAAACCTTCTTATCACTCTCTGTACCCATTACTCTGTTCTCCCATCCTGAAACTGCCATCTGTAAGTCAGACCTACTTCCTTTTCCCTTCATAAAATGTAATTTCATTCCTCATATCTTCTTTACTGAAAACACACATCCTACTTTCCTTAAGCAAACCAAGAACTGACCTTTATATTACCATTGTATAGATTGGTGAACATAAATACCAGTGATAAATTCTAAAAACAATTCTAGAAAACATCTCAGGATGGCATCAAACATTATTCAATAATAGTCGAAAATCACTATTTTCTCTGTAAGAGGAAGTTAGTGTTCAGTAATGAATGTTTCAGAATCTAATTTTATTTGGAAATGACCTAGCTATTCAATAAACTTCCATCACTTAGTTTAGCATAACCCTAGAAATTCAAGTTACCCCAATCTGAAGAGACTATTTTAGACAGACATACCTAAAGTATAATTATTCTTAATAATTTAACTAAAAGCTCTTGTCTTGTTTATATTTTTCTTTTTTAAAAGTTTCTTCACTCATTATTTTCCTTGCTGACAAACTTGTAACAGATATAACTATATTTAACTTATAACAAACCTCAGTTCAGTTCAGTTCAGTCGCTCAGTCATGACCGACTCTTTGCGACCCCATGAATCACAGCACGCCAGGAATGAAAATACTATGCTTAATGACTCTTGCTGCTGCTGCTGAAAGTCGCTTCAGTTGTGTCAAACTCTGTGCGACCTCACAGGCGGCAGCCCACCAGGATCCCCCATCCCTGGAATTCTCCAGGCAAGAACACTGGAATGGGTTGCCATTTCCTTCTCCAGTGCATGAAAGTGAAAAGTGACCCCATGGACTGCAGCCTACCAGGCTCCTCCGTCAATGGGATTTGCCAGGCAAGAGTACTGGAGTGGGTTGCCATTGCCTTCTCCGTAATGACTCTTCAGTTCAGTTCAGTTCAGTTGCTCAGTCGTGTCCGACTCTTCGTGACCCCATGAATCGCAGAACTCCAGGCCTCCCTGTCCATCACCAACTCCCGGAGTTCACTCAAACTCACCTCCATCAAATCGGTGATGCCATCCAGCCATCTCATTCTCTGTCGTCCCCTTCTTCTCCTGCCCCCAATCCCTCCCAGCATCAGAGTCTTTTCCAGTGAGTCAGTTCTTCGCATGAGGTGGCCAAAGTATTGGAGTTTCAGCTTTAGCATCAGTCCTTCCAATGAACACCCAGGATTGATCTCCTTTAGGATGGACTGGTTGGATCTCCTTGCAGTCCAAGGGACTCTCAAGAGTCTTCTCCAACACCACAGTTCAAAAGCATCAATTCTTCAGCTTTTTTCGCAGTCCAACTCTCACATCCATACATGACCACTGGAAAAACCATAGCCTTTACTAGACAGACCTTTGTTGGCAAAGTAATGTCTCTGCTTTTTAAGATGCTATCTAGGTAATGACTCTTAGACATGTCTATATTAGATTAGCAAACAAACATTAATACTAGATATTTAATACTGAAAATTCCCCAGTTCATGTAAATCTGAAATTCGTTTAGGTTAATTTCTCTTGTATTTAGGATTGTCTGATTTGTAAGCGCTTACTTTTCTTTCAGTTCAGTTCAGTTCAGTCGCTCAGTCGTGTCCAACTCTCTGTGACCCCATGAATCACAGCATGCCAGGCCTCCCTGTCCATCACCAACTCCCGGAGTTCACTCAAACTCATGTCCACAGAGTCGGTGATGCCATCCAGCCATCTCATTCTCTGTCGTCCCCTTCTCCTCCCGCCCCCGTTAGAATTCATTTACAACTTCAGCAATATTATTAGAAACAAAAATAAAAACAAAAGACACACACTGAGACATACATAAATCCAGACACAGACAGACAGACAGAGATTTCATAGTTTTCCACTTGAGATTTAAAATGTCTTTTTGACCCCTTGTTTTTTGGTTGTTTTTTTTTTAACAAGCTAGTTGTTTTTAACTGCATATGCAAAAAGACTGGTTTTGCAGTTTCGAAGAAAAAAAATTTCACTTTAACCAGTTTTCTCCAGAGTCTAAAGAATATCATGCCCATCCTGTGTCAAAAAGTCATCTTTCCTTTCTATAGTCATAGTTTTATACCTAAATTATAGGCCAAATAGTGCTCAAATTGACTCTGATATCAGGGGCAGATCAGCTGATAAAAATCTTGGATTGTCCCTCTGGTGGGAACTGAGGTCTTTGTTCCATCAGAAGAATCTGAAGGATTATGGGAATTTGAAGGGGGAGGCTTGGTCCTTCCCCACTCTGAGCAGTAGCTAGAAGGGAATTCTTTTAGGATGTTCAGGAGTGGGGGAAACTTGGTTCCCTCCCCACCTGAGAGATAAGCATACATAGAGGAGAGTTTTTGATCCTTCAGGCTTTTGAATATAGGAGAAAGACCTGGACCAAAGGGAACCTCAGAATCCTTTCTTAGAGATCATGTTGATATGCAAGGTCAAGTAGGGGTCGTCTAGGAAATCTGATGGAGAGAGACAGAGGGGGACAGGTGATGGGAAGGCAACAGAAAGACACATGCGCATGCGACACGAGTCCCTCAAATCCGGATTCTGAGGACCATGAAGGGCTGAATGTAAGGAAATTCTGAGTCCTTTCCCTGCTTTTGGCAAAAGATAGTGTGCCATTTAGAGGCCATTTTTGGGGGTGCCCCAGTTCCTTTTTCAGGGTCAAATTTTTCCAGTTTCTGAGAATGTAGCCAAGGGGTGAGTCTGAGAGAGGCTCCCGAGACGTACCAGAATTCAGTCTTAGCCTATCTGCTGTAGAATGTGGGTACTGAGAGACACTGGCTGACAGAAAGGCGTCCCTTTTGTTCCAGTGATCTCTCCGTGTGACTAATGGCACAAAAATGGCCAACCATCCCAAGTCGTGTCCAACAGTGAGAAGTGACCCCTGAGAACCATGTGGCTAAGGTACCATGTGACCTGGGCAGAGACAGATAGAGATTCTTGGGAGCAACCGGGTGACTCACTGTTTGGCGATTCCCTGAAATGTGGAAGCCACTCTTGGGATGGCTCAGAGGCAATACCTAGGCTCCTGTAAGTCAATCTGGACTGAAAGGGAAAGAAGTGAAAGTGACAGGGAAGAAGGCTGAGGAATCTGCCTTACAATCCTACTGGGGAGGCGCCAGGGGACAACGGTTTCTGTTTTCCTTCAATCACTATGTGCCTGACAAGGTGCAGAGAAGTTGTCTTGCTGTGGGCGGATGCCCTAGTGGCCTGATCCGTTCCGTGTCCCCGTTATCCTCACACGGGAGTCTTCGTGTGGCAGGAACCCTAATGGCTTTTAAGTGCCTGACCCGTGCCCACACAATATTGGTTGGCCTAGTCCTTGGTCAGAAAGAAGACACAGGAGAGACCCTCACCCGTTCGGGCGGCAGCTACTGGGGCACAGTGAGCAGTGGGGCCTTTGGAGCACACCAGAGGGTAGCCCTGGCCAGAGTTCCTCAGTTGCTCCCACAGCACTTGCCTGCTTGCAGAGGGGCCCTATGAGGAAGGAGAAGCAAGGAGGTGGGGGGAGAGGCCCGAAGGTCCCCATACGGGCCACCAAAAATGTGGTCCAAGCGCGGGTTGGAAAGGAATTTCCAGACATGAGACAGAATGAGAAAGAAATAAAGTTTATTAGAGTGGGATGCGCTGTTACAACAGTGGGCGAGCTCAAGGGAGAACCGACCTTGAAGAGGGGTCCTCAGTTCACTTTTTATTCAGGGTACAAGGAGTGGGATGGGGTCTTGCGGGTTATTTGCTAATTGGATGAGGCATGTATACTGGGTGGAGGCAAGAGTAAGGAAATACCTTCTCCCTGTGGGGTAAGAGGGGAGATGGGTTATAAGGCTCAGGAGGACCTGAAATCTGTTATTTACAACATGGGGGAGGGAAGGATGATAAGGGTCTGGTTTTTCTGTTCCTGCATTTCAAGAACCTCCTTGGTTTTATCTGCTCTTTCATCCTTGGGTCAGCACAGATGCCATGATCTTAGTTTTTTAAATGTTGAATTTTAAGCCAGCTCTTTTTCTCTCCTCTTTCACTTTCACCAAGAGGTTCTTCTTTGGAATAGAAACTGACTTTCCAGTCCTGTAACTACTCCCAAGTTTTCCAAATTTGCCGACAAATATTGACAGCAGCAATTTCACAGCATCATCTTTTAGCTCAGCTGGAATTCCATCACCTCCACTAGTTCTGTTTGTAGTGATGCTTCCTAAGGCCCACTTGACTTCACACTCTAGGATGTCTGGCTCTAAGGGAGTGACACACCATCATGGTTATCCAGGTCATGAAGACCTTTCTTGTATAGTTCTTTTGTGTATTCTTGCCACCTCTTATTAATCTTTCTGCTTCTGTTAGGTCCTTACTATTTCTATTTTCTTGAGATTTCTAGTCTTTTCCATTTTATTGTTTTCTTTTATTTCTTTGCGTTGTTCACTTAAGAAGCCTTTCTTGTCTCTCCTTGGTATTCTCTGGAATTCTGGCATTCAGTTGGGTATACCTTTACCTTTCTCCCTTGCCTTTTGCTTCTCTTCTTTCCTCATCTATCTGTAAAGACTCCTCAAACAACCACTTTGCCTTTCTTTTTCTTGGGGATGGTTTTGGGCACTGCCTCCTGTACAATGTTAGAAACCTCTGTTCATATTTCTTCAGGCACTCTAACATATCTAATCCCTTGAAATTATTCATCAGCTCCACTGTATAATCATAAGGGATTTTATTTAGGTCATATCTGAATGGCCTAGAGGTTTTCCCTGCTTCCTTCCATTCAAGTCTGAATTTTCAAATAAGGAGCTCCTTTTTGGCTGCAAAGACGATAATTATTCTGATTTTGGTGTTGACCATCTGATTAGGTCCATGTGTAGCATCATCTCTTGTGTTGCTGGAAGAAAGTGTTTGCTATGACCAGCATGTTCTCTTGGCAAAACTCTGTTAGCCTTTGCCCTGTATCATTTTGTACTCTAAGGGCAAATTTTCCTGTTACTCCAGGTATCTCTTGACTTCCTACTTTTGCATTCCAATCCCCTATAAAGAAAACGACATCTTTTTTGGGTGTTAGTTCTAGAAGGTCTTGTAGATCTTCATAGAACTGTTCAACCTCAGCTACTTTAACATTAGTGATTGGGACATAGATTTGGATTACTCTGATGTTGATTGGTTTGCCTTGGAAAGGAACTGAGATCATTCTCTCATTTTTGAGACTGCATCCAAGTACTGCATTGTGGACTCTTTTGTTGACTATGAGGGCTACTCCATTTCCTGTGAATGATTCTTGCCCATGGTAGTAGATATAATGGTCATCTGAATTAAATTCCTGTACATTTTAGTTCAGTGATTCCTAAGATGTCAAAGTTCACTCTTGCCATCTCCTGCTTGACTATGCCCAATTTATCTTGATTCATGGACCTAACAATCCAGGTTTCTATGCAATATTGTTCTTTACAGCACTGGACTTTACTTTCACCACATCCACAACTGAGTGTTGTTTCTTCTCTGGCCCTGCTGCTTCATTCTTTCTGGAGCTAATAGTAACTGCCCTCTGCTCTTTCCCAGTAGTACACTGGACACCTTCTGATCTGTGGGGCCCATTTTCTGGTATTAAATCTTTTTTCCTTTTCATGCTGTTCATGGGGTTCTCTTGGCAAGAGTACTAGAGTGGGTTGCCATGTCCTCCTCCAGTGGACCATGTTTTGTCAGAACTTTCCACTATGACCCATCAGGCTTGAGTGGCCCTGCCCAGCATGGCTCATAGCTTCTTTGAGTTATGAAAACCCCTTCATCACAAGGCTGTCATTCATGAATGGGTCAAAAATTATGTAACATCCTCAAATAAAACTCACAAAAATAGGCAATACTGCCATGGAGAAAAAATATGGAGACCTAAATATGCTGCTGCTGCTGCTAAGTCGCTTCAGTCGTGTCTGACTCTGTGCGACCCCATAGATGGCATCCCACCAGGCTCTCCCTTCCCTGGGATTGTCCAGGCAAGAACACTGGAGTGGGGTGCCATTGCCTTCTCCAAAGACCTAAATATAGGGAGACCTAAATAAGACCAAAATAAAAGGAAAGCTGTACCATGGTAATGGACTATTAAAATCAATAATGTTAGATAATATTTTTTCCCAAGTAAATTTAAGGATTCAAAGAATCCCATAAAAGTCTCAGCATTTTTATTTATAAGTTGTCATGATGACTATTATTCATCTGAGTTGAGCATAGCCAAGACAGTTGAACAGGAACTTACAGAAGTCACTATGGAAGATGGTATGGAGATTCCTTTTAAAACTAGGAATAAAACCACCATATGACGCAGCAATCCCACTCCTAGGCATATACCCTGAGGAAACCAGGGTTGAAAAAGACGCATGTATCCCATTGTTCATTGCAGCACTATTTACAATAGCTCAAACATAGAAGCAACCTAGATGCCCATCAACAGATGAATGGATAAAGAAGTAGTGGTACATATACACAATGGAATATTACTCAGCCATAAAAAGGAATGCATTTGAGTCAGTTCTGATGAGGTTGGTGACCCTAGAACCTGTTATACACAGTGAAGTGAGTCAGAAAGAGAAAGATAAATACCATATTCTAACGCACATATGTGGAATCTAGAAAAATGGTTCTTAAGAATTTACTTACAGGGCAGCAATGGAGAAACAAACACAGAGAATAGACTTATGGACATGGTGAGAGGGGAGGAGAGGGTGAGATGTATGGAAAGAGTAACATGGAAACTTACATTCAGTTCAGTTCAGTCGCTCAGTCGTGTCCGACTCTCCGCGACCCCATGAATCACAGCACGCCAGGCCTCCCTGTCAATCACCAACTCCCGGAGTTCACTCAAATTCATGTCCACAGAGTCGGTGATGCCATCCAGCCATCTCATTCTCCGTCGTCCCCTTCTCCTCCCGCCCCCAACCTTTCCCAGCATCAGAGTCTTTTCCAGTGAGTCAACTCATCGCATGAGGTGGCCAAAGTATTGGAGTTTCAGCTTTAGCATCAGTCCTTCCAATGAACATCCAGGATTGATCTCCTTTAGAATGGACTGGTTGGATCTCCTTGCAGTATAAGGGACTCTCAAGAGTCTTCTCCAACACCACAGTTCAAAAGCATCAATTCTTCGGCGATCAGCTTTCTTTACAGTCCAACTCTCACATAGATAGCCAAGGAGAATTGGCTGTTTGGCTCAGGAAACTCAAATAGGAGATCTGTATCAACCTAAAGGGATGGGATGGGGAGGGAGGTTCAAAAGGGAGCGGATAGATGTATACCTATGGCTGATTCATGTTGAGGTTTGCCAGAAAACAACAACGTTTTGTAAAGCAATTATCCTTCAATAAAATAAAGAAAGAAAGAACTTAGGGAAGGATACTTATTCTACCTTATCAAAATTGTTTCCTGCTATATTAACAAAGGGTGGTATTTGTGACCCTATTCCTTGCTGCAACCTGCCTCCATACCTGTTGCAGATTCTTCCTACTTTTCTTTTCTTTTCTTTTGCTTTTCCCCATAATGCTTATTTTCTAAAATGCTATATAATTTTGTTCACGATTTCTTGTCTGCTCAATCTCTCTGTTAGGGAAAGCATACTGAACGAAATCGCCCACCTTGGCCAGGCACCATACTAACCATTTGCATGAGTTATTACATGACAGGAGGAGGTCCTAGTAAAGAACAGCAACTAATAAGCCACCACCAACCAAAAGAGTTCAGTTAAGGTCAAAAGGAAACACCACATGTCCAGTCATCTTCCAGAATCCTTCTCCCTGGTATCCATCTTGGCTGAGCAACGTGTGTGCCAGCAGGAAGGACTCTGAGTCAGAATAGTTGGTCAAAGACAACCTGGAAAGTTATCCCCCATTACCATAATGGTTGAGACTTTGAGCCATGTGGCAGAGCAGTTCTCCTGGGTTCCCTTACCCTACTGCTCTCTGGGGGGCTGGGGGGTGGGGTAAGGGTACTTTTTCCAATAAAGTCTCTTGCTTTGTCAGCATGTGTGGCTCCTTGGACATATCACTTCCGAGTGTTAGACAAGAGCCCTCTTTTGCGCCCTGGAAGGGGTTTCCCTTCCTGCAACACCTCCTTCCCTGACCCCCAACTCAGAAAAAAGTTCTTTAGAGCAATGATCTCTGTTTTGCTCACCTAGGTAGGGCTTATCTCCAACAGGTGCTCAATACACTTATTGAAAGACTGAAGAGAAAATAGGTTTGCTCTTGTCAGTTGTCTACTTGCCTTACTATCATCTACAAAGATGCAGAGCTACAGGATACTATCCTGGCAAAACTGTTTTCTCCCGGAAGAACCAGGAACCCACGACTCAGCGGCGCAGGAAGCACCAGCATTAGCTCAGAATGCTTCTGGACACGGAACAGACTCAGCTCGGCCTCTCCTGGCAGACAGTTACGAAGAACTACACTTCCCAGAATCCTTGGGTTCTGGTGTGGACTACATTTCCCAGTGGGGATAGCGATAGCCCCTGAGGGTCCCGGACCTGCGTGGGTTTTGCCGCTGGCGTGAAAGGCCTCCCGGCGTGAGGTCGACCCAGGCAGCACCTCGGACAAGTCCCTACCTGAAGCAGCTGTCTGGCCGTGGCAGTTCCGGAGCATACCACTTGCTGCCCGCGGAACCCCCGGAGGCCTGGGCGAGGTGAGCGGCGGAGGGTCGGCGGGATGCAGGAGGGAGGACCGGGCCTCGGGAGGATGCTGCGTCGGGGCGCGGGGCAGAGGCCCAAGAGGCGAGAGCGGGTTCTTCGTGGGTGCCGGCGGGCCGTGGGCGGGGCACCACCGGCCCTGTCTTCTTGGCACCACCGCCTCCCACAGATGTGCCCTGAGCGCCGCAAGTCGGGCACTTCCTCCCCAGTCGCTGGGTTCTGCCACCCTGCTGCTTTCTCCCGACCTGTACCCAGCGAGCTACCTGCCCGGCTCCTGCTGGCGTTTTAATTTGCTCCGGGCCGTCAGTGAATGTGAAGATTATTTACTCCCCCTAACATCGCCACTGCCCTCCTTAGTGAAAGGCTTGTTTTGCGTGAGAAGTGAGTCACTGGTTTTCCCGAGTGGCAGAATCAGGACTGGAATCCCGGTCTTCGGTTGTCTGTGTCTCCTCCCTCAAGCCTGTTCCCCGCTTTACGAGAGCTGATGTGTTCCCTTCCGGAAGCCGGTTTTCTAGAAAAATCTGGAAATTGTTTCCTTGACAGGAGGGGGAGGAGTTGGGTGGGAAGACTTGAGTGGAGAAAAGTTGTCACGTGCATGCAGGGAGGTTAAAGCATGTCCTCCGTAGCCAGCTGTGGTTGGAATCCTGGTACCACCCTCCCTTGGCTGTGTGAACTGGGGTAAGTTGCTCCCACTCTGCCCTCAGTTTCCTGATCTATAAAATGGGGGTTGACAGTGCCAACTGTGCTCAATGATGCAGGTAGCGCCTGACACTTGGTGAGGTTCAAGGAGCTGCTCCTACTGCTGATAGAGTCCTAGGACCTTTTCCTCTGACTCAGGGAGAGAACTGGGCCTGGAACAGGATGACCCAACCCTTCTCCCTGGTGCTGCCTATTCCTAGGTCCTGACTTCCTTCTCTGAGGGCACGTGGTATCATTCTCAGGGAATGTAAAGGTTTCAGAGCTGCTGATTCTGAGGGGTGGAAAGAGAAGGGGCTTCCTCCTGGCTCCCTTTTTCTTCTCTCAGATCTGACTTCTGGAGACTTCACCCATCCTCAAGGGAAACTGCTCAGAAAGAGGATATGGCTGCCGAACAGAGGGAAGCAAGGTCTCAGGTGAGTTCAATGCCCTTTCAAGTCTTATAGACAAATAGATTTGTTTTTTTAATCTTCAAACTGGAGTTCTCCCCCTAATACAATCTTCACCAGGATTTGGAGCCCATACCCTTTTCTCTTTGAAGAACTGGCCCATGGAGGTGGATGGTGGATTCCATAGGGAATGTTCACTTCCAACCTTGCAATCCTTATCTAGTGTTTCTCTTTTGTTTTCCTGGTAGACACTCTTTTATTCATTAATCTCAGCTCACCATGTGATTACTAATTAGACAGGTAAGATGCCACACGTCTTATATCACTTGAGGTCAGAACAAGCAAACATGCACACTTGGCAGAGTTCCCTTCTGGCCTGGCCCCTTTGCTCATTCCTGTCCTTCTCCCTACTCTTGGCCAGAATGCTTTTGTTTTTCTTTCCACCCCTGAGAATCCTCATGCTATCTTTCCCAGGTTTTTCCCAGTCCACAGTTTTTAGTTTTTTTCCTCCCTTTTAACTTTCCGGATCATGTATCTTGCTTCTGTCACTCTCTTGAAAGCTGATCTTATCTTTGTTCTGTGGAAATGAAGGTGGGGCCCCCATCCAGGTTAACCATGTCAGAGGGAACATAAATGGAGAGGTCTCCTGACTTCAAGAGCAGAGAGAAGACTCCTCAGGAAGTGGCAGGAAGGACTTGTGGGATATCAGTAGTGGGGAGTCACGGTGTACAGGGTGTGCAGTTAGAAGTGGGGCTCTCAAGCCAGACCACCAGGTTTGAACCCATATCCTCTGTCGCCGTTTGTAGGCCTTAGACATCTGCATGTCTCTGTGCCTCAGTTTCCTCAGCTGTAGAATGGGAGTAACAACCGTGCCTACCTCATAGGGTAGATGAGAGGATCACATGAAATTACAGCATGAAAAGTGTTTTAATCAGGGCTGGGCACATCAGAGATGTCCGGTAGATGGTGGCCGTGGTAGCTGAACAATATCATTCTAGTCCATGATACTGTTACTGTTGGTAGGTAGAAATGACTGTACAGTGTTTTTTGGACCCAGAAAATATTGCCAATTTGCACTCATTTTCCTCGAACAATAATATTGATAGTTAATGTTGCTAGGGAATGTCGCGAGGACTTTACCTTTGTTCTCACTCTCATAACAGCACAGCAGTTATTACCCCATTTTACATATGAGGGAACTGAGGCTCAAAGAAGTCAAGTGACCTGAAATCAAACCCAGGTATGTCTGGCCTCTCACTTCATGCTGGTTATTGTCCAGCCATTCCTCTGGTGCATTTCTCAGAATGCAGAGTAGGCCCAGACCCTGTGTTACCAGAGCTCTGTGCTATGTGATGTTGTATGTCATTTAAAGCCACGAACTGTGGTGATTGATCTTCTGAGGCAATGGCTAGGACCTGCCTGTGTATATTAGAGCTGTTTGGCTTTCACATCCCATTCCAACGAAGTCAAACTGCTCTGTTGCCCAGAATCTTCTCCATCCCTATATGACATTTCTCCATAACCTCACCTGCTGCGTGGACTTGTATGTAAAACTCAGTGACGGGATGTTTTAGGGTCAGAGAGAAAATATACCAAGTGCTATGTTAAAAGGAGACTAGTTATCATCCTGTTTCTGCCATTAATAAAGTATGTGACTTGGAATCCTAATTGCCCTGGATTTTGTGTTCCTTGTCTCTAATAAGGATTAATGGAAATGATGTGTGGTCATATTCAGCTGCCCATTTTCTTTTGTTGTTCAAATTCATGCACTTTTCTTGTCTGTTAGTTAGATTGTAAATTTTTTGACAGCAAAGATCACTTCTTGTATTCCTCACCAATATTAATTTAATGCCTCATCTTACCATAAAAATATTGCATAATTGTGGCAAAAGACTTTGCAGAGAATAAAATATGCACATATATATGTGTATATGTATATATCCTTGTATATGTACATATGTGCATAAATGTGTGTATGTGTGTGTATTTGTGTATGTATTTTTTCCATATATGCAAAAAGAACCCCACCATCTGGAGATACTTGCTATGAGCCATTTGTTATGTCTCTCTCAGCATCATTTTCTATGTACATATTTAATTTTTTTCAAAAATGGGAACAAACTATACATACTGATACATAACCTGCTTTTTGTAATTAACATTATCATGAATGTCTTTTTAAGTCAACATTGTTGTCTTATACCATCAGTTTTAATGATTGCCTTGTACTTTATGTTGATGTGATAATAGGTAACATCTGAACCTTTAATATAAGCTTGGTACAGTTTTAAGTACATTGTGTGCAGTATTTCAATTATTTACTAATTATTTGGTAGATTTTGAGAGGCCTTTTACAGAGTGGTTAAGAATGGAGCCTTAGACATGCACCTGAAATTGGAATCCCAGCACTACCACTGACCAGCTTTATGACTTTAGACAGATGTCTTCCCCTCTCTGTGAGTTCTCCTGTGTAAAATGAGGATAATAATAGTACCTTCTTCTCAGGGTTGTCATGAAGATAAAATAAAAGATTTACACTAAAGATTAATATAAAGCTCTAAGAATAGTACTTGGCCTGAAGAAAGCATTCAATAAATGATAGCTATTTTAATTGCCACTATTGTCCTCAGGCTTCAGAGAGCACTTGGATAATGCTTTAAATTATTTAACCCAGCCTCTGTCAATGATTATTTAGGTTGTTTCCATTTCTTTGCTCTTACTAACACTGTAATAAATGTCCTTGTGTGTGCATTTTTTTGCATGGTTCATTATCAAACAAATACAGTAATTTGGAGAGTTAAAGAGTACAAACATTTTAACACTCTTAATATGTTTTATTGAATTGCCTTAAGAAAGATTATTCTAATGAACATTCCTACTAATGGCCTTAATACCTCCACACATCTCTGTGGTTAACTTCAGACTTCATGCTGCTGCTGCTAAGTCACTTCAGTCGTGTCCGACTCTGTGCGACCCCACAGACGGAAGCCCACCAGGCTCCCCCGTCCCTGGGACTCTCCAGGCAAGAACACTGGAGTGGGCTGCCATTTCCTTCTCCAATGTGTGAAAGTGGAAAGTGAAAAGCGAAAGTGAAGTCGCTCAGTCATGTCCGACCCCTAGCGACCCCACGGACTGCAGCCTACCAGGCTCCTCCATCCATGGGATTTTCCAGGCAATAGTACTGGAGTGGCTTGCCATTGCCTTCTCCGCTTAGTACATATTTGTCACAAGTCAAGTGTTCATTAAACAAGTGACTTGAACCTTTCAGAACTTAGAATAATATAAAAGCGTTTCATGGTAACCTGACTACTTCCCATTGCTGCTGCCCTTACTCTGTGTGACGGGTGGTCCTGGCTGAACTGGGATGGCTTGTCTCTACAGGTGTCGGTGACGTTCGAAGATGTGGCTGTGCTCTTCACACGGGATGAGTGGAGAAAGCTGGCTCCTTCTCAGAGAAACTTGTACCAAGATGTGATGCTGGAGAACTATAGTAACCTTGTCTCATTGGGTAAGGAAGCTTCCTCTGATCGGAAATTGGGATAACTCAGCCCCCAAATCCCTGGATAAAAGCCATGGACCATCAAAATTTCAGCTGAATTTTGCATTAGCACTGTACAAATCGAATCTCCAAAAATAAATCTGAAAACTTTTTCCTCCTCATAAGCATGGATGCCTCGTGCCTTGTGGATGGGACGGTCTGCAGAGTTGCACATTAGAAATTCCCTCATAGTTCAGGCTATTCCCACTCTGATGCGTTTGCTCACTTCTAAGCAGGGAGCATCCTTCAGCCCCCTTCATTGACCCGCCACTTGCCTTTCCCCATTTCTTTTCCAGCCAGATGAACACCATATAATCCATATTTTAAAGGGAGCCAGATAGTGTTTTCTCATTTTAAACAAGCTACCTGTTACGTAATCCTTTCCATAGATACCTGTGTATAGGTATTAGTCTGGACATCTCACATATTTCTTTTCCTACAGAAAGCTAATGGTACCCTATTTCAGGGCTGCGTGTTCATTGTGTTTCCCTAACATGTAACTAATTATTCCATTGTTAGGTTCTACAAGTCCCTTGCTTTTTCCCTAACCCACTCCCTTACATCATAGGGGCATAGCTTGAGCACCCCACAGAAGCTCTTTGTATCATCCTTTCAGTTTCCACTCAGAACCAGTTACCTCTTTGTGTCAAGACTGAGTTTATTGTTGTTTTTATATTTTTGTCCTTTTTTTTTTTTTGCTGTGAGCAGGACTTCCATTTTCCAAACCTGAAGTGATCTCCCTGTTACAGCAAGGAGAAGATCCCTGGAAGGTAGAGAAAGAAAGCCCTGGAGGTTCCTCTCTAGGTGAGTAGGTGGGGAATCTCTGCAAGCAGCAGTCTCGTAAATGAATGGGTGTGTGACTTGGAGATGTTGGTCAGTGAACTTTCTCCAGGTTCTCAGTCCTCAGGAAATGATGAAGAAGGAATGCTCAGGCCCCCAGTCACAAGCGTCCTCTTTTTCTCTTACAGTTACTTCACAGGTGAATCTCTCAGGATCTTTTTTCTTATTCTTTGCTGTTTCAGAGAAGGGCTACATTTTCATGTATTCATTCAGCAGACTTAGTGTATTTAAGGAATTGTAGCTGATTCATTCTGACTGAAGGCCAGCGTTATAGGAAAAGAAAGAGATGAGAAAGGAAATAGATTGGAAAGCCCGGTGGGGGCCACACTACGGGTGCTTTGGTACAGTTCTTAAAGATGAGAACTGTCTGTGGTTGACTGGAAATAATTTGAGAATTTTTTGATAGTTTTATTTATTTGTTTATTGTTTTTCGGCTGGCTGGGTCTTTGTTGCTGTGTGGGTTGCTGTCTAGTTGCGGTGCTCGGGCTTCTCACTGCAGTGGCTTCTCTTGCTGTGGCTCCCGGGCTCTGGAGCACAGGCTCAGCAGTTGACGCTCATGGGCCAAGTTGCTCCGTGGCCTGTGGGATTGTCCTGGATCAGGGATTGAACCAGTGTCTCCTGCATTGGCAGGCTGATTCTTTACCACTGAGCCACCAGAGAAGCCCCAATTCAAGAATCTTAAGCTGAAAAATTATATGGTCCTTGATATTTTGGAAAGACTGGTCTGAGTCTGAGACACTTTAAGCGTCCTGAGGTGGGTCCCTGTGTTCGCACACAGCATCACAGTTACAAAGAAGGAGCACTGGTGTGGGCTGAGCTCCAAGGCATGTGAGAAGCAAAAGCAAGTTACAGAACATGATCATAGCATGTCACCATTTACGTGTAAAGAAAATTACATGGTGTTTGTCTACACGCATGCATGTGAAAGTAGCTCAGTCATATCCAACTCTTTGTGACCCCATGGATATACAGTCCATGGAATTCTCCAGGCCAAAATATGGCAGTAAGTAGCTGTTCCCTTCTCCAAGGGATCTTCCCAACCCAGGGATCAAACCCAGGTCTCCCACATTGCAGGAGGATTGTTTATACCAGCTGAGCCACCGGAGAAGCCCCTGATGTTATGCATGTTTGTCTATATGCATAATATGTACTTAAGTGCTTAAAAAAGGGTCAGGGGACACTAGTTACATGTGGATTGGGATCAAGAATGGGCATGATGAAAGGGGACTTTATTTACATTTAATTTTATTAGAATTTTCACAAAATATGTTCATGAAGTCCTTAATTATGTAATTTGAATTTAAAAAGAATAGTCACTTTGGAAACAGTGTTGGGCTTAGATTTGAAGTGAGAAAAAAATAGAGGTGGGAACCTTCTAGACGTTATTACATAATGTAGGCAAGACATTACCTGGAAGAAGGCGTGTGCAGTGGGTTCGGGAGGAAAGAGGAGGGCCCCCTTTGTTAAGGGCACATGATGAGTTCAGTGTGGGATGGATTTCATTTGAGATGTGAATGAAATATGGGTGGAGGTCAGCAGTGGACAGTTGTAGAAGCATTAGGGAGTTGGAACTCAGCAGGGGGGTAAGGGAGCCATCACTGGGAAAGAAGCATTTAAAGCCTCGAGCTGAGTAGGTGAGGGAATGGAGGAGAGGTCAGTGTTCCAGGAAACCTCAATGTTCATGAGGTGGGTTAAGAAGGAAGATTCTGTGACTGAACCAGAGAAGTAGTCACCAGAGGAGAGAAATGGCAGAGGTGGCTGTCATGAGAATTGGGGACTGACAGCTATTGAACTGGGGAGGCTGGGGCTCTGGGAGAACCAAGTTCAAACCCTCATCCACTGCTTTCTTATCCCGTGATAAACAGCGGTGCAACCTTGGACAGAAGGACACAGGTCCTGCCCTGGCAGAGCTCAGTTGAGAGGAAGACTTAGTGCACACAGGAGTGTGGAATGACAGATTCTGGTGGGGATCTTGGGGGAAGAGCCACAGGAACTCTGTGAGAATCACATTCTCTGTGAGAATGTGGATCAGGAGGGGCAGTGTGGGCAATGCTTCCCAAGAGAGGATCCTTGGATGTGAGAAGCATTCAGAAGGGTGTGTGTGAGTCCAGAGAAAGGGAGCTGGTGTGTAAAGGTGGGAGCAGGGAGAAAGGGGAAGGGACCAGATCCTGCTGAGCTGGGAGCCCTATCACTGGACCTGATCTGTGCCTGAGAGCTGGTCACAGCCTCTGAGGAGCTGAAGTAGCCTGGCCACAGACTCAGGCTTATATTCTGCAAGGATCAGCCTGCAACCAGTCTGGAGCCACCTGGCGTAGATGTGGTAGGACTTGTCTTAGGTTGTTGTCAGCTCCCAATGAGTCAGTGGACCCATTAAGATGTGGAATTGGGGCCCAGCAGACACTTCATGGTAAATAGATGGGGAAACAGTGGCTGACTTTATTTTTCTGCGCTCCAAAATCACTGCAGATGCTGATTGCAGCCATGAAATTAAAAGACTCTTACTGCTTGGAAAGAAAGTTATGACCAACCTAGACAGCATATTAGAAACCAGAGACATTACTTTGTCAACAAAGGTCCGTCTAGTCAAGGCTATGGTTTTTCCAGTAGTCATATATAGATGTGAGAGTTGGACTATAAAGAAAGCTGAGTGCCAAAGAATGGGTGCTTTTGAACTGTGGTATTGGAGAAGACTCTTGAGAGTCCCTTGGACTGCAAGAAGATCCAACAACCAGTCCATCTTAAAGGAAACTAGTCCTGAATATTCATCGGAAGGACTGATGCTGAAGCTGAAACTCAGCTGAAGCTGAAACTTTGGCCACCTGTTGCAAAGAGCTGACTCATTTGAAAAGACCCTGATGCTGGGAAAGATTGGGGGCAGGAGGAGAAGGGGACGACAAAGGATGAGATGGTTGAATGGCATCACCAACTGGATGGACATGGGTTTGGGTGGACTCTGGGAGTTGGTGATGGACAGGGAGGCCTGGCGTGTTGCGGTTCATGGGGTCGCGGAGAGTCGGACACGACTGAACGACTGAAGTGAGTAAGTAAATGAGACGGGCTATGAGACGGGCTATGAGACAGGCTGTCTCGATTCCTAAGGTGCCCGCCCCTTTAGGAGAGTGCTGTCTTCCCCATCCAAGGTGAGATCTTTTGAGGTGGGAACCACACTTGTCTCTCTTTGTAACTGTCATTTGGGAGAAATATACTAATTTTGTGGGAACAGCTGAAGATGACCACAAAATAAACAGAGACCTCAGGCAGTAGGGGACCAGGAGGGAGTTAGGAGAGGCGTCAGTCCCACTGTCAGGTGTGGGCTGAGTCTGGCATGAAAGATCAGAGGAAGAGGAGGAGGGATTGTTACCCTTCCCTTCGCCTTGACAGCCTCTGATCCATGAGGAGTCCCCCTTTCTGAGTTAAGCTTTAGGTGGATTAAATTGAATGAAAGTACAACTGTCTAGAGCTGTCCAGAGGGATTTTGGAGCCAGAAAATAAAGTCTGTCACTATTTCTATTGTTTCCCCATCTATTTGCCATGAAGTGATGGGACCAGATGCCATGATCTCAAGTTTTTTGATGCTAAGTTTTAAACCAACTTTTTCACTCTCCTCTATAACCTTCATGAAGAGGCTCTTTAGTTCCTCTTCACTTTCTGCCATAAGGGTGGTGTCATCTGCATATCTGAGGTTATTGATATTTCTCCCAACAACTTGATTCCAGCTTGTGCTTTCTCCAGCCCAGCGTTCCTTATGATGTCTTCTGCATATAAGTTAAATAAGCAGGATAACAGTATACAGCCTTGACGTACTCCTTTCTCTGTTTGGAACCAATCTGTTGTTCCATGTCCAGTTCTAACTGTTGCTTCCTGACCTGCACACAGGTTTCTCAGGAGGCAGGTCAGGTGGTCTGGTATTCCCATCTCTCTCAGGATTTCCCACAGTTTGTTGTGATCCACACAGTCAAAGGCTTTCATGCAGGGAAATTCAAATGCTACCTGTATATAAGATGCTACTAGTAAGTAGTGTTCATTTCATTGGCTGTGAGATGTTTTGCTTTTTACTGCTTTTTTTAATGCCCTTTGAGAAATGTGTTTGGAAATATTTTCAGATGAGATGATATGTTTGGGATTTGCTTTAGCCTGTCTGATGGAGGAGGAGTGAAGCTTATTTATGAAGTGTTGGTGGTTTTTGAAGCATTGTACAATTCTCTCTACTTTTGTATATATTTAAATTTTTCCATAATAAAAAGTTTTTAAAATTGACATTGCCGAAAACATTGTCTAGACCAGCATTTCTTTTTTCAGTAAGACAGAGGGTGTTCACAAATGTGCAGTACTACACCCATGTATAATTATACTGTTATGTATAATTCCCAGCATACTGATTTTAATTCTCTCAGTCCTCTGGTACATAAGAAGTCTTGTGAAAGTGCCAATTAAAGTCACATTTTCGTTAAGACCTAACTTTGACTGATTATTGGGTAAATCAGGGGAATGCTTTAGAAAATAAGGCCAAAAACCTATTTTGGGTAAAAAAAAAAAAATACTGATTCTGCCTTCAATCCTCATGCTTATCCCTTCATATAATATTGGGGAAAGTTTTTTTAAATCTCCTGCCAACCCAGAAAAACTTCTCCAAAAGACAGAAAACATTTTCACTATTGAATAAGCATTAAACTAGACTGCATAGGTAACCTGCTGATGAGATCACAAAAACAGAAAGAAAAAAAAACCACCCTTTTTTAATGTAGCTGAGAATTACATATTCTTGGAATACATGTTCTTGAGGTTAATTGTCATTTGTCTTCATCCTGGTGGCTCAGATGGTAAAGAATAATGTGGGAGACCTGGGTTTGATCCCTGGGTTAGGAAGATCCCTGGAGAGGAGAGTGGCAACTCACTCCAGTAATTTTGCCTGGAAAATTCCATAGACAAAGGAGCCTGGCAGGCTACAGTCCATGGGTCACAAAGAGTCGACATGACTGAGCGACTAACGCTTTCACTTTCAAGGAGACTGATGACAACACAGCTATACATTTTTTTTGTATTTATCCTAAATTCACCAGGCAGTTGGGCTATCTGTCCTACTGATTAGAAAACCTCTAATATCCTATGATGAGCAGATTGTGCCAGTTTGGAACTAGGCCCCAGGCTAAACTTTCACAAGGACAGGAAGATAGTATCACTATATTTCTTGATTGTATTTCAGAGAGATGGCTCCCAAGCTGTCAAGAATTTTTAGTGCTGGTTTGTAATGCTAACAGTGGCTTTACAAGTTTAAACACATATCAAAGGCATAGAGGAATGATTTACAAATAAAAGTTTTCTCAAAGGATATGCTAAGAAAAAGGATGGGAAAGCACATATCTTTAAGGGAAGATTCAATTTTTAAATTTCCACTAGCAAACTACTAATCCCCTAAAATCCTAGGAAACTGTGACTATTGCCTGAACATCTTTCCTGCCTGTATCCTCCACCGTCTGAGGATAGTTTGGATACTATCCTCACATAGGATACTAAAGCTCACATTTGCTTCTGTTTCTATCTTTCGTTTTCGTTGTAGAAGTGATCACATTTTGTATTGATTGCACATTGAATTAATTTGTTTCTCATGTTAAACTAGGCTCCTGGAGGAAACAAAACATTTCTTATCATTACTGGATCCCTAGTGTCTTACAGAGCAGAAGTCCATGTAGCAGGAGGTGAGTGGTAAGCTGCATGACAGGAGGTGAGCAGCAGGAGAGCGAGGGAAGTTTCATCTGTATTTACAGCAGCTCCCCATTGCTCACATTTACTGCCTGAGCTCTTAACTCCTGTCAGATCAGCTGTGGCATTAGATTCTCATAACAGTGTGAATGCTGCTGTGAACTGTACATGCGAGGGATCTAGGTTGCTTAGTCTTTATGAGAATCTAATGCTTGATCTGATGTGGAACTGAGGTGTTGATGCTTTTGCTAGGGGGGGTGGGGGGCGGTGCAAATACAGATTATCCTTAGCAGAGAGGTTTGACTGACAGAGGCCATAATAAATCAATTGCTTAAAGACTGATATCAAAACCCTATCAGTGGGTGGCAAGTGACAACTAAGTTGTATCTGGTGGCAGGCTTTATAGTGGCAAATGGGTTGATGATTTGGACAGCTGCATCTAGTGGTGGGCTTTAAATCAGAATCTTACACTTATTTTAGTCCACATATGGCCTGTCCATTATTTTATTTATCACTTGTATCCATGCCTCTTTCCCTCATTGCACACTTGTCTCAGTCACAGTTTTGATAAACCCACAAAGTAACCCTTGCCAAAATAAGTAAAAAACGAACATCACTGGAGAGCTTCTTTGAAAAGTGGGAAAGACACAATAATGAGACAGCAGGAGGCTCTAAGACTGCCAGCAAAAATAAAGCTGCATTTAAAAGAAAATGGGGCTTCCTTGGTGGTCCAGTGGTTAAGAATTCACCTTACAATGCAGGGGACACTGGTTTGATCCCTGGTCCAGGATGATCCCACATGCTTCAGGGCAACTAAACATTTGCACCACAACTGCTGAGCCTGTGCTCCAGAGCCAAGAGCTGCAACTGCTGAAGCCCTTGCGTTATAGAGCCAATGCTCTGCAACAAGAGAAGCCACTGCAATGAGAAGCCTGCAGTCTCCACAACTAGAGAAAGCCTGAGCACAGCAACAAAGACCCAGCAGCCAAAAATAAAAATAAATAATAAAAGTTAAATAGAATACCAGGAGTCCAACTTAAATTACAGGTTTATTGAAACAGGTGATTCACATTCTATACACCCACTTTGTATAATATGTGATGACTGGCTATCCAACAAAGTTTCGAAACCTTCGAAACTGCTTTACCACAGGAAGACCAAGCACCCTGCAATAAAATGCAAGTCTCTGGAGTTTTTCAAAGAGGGAAAAAAAGAAAGTGAATACGAAGAACAGAAGCAATTACTGAAGGCCACCACTTCATCAAATGTGTCTGCACTGAGAGCATCATTCTTAGGGCTAACTGCATTGCTAAAGGTAAGAAGTCCTTTACTATTGGTGAAGATCCTGTCTGCTGCTAAAGTTCATTTGTCATGAACTTTTAGGAGAGGTTGCAGTTCAAAAGGTGGCACGAGTTCCTCTTTCGGCTAGCACTGTAACTAGACAAATGGGTGAAACAGCAGAGGATATTGAGGCACAATTGTTAGAGAGGATTAATGAGTCACTGTGGTATGCAATACAGGTTGATGAGTCTACCGATGCTGACAACAGGACAACACTGCTTGTTTTTGTGTAATCTATTTTTCAGGATATGTTATGTGCACTTTTGTTGGCAACCAACATCACAGCTGCAGAACTATTCAAGAGTGATTTCATATCAGGAAAACAGAATTGGTCATTTTGTGTCCGTATATGCATGGACAGAGTGGCTGCCAAGACTGAGTCTTAACTCCTGTCAGATCAGCAGTGGCATTAGATTCTCATAATAGTATGAAAGCTGCTGTGAACTGTACATGCAAGGGATCTAGGTTGCTCACTCTTTATGAGAATCAAATGCTTGATCTGGCGTGGAACTGAGATGTTGATGCTATAGCTGGGGCAGACGGTGGGAGTGCAAATACAGATTATCCTTAGCAGAAAGGTTTGATTGCACAGAGACCATAGTAATGTCTTTCAGTTCAGTTCAGTTCAGTCACTCAGTCGTGTCCAACTCTTTGCGACCCCATGAATCACAGCACGCCAGGCCTCCCTGTCCATCACCAACTCCCAGAGTTCACTCAAACTCATGTCCATCGAGTCGGTGATGCCATCCAGCCATCTCATTCTCTGCTGTCCCCTTCTTTTCCTGCCCCCAATCCCTCCCAGCGTCAGAGTCTTTTCCAGTGAGTCAACTCGTCGCATGAGGTGGCCAAAGTATTGGAGTTTCCGCTTTAGCATCAGTCCTTCCAATGAACACCCAGGACTGATCTCCTTTGGAATGGACTGGTTGGATCTCCTTGCAGTCCAAGGGACTCTCAAGAATCTTCTCCAGCACCACAGTTCAAAAGCATCAATTCTTCAGCGATCAGCTTTCTTCACAGTCCAAATCTCACATCCATACATGACCACGGGAAAAACCATAGCCTTGACTAGACGGACCTTGGTTGGCAAAGTAATGTCTCTGATTTTTAATATACTATCTAGGTTGGTCATAACTTACCTACCAAAGAGTAAGCGTCTTAATTTCATGGCTGCAGTCAGCATCTGCAGTGATTTTGGAACCCGAAAACATAAAGTCTGACACTGTTTCCACTGTTTTCCCATCTATTTCCCGTGAAGTGTTGGGACCAGACGCCATGATCTTTGTTTTCTGAATGTTGAGCTTCAAGCCAACCTTTTCACTCTCCTCTTTCACTTTCATCAAGAGGCTTTTGAGTTCCTCTTCACTTTCTGCCATAAGGGTGGTGTAATCTGCATATCTAAGGTTATTGATACTTCTCCCAGCAATCTTGATTCCAGCTTGTGCTTCTTCCAGCCCAGCGTTCCTCATGATGTACTCTGCATATATGTTAAATAAGCAGGGTGACAAGATACAACCTTGACGTACTCCTTTTCCTATTTGGAACCAGTCTGTTGTTCCATGTACAGTTCTGACTGTTGCTTCCTGACCTGCATACAGGTTCCTCAAGAGGCAGGTCAGGTGGTCTGGTATTCCCATCTCTTTCAGAATTTCCCACAGTTTGTTGTGATCCACACAGTGAAAAGCTTTGGCAGTGAAAAGTTAATGAAGCAGAAACAGATGTTTTTCTGGAACTCGCTTGCTTTTTCCATGATCCAGCGGATGTTGGCAATTTGATCTCTGGTGCCTCTGCCTTTTCTAAAACCTGCTTGAACATCTGGGAGTTCACGGTTCACATATTGCTGAAGCCTGGCTTGGAGAATTTTGACTTTACTAGCGTGTGAAATGAGTGCAATTGTGCAGTAGTTTGAGCATTCTTTGGCATTGCCTTTCTTTGGGATTGGAATGAAGACTGACCTTTTCCAGTCCTGTGGCCACTGCTGAGTTTTCCAAATTTGCTGGCATATTGAGTACAGCACTTTCACAGCATCATCTTTCAGGATTTGAAATAGCTCAACTGAATTCCATCACCTCCATAGCTTTGTTCGTAGTGATGCTTTCTAAGGCCCACTTGACTTCATATTCCAAGATGTCTGGCTCCAGGTCAGTGATCACACCATCGTGATTATCTTGATCATGAAGATCTTTTTTGTACAGTTCTTCTGTTTATTCTTGCCACTTCTTCTTAATATCTTCTGCTTCTATTATGTCCGTACCATTTCTGTCCTTTATCGAGCCCATCTTTGCATGAAATGTTCCCTTGGAATCTCTAATTTTCTTGAAGAGATCTCTTGTTTTTCCTATTCTATTCTTTAGACCATTATTAGATGGTCAGAAAGCCACTAGATGGCTTTTAGGTTTCATTCAGTTCAGTTCAGTCGGTCAGTCACATCTGCCTCTTTGCAACCCCATGGACTGCAGCACACCAGGCCTCCCTGTCCATCACCAATTCCCGGAGCTTGCTTAAACTCATGTTCATTGAGTCAGTGATACCATCCAACTATCTCATCCTCTATCATCCCCTTCTCCTCCTGCCTTCATTTTTTCCCAGCATCACGGTCTTTTCCAACGAGTCAGTTCTTCACATCAGGTGGCCAAGGCATTGGAGTTTCAGGTTCAGCATCAGTCCTTCCAATTCAAGACTGATTTCCTTTAGGATTCACTGGTTGGATCTTCTTGCAGTCCAAGGGACTCTCAAGAGTCTTCTCCAACACCACAGTTCAAAAGCATCAGTTCTTCAGCACTCAGCTTTCTTTATAGCCCTACTCTCACATCCATACATGACTACTGGAAAATCTATAGCTTTGACTAGATGGACCTTTTTTGGCAAAGTAATGTACTTGGGTCAAAGAGGTCACTTCTGAATGTGAGTCTATGCAGTGTTATCTGTAGAGAAATACTGGCTAGCTGGAAAATGTCACCTTAACGACGTTTTGCAGAATGTGATTAAAATTATCAACCACATTAAAGTACATGCCCTTAATGCATGTCTGTCTGCACAGTGCTGTGAGATGAATACGGAGCACACATGTCTTCTCTTATACACAGAAGTGAGATGCTTTCTAAAGGTAGATCACTGGCCAGAGTTTTTGAGTTATGAGAGACGTTCCAGAGATTTCTTTTAGAAAATTGGTCAACACTAGCAGCATATTTCAGTGACACAGAATGGGTCATTGTGTGACATATTCAACCTGCTCAACAGACTCCGTATGTCAGTTTAGGGGAGAATGACAGTGTGTTTAGGTTGGCATGTAAAGTGGCTACATTCAAAGCCAAACTGGAATGATGGGGGTGGCAAGTAAACATTGGAATTTTTGACATTTCAAGCATTAGCAGAGATTTTGAAAGAGACTGAGTCAGAGCTTGCTTTCTCCTAGCTGGTGCATGATCACCAATGCAGTTCAGAAGGATTCCAGTTTCTCCATATCCTTGCCAACATTTGTTACTTTCCATCTCTATATATATATAATTAAAATACACACACACACATATATGTTTGTTAGCCATAATAACAAATGTGAAATAGAATATTGTGGTTTGGATTTTTATTTCCTAACATGTTTGTTGGAGAAGACTCTTGAGAGTCCCTTGTTCTGCAAGGAGATCTAACCAGTCCATTCTAAAGGAGATCAATCCTGGGTGTTCGTTGGAAGGACTGATGCTAAAGCTGAAACTGCAATACTTTGGCCACCTCATGCGACGAGTTGACTCACTGGAAAAGACTCTGATGCTGGGAAAGGTTGGGGGCGGGAGGAGAAGGGGACGATAGAGAATGAGATGGCTGGATGGCATCACTGACTCTGTGCACATGAGTTTGAGTGAACTCCGGGAGTTGGTGATGGACAGGGAGGCCTGGCGTGCTGTGATTCACGGGGTCGTGGAGAGTCGCACACGACTGAGCAACTGAACTGAACTGAACTGAACATGTTGAGCATCTTTTCATGTGCTTATTAGAGTCCACTGGTATACCTTCTATAGAGAAATGTCTGTTCAAGTCCTTTGCCCATTTTTTAATAAAATTGCTTTTTTCTTGTTGTTGAGTTATAGGAATACTTAATATATTTTGAATATTAACACTTTATCAGATATATAATTAGAAAATATTTTTCCTAGTCTTACCTTTGTATTCTGCTGATGTCTTTTTTGATGTACAGAAGCTTTTATTTGTTTATTTTGGCCACACTGTTCAGCTTTTGGAGTCTTAGTTCCCCAACCAAGGATTGAACCCAGACCCCAGTACTGAGAGTGCCAAGTCCTAACCCAGAAGCTTTTAATCTTGATGATGTACAATTATTTGTCTATTTTTTCCTTTGTTTCCTGTGTTTTTGGTATTCTATTCTAGAAATCAATGGTAAATCCTAAGTCATGAGGCTTTTTGCCTATGTTTTCTTCTAAGAATTTTATAGTTTTAGGTCTTACATTTAAGTCATGTATTCATTTTGAGTTAAATTTTGTGTCCAGTGTTACACACATGAAGAGTCCACCTTCATTTTTTTTGTTTTTTTGCACGTGCATATCCAGTTTTCCCAGCACTGTTTGTTAAAAAGACTATCTTTTCCCCATTGAATGGTCTTGGCACCCTTGTCAAAAATCATTTGCCCTTATGTGCGAAGGTTTGTTTTCAGACTTCCTGTTCTGTTCCATTGATCTGTATGTGCCTTTATGCCAGTACTGTGATGCTTCCATACTGTAACTTCGCATAAGTTTTGAAACCAGGAAGTATGAGTATTCCAACTTTGTTCTTCTTTTTCAAAATTATTTGACTTCTCAGGGTCCCTTGAGATTTCATATAAATTTTAACGTGGGTTTTTCTATTTCTGCCCAAAATTAGCATGTGAATTTTGATGGGACTTGCATTTAATCTCTAGATCACTTTGGGTAGTATTGACATCTTATCAATATTAGATCTTATAACCTATAAATACTTTGTTTTTCCATTTACCTTTGTCTTCTTTATACAGTGCTTGTAGTTTCCAGTGTATAAATCTTTTACTTCCTTTGAGTTAATTCCTAAGTATTTTATTCTTTTTGATGCTGTAGTAAATGAAATCCTTTTCTTTATTTCTGTTTTGACTTGTTCATTGTTAGAATATAGAAACACAACTGATTTTGTGTAGATTTTTTAATCCTGCCACTTTGCTGAGTTTGTGTATTCTATCAGTTTTTTTGTTGAATCTTTAGATTTTCTGTATATAAGATCATGTCATCTATTGCAAACTATTGTATAGAGTGGACAAACAACAAAGTCCTACTGTGTAACACAAGGGACTATATTCAATATCCTGTGGTAAACCATAAATAATGGAAAGGAATATGGAAAAGAATGTATATATTGGGTTGGCCAAAAAGGTCTTTTGGATTTTTTCCATAAGATGTTACAGAAACATTTAAATGAACTTTTTGGTCAGCCCAGTATATGTATGTGCTGTGTGCTTAGTTACTCAGTTGTGTCTCTTTGTGACCCCATGGATTGTAGCCCGCTAGACTCCTCTGTCCATGGGGGTTCTCTAGGCAAGAATACTGGAATGGGCGGCCATACCCTCCTCCAGGGGATCTTCCCAACCCAAGGATTGAACCTAGGTCTCCCGCATTATAGGCAGATTCTTTACCATCTGATAACTGAATTATTGTGGTACAGCAGAAATTAACACACCATTATATGTCACCTGTACTTCAGTAAAATACATTTTAAAAAAGACCATGTCATCTGTGACTAGGATCATTTTACTTCTTTCTTTCCAGTTTAGATACTCTTTATTTTTCTTGCCTGATTGTTCTGGCTAGAAATTCCAATATTGGGTTGAAGTGGTAAAAGTGGACATCCTTATTTCATTCCTGATCTTAGAGGAAAAGATTACGGTCTTTTGACTATGATGTTAATTGTGAGTTCTGTAAGGATAATGTTTATTGTGTTGAGGTAGTTTCCCTCTAGTCCCAGTTTTGTTCTTTTTTTTTTCAATCATGAAAAAGTGTTGAATTTTGAGCTTTGTCAGGTGCATTTTTCTACATCACTTGAGATGCTTGTGTGGTTTTGTGTCTTCATTCTGTTAATGTGATGTGTTGCTTTAGTTGGTTTTCATACTTGCATGCCAGGGATAAATTTCATTTGGTCATGACGTATAATCATTTTAATGTGCTGAATTCTCTTAGCAAGTACTTTATTGAGGATTTTAAAATCAATATATGTAACAAATATTGGTCTTTAGCTTTCTTTTCTTGTAGGCTTTTTGTCTGGTTTTATTATCAGGGCAATGATGGCTTCATGAATAAGTTGGAAAGTATTGCTGCCTCCTTTGTTTTTTTGGAAGCATTCAGAAGGAGTGGTGTTAGATCTTTAATGTTTGGTAGGCAGTAAAGCCATCTGGTACAGAGCTGTTTTTAATAATTATTATTGGGAGGTTTTGATTACTGACTCAGTTGCTTTTCTAGATATATATCTGTTCAGATTTTCTACTTCATAATTCAGTTTGGGTAGGTTTTGTGTTTCTATGAATTTGTCCATATTTTCTAGACTATCCAGTTTTTTGTCATACAATTACCCATATTTTTTCTTATAATCCTTTTTGTTTTAATCTGTGGTAATGGCATCTGGTCTCATCACTTCATGGGAAATAGATGGAAAAACAGTGGAAACAGTGTCAGACTTTATTTTTTGGGGCTCCAAAATCACTGTGGATGCTGATTGCAGCCATGAAATTAAAATACACTTACTCCTTGGAAGGAAAGTTATGACCAACCTAGATAGTATATCAAAAAGCAGAGATATTACTTTGCCAACAAAGGTCCGTCTAGTCAAGGCTATGGTTTTTCCCGTGGTCATGTATGGATGTGAGAGTTGGACTGTGAAGAAAGCTGATCGCCGAAGAATTGATGCTTTTGAACTGTGGTGCTGGAGAAGACTCTTGAGAGTCCCTTATACTGCAAGGAGATCCAACAAATCCATTCTAAAGGAGATCAATCCTGGTGTTCATTGGAAGGACTGATGCTAAAGCTGAAACTGCAATACTTTGGCCACCTCATGCGACGAGTTGACTCACTGGAAAAGACTCTGATGCTGGGAAAGGTTGGGGGCAGGAGGAGAATGGGACAACAGAGAATGAGATGGCTGGATGGCATCACCGACTCTGTGGACATGAGTTTGAGTGAACTCCGGGAGTTGGTGATGGACAGGGAGGCCTGGCGTGCTGTGATTCATGGGGTCGCAGAGAGTCGGACACGACTGAGCGACTGAACTGAACTGAATGTCACCACTCACATTTCTGATTTTACTAATGTGTGTCTTTTTCCTTTTATTCTTAGTCTTACTAAAGGCTTATCAATTTTCTAGGTCTTTTCAGATAACTAATTTTGGATTTGTTGATTTTTCTCTATTGTTTTTCTATTTTATGTGACTAGGCTCTTGCCTTTGTTATTTCCTTCCTTCTGCTAGCTTTGGGTTGAGTGTTGTTGTTTTTTTTTCTGATTCCTTAAGTAGTAAATTATGTTTTTAACCACTTCTTTAAATTTTCTTCCTAGCGGTGTTTTCACTACACCCCATAAGTTTTAGTAAATTGTTTTTTCATTTTCATTCTTATGTAGGTATTTTCTAATTTCTCCCTGATTATACATGGTATGAAGGGGGGAAATATTAACCTACTCTCTCCTCTTGCAAGAAATTAACAGAAAGTAAAAGAAAATTTAATTTTGTGTTTATTATAGAAAAGTTTAAACATATATATAAGTAGAGAAAATAGCATAAGGAATTCCTGTGTATCTATCACCCAGTTTCAACATTTATTAACTTACTGTCATTTTTATTTCATTCATACCATTGGTTCTCTACCAGGGGTGATTTTATCATTTCAGTGCTTCGGTGTCTTGAAATATTTTTGATTGTCACAACTTTAGATAAGTTAAGAGTGGTGAAAAGAGTGGGTACTATTGCACAGGCCATCACTGAAAAACAAAGAATTATCCAGCATAAAATATCAGCTGAAGTTGAGAAATTCTGCAGGATTTAAAATATCTATCTGTCTATACACACACACATATGCAATTTAATATCTTTATATTTTTATAATATTTAATTTTTTTATCCATGGATAGGAGAGGTTTTGCTGTTGGTTCAGGTATACTTTAATGTCATTCAAGATGGTTTTAGATTTTTCCTCATATAAGTTTTTCATATTTCTTGTGAATTTATTTCCCTAAATTTTTATATAAATGAAGATTATTGATTTTAGTATGTTAATTTTATATCCTGCTATGTCACTGATCAAGTTTTATCATTGATTCTCTGAGGTTTAATTTTAGATGTAGCATTAATAGCATCAGCAAATAGAAGTAATTTAATTTTCTCTTTGCTCATCCTTATGCCTCTTTATACACAAAGCCAAAGACTTTGCTTGTGTACTTGTATTGGTTAACACATCTAGTACAATGTTGAATAGGAGTGATGGTAGTTAGTATCCTTGCCTTGTTCTTGATTGTGGTGGAAATGTCTCTAGAGTTTCTTTATTAAATAAGATACTGATTTTAGGACTAAAGTATATGTACTTTACCTTGTTGAGGAAGTATCTCTCAATTCCTGTTTTCTTGCATGTGTTTATTATTAATGGTTCTGAATTTTTTAAGGCTTTCTCATTGTCTCTAGATATACTAGTATTTCCCCCTTAAATACATATTATGGTATACTATGGTAAGTGGTATAATAAGGGGAATAGATTGTTGGGGCTCAGAGTCAGGAAAGGGTGACAGACGAGCTAACGTTGGAACTGAATCTGAAGGCTACAGAAAAGTTTGACATGTAGGAAAAGTAGGGAAGATATTCAAGATTAGAAAGAATTACAGAAATGAGAATGATGTCATGGAGGTAATGTATGAGCTTGTCACATGCTTCGGGTGCTAGTTCATTTCCCAGTTCATACTTGTCTTCTGATCCCTTCTCTCCATTCTCCTGGTCATGCATATGTGCTCACCTTATTTAAATGAGGATCCCTTATTTTATTCACCCTAGTACATCATCTCTCATTCGTTATTGGTTTATATAGACTGTGTTACTTTCCTATTGTTTCCTCTTCCTAGTTTTGTTTTATCCAGAAAGCGGGGCCTTATTTAGATATCATTAATCTTTGTTCCTTCTATGCATATAGTCTCAGCTAATCACGTGAATCATTGCCACTTCCTTTTTTTATTTTTTTCAGAATGTAAGAACAGTCCTAAAACCACAAAGGCAACTCAAACTCAAGACTCATCATTTTCAGGGCTAATAAGGAAAACACTCAAAAAGGATGAACCATGGAATTTCATATCAGAAAACCCCTGCATATATGAAGACAGAATAAAGAAACAGAAGGACAAAAGTGAAAGTTTGCAAATAATTTCAGTCACCCATACAAAAATCCTCACTGAAGAAAGAAGCCATAAAAATAATGACTTCGACCAAAATTTCAACCTGAAATCAGTGTTTGTTAAGCAACAGAGGATTGCTAGAGAAAAAACACCCTCAAAATATGAAATACAAAGAAATAGCCTCAAGCAGGATTCAAATGTACTTAACCAATCGAAAATAAAGACAGCAGAAAAACGCCATAAATGTAACATATGTGAAAAAGCCTTCATTCACAAGTCATCCCTTCGTAAACATCAAAAAAACCATACTGGAGAGAAATTATTTCAATGTGATGAATGTTTGAAAGCCTTCAACCAAAGTTCAGCTCTTATTCAACATCAAAGGACTCACACTGGAGAGAAACCCTATATATGTAAAGAGTGTGGGAAAGCCTTCAGCCATAGTGCATCCCTTTATAAACATGTAAAAATACATACTGTGGAAAAGTCCTACAAATGTAAAGAATGTGGCAAATCCTTTGGCAGAAGGTCTGCCCTTTTTATACATCAAAAAATTCATGCTCAAGACAATCCCCATAAATATAACCCAGGAAGGAAGTCATCCACTTGCAACCTTCCTGGATGTCAGAGAATTCATTCAAGAAAGAAGTCCTATTTATGTAACGAATGTGGCAACACCTTTAAGTCTAGTTCATCCCTTCGTTACCACCAGAGAATTCACACAGGAGAGAAACCTTTTAAATGTGGTGAATGTGGGAGAGCCTTCAGTCAGAGTGCATCTCTGATTCAACATGAAAGAATTCACACTGGAGAAAAGCCTTACAGATGTAATGAATGTGAAAAAGGTTTCACTTCTATTTCACGACTTAATAGACATCGAATAATTCATACTGGAGAGAAATTGTATAATTGTAATGAGTGTGGTAAAGCCTTAAGTTCCCACTCGACACTCATTATTCATCAGCGAATTCATACTGGAGAGAAACCATGTAAATGTAAAGTGTGTGGGAAAGCCTTCAGACAAAGTTCTGCCCTCATCCAACATCAGAGAATGCACACTGGAGAAAGACCCTATAAATGTAACGAGTGTGGGAAAACATTCCGGTGTAACTCATCCCTTAGTAATCATCACAGAATTCACACAGGGGAGAAACCATATCGATGTCTGGAATGTGGGATATCTTTTGGGCAAAGTGCAGCTCTTCTTCAACATCAAAGGATTCATACAGGAGAAAAACCCTTTGTGTGTATTACGTGTGGGAAAACTTTTAGGCAGAGCTCATCACTTATTGCACATCAAAGAATTCATACTGGAGAGAAACCCTATGAATGTAATGCATGTGGGAAACTCTTCAGCCAGAGGTCCTCCCTTACGAACCATTATAAAATTCACATTGAAGAGAACCCCTTCAAAGTAGATTTGCATGTGTGAAACCCTTAAACCAAAAGCCATTAGAATAAAATTGGTCCCACATATCTGTGGGTTCCACATCTACTGGTTCAAATAACTGCAAATTTAAAGTACTAAAAAAATACTTTTCAGAAATATCCAAAAAATAAAATTTGAATTTGCCACACACTGGCAACTATTTTCATAAGCATTTGCACTGTATTAGGTATTTCAAGTAATTTAGAGATGATTTAAAGTTTATGAGAGGATGTGCCTAGGTTACATGCAAATTCTATGCCATTTTACATAAGGGACTTGATCATCCTCAGATTTTGGTATCTGGGGGGGTGGATCCTGGAGTCAGTCCACTACAGATAGTGTGGGACAACTGTATACACACTTGAGAATGACTTAGTAAATTTAATGAATACGATAAAACTTAAATTTTAATTTAGTCCTTATCAGTTATTTAATTTTAAGGAAAAGGTTTGACTGTGTAATAAATATGTGGAATACTTTAATACCTGTCAGTCACTTTTTAAAATATCCTGAGACAAATAAATCACAATTGAAAATACTGATTTTGGCCATTTGTAAGATAAATGTGAAGTTTTTCTGTCTCTTTATACAGTGTTATATGCTATATGCAACATGTAAACAGTAAAAATCTAGGTGTAAAGTTTTCTCGTTAGAAAGACACCAACTGCATAAGCTTAGTACCATGTCTCTTACAACTAACATTTTAATAGCAAACAAAATCTTAAAATATATGCATTTTTAGAGCAAAGGACCAAATAATAGATAAAAATAAACTGCAACCTACCTCAGCCTCTGCAACTTACTTTTCCTAAATTGCTGTCAAACTTGGTGCATGGTTTTCATCAAAAAAGAGGCCAAAAAACCTACCCTCTGTTCAGTTCAGTTCAGTCGCTCAGTCGTGTCTGACTCTTTGCGACCCCATGAACCACAGCACGCCAGGCCTCCCTGTCCATCACCAACTCCCAGAGTTCACTCAAACCCATGTCCATTGAGTCGGTGATGCCATCCAACCATCTCATCCTCTGTCGTCCCCTTCTCCTGCTGCTCTCAATCTTTCCCAGCATCAGGGTCTTTTCAAATGAGTCAGCTCTTCACATGAGGTAGCCAAAGTATTGGAGTTTCAGCTTCAGCATCAGTCCTTCCAATGAATACCCAGGACTGATCTCTTTTAGAATGGACTGGTTGGATCTCTTTGCAGTCCAAGGGACTCTCAAGAGTCTTCTCCAACACCACAGGTCAAAAGCATCAGTTCTTTGGCACTCAGCTTTCTTCACTGTCTAACTCTCACATCCATGCATAACTACTGGAAAAACCATAGCCTTGAGTAGACAGACCTTTGTTGACAAAGTAATGTCTCTGCTTTTCAATATGCTGTCTAGGTTGGTCATAACTTTCTCCTCCTCCTTTATTTTTCTTGTTACTTCCAAACTATACCTAAGAGTGTCACAAAATTTTTACACAATTTCTAATTTTGTTTCAGCATTATTTTCCTTTGTTGCATTGAAGTCATATTTATCATATAACTGTATTTGCTCTGTTCTGTACAGCATGCTAATTTAAGTAGAAAAAATATAGATAATTTGATTAGATAATCACTTTAAAGCTATTAATTTTTTTTTTTTTTTAGTTCGCTGCAAAAGTTCTAAGAATATGTGGCAGTCTTAAAAAGGAATCGATTTCATGAAATAAAAGCATGTTTTCCCCACTTAAGATTTTCTAGTTTTTAAAAATCTCATACTCCAAAGGAAAATAAAAGAAGGAGAAATTTTCTAAACCTTTAAAAAACAGTTTACTCAGTAAATGCTTAACCCCAAGTGTGAGCCGGCTATTATTCTAGGCACTGGAAATCATACAAAAGAAAAAGAACAGGCCTCCAGGAAGTCGTGATTTGACAGGCAAAAAGATGGAGTTGAAGAGAACAGCAAATGTGTAAGCAGATTCAGTTCAGTTCAGTTCAGTTCAGTCGCTCAGTTATGTCCGACTCTCCATGACCCCATGAATCACAGCACGCCAGGCCTCCCTGTCCATCACCAACTCCCGGAGTTCACTCAAACTTATGTCCATCGAGTCAGTGATGCCATCCAGACATCTCATTCTCTGTCGTCACCTTCTCCTCCTGCCCCCAACCTTTCCCAGCATCAGAGTGTTTTCCAGTGAGTCAACTCGTCGCATGAGGTGGCCAAAGTATTGCAGTTTCAGCTTTAGCATCAGTCCTTCCAATGAACACCCAGGATTGATCTCCTCTAGAATGGACTGGTTGGATCTCCTTGCAGTCCAAGGGACTCTCAAGAGTCTTCTCCAGCACCACAGTTCAAAAGCATCCATTCTTCGGCGATCAGCTTTCTTCACAGTCCAACTCTCACATCCATACATGACCACGGGAAAAACCATAGGCTTGACTAGACGGACCTTGATTGGCAAAGTAATGTCTCTGCTTTTTAATATACTGTCTAGGTTGGTCATAACTTTCCTACCAAGGAGTAAGCGTCTTTTAATTTCATGGCTGCAATCAGCATCTGCAGTGAATTTGGAGCCCCCAAAAATAAAGTCTGACACTGTTTCCACTGTTTTTCCATCTATTTCCCATGAAGTGATGGGACCAGACGCCATGATCTTTGTTTTCTGAATGTTGAGCTTCAAGCCAACTTTTTCACTCTCCTCTTTCACTTTCATCAAGAGGCTTTTGAGTTCCTCTTCACTTTCTGCCATAAGGGTGGTGTCATCTGCATACCTGAGGTTATTGATATTTCTCCCAGCAATCCTGATTCCAGCTTGTGCTTCTTCCAGCCCAGCGTTCCTCATGATGTACTCTGCATATAAGTTAAATAAGCAAGGTGACAATATACAGCCTTGACGTACTCCTTTTCCTATTTGGAACCAGTCTGTTGTTCCATGTACAGTTCAGACTGTTGCTTCCTGACCTGCATACAGGTTTCTCAGGAGGCAGGTCAGGTGGTCTGATATTCCCATCTCTTTCAGAATATTCCACAGTTTGTTGTGATCCACACAGTCAAAGGCTTTGGCATAGTCAATGAAGCAAAAATAGATGTTTTTCTGGAACTCTCTTGCTTTCTCCATGATCCAGCGGATGTTGGCAATTTGATCTCTGGTTCCTCTGCCTTTTCTAAAACCTGATTGAACATCTGGGAGTTCATGGTTCACATATTGCTGAAGCCTGGCTTGGAGAATTTTGAGCATGACTTTACTAGCGTGAGATGAGTGCAATTGTGTGGTAGTTTGAGCATTCTTTGGCATTGCCTTTCTTTGGGATTGGAATGAAGACTGACCTTTTCCAGTCCTGTGGCCACCGCTGAGTTTTCCAAATTTGCTGGCATATTGAGTGCATCACTTTCACAGCATCATCTTTCAAGATTTGAAATAGCTAAACTGGAACTCCATCACCTCCACTAGCTTTGTTCATAGTGATGCTTTCTAAGGCCCACTTGACTTCACATTCCAAGATGTCTGGCTCTAGGTAAAGATCTTCACGACCAAGATAGTCACGATAACGTAAGCAGATTACAATGTGTTAAAGCAGTTTGCACAGAGAAATAGATGTTACAGTGATACTTTGTTATAGAACACAAATGCTGTTTTTTTGTGCTGGGTGCATAAAGAAGGAATGGACCTAACCAAGGGAATCTGAAAGGACTAGGGACAGTGAGGTCTGAACCTAGTTTTGGAAGAATAATAAGATTTCTCCAGACAGTGTGATGAGTACTTCAAGGAGAGGGAGCCACATAAGCAAACATAAAGGTGGGTGACAGCGTGACACATTTGTAGAACATCTATTAAGTTGTGAGAATGACATGTTGAAGCTTGAGAAGATGGCAGAACCAAAGGTTTTACTTGCCATCTTAAACCATTTGAAATTGATTCGGAAATTTATACCAATGAAAGATTTTATATAAGGGAAGTGGGTCTAGCAATAAGGTGTAGAGACTGAGTTTAGAAGGTTGAAAACAGCTGAACAGACAAGCCTAGAAGTCTAGACCCAGAAGACAAGAATTCAGAGTGAAATACAGAATTGGTAGTCAAAACCATCGTGTGTGAACTTGTCCAGCATAGTGTATAGATTAGAATGGGGAGCAGGGATCCTAGATAAAACTCACAAAAATATCAATAAATAAGGAGCTGGTGGAGGAAAAGTAATTTGACATGAAAAGGAATGGCCCCAGAGGTAGAAAAGCTGGAGGAGTGAAGTCAGTGAACCCAAAGGAGAACTGGATCTCAGTAGTGTTGGGTGCCACAAATCACATAAAAGAGAGTGAATTAGTAGCTAGCATGTTGAAGACCTTGGCAAGAACAATTTCTGTTAATCAGGGTGAACAGAAGCCACATTAGTCTAGGTTAGATGGAAGATGTGAACTTCAGGAAGTTTAAAAAGGGAAAAAAAGAAATTTGTGTTTCAGTGGGAGAAAATGACAATATTTCTGTGTTAATAATTAAGACAACAATGTATGCACATTTTGAGAGTGAATTAAAGAGGTCACTGAAACAGATTTTCTGAGATGAGAGAATGAGAGCATAGGTGGAAGAATTCAACTTAGGCTGGAGAGAAAAACCTACAGAAAGGAATGCAAATAAGTTTCTGTTTGACTTGGAAGTGAAAGAATTTGTATATGCTGATCCTATTTTCTATAAAGCTGGAGAAAGATTTCACTTTTTAAGATGTTGGCTATAGTAGCAATTTTTTATCTTTGGGTGCTTAAAAATCTTGAGTTTCAGTCTGTGCTTAGGAGCTTTTTTAGGAATTTATGACTCTGGGTTTACTCTGTACTCATTTCAGTAAGAAATCTCCACTTTTATTAGTTCTATATGTTTGATATCTGTGTTAATTTTTGTTTTGTTTAAGAAGAGAATTTGCTTATAACGTTGAAAAAGTACTTAAGGGTAAGAAAAAATGCATTAAAAGACTGATTAACCCTGAACAGAGACTGGAAAGAATTTTAGGAGTTCGACAAGTGTGTGGAAGTAGATGGAATGACATTAACACAGAGGAAAAGTCCATGTAATGGCAAAGAACATAGGAGACATGATGTCTTCACTGTACTATTGTAAGTAGTATTTTTTAACTTTCATTTCCCAATTGTTTATGACTAGAACATGAATATGCAATTGATTTTTATATATTGACCTTATATCCAGTAATCTTGCTAAACTGACTTTCTCTAGTAGCTTGTTTATAAGTTCTTTGGAATTTTCTGCAAACATAATTGTTCAGTCACTCAGTCGTATCTGACTCTTTACGACCACGTGGACTGCAGCACTCCAGGCTTCCCTGTCCTTCACTATCGCCTAGAGTTTGCTTAAACTCATGTCCATTGAGTTGATGATTCTATCCAGCCATCTCATCTTCTCTCACCCCCTTTTCCTTCTGCCCTCAATCTTTCATAGCATCAGGGTCTTTTGCAGTGAGTCAGCTCTTCGCATCAGGTTGCAAAGGATTGGAGCTGCAGCTTCACCATCAGTCTTTCCAATGAATATTCAATGTTGATTTCCTTTAGGATTGTGTGGTTTGATATCCTTGATGTCCAAGGGACTCTCAAGAGTCTTCTCCAACACCACAGTTCTAAAGTATCAATTCTTCAGTGCTCAGCCTTCATTATGATTCAACTGTCACATCTGTACATGACTACTGGAAAAACCATAGCTTTGACTAGGTGAACCTTTGTCAGCAAAGGGATGTCTCTGCTTTTTAATATGCTGTCCAGGTTAGTCACTGCTTTTCATCTAAGGAGCAAGCATCTTTTAATTTCATAGCTGCAGTCACCATCTGTAGTGATTTTGGAGCCCAAGAAAATCTGTCACTGTTTCCATTTTTTCCCCATCTATTTGCCATGAAGTGATGGGACCAGATACCAGGATCTTTATTTTCTGAATGTTGAGTTTTAAGCCAGTTTTTTCACTCTCCTCTTTCACCTTCATCAGGAAGCTCTTTAGTTTCTCTTCTCTTTCTGACATTGTTATCCCTTGTGTATCTGAGATTTTATATTTCTTCTGGCAATCTTGATTCCAGCTTGTGCTTCATCCAGTCCAGCATATAGTATGATGTACTCTGTATGTAGATTGAATAAGCAAGGTGACAATATACAGCCTTGACGTACTCCTTTCCCAATTTTGAACCAGTTCATTGTTCCATTTCCGGTTGTAACTACTGCTTTTGACCTGTATACAGGTTTCTCAGGAGGCATATAAGGTGATCTGGTATTCCAGATTCTCTTTAAGAATTTTCCATAGTTTCCTGTGATCCACACAGTCAAAGGCTTTAGTGTCATCAATGAAGCAGAAGTAGATTTTTTGGGATTCTCTTGCTTTCTCTATGATCCAAGAGATGTTGGCAATTTGATCTCTGGTTCCTCTGCCTTTTCTAAATCCAGCTTGTACATCTGAAAGTTCTTGGTTCATGTACTGCTGAAGCCCAGCTTGATGGATTTTGAGAATTACCTTGCTAGCATGTGAAATGAATGCAATTTTGCTTTGAACATGGTGCACAATTGTGTAGTTTGAACATTATTGCAATTGGAATAAAAACTGACCTTTTCCAGTCCTGTGGCCACTGCTGAGTTTTTCAAATTTTATGACATACTGAGTGCATCACTTTAACAGCATCATCTTTTAGGATTTGAAATAGCTCAGCTGGAATTCCATCACCTCCACTAGCTTTGTTTGTAGTGATGCTTCCTAAGGGTCACTTGACTTCACACTCGAGGATGTCTGGCTCTAGATGAATAATCACACCATTGTGGTTTTCTGGGTCATTAAGACTCTTTTTGTATAGTTCTTCTGTGTATTCTTGCCACCTCTTCTTAATCTCTTCTGCTTCTGTTAGGTCGATACCATTTCTTTCCTTTGTTGTACCTATCTTTGCATGAAATATTCCCTTGGTATCTCTAATTTTCTTGACAAGATCTCTAGTTTTTTTCCATTCTGTTGTTTTCCTCTATTTCTTTGCATTGTACACTTAAGAAGGCTTTCATATCTTTCCTTGCTATTCTTTGAAACTCTGCATTTAGTTGAATGTATCTTCCCCTTTCTCCGTTGCTTTTTGCTGCTTTTCTTTCTTCAGCTATTTGTAAAACCTCCTGAGATAACCACTTTACCTTCTTGCTTTTCTTTTCTTTTCTTTGGAATGGTTTTGTTTACTGCCTCCTGTACAATATTATGGACATCCACCCATAGTTCTTCAGGCACACTGTTTGCTAGATCTAATCCCTTGAATGTTGGTTTTACTAAAATAAATTCTACTTGGTCATGGCATATCATTATTTACATGTATGTGTTTATAAGATCAGGTTTCTTCTTTAATAAGTAGAAGCCAAATAAAATAGAAGCCAAGATTGTGTTCTAAGAACTCAGAGCAGAACTTCTTTTATCATCCAGATCTGAAGCATGGATGGAATTACAACATCTAGAGAGAAGAAGGGGATGGCATGGACAAGAGTACCATAGGAGCAAGAGGCTCAGAAGGAGAGTGAATGCAGCATCTGATAAGACCAGGAGAGAAACAAGCTTTGCTGATGTAGAGGATTTCTGATACAATAAAAGAAAAAGTAGTATTGGAAATGAAAGCTAGGGTTAGGTTATCAGAAAATTTAAATACCACCTGAGAGTATAGGAGTTTGGATATGATCCTTAGATATTAAATCAGTGTATATTTCTCAGTAGCAAATGGCCAGTTTGAAGCCTGTTTTAGGAAGAATGTCTGATGTGGCATAAGGTTTAAAGATGATTTGATAGTTTCTGACTTGAGAAACTGGCTGAAAGATGAACTTTTGGAAATATGAATTTAGGAGAATCTGTAAAAAAATGTTTAATGAGAAGTTAGAAAAAGAAAAACGGACAGAGGCTAGCTCTACTCTTGGTGCCTGACAATTGTTCTGGTATTTTGCTAAATACCAGATGATAAAATTGTTAAAACTGACAATTTATTTAATTTACTTTTTAAAATTAAGGTACAGTTAAGCTTCCCTTGTGGCTCAGCTGGTGAAGAATCCACCTGCAATGTGGAAGACTTGGGTTCGATCCTTGGGTTGGGAAGATCCCCTGGAGAAGGGAAAGGCTACCCACTCCGGTATTCTGGCCTGGAGAATTCCATGGACTCTATAGTCCATGGAAGAGCAAACAGTTGGACACGACTGAGCGACTTTCACTATGCTTTCAAAATAAGAACGTATAATCTCTGTATTGTAAGTCAGTGTGCTTCAGATTATAAAAACAACTTCCAACAGCTGCTTGTAAGGTTTTATTATATTTTATTTTTGAGAGAGATAACATTCCATGAGAGCATTGGACAAAGAGTAAAGAGACTTATGTGTTTTCCTACCCCTATTCTGGTTCAAGTTACACAGTCTCTGGCTTTTTAAACCATAGAAATGCCACCTTTTTCATATACTGCTTTATAGTTCCTAATGGTGTAGATTAAGTGTGAAAACCCAAAAAGATATGACACCAGAAGATGAGCTCCCCAGGTTGATAGGTATTCATTATGCTACTAGGGAAGAATGGAGAAATAGCTCCAGAAGGAATGAAGAGGTTGGGTCGAAGCAGAAACCACACCCAGTTCTGGATGAGTCTGGTGGTGAAAGTAAAGTACAAATCTGTAAAGAACAATACTGCATAGACACCTGGAATGTCAGGTCCATGAATCAAAGTAAACTGAACATGGTCAAGCAGGAGCTGGCACGAGTAAACATCGACATTCTGGAAATCAGTGAACTAAAATGGAGGGGAATGGGCAGATTTAATTCAGATGACCGTTATATTTACTACTGTAGGCAAGAGCCCTTAGAAGAAATGGAGGAGCCCTTATGTTCAGTAAAAGAGCCCAAAACACAGTATTTGGGTGCAGACTCAACAATGACAGAATGATCTCAGTTTGTTTCTAAGGCAAACCATTTGACATCACAGTAATCCAAGGCTATGCTCCAGTGACTAATGCTGGGGAAAACAAAGTTGAGTGGTTCTGTGAAGACTTACAAGACCGTCTAGAACTAACACCAAAATAGATGTCCTTTCCATCATGGGAGATTGGAATGCAAACATAGGAAATTAAGAGATACATGAAGTACAGGCAAGTTTGACCTTGGAGTACAAAATGAAGCAGGGAAAAGGCTAACAGAATATTGCCGAGAGAGCATACTGATCAGAGCAAATACCCTCTTCCAACACCACAAAAGAGAACTCTACACGTGGACATAACCAGATGGTCAATACCAAAATTAAATTGATTGTATTCTTTGCACCTGAAGATGGAGAAGCTCTATACAGTCAGCAAAAACAAGACCTGGAGTGGACTGTGTCTCAAGTCATGAACTCCCTATGGCAAAATTCAGTCTTAACTTGAAGAAAGTAGAGAAAAACACTAGGCCATTCAGGTATGACCCAAATAAAATCCCTTACAATTGTACAGTGGAACTGATGAATAGGTTCAAGGGATTAGATATGGTAGACAGAGCACTTAAAGATCTACGGATGGAGATTCGTAACATTGTACTGGAGGTGGTGACCAAAACCATCCCAAAGAAAAAGAAATGCAAGAAGGCAAAGTGGTTGTCTGAGGAGGCCTTGCAAATAACTGAGAAAAGAAGAGAAACAAAAGGTAAAGATATACCCGACTGAATGCAGAATTCCAGAGAATAGCCAGCAGAGATTTTAAAAAAAAAAAAAAAAAAGGTCTTCTTAAGAGAGGAGCAATGCAAAAAAAGAGGAAAACAGTAGAATGTGAAAAACTAGAGATCCCTTCAAGAAAATTAGAGATACCAAGGGAATATTTTGTGCAAAGATGGGCACAATAAAGGACAGAAATGAGAAGGACCTAACAAACAGAAGAGATTAAGAATAGATGGCAAGAATTCACAGAACTATACAAAAAAGGTTTGATGACCTGGATAACCATGATGGTGTGAACACTCTCCTAGAGCCAGACATCCTGGAATGTGAAGTCAAGTGGGCCTTAGGAAGCATCACTACAAACAAAGCTAGTGGAGGTGATGGAATTCCAGCTGAGCTATTTCAAATCCTAAAAGATGATGCTGTTAAAATGCTGTACTCACTACGTCATCAAATTTGGAAAACTTATCAGTGCCACAAGACTGGAAAAGTCAGTTTTCATTGGAATCCCAAAGAAAGGCAATGCCAAAGAATGTTCAAATTACCACACAATTGCACTTATTTTACATACTAGCAAGGTAATACTCAAAATCCTTCAAGCTAGGCTTCAGCAGTACCTGAACCAGGAACTTTCAGATATACAAACTGTATTTAGAAAAGGCAGAAGAACCAGAGATCAAATTGCCAACATCTGTTGGATCATAGCAAGGGAATTCCAGAAGAGCACTTGTTTCACTGACTACATCAAGGCTGTATATTGCCACCCTACTTATATAACTTATAGGTAGAGTACGTCATAGAAAACGCCAGGCTGGGTGAATCACAAGCTGGAATTGAGATTGCTGAGAAAAATGTCAACAACCTTAGATGTGCAGATGATAACACTCTAATGGCAGAAAGCAAAGAAGAGCTAAAGAGCCTCTTGATGAAGGTAAAAGAAGAGAGTGAAAAAGCTGGCTTAAGATTCAGTATTTAAAAAACTAAGATCATGGCATCTGGTCCCATCACTGCAAATAGGAGGGAGAAAAGTGAAAGCAGTAACAGATTTTATATTCTTGGGCTCCAAATTCACTGCAGACTGTGACTGCAGGTATGAAATTAAAAGACACTTGTTTCAAGTTGTGATGTTGGAGAAGACTCGAGAGTCCATTGGACAGCAAGGAAATCAAACCAGCCAATCCTAAAGGAAATCAACCCTGAATGTTCATAAGAAAGACTTATGCTGAAGTTGAAGCTCCAATACTATGGCCACCTGGTGTGAAGAGCCGACTCATTGGAAAAGATCCTGATGCTGGGAAAGAGTGAGGGCAGTAGGAGAAAGGAATGACAAAGAATGAGATGATTTGATAGCATCCCCAACTCAATGAATATGAGTTTGAGCAAACTCCAGGAGATAGTGAAGGACGGGGAAGCCTGGCGTCCATGGGGTAGCAAAGAGTCAGACACAACTTAGTGACTGAACAACAGCAACAATGAATGGTGTAGATTAACTCATAATTTTAAGTGTTCAGCTTATGTATTTTGGTGGCAGAAACATCTTTAATCTGTAACAGTGTTAGCATATATTGTTGGATAAAATAATCAGGTTATATATTATGAACTCAACTTTTCAATCCAAAATTTTTCCAGGAAGATGGAGTAGGCAGGTATATACTTTGTGTTATTTTCCCACCAAGTACACCTAACCCCCCTGTACATTATATATGTATTGTGTACATATATAAGAAGATTTTTTTAAATGGAGAAAAAGGATAGGCCTGCTAGGAACCTTAGGAGGACCAGAAGAATGATATGGCAGTTGTTTTGCCTCTTATATCCCAAATGTAGAGCTGAAGAATCAGGAACCCAGAGACAGCAAGAGACATAGACACACAGAAAGAGTTTACAAACCCCCAACGAAGTGTTCAGTTTCATTAGCCAAAGGACCAGGAAAAGGGTACCCTAGCAAGACAGATGACTTTTAGATAATAACCATTCTACTCCAGCCAAAAATCACCAAAAAAAAAAAAAAAAGCATCACTACACACACCAGCAATGGCTGAGTGAAGAGTCTAAACTTCTACCCTTACAAGACTGTAAAGTGGGGCCATAAAACTCTGCTGGTGGTGTCACAGAAGGCCAGGAGCTAAGACATGCACCCATGCTTGGTGGTAATAAGTGACCCATCTTCACAGCAATCTATTATTGGACACTGCATGGGAAACTGGGACACCCACACACACGCACACCAGTGCCAGGTTAGAACTTTTACCACCGGAGGCCACAGTCCCACCCCATAGCACCATTAGAGGACAAATAGGGAGCAAACCAGGCACTGATCTGTCTCAGCCAAGGTGATACCAGTGAAGGCTTAGTGAGGAACCAGAAATCCCACCCCTACCAAGCAATAAAAAGGAAACCCTTAATTCCTTAGGTTTCTAGGGAGATCAAATGGGAAAGCTGATCTATGTCACATGGCCATTTTGAGGTGGCACTTTACCTCTACCTTTTCCATGGCAGTATCAAAGCAAGTCAGCTGAAGCTAAAGACTAAAATAAGATCAAGAGTTTTGTAACGTAATAACCAAAATTTCAAGGATTCAACAAAAGAAACTTTCATCATACCAAAACCCAGGAAGATCACTAAATGAAAAAGGCAACAATTAGATGACAAGGATGTTAAAATAATTTAACAAACATTTTTATAACAGCCATCCTAAAAATTCTTCAATAATCAATTTTTAAAATGTTTGAAACAAAAAAATTGGGTCTTAGTGAAGAAATTTAAGTCTCAGCAAAGATAAGAAACAAATGGAAATTTTAGAACTGAAAACATGCAGTAACCTAAATTTTAAAAATACACTACATGTGCTCAAGAGCAGAACAGAGTGGACAGAATATCTATAAACTTGAAGACAGAGGAGCAGAACTTAATAGCAGAGAGAAAAAAGGCCAAAAGAAAGAACAGAGCTACTCAGGTACCTGTACCTGTAGCAAAAGATCTAGCATTCATATTATCACAGTTTAAAAGTGGGAAAATAAAAGAGTACAGGCCGGCAAAGTCTGAAGCAGTAATAGTTGAAAATTCCCAAGTTTAGCAAGAGATGTAAACTTTCAAACTCAGGAAGGTGAATAAACCCCTAAAGGCATTATACCAAAGAAATCTGTACCACAATACTTCACAGTTAAACTTCTGGAAACTGAAGTGAAAGGGAAAATTTTAAAAGGTTATAGAGAAGAATGACCCCTTATAAAGGGGAAAAAAGCAAACAAAAGCAGATATTTCATCAGAAACCACACAGGTACAAGGACTGAAATAAAATATCTGTGAACCCAGGGTAATCACATCAGTAAGATGTGAACTAGGAAGCTCCAGGCCTTCATTCTCTTACAAAGACTTTGACTAAATAAGATATAGATAAAATTGCTTTTCTGAGAAGTGCAGAATGCATTTAAGAGGTTGCAGCACTCCAGGTGAGTGCAAAGCCAGTAAGAAATGCATTGTATTGGAGAATAAAATTGGTGCTATTTTACTCACTTTAGCTAGCACAGCAAGACACATTCAGGAGAAAAATTCCCAACTCTTAGCTTCTCCCCCAGGAGTGAAAAAGATTAAAAAAATAGACTATACATCCAGTGGTCTGACTTTTCAGTGTCTTGCGTAGGGGACTGATTTCTCCCTCACTTGGCTCAGAGCATTGACTGGAATGGCAGTTTGGACACCAAGCTGGGATTGCTGAAAACCAAGGAATTGGCGATGGACAGGGAGGCCTGGTGTGCTGTGATTCATGAGGTCGCAAAGAGTCGGACACGACTGAGCGACTGAACTGAACTGAACTGAAGGGGAACACCAAAGAGACTGTAATACCACAGACAGACACCAGGTGAAGCAAGACATTACAGTCTCCAGAGAAACAGCAGCAATCTCCTTTAATTTGGAAATTATACACACTAGTTCAGAGAAGAGTCCCTAAAAAAGATTTGAGACACCCTCAGAATATCTGGCCCAGCTGATTAATAACAGTGTTCCCCTGTCCAGTCCATAATGACTGGAAGATACGCTCTCAGCCCATAAAGACTGAGGAGGGGACTGTTTTTTCCCATAACCAATCTGACAAAAGTCACAGTCTAGAAAGGAACAAGGAAGCATGGCACAGTCAAAGCAATAAACTAAATTTCCATTATTCAGCCCTAAGAAACAGATTTGTGAATTGTATGAACAATAATTCAAAATGACCTTCTTAAAGATGCTCAGTGAGGTAAAAGAGAACACAGATAGACAAGTAATGAATATTACGAAATTGAGGACTCCCTGGCAGTCCAGTGTTAAGATCCTGTACTTCCAATGCATGGGGCTTGAGTTTGAACCTGGTTGGGGAACTGGGATTCCACATGCCCTTTGACACGGCCAAAATAAAAAGAATGTTAAGAAAATGATATATGAAACAAAGATACATGAGAATATAAACATAGAAATGATAAATACAAATAGTAGAGTGGTAGAGGAACTAGAGATCAGATTGTCAATATCAGTTGGGTGATAGAAAAAGCAAGATAATCCAGAAAAACTTCTGCTTCATTGACTACACTAAAGCCTTTGACTGCATGGATCACAACAAATTGTGGAAAATTCTTAGAGAGGTGGGAATACCAGACCATTTAACCTGCCTCCTGAGAAACATGCATGCAGATCAAGAAGCAACAGTTAGAACAAGACATGGAACAACAGACTGGTTCCAAATTGGGAAAGGAGAGTACGTCAAGCCTGTATATTGTCACCCTGCTTATTTAACTTCTGTGCAGAGTATATCATGTGAAACGCTGGGCTGGATGAAGCACAAGCTGGAATCAAGATTGCTGGGGAAAATATCAATAACCTCAGATACACAGATGACACCACACTTATGGCAGAAAGCAAAGACAAACTAAAGAGCCTCTTGATGAAAGTGAAAGAAAAGAGTGAAAAAGATGGCTTAAAACTCAACATTCAAAAAACGAAGATTGTGGCTTCAAACAAAGATTATTACTTCATGGCAAAGAGATGGGGAAACAGTGACAAATTTTATTTTCTTGGGCTCCAAAATCACTGCAGATGGTGACTGCCGTCATGAAATTAAAAGACGCTTGCTTCTTGGAACAAAAGCTATGACCAATGTAGATAGCATACTAAAAAGCAGAGACATTACTTTTCTGACAAAGGTCTGTATAGGCAAGGCTATGGTTTTCCCAGTAGTTACATATGGATATGAGAGTTGGCCTGAAAGAAGGCTAAGCACCAAAGAATTGATGGTTTTGAACATTCATCAGTCCATTCAGTTGCTCAGTTATGTCCAACTCTTTGCAACCCCATGGACTGCAGCATGCCAGGCTTCCCGGTCCATCACCAACAGCCGAAGCTTCCTGAAACTCATGTCCATTGAGTCGGTGATACCATCCAACCATCTCATCCTCTGTCATCCCCTTCTCCTGCCTTCAACCTTTCCCAGCATAGGGTCTTTTCCAATGAGTCAGTTCTTCCCATCAGGTAGCCAAAGTATTGGAGTTTCAGCTTCAGCATCAGTCCTTCCAAAGAATATTCTGGACTGATTTCCTTTAGGATTGGCTGGTTGGATCTCCTTGCAGTCCAAGGGACTCTCAAGAGTCTTCTCCAACACCACAGTTCAAAAGCATCAATCTTCAGTGCTCAGCCTTCTTTGTGGTCCAACTCTCACAATCCATACATGACTACTGGAAAAACCATAGCTTTGACTAAACAGACCTTTGTCAGCAAAGTAACGTCTCTGCTTTTTAATATGGTGCCTAGGTTTGTCATAACTTTTCTTCCAAGGAGGAGTCAGCGTATTTTAATTTCATGGCTGCAGTCACCATCTGCAGTGATTTTGGAGCCCCCAAAATAGTCTCTCACTGTTTCCCTTGTTCCCCCATCTCTTTGCCATTAAGTGATGGGACCAGATGTCATGATCTTAGCTTTCTTATTTTCTCTTTTTAAACATTTATTTATTTTTTAATTGAAGGATAATTGCTTCACAGAATTTTGTTGTTTTCTGTAAAACCTCAACATGAATCAGCCATCAGTTCAGTTCAGTTCAGTCGCTCAGTCGTGTCCGACTCTCCGCGACCCCATGAATCACAGCACGCCAGTCCTCCCTATCCATCACCAACTCCCGGAGTACACTCAAACTCATGTCCATTGAGTCGGTGATGCCATCCAGCCATCTCATTCTCTGTCGTCCCCTTCTCCTCCCGCCCCCAACCTTTCCCAGCATCAGAGTCTTTTCCAGTGAGTCAACTCGTCACATGAGGTGGCCAAAGTATTGCAGTTTCAGCTTTAGCATCAGTCCTTCCAATGAACACCCAGGATTGATCTCCTCTAGAATGGACTGGTTGGATCTCCTTGCAGTATAAGGGACTCTCAAGAGTCTTCTCCAACACCACAGTTCAAAAGCATCAATTCTTCGGCGATCAGCTTTCTTCACAGTCCAACTCTCACATCCATACATGACCATGGGAAAAACCATTGCCTTGACTAGACGGACCTTGGTTGGCAAAGTAATGTCTCTGCTTTTTAATATACTATCAAGGTTGGTCATAACTTTCCTTCCAAGGAGCAAGCGTCTTTTAATTTCATGGCTGCAGTCAGCATCTGCAGTGATTTTGGAGCCCAAAAAAAATAAAGTCTGACACTGTTTCCACTGTTTTTCCATCTGTTTCCCATGAAGTGATGGGACCAGATGCCGTGATCTTTGTTTTCTGAATGTTGAGCTTCAAGCCAACCTTTTCACTCTCCTCTTTCACTTTCATCAAGAGGCTTTTGAGTTCCTCTTCACTTTCTGCCATAAGGGTGGTGTCATCTACATATCTGAGGTTATTGATATTTCTCCCGGCAATCTTGATTCCAGCTGTGCTTCTTCCAGCCCAGCGTTCCTCATGATGTACTCTGCATATAAGTTAAATAAGCAAGGTGACAATATACAACCTTGAAGTACTCCTTTTCCTATTTGGAACCAGTCTGTTGTTCCATGTACAGTTCTGACTGTTGCTTCCTGACCTGCATACAGGTTTCTCAAGAGGCAGGTCAGGTGGTCTGGTATTCCCATCTCTTTCAGAATGCTCCACAGTTTATTGTGATCCACACAGTCATCAGCCATAGGTATACATATATCCCCTCCCTTTTGTAATTCCCTCTCATCTCCCCCCATCCCACCCCTCTAGGTTGATACAGAGACCTTGTTTTGGTTTCCTGAGCCATACAGCACATTCCCATGGGCTCTCTATTTTACATATGGTAATGCAGGTTTCCATGTTACTCTTTCCATGCATCTCACCCTCTCCCCCGCTCTCCCCGTGTGCATAAGTCTATTCTCTGTTTCTCCATTGCTGCCCTGTCGATAAGTTCTTCAGCACCGTTTTTCTAGATTCCATATGTATGTATTAGAATACGATATTTATCTTTATCTTTCTGACTTACTTCACTCTATAATAGGTTCTAGGTTCATCCACCTCATTCGAACTGACTCAAATGTGTTCCTTTTTTATAGCTGAGTAGTATTCCATTGTGTATATGTACCACAAGGTCTTTATCCATTCATTTGTCGATGGACATCTAGGTTGCTTCCATGTTTTAACTATTGTAAATAGTGCTGCAGTGAACAATGGGATACATGTGTGTTTTTCAATTTTGGTTTCCTCAGGGTATGTGCCTGGGAGTGGCATTGCTGGGTCATATGGTGGTTTTATTCCAAGTTTTTAAAGAATCTCCATACTGTCTTCCATAGTGGTTGTATCAATTTACATTCCCACCAACAGTGCAGGAGCATTCCCTTTTCTCCACACCCTTTCCAACATTTATTGTTTGCAAACTTTTTGATGATGGTCATTCTGACTGGTGTGAGGTGATATCTCATTGTAGTTTTGATTTGCCTTTCTCTAATAATGAGCTGAACTGAACTGAATAATGAGCGAAGTTGAGCATCTTTTCATGTTTGCTATCCACCTGTATGCCTTCTTTGGAGAAATGTCCATTTAGGTCTTTTTCCAGAAAGTTGAGTTTTAAGCCAACTTTTTCACTCTTTTCTTTCATTTTTCTCAAGAGGCTCTTTAGTTTGTCTTTGCTTTCTGCCATAATGGTGGTGTCATCTGAGGTTCTTGATATTTCTCCCAGCAATCTTGATTCCAGCTTGTGCTTCATTCAGCCCAGCATTTCACATGATGATTCATGGGGTCGCGGAGAGTTGGACACGACTGAGCTACTGAACTGAACTGAACTGAACTCTGCATATAAGTTAAATAAGCAGGGTGACGATATACAGGCTTGACGTACTCCTTTCCCAATTTGGAACCAGTCTGTTGTTCCATGTCTCGTTCTAACTGTTGCTTCTTGACCTGCATACAGATTTCTCAGGAGACAGGTCAGGTGGTCTAGTATTCCCATCTCTTGAAGAATTTTTAGCAGTTTATTGTGATCCACACCAGACAAAGGCTTTGGCATAATCAATAAAGCAAAAGTAGGTGTTTTCCTGGAACTCTCTTGCTTTTCAGTGATCCAGTGGATGTTGGCAATTTGATCTCTGGTTCCTCTGCCTTTTCTGAATCCAGCTTGAACATCTAGAAGTTCACAGTTCACATACTGTTGAGACTGACTTAGAGAATTTTGAGCATTACTTTGCTATCATGTGAGATGGGTGCAATTGTTTCCTTTAGTTCTTTGAATATCCCACTGTTTTCTAGACTCCATTGTTCCTAATAAGAAGATAACCATTAGGGCTTCCTTGGCAGTCCTGTGGTTAAGACTGCACTTCCACTGCAGGGGGTGTGGGTTCAATCCCTGGTTGTGGAACTAAGTTCCCACATGCTAAGCAGTACAGTCAAAAAAAATTTTTCTTAATTCATTTTTTAAAAATAAAAAAAAAATTAACGTGAAAAAATTAATTAAAAAAGAGAAGTTAGCTGCTATTCTTATTAAGTTTCCCTTGCAAGTGACAAGTGGTTTTTCAAGAGTATGTTTTTTCCTTTTGGCTTTCATTGTTTTAATGTGATGGATATAATTGCCTCTCTCTTTGCATTTGCTTTAGTTGGAATTTGTTGAGTTTCCTGAGTGTGTAGATTACTGTGTTTTTAAAAATAAATTTGGCTTATTTTCAGTTATTATTTCCTCAAAATAATTTTATGTTCCCTTCTCTCCTATCCTTCTGATACTCACATTGTGTATTTGTTTAACCATGTCCCATGATTTCTGAGTCTCCTTTCTATTTCTTTCATCTTCTCTTCTCTCAGATTACATGATTTTTTTATCAATCCACATTTAAGTTTGCTATTTTTTCTACTAGTTCAAATTTATTGAGACACTCCAGTAAATTTTTCATTTTAACTGTACTTTTTAGCTATTTTGAAGTCTTTTTCTGTTTCATTTGTCACCTATTCACAAGCAATTTCTGGTCTCTGCTTATTTCCCAGCATACAGGCCTTCCTTCCCTGTTTCTTTGTATGTTTCATATCTTTTGTTGGAGTATTTCAAACCCCTGTAGATTGTTGCTTCTATTAACATGTTTATATTGTTAATGACTAGTTGGATTATTTTACTGAACTCTATACATATAAAGAGGAACTCAAAGGCCTCTTGATGAAAGTGAAAGAGGAGAGTGAAAAGGTTGGCTTGAAGCTCAACATTCAGAAAACGAAGATCATGGCATCTGGTCCCATCACTTCTTGGGAAATAGATGGGGAAACAGTGGAAACCGTGTCAGACTTTATTTTTGGGGGCTCCAAAATCACTGCGGATGCTGATTGCAGCTATGAAATTAAAAGACGCTTACTCCTTGGAAGGAAAGTTATGACCAGCCTAGATAGCATATTAAAGAGCAGGGACATTACCTTGCCAACCAACGTCCATTTAGTCAAGGCTATGGTTTTTCCCGTGGTCATGTATGGATGTGAGAGTTGGACTGTGAGGAAGGCTGATTGCCGAAGAATTGATGCTTTTGAACTGTGGTGCTGGAGAAGACTCTTGAGAGTCCCTTGGACTGCAAGGAGATCCATCCAGTCCATTCTAAAGGAGATCAATCCTGGGTGTTCATTGGAAGGACTTATGCTAAAGCTGAAACTCCAATACTTTGGCCACCTCATGCGACGAGTTGACTCACTGGAAAAGACTCTGATGCTGGGAGCGATTGGGGGTAGGAGGAGACGGGGAAGACAGAGAATGAGGTGGCTGGATGGCATCACCAACTCGATGGACATGAGTTTGACTGAACTCCGGGAGTTGGTGATGGACAGGGAGGCCTGGCGTGCTGTGGTTCATGGGGTCGCTAAGAGTCGGACACGACTAAGCGACTGAACTGAACTGAACTGAACTGAATACATATAAATACACACACACATAGTGTTAACCTTCTGATGTTATACAGTTCAGTGGATGCAACCCTTGTCTTTCAAACAGAATTGGTATCCAGTTTAAATTACTTTCTAAAAAAATTTTATTTTTATTTGGAGAATAATGTTGTGTTGGTTTCTGCCACACATAACAGCATCAATCAGCTGTAAGTATACACATGTCCCCTCCCTCTTGAGCCATCCTCCCACCCACCCCCTCATCTCACCACTCTAGATCATTACAGAGCACCAGGCTGATGCTTCAATGCTTGTATATGGAATCTATAAAAATGGTACTGATGAACCTATTTGTAGAACATGAATAGAGAGGCACATGTAGAGTACAGATTTACGGACACAGTGTGGGAAGGAGAAGGTGGGACAAATTGAAAGAGTAGCATTAAAATATATACATTCAGTTTAGTTGAGTCACTAAGTCATGTCCGACTCTATGACCATGGACTGCAGCATGCCAGGCCTCCCTGTCCATCACCAGCTCCTAGAGTCTATACAAACTCATGTCCATTGAGTCGGTGATGCCATCCAACCATTTCATCCTCTGTCGTCCCCTTATCCTCCTACCCTCAATCTTTCCCAGCATCAGGGTCTTTTCTAATGAGTCAGCTCTTCGAATTAGGTGGCCAAAGTATTGGAGTTTCAACTTCCGCATCAATCCTTCCAATGAATATTCAGGACTGATTTCCTTTAGGATGGACTGGTTGGATTGCCTTGCTGTCCAAGGGACTCTCAAGAATCTTCTCTAACACCAGTTCAAAAGCATCAATTCTTTGATGTTCAACTTTCTTTATAGTCCAACTCTCACATCCATGTATGACTACTGGAAAAACCATAGCCTTGACTAGATGGACCTTTGTTGGCAAAGTAATGTTTCTTCTCTTTAATATGCTGTCTAGGTTGGTCGTGTATAATATATGCATTCCGCTCTGCTCCGTCGCTCAGTCGTGTCCGACTCTATGCGACCCCGTGGACTGTAGCCTACCAGGCTTCTCCGTCCATGGGATTTTCCAGGCAGGAACACTGGAGTGGGTTACCGTTTCCTTCTCCAGGGGATCTTCCCGACCCAGGGATCGAACCCGGGTCTCCCGCATTGGAGGCAGACGCTTTAACCTTTGAGCCACCAGGGAAGCCCAATATATGCATTACCATATGTAAAATAGATAACTAGTGGGAAGTTGCTATATAACACAGGTTTAAATGACTTTAAGTCCTGTCTTCAAGATGATAATCTGATAAAGTCCACCACTGTTACTAAGCTTGAGGTCTTCAACAGAAGACAAGGAAATGGGTGTTGAGATAGCCAGACAAGACCCAAGTTTCACAGAACCTATTACAGTACTCAAGTGTCTCAATATAGTTCACTTTTGAGGTGGAAATCTGACCCTCGGGAACCAAGCCTGGAGCTGGTCCTGGGAAGTGGGAGGTGGCCATGTGCACAGGGAAGAGCTGACTGGAACAAATAACTTCAGGGCTGGATTAGGTGACCCAGATCTACTTCATGTCTCTCTCCCTCTGAACCTGTCTTCCTCAGGGGCTGTGAACACTGTGAACAATATCCACAGATGATTCCCTGAGTCCCTCAGCATCATTGCTTTGGGCCATAGTTGTAAAGGAGCAACTAGGAGAGAGATGTATGGCAGGCTCAGAGTGTGAAATCCTTTCCAGTCTTGTGAAAACAGGACCATGGGCAAAGCCTGGTCTCATAATCCTCTACTCTGCTTAGGGCACAGTGTGATTGTCTGGGTCAGCCCATGCTGGTTACTTAAATATCATGAAAATGTCGTGTAAGAGACATACCAGAGGGGACATGCTCTTTCCAGTCTGGCCCAAGTTCTTCTTTAGGTTTCCTCCATAATGATGGGCCAGTGTTCACTTGTTGGCTTCACGAGTATTCAAGTCTTACAGACTAACCTGAGGACATCGTTTCCAGTTCTTCTTTTTGGCCCTGGGCTTGAGAGTCTTGGGGTTGTCTTTGCTGTCCATGATTCTTCTTCCTTGATTCAAGATGCAAAAGGATTCCCCATTTTGTGGCAAGTACTGGCCAGGAAGGGACAGAGATGTGGGTGCACTTTGGCATGACTCAGTGTATATTTCAATGGTTTTCAGAGACCCTCCCTCTACACTGACAAGACCTACACCTGCCTTTGTGTCTGTTGGTGGGAGAGGATAAAATATTAATGAGAAGTTTGGGACACAGCATCACTGGGAGAACTAATACCCAGTCCCTGTACTCACGGTCTTGTTCGGAAGCTTCTGTGTGCCTGGGTATTGTTCAAGTTCAGTAATGAATAATGAAATCTGAAAACTCACAGAACACAAGGACTTTGACTAAGAATTTTAAGGCCTGGGTGGTCTCATCCTTCATCTCAGGAATGTAATCTGTCCTCAGAAAGGGCCTTGAACATCTGCTGCTCACCAGGATTCTGTGAACAATGTCCCTGTCCCAGGTACAGGAGGTCACAGGCCCTGTCGGCCTCAGAGATGCCCCTGTGAGCCTGGGGCGGGTGGATGGGTAGGAATATAGGGCTGGTGAAGGTTCTGAGACTGGAGCAGAAAGTTTAGAGAAAAACAAAAGTGGCTGATAGGACATTGTGACCAGAAAGCTTCTCTTGCCCATAACTTTCTTTTTCTTTCTTTACAGGCTTAAAAATTTTAATATTTCAATTGAGAGTCATCTAAGATTTAAAACTGAAGTTATTTTAACATGAGGTTAGGAAAGATATACCCATTTAAATGCAGAGTTCCAAAGAGTAGCAAGGAGAGATAAGAAAGCCTTCCTCGGCGATCAATGCAAAGAAATAGAGGAAAGCAATAGAATGGGAAAGACTAGAGATCTCTTCAAGAAAATTAGAGATACCAAGGGAACATTTCATGCAAAGATGGGCATCATAAAGGACAGAAATGGTATGGACGTAACAGAAGCAGAAGATATTAAGAAGAGGTGGCAAGAATACACAGAAGAACTGTACAGAAAAGATCTTCACGACCCAGATAATCACCATGGTGTGATCACTCACCTACAGCCAGACATCCTGGAATGTGAAGTCAAGTGGGCCTTAGGAAGCAGCACTATGAACAAAGCTAGTGGAGGTGATGGAATCCCAACTGAGCTATTTCAAAACCTAAAAGATGATGCTATGAAAGTGCTGCACTCAATATGCCAGCAAATTTGGAAAACTCAGCAGTGGCCAGAGGACTGGAAAAGGAGTGTTTTCGTTCCAATCCCAAAGAAAGGCATTGCCAAAGAACTTTCAGACTACTACACAATTGCACTCATCTCATATGCTAGCAAATAATGCTCAAAATTCTCCAAGCCAGGCTTCAGCAGTACATGAACCATGAACTTCCAGATGTTCAAGCTGGATTCAGAAAAGGCAGAGGAACCAGAAATCAAATTGCCAACATCTGTTGGATGATCAAAAAAGCAAGAGAGTTCCAGAAAAACATCTACATTTGCTTTATTGACTATGCTAATGCCTTTGACTGTGTGGATCACAATAAACTGTTAAAAATTCTTCAAGTGATGGGAATACCAGACCACCTGACCTGCCTCCTGAGAAATCTGTATGCAAGTCAAGAAGCAACAGTTAGAATGGGACATGGAACAACAGACTGGTTCCAAATTGGGAAAGGAGTACATCAAAGCTGTATAGCGTCACCCTGCTTATTTAACTTATATGCAGAGTACATCATGTGAAATGCTGGGCTGGATGAAGCACAAGCTGGAATCAAAATTGCTGGGAGAAATATCAATAATCTCAGATACTCAGATGACACCACCCTTATGGTAGAAAGGAAAGAAGAACTAAAGAGCCTCTTGATGAAAGTGAAAGAGGAGAGTGAAAAAGTTGACTTAAAACTCAACATTCAGAAAACTTAGATCATGGCATCCGATCCATCGCTTTCATGGCAAATAGATGGGGAAACAATGGAAACAGTGACAGACTATTTTTGGGGGCTCTCCAATCACTTCTAATGATGACTGCTGTCATGAAATTAGAAGATGCTTGCTCCTTGGAAGAAAAGTTATAACCAACCTAGACAACATGTTAAAAAGCAGAGACATTACTTTGCCAACAAAGGTCCGTCTAGTCACAGCTATGGTTTTTCCAGTGGTCATGTATGGATGTGAGAGTTGGACTATAAAGAAAGCTGAGAGCCGAAGAATTGATGGTTTTGAACTGTGGTGTTGGAGAAGACTCTTGAGAGTCCCTTGGATAGCAAGGAGATCCAACCAGTCCATCCAAACAGAAATCAGTCCTGAATATTCATTGCAAGGACTGATGCTGAAGCTGAAACTCCAGTACTTTGGCCACCTTATGTGAAGAACTGACTCATTTGAAAAGACCCTGATGCTGGGAAAGATTGAAGGTGGGAGGAGAAGGGGATGACAGAGGATGAGATGGTTGGATGGCATCACAGACTCAATGGACATGAGTTTGAGTAAACACTGGGAGTTGATGATGGAGGCCTGGTGTGCTGCAGTCCTTGGGGTTGCAAAGAGTCAGACACAACTGAGCAACTGAGCTGAACTGAACTTCTTTCTCTTGTGCTTCCTGCCTAGAAAAGTTTCTGTAGTATTTGTTGCAAAATTAGTTTAGTGGTGCTTAATTCTCATAAGTCTTATTTGTGTCTAAAGCTTTTGATCAGTACTTTCCATCAGGAAGCTTCCACAAGCCTCTTTTCCTTGTCCATCAGAGGGCAGACAGAATGAAAACCACAATCATAGAAAACTAATCAAATTTATTACATGGATCACAGCCTTGTCTAACTCAATGAAACTGAGCCATGCTGTGTAAGACCACCCAAGATGGAAGGGTCATGGTGGAGAATTCTGACAAAACATGGTCCACTGGAAAATGGAATGCCAAACCAATTCAGCATTCTTGCCTTGAAAACCTCATGAATAGTATGAAAAGATGAAAATACATGACACTGAAATATGAGCTCCCCAGGTGCCCAATATGCTACTGGAGAAGAGTGAGGAAATAGCTCCAGAAAGAATAAAGGGGCTGAGCCAAAGTGGAAACAGTGCTCACATTTGAATGTATCTAGTGGTGAAAGTAAAGTCTGATGCTGTAAAGAACAATATTGCATAGGAACTTGGACTGTTAGATCCATGAATCAAGGTAAGCTGAAAGTGGTCCAACAGGAGATGGCAAGAGTGCACATTGACATTTTCAGAATCAGTGAACTAAAATGGACCTGAATGGGTGTTTTTAATTCATATGACCATTATATCTACTACTGGGGGTAAGAATCCCTTACAAGAAATGGAGTATCCCTCATAGTCAACAAAAGAGTCCAAAATGCAGTAATTGGGTGCAATCTCTAAAACGACAAAATGATATCTGTTCATTTCCTAGGCAAACCACTCAATATTGCAGTAATCCAATTCTGTGCCCCAAGCACTAGTGCTGAAGAAGCTGAAGTTGAATGGTTTTGTGAAGACCTACAAGGCCTTCTTGAACTAACACCAAAAATGTTCTTTTCATCATAGGGAACTAGAATGAGAAAGTAGGAAGTCAAGAAATACCTGGAGTAACGAGCAAGTTTGGCCTTAGAGTACAAAATGAAGCAGGGCAAAGGCTAACAGAGTTTTGCCAAGAGAACTCACTGGTCATAGCATACACCCTCTTTCAACAAAGCAAGAGATGACTCTACACATGGACATCACCAGATGGTCAACTGAAATCAGACTGATTATATTCTTTGCAGCTAAATATGGAGAAACACTATACAGTCAGCAAAAACAAGACTGGGAGCTGACTTGGCTCAGATCATGAACTCCTTATTGCCAAATTCAGACTTAAATTGAAGAAAGTAGGGAAAACCACTAGACCATTCAGGGATGATCTAAATCAAATCCCTTATGATTATACAGTGGAAATGACAAATAGACTCAAGGCACTAGATCTGATAGACAGAGTGCCTGAAGAACTATGGATGGAGGTTTGTAACACTGTACAGGAGTCAGTGGTCAAAACCAAAAATAAACAAATGGGACCTAATTAAAATCAAAAGCTTCTGCACAGCAAAGGAAACTATAAGTAAGGTGAAAAGACAGCCTTCAGAATGGGAGAAAATAATAGCAAATGAAGCAACTGATAAAGGATTAATCTCCAAAATATACAAGCAGCTCCTGCAGCTCAATTCCAGAAAACTAAGTGACCCAATCAAAAAATGGGCCAAAGAACTAAACAGACATTTCTCCAAAGAAGACATAAAGATGGCTAACAAACACATGAAAAAATGCTCAACATCCCTCATAATCAGAGAGATGCAAATCAAAACCACAATGAGATACCATTTCACACCAGTCAGAATGGCTGCTATCCAAAAGTCCACATGCAATAAATGCTGGAGAGGATGTGGAGAGAAAGGAACTCTCTTACACTGTTGGTGGGAATGCAAACTAGTACAGCCACTATGGAGAACAGTGTGGAGATTCCTCAAAAAACTGGAAATAGAACTGCCATATGATCCAGCAATCGCACTCCTGGGCATACACACAGAGGAAACCAGAATTGAAAGAGACACATGTACTCCAATGTTCATTGCAGCACTGTTTATAATAGCCAGGACATGGAAGCAACCTAGATGTCCATCTGCAGGTGAATGGATAAGAAAGCTGTGGTACATATACACAATGAAGTATTATTCAGCCATTAAAAAGAATACATTTGAATCAGTTTTAACGAGGTGGATGAAACTGGAGCCTATTATACAGAGTGAAGTAAGCCAGAAAGAAAAACACCAATACAGTATACTAACGCATATATATGGAATTTAGAAAGATGCAAATGATAACCCTGTATACGAGACAGCAAGAGAGACACAAATGTATAGAACAGTCTTTAGGACTCTGTGGGAGAGGGTGAGGGTGGGATGATTTGGGAGAATGGCATTGAAACACGTATGTTGTCATATGTGAAACGAATCACTAGTTCAGGGTCGATGCATGTTATAGGATGCTCGGGGCTGGCGTGCGGGGATGACCCAGAGGGAGGATAAAGGGAGGAGGGAGGTGGGAGGGGGGTTCAGGAGGGGGAACTTATGTAAACCCGGGGCGATTTCATGTCAATGTATGGCAAAACCAGCCAATATAATATTGTAAAATAATTTGCCTCCAATAAAAATTAAATTAATTACTTAAAAAAATAAAAGAAAAAAAAAACCATCCCAAAGAAAAAGAAATGCAAAAATGCAAAATGGTTGTCTGAGGAGACCTTACAAATAGCTGAGAAAAGAAGAGAAACAAAAGGCAAAGGAGAAAAGGAAAGACATACCCATCTGAATGCAGAGTTTTGAAGAATTGCAAGGAGAGAGAAATCTTCCTAAGTGATGAATGCAAAGAAATGGAGGAAAGTGATAGAATGGGAAAGACTAGAGATTGCTTCAAGAAAATTTGAGATACCAAAGAATCATTCCATGTAAAGATGGGCACAATATAGAACAGAAAAAGATATGGACCTGCCAAAGTAGGAGATATTAAGAAGAGGTGGTAAGGATACACAGAAGAACTATGCAATAAAAAGATCTCAATGACCCAGATAAACATGATGGTGTGATCACTCACTGAAAGCCAGACATCCTAGAATCCGAAGGCAAGTGGGCCTTAAGAAGCATCAGAATTACAGTTGAGCTACTTTAAAACCTAAAAGATGATGCTGTGAAAGTGCAACACTCAGTATGCCGGCAAATTTGGAAAACTCAGCAGTGGCCACAGGACTGGAAAAGGTCAGTTTTCATCCCAATCCCAAAGAAAGGCAGTGCCAAAGAATGTTCAAACTACTGCACAATGCATTCATTTCACACACTAGCAAAGTAATGCTCAAAATTCTCCAAGCCAGGCTTCAATAGTTCGTGAACTGAGAACTTCCAGATGTTCAAGCGGGATTTAGGAAAGGCAGAGTAACCAAACATCAAATTGCCTACATCTATTTGATCATAGAAAAAACAAGAGAATTCCAGAAAAACATATACTTCTGCTTCGCTGACTATGCTAATGCCTTTGACTGTGTGGATCACAACAAACTAGGAAATTCTTCAAGAAATGAGAATACCAGACCACCTTATCTGCCTTCTGAGAAACGTGTATCCAGGTCAAGATGCAACAGTTAGAACCAGACATGGAACTAGAGACTTGTTCCATATTGGGAAAAGAGTACTTCAAGGCAATATATTGTCACCCTACTTATTTCACTTATGTGTAGGTTACATCATATGAAACACTGGGCTGGATGAAGCACAAGCTGGAATCAAGATTGCCAGGCAAAATACCAAGAACCTCAGATATGCAGATAACACCACCCTTATGGTGGAAAGAAAAGAAGAACTAAAGAGCCTCTTGATGAACATGAAATAGAGCGAATAAGCTGGCTTAAAACTCAACATTCAAAAATCTAAAATCATGGCATCTGATCCATCACTTCATGGCAAACAGATCGGGAAACAACGGAAACAGTGACAGACTTTATCTTCTTGGGCTCCAAAATCACTGCAGACGGTGACTGCAGCCATGAAATTAAATGACTCTTGCTCCTTGGAAGAAAAGCTATGACAAACCTAGACAGCATATTAAAAAGCAGAGACATTACTTTGCCAACAAAAGTCCATATAGTCAAAGCTATGGTTTTTCCAGTAGTCATGTATGGATGTGAAAGTTGGACCATAAGGAAGTCTGACTGCCAAAGAATTGATGCTTTTGAACTATGGTGTAGTGGGAGGTTCTTGAGTCCCTTGGACTGCAGAGAGGTCAAACCAATCAGTCCTAAAGAAAATCAACTCTGAATTTTCATTGGAAGGACTAATGTTGAAGCTGAAACTCCAATACTTTGGCCGCTTGATGCAAAGAGCTGACTCATTAGAACAACATCAAAACTTTTGATTTCAACTTTAAATCTGATTGAGAGACTTCTGGGTGGATTATTCTTATTTGTAGATACTTCCTTTCCACCACTTGAATGTATCATGCCATTCTCTTCTGGCTTGTAGAGTTCTACTGAGGAATCACCTGATAATCTTATGGGATTTCCCTTGTGTGTTATTTTTTTCCCCTTGTTGCTTTCAATATTTATTGGTCTGGGACTCACCAACACCCATGATGGAGACATCCTTTGATTGTGTCATGATTGTATTCAATTCCTTCTGTCTTTGTTTTCAGAACAAGATGAAATGTCTATGTCACTAGAGTCCTAGAGATGGTAAACACCCACACAAAACTACCAACAAGAAACTGATTGAGGCTGAGGAGGTGGGAAAGAAAGCCTGCTATGTAACAATGGGCCTTCCATTTGTAATTTGAATGCACTTTTCATTTTTCATTCTTGCTTCTTTTCTAGCTTCACCCATTCCTGGATAAAATCTAATTTAGAACAATGCTTGGGAACACATATTCTTAGATGACAAAGGAAGTCATGTGATGCCACATGTTATCCTGAATGCTGTGAGTTTTCTATGTGATCTAGAACTCCTGGTTAAAGTGGGAGAATTTGGCTCCAAGAGCCTATATGACCAAGGTTTGGTTATCAGTAAAGAGATGATAGAATGATCTATAGGATTAATAAAGTATGACCTTTTTAAGATTAGATGTATCCATTGTCAAAATATTAGAGCAGAATCTTCGTGTGAAATGAAGTGTGCATGCCTTTGAGCATTAAAGTCACCCTTTGAATGTAACGTTGTGACTCACAGTAAGCACTCTTACATACTTTCTGAGTCAATGTCTAAGATGAATAGGTTGTGTAGAATGAAATACCCTGACTTTATTTATATTTGGTGAAGTCCTTCTGTGTAGATAAGCACAAGTAGAATGTGGATGTCAACTATCTCTTTGTACTTTCCGTTTATACATTCCCTTCATTATTTGCACATTATTTGGTCATAAAACTTCAAAGCATTGACCATGGATTTTAACAAATTCCCCACACATGAAAAGTCCAGTGCAATTGTAAGGTGATTGTTTAATGTTTTTGCATGTAACACATCAAAATGTTTCTCATTTTTGTATAAAACTGTACCATACTTGGATCAGGAGGTAATGTGTTAATCAAAATCTGTATTTCAGAACACACTCTCATAGTCTGTCTCTCCATGGCCTGCATTAATTTTTTGTAAAATTACTTTTAGCAGTGCGTCTGTTTTTCACATTGTTAGGTTCTTTACCAAAAACTCCATCCTCTATGCAGCCAATATGAGAGCATAGTGAAATATTTTTCTACACATTAAACTTCAGTATCACGACCACATGCATACTTGCACTGACAGTATTTTTGGATTAGGTTGTTAAACAGAAGAAGAACAAGGTATGTCACCAGGAATATATCAAACAAAAGCCATGGAATACTTTGCTAAATTTTTGGTCGTCTCTGTAAATATTTCAGAAAAAGAAATTTGGAAGCATAACTTAGTTCCTTATACTTCAATTCCTGGGGAATATGACAAGGCTAGGAGTAGGAATGAGACCCAGCGATGTAACAGAAGGTGAATGTCCTTTCTTCTGGGAGAAATAGAGATGTCCTCTGACAGCAGCTAATCATCTGCCAAATTTGACCAATGCCTGTGTCTATTTTTATTTTTCAGTCTGAAATCTATGTGTAGCCAGAATTATAGTTCAGGGTTCAGAAAAATTCCACAGGAAGGAAGGCCTATTTGCTGTTTTACTTGTGCTTTTTGCCCAGAGAAGCACATTTCAAACAACACAGGAATAAAGATTTATAATCATTTATGGTAGCACCACCTCATATATTTCACAATGAAAAGGAAACTGAAGGTTTTGGGAAAGAAGAATGATGTCTTTGGGCATCATTTTTTCAAAACATGTACTTATTCATTTTTTTGACCTATCCATTTTTTTATGGTAAAATATACATCATATAAAATTTAACATTTTAATTATTCTTGAGTGCAATTCAAGGGCAGTAATAAATTCCCATTGCTCTACAACTTTCTCCACTGTCCCTCCAGAGAATGTATCACCCCTAACTTCATCTCTCTTGCCATGAAACAGTTATGTCCTATTACTTTCTGTGCTGTGCTGTGCTTAGTTGTTCAGCTGTGTCCAACTCTTTGAAGCTGTAGCCTGCCAGGCTTTTCTGTCCAAGGGGATTCTCCAGGCAAGAATACTGGAATGGGTTGCCATGCCCTCCTCCAGGGGATCTTCCCAACCCAGGGATAGAATCCAGGTCTCCTGCATTGCAGGTGGATTCTTTACCATCTAAGCCACCAGAGAAGTCCAAGAATACTAGAGTGGGTAGCCTATCCCTTCTCCAAGGGATCTTCCTGAGCCAGGAATCAAACCAGGGTCTCCTGAATTGCAGGAGGGTTCTTTACCACTTGAACTACCAGGGTAGTCCCCTCTTACTTGCTGCTGCTGCTGCTGCTGCTGCTGCTAAGTCGCTTCAGTCATGTCCAACTGTATGCGACCCCATAGACAGCAGCCCACCAGGCTCCCCTGTCCCTGGGATTCTCCAGGCAAGAACACTGGAGTGGGTTGCCATTTCCTTCTCCAATGCATAAAAGTGAAAGTGAAGTCGCTCAGTCGTGTCTGACTTTTAGAGATCCCATGGACTGCAGCCCACCAGGCTCCTCCACCCATGGGATTTTCCAGGCAGGAGTACTGGAGTGGGGTGTCAGTTGCCTTCTCCTCTTTCTTTCTTTTTTTTTTAAATTTTAGTGCTAAGTTTTCTTTTTTTTTTTTTTCTTTTTTAAAAATTTATTGGAGGCAAATTACCTTACATTAATATATTGGTTGGTTTTGCCATACATTGACATGAATCCGCCCCGGGTGTACATGTGTTCTCTTTCTTGAACCCCCCTCCCAACTCCCTCTTCCCCATATCCTCCCTCCATGTCATCCCCGTGCACCAGCCCCAAGCATCCTGTATCATGCGTCGAACCTGGACTGGTCACTTATGATAATATACATGCTACAATGCCGTTCTCCCCAATCATCCCACCTTCACCCTCTCCCACAGAGTCCCAAAGACTGTTCTATATGCCTATGTCTCTTTTGCAGTCTCGTATACAGGGTTCAGGTTACCATCTTTCTAAATTCCATATATATGCGTTAGTATACTGTATTGATGTTTTTCTTTCTGGCTTACTTCACTCTGTATAATTGGCTCCAATTTCATCCACCTCATTAAAACTGATTCAAATGCATTCTTTTTGATGGCTGAAAAATACTCCATTGTGTATATGTACCAAAGCTTTCTTATCCATTCATCTGCAGATGGACATCTAGGTTGCTTCCATGTCCTGGCTATTATAAACAGTGCTGCAATGAACATTGGAGTACATGTGTCTCTTTCAATTCTGGTTTCCTCGGTGTGTATGCCCAGGAGTGCGATTGCTGGATCATATGGCAGTTCTATTTCCAGTTTTTTGAGGAATCTCCACACTGTTCTCCATAGTGGCTGTACTAGTTTGCATTCCCACCAACAGTGTAAGAGGGTTCCCTTCTCTCCACACCCTCTCCAGCATTTATTGCATGTAGACTTTTGGATAGCAGCCATTCTGACTGGTGTGAAATGGTATCTCATTGTGGTTTTGATTTGCATTTCTCTGATTATGAGGGATGTTGAGCATTTTTTCATGTGTTTGTTAGCCATCTTTATGTCTTCTTTGGAGAAATGTCTGTTTAGTTCTTTGGCCCATTTTTTGATTGGGTCACTTAGTTTTCTGGAATTGAGCTGCAGGAGCTGCTTGTATATTTTGGAGATTAATCCTTTATCAGTTGCTTCATTTGCTATTATTTTCTCCCATTCTGAAGGCTGTCTTTTCACTTTGCTTATAGTTTCCTTTGCTGTGCAGAAGCTTTTGATTTTAATTAGGTCCCATTTGTTTATTTGTGCTTTTATTTCCAATATTCTGGGAGGTGGGTCTTGGAGGATCCTGCTGTGATTTATGTCAGAGAGTGTTTTGCCTACATTCTCCTCTAGGAGTTTTATAGTATCTGGTCTTACATTTAGCTGTCTAATCCATTTTGAGTTTATTTTGGTGTATGGTGTTAGGAAGCATTTCCCCTAAAGTCAGGAACAAGACAAGGGTGCCCACTCTCACCACTACTATTCAACATAGTTCTGGGAGTTTTGGACACAGCAATCAGAGCAGAAAAAGACATAAAAGGAATACAGATTGGAAAAGAAGAAGTAAAACTTTCACTGTTCGCTGATGACATGATCCTCTACACAGAAAACCCTAAAGACTCTACCAGAAAACTACTAGAGCTAATCAATGAATACAGTAAAGTTGCAGGATATAAAATCAACACACAGAAATCCCTTGCATTCCTATACCCTAATAATGAGAAAATAGAGAAATTAAGGAAACTATTCCATTTACTGTTGCAACGAAAAGAATTAAATACTTAGGAATATATCTACCTAAGGAAACAAAAGACTTGTACATAGAAAACTATAAAACACTAGTGAAAGTAATCAAAGAGGACACTAATAGATGGAGAAATATACCGTGTTCGTGGATTGGAAAAGTAAATATTGTGAAAATGAGTATACTACCCAAAGTAATTTATACATTCAATGCAATCCCTATCCGGAGAAGGCAATGGCAAGCCACTCCAGTACTCTTGCCTAGAAAATCCCATGGATGGAGGAGCCTGGTGGGCTGCCGTCCATGGGGTCGCTAAGGGTCAGATACGACTGAGCGACTTCACTTTCACTTTTCACTTTCACACATTGGAGAAGGAAATGGCAACCCACTCCGGTGTTCTTGCCTGGAGAATCCCAGGGATGGGGGAGCCTGGTGGGCTTCCGTCTATGGGGTCACACAGAGTCGGACACGACTGAAGTGACTTAGCAGCAGCAGCAGCAATCCCTATCAAGCTACCAACGATAATTTTCACAGAACTAGAACAAATAATCTCACAATTTGTATGGAAATACAAAAAACCTCGAATAGCCAAAGCAATCTTGAAGAAGAAAAATGGAACTGGAGGAATTAACCTGCCAGACTTTAGGCTCTACTACAAAGCCACAGTCATCAAGACAGTATGGTACTGGCATCAAGACAGAAATATAGATCAATGGAACAAAATAGAAAGCCCAGAGATAAATCCACGCACCTATGGACACCTTATCTTCGACAAAGAAGGCAAGAATATAAAATGGACAAAAGACAGTCTCTTTAACAAGTGGTGCTGGGAAAACTGGTCAGCCACTTGTAAAAGAATGAAATTAGAACACTTCCTCTTACTTTCTGATCCCTTGTAAAGATCATTCCACTTCCTGTGTCTATGGATTTGACTCCTCTCAGTACATTTATAAATAAAACCATCTTTGGTGTGTGCTTTCTTTCAAAAGGATAAGGCTTTCAAGATTCTTGTACACTGTAGCATGTGTCAGATCATTTCATTTTAAGGCAGAATACCATTGCGTTGAATACGTACAGCATTTTCATTATCCATTTATCTGTCAGTGGATATTTGGGCCGGGTCCATTTTTTGGTTACTGTAAGTAATGCAGGTAAGAGATTATCTTTTCAAGCCTCTGCCTTGAAATTGGGGAGAGTACTCCTAGATGGGAATTGCTCACTGATGCTAATGCTATGTTTATTGTTAGAGAATAAACTATGCTATAGCATAGTTTTTATATAATAAATTATACTATACTAAGTCTTAGAGAAACTGTCAGACTTATTTCCGCAGTAGCTGCACCATTTTTCATTCCCAGCAAGAATACAAAGGTTCCAAATTTTACATCCTTGCAAATACTTCCTAATCAGGTGTGTCTGAATATTATATCAGAAGGGACCAGTATGCACAATACACACATGAACAGTGACAGGAAATGTTTCTGTTTACCACATATTGAAATGTGGTACAAATGAAGAAATGCTGAATCCACTTTCTCCTCAGATGCAGAGAGTGTGACCAGTGCCCAGACCAAGAGTATCCAAACAAGGAGAGAAACTGCTGCCTCCCCAAAGTTGTCACCCTCTGGCCTTTGAAGATTCCTTGGGAATGTCACTGACCTGCATGGCTCTGTGGTTTTTGTGATCACAGCTGGTGGCTTTGTGGGTCTTTTGAAAGCACCAAGACACCCCCATAGTCAAGGCCAATAACCGGGCTCTCAGCCATGTCCTGCTCCTCTCCCTCCTCCTGCGCCTCCTTTGCTCCTTGCTCTTCACTGGTCATCCCAGCACAGCCACCTGTGTCCTCCAACAGATCACACTTGGAGTTGTGTTCACCATGGCTGTTGCCACTGTTTTGGTCAATACCCTGACTGTGATTTTGGCATTCAAGGTCAGGAAACCAGGAAGAACTATGAGATGGTTCTTGTAGCAGGAGCTTCTAACTATGTCATTCTTATGTATTTTCTGATCTGTGTAGTTTGTCTGGGAACCTTTCCCCCTTTCCTTGAGATGGACACTCATTCTGAGCCTGAGGATCTCATCATTGTGTGCAAAGGTTGGGTCTCTGCTTTCTACTATATCCTGGGATACCTGGGCTCCTTAGCCCTGCAGAGCTTCTCCTTGGCTTTCCTGGCCAAGAACCTGCCTGAGACCTTCACAGCACCAAGGGCAAGGTCATGGTGGCTGTGGAGATCTTCTCCATGTTGGCCTCCATTGCTTGGCTCTTTGGCTGCATCTTTGTGCCAAAGTGCTACATTATTCTCATAAGACCTGAGAAGAACTCTCTGAAAGGTTTAAGTAATCAAGCAGAGTCTAAGAGAAATAAGCATTCAGGTTTTATCTCATAATAAGTTTCTGTTACACTTGGCTTTTGAACAGTGTATCACTCTGATATATAAGATGTTTATTAATTCAGATGTTAGAAGCCATTGCACCTGCTTTACCTGTCTTTAGCAAGGGATTCTCCTTTCTCTTTTTAAAAGTCTCTGTGTACAACTACACTTAGTCATTAAGAGTTAAAGATAGTTGGTCTGTTTAATGGCAATATTCAGTTTTTCTACTGAATCTAGCCAGTTCCTCCATTATTAAGTATATAGTAAGCACATCCTTATTGCTTCACCTATTCAGCCACCAATAAATTGATTCCACGGATAGGTAATAGCCTGAATTGTGTCTTCCTAGGTTTATGAAATTCAATAGAACCTTCTTGGAAAAGAGAAAACGCATTTCTCCCCAGAAAAGTATCTCAAGGATGCTCCAGTCTCACATGAGAAGCTGGGTGGGTGGTCTCTTTGCTCAGAGGGGCCACTCAGACTCCTTGGACTCAAGGCCAAGAGATGACAATGCAGCTTTGGGTCTCTAGGACCCTGGCTCTGACTCAAAGGTGAGCCACATGACAGAGAAACAGTTGTCACCAGCTTAGTGGCAAACAAGAGGAAGCATGTGGAGGAACTGGTATCTCCAAAGTTCTCCCAGAAGAGGATGTGGTATTCGTGACATGGATGACACCATTGGCTGTGGTCTAGACTGTGTGATGGGACACAGGTTTTCTAGCTGTGGATCTCCAACTCCCTAGATGCTGTCAACCCATCCCCTGGGGTATGAATTCACCCCTTCCCCCACCATGAAGACGACTGTTTTGTCTGGGATTGGGTCCTCAAGTTGACTCACTTAGACTCTTCTGTCTCAGGAACCTCTAGAAGACCTTTTATTTAAAAATGAAGCTATGGGGACTTCCCCAGTGGTCCAGTGGTTAAGAATCTGCCCTCCAGTGCAGGAGATGAGGGTTCAATCCCTGGTCAGGGAACTAAGATCTCACATGCCTCAGGGCAACTAAGCCCTGGAACCACAACAAGAGAGCCAATGTGTCACAAGGAAAGATCCCACATCCCTCAGTGTGAAGGAGGAAAGGAACAGGCTAAGCTGACTCCATTTTGAGGAGAAGGAAACTTTCTCTTATTTTCTCAGTGAACGTTGGGCTATTTGCCTGGCAGCCATGGAGACAACATACCTACGGTTGAACAGGCCTTCCGAACTGATAAACACCAGACCCCGTGCCTAGATTTCCTGTCGCCAGAAAGAATGTATTGATCCCCTATGTAGGCAATCACTTTTGTAATCTTTATGGCACCCATTGATGTAGACTACAATGTGTAACCAGCTGACCTCTTAGATTATGAGTCATGCCTGTAACCTGACTGTATCTCTCTTTAACATTTTCCAGGCTAGGTTTAAGGAATTTGGGGATGTGGGCTTGAGCACATGCACTCAAGGTATATAAGATTTTCACAAAAGTAGGTCGGGGTCCCTGGCTAAAGAGGAGACTCTGCCTCAGACCCGCCAGTGTAATAAGTGCCCTCCACTATCTGTGCTGTCCTGAGTGAGTTTGTTTCCTGGGGTGATTGGCTACAACGTTTGGTGCATGGGCCAGGGAAACTCCTCACTTTGAGGAGACAAGTCTTGTTTGGGGCTGCTCCGAGGCCTCACGGCTCGGATCTTCTAGAGGGGGAGAGGCGCCTTACCCTCTGGAAAGATTCTGTTTCTCGATGCCTGGGCCTTTCACGTTAGCGGATGGTATCTGACAGCAGGGAAATTGAGCCCCCAGGTAAGGAGGTTCCCACCTAGCAGGGTGGAAGAGGGGCTGATCACACCGCCCCCCACCCTGGGAGGGAATAGGGGACACACTGACTGTGAGTATCACAGAAGAGGTAGTGTCTGCAAGGTCTTGGAATAAATTTGTCAGGTGGTTTCAAAAAGGCTTTTGGAGAGAAACTTGAATGTCACAGAGGAGGTGGTGTCCACGCCATCTTGGGGCAAATTATTACCAAGCCATTGTGAGAGGGCTTTGGGGGGAAGAAACTTGGTATTTGTGTGCCTGTAATTTTTGCACTCCCCAAGAAGGTGTCCTATCTGCTGTGAAATTCTTAATCCCCTCAGGCTTGTCAGGATAGAAAGAGGGAAATACACGAGTGAATACAAATTGGCCTTTCCAGAGACAGCCTGGGACATGGGATACCTAACTCATCTGTGTTTCCACCCACACCCGATCAAGCTCACCAGGACAGAACGAACTCTTAAAGCCAGAGGAGAAACAATCTTGGACAACGTAGTGTTCTGGTTCAACCATGTTGATCGGCAAGTGAGGACATGCTGATCCCCTTTCTCCCTCTGGGATCTGGCAGGCAAGGCTCTTCTCACTTCAGTCAGGAAAGAGGCAGAATGGCAATTTAAATGCTTCATTGAGTGGAAATATCAGAAGTACTTAGAATACCAAAAACTCCATAGACATAGCAAAGAGGAAAGAAAAGAGAAGACCTGGAAAGGTAAGCAAAATGGGAGGAAATGAATCCAAGGCAACTGGATTGGAAAATATGATTTAAAACTTTATTATTTTTTTTTATTTTATCACCATTTTATTAGTGAGGAAAATAAGGATCAGAAGGGTTACATAATTTGTTCCAGGTCCTGAGGCCAACACGTCCTGCTGCTGCTGCTAAGTCGCTTCAGTCATGTCCGACTCTGTGCAACCCCATAGACGGCAGCCCACCAGGCTCCCCCGTCCATGGGATTCTCCAGGCAAGAACATTGGAGTGGGTTGCCATTTCCTTCTCCAATGCATGAAAGTGAAAAGTGAAAGTCAAGTCGCTCAGTCGTGTCTGACTCTTGGCGACCCCATGGACTGCAGCCCACCAGGCTCCTCCGTCATGGGATTTTCTAGGCAAGAGTACTAGAGTGGGGTGCCATCGCCTTCTCCACAGATTTAAAACTTTTTTTTAAAAAGTATCTGGAGGAGATTATGGGATAAAGATGTCACCTAGCGGACTCCGTGCCCTCTGTGAAGATGAATGGCCTTCATCCCCTTCATGGAAGTAGGATGGCCACCAGAGGGCACTATGGACTTAAACATAGTAAAAGCTGTTTATGCCCTGGTCACAGGGAATCCTGGGCATTCAGATCAATTTCCCTAAATTGACTCATGGCTAGGGTTAGCCCAACACCCTCCTCCTTGGACGAGGTTCTGTATCCAGAAAAGAAAGGGAAAATTATTAATGGCACAAAAATTGATTGATGATAAAAAAGAAATTCTACAGGATTTGGAGGGGATGACCTAGCCCCTCCACCGTACTGGATGATGATGCGCCCGCCACCTAGTGCTCCACCGGGACCAGAGACTATCTTAATGCCCGATCCAGGGCCGGCTGAAATTCCAACAACAGTCGCTGCTCCCCTGCCAGCTCCCCCGGAGATCACTGAGCCGCCATTCTGTCAGGTTCCGATCCTAGCGGAATGAGCCTCTGGACACCGCCCCCAGCATTCCACCTCAGCCGGACATCCCGGGCTGCACCCACCCCTCCCGGTGAGTAGGAATGAAAAGGGGGAAGGAAACACAGGAATTAGACAGAGACTGTGCTTCGCCAAGGAACAAGGGGAAAGAACCCCACTGCAAATGCCCCTCAGAGAGATACAAGTGCCCCCAGTTCAGGACGCAGACGGGCACTACCATCAGCCCCTTGTAGCCTATTATTACCAGCCATTTTCCTCCACAGATATATTAAACTGGCAGAGACACACTCCTCCATACTCAGGGGAGCCACAAGGTATGATTAGACTAATGGAGACTATTTTTCTAACCCACCGCCCTACAGGGGATGACATAATCCAACTACTAGTCTCCCTTTTCAGCACTGAGGAAAGACACAGATCCAAAATAAGGCTAGAAAATGGCTAAAAGAGGTGGCACCTGAGGGTACCATAAACCCACAGCGGCGGGCAGAGCTAGCTGCCCCTGATGAGAGGCCCAGTTGGGATTATAACTCAGAGGAAGGAAGGGGTCACCCGGAGAGATATCGGGTGGCTATTTTACAAGGCCTCAAGAAGGGACCCGAAAACCTATGAATAGGGCAAAACCCTCTGAAGTGATCCAAAGGGAAACCGAATCACCCTCTGAGTTTTATGAAAGACTGTGTGAGGCTTATAGACTTTATACGCCAATAGATCCAGAGGCCGCTGGATCTCAGGTAAATGCAGCCTTTGTGTCTCAAGCCTACCCCAACATCAGACACAAACTTCAAAAGGTGGACGGAGTATTGGCCATGACTAACTCACAGATGATTGAGATTGCTGATGAGATATTCAGAAATAGAGACACAGAGATACAATGGGAAACAGAGAAAAAATGGAGAGAAGATAATAAGCCAGCAGATCAGAGGATCCCGTTTCTGGCCACAGCTTTAGAAAAGCTCTTTCCTGGGTCCTCCCCGAAGTTCCCTCTGAGTTGGAGCCGATCTCGCGGCAAGCCCCCTACGAGAAGGCCCAGAGTCACCCTGCAACCAAACCAGTGCACCCGATACCGGGGCTTCAGCCATTGGGAAAATGAATGTCCCCAGAATAACAGGGAAAAGGATTTGGCATTGGCTGTTTTAGGGCTGGCCGGACTGGAGACTGAATGGGGGTGCTGGGGCTCAAAGACATAAGGTCCCCATGAGCCCATGGTGAAACTAAAAGTAGGGGACCAAATTATTGCCTTTATGACAGACACTGGAGCAGAGATGTCAGCAGTAACCGAGCCAGTGGCACCCCTCTCAAGAAAGGCCACTTCTACAGAAGGAGTGGCCAGGGAACAATTGATTAGACCTTTCTGCCTGCCCTGGAAATGGCAGATGTGGGGACATCGAGTGACTCATGAATTTCTGTACTTTCCTAAATGCCTGGTACCTCTGTTGGGAAGAGATTTGTTATCCAAATTTGGGCACAAGTGACTTTCTCCTTGAGAATGATCCACTCTTTAAGTGGGCTCAACCACCTATTTACTCTTCCTCTAGGTAGCCCCTCAAGGTGAATGGAGGTTACAAGACCTCCCAGAAAGGAAACTAGATGGCTAAACGGCAGAGAAAGAGAGTTAACTCAACAATTTCCTGAGGTTTGGGTGGAAGATAACCCCCCACCCCCGGGCTTGCCATACATCAAGCCCCAGTAATAGAACTCAAACCCGGTGCTGCCCCAGTCAGAAAATGTCAGTACCAGCTGCCGCTGGAGGCTCGAATTGGCATTTTGCCATACATAAACAGACTAAAACAGGCAGGTATCCTGACTGAATGCCAGTCGGCGTAGAATACAACGACCCTGCCAGTCAAGAAAGAAGGGGGACAGGACTATAGACCTGTACAAGACCTCAGACTGGTCAAACAAGCCGCCGTGGCTCTACGTCCCACTGTTCCTAATGCTATACTTTACGTAGCCTCCTCCCACTGAGTGCTAAAATCTATACTTGTTTAGATATCAAGGATAACTTCTGTATATGCCTCACCCCAAAGGTCAGTCTTCATTCCAATCCCAAAGAAAGGCAATGCCAAAGAATGCTCAAACTACCGCACAATTGCACTCATCTCACACGCTAGTAAAGTCATGCTCAAAATTCTCCAAGCCAGGCTTCAGCAATATGTGAACCGTGAACTCCCAGATGTTCAAGCAGGTTTTAGAAAAGGCAGAGGCACCAGAGATCAAATTGCCAACATCCGCTGGATCATGGAGAAAGCAAGAGAGTTCCAGAAAAACATCTATTTCTGCTTCATTGACTATGCCAAAGCCTTTGACTGGGTGGATCACAATAAACTGTGGAACATTCTGAAAGAGATGGGAATACCAGACCACCTGACCTTCCTCTTGAGAAACCTGTATGCAGGTCAGGAAGCAACAGTTAGAACTGTACATGGAACAACAGACTGGTTCCAAATAGGAAAAGGAGTACGTCAAGGTTGTATGTTGTCACCTTGCTTATTTAACTTATATGCAGAGTACATCATGAGGAACACTGGGCTGGAAGAAGCACAAGCTGCAATCAAGATTGCTGGGAGAAATATCAATAACCTCAGATATGCAGATGACACCACCCTTATGGCAGAAAGTGAAGAGGAACTCAAAAGCCTCTTGATGAAAGTGAAAGAGGAAAGTGAAAAGGTTGGCTTGAAGCTCAACATTCAGAAAACGGAGATCATGGCATCTGGTCCCATCACTTCATGGGAAATAAATGGAAAAACTGTGGAAACAGTGTCAGACTTTATTTTTTTGGGCTCCAAAATCACTGCAGATGCTGATTGCAGCCATGAAATTAAAAGATGCTTACTCCTTGGAAGGAAAGTTATGACCAACCTTGACAGTATATTAAAAAGCAGAGACAATACTTTGCCAACAAAGGTCCGTCTAGTCAAGGCTATGGTTTTTCCCATGGTCATGTATGGATGTGAGAGTTGGACTGTGAAGAAAGCTGATCGCTGAAGAATTGATGCTTTTGAACTGTGGTGTTGGCGAAGACTCTTGAGAGTCCCTTGTACTGCAAGGAGATCCAACCAGTCCATTCTAAAGGAGATCAATCCTGGGTGTTCATTGGAAAGACTGATGCTAAAGCTGAAACTGCAATATTTTGGCCACCTCATGCGACGAGTTGACTCACTGGAAAAGACTCTGATACTGGGAAAGGTTGGGGGCGGGAGGAGAAGGGGACGACAGAGAATGAGATGGCTGGATGGCATCACCGACTCTGTGGACATGAGTTTGAGTGAACTCCAGGAGTTGGTGATGGACAGGGAGGCCTGGCATGCTGTGATTCATGGGGTCGCGGAGAGTCAGACACGACTAAGCGACTGAACTGAACTGATGCCTCACCCCGGTGTCTCAACCTATTTTTGCTTTTGAATGGGAAGACCCAGAAGAGGGCACCAAACAGCAGCTCACCTGGACTCGCCTCCCACAAGGATTTAAGAATTCCCCAACTATCTTTGGCTTCTGACCTGGATTCATTCCAGCCAGAGAGGTTCAAATGCTGGTTGCTACAATATGTGGACGACTTGCTTTTGGATGCCGAGAACAGGGAAAACTGCTGGGAAGGAACCAAGGCTTTACGAGAGCTGTTGATGGAGTCTGGCTACCGAGTCTGGAAAAAGAAGGCACAGATCTGCAAAGAGGAGGCAAGATATTTGGGGGTTGTTCTGAGAGGAGGCACAAGGCTGTTAGACCAGTCCAGAAAAGAGGTCATTTTGAGAATCCCACAACCAAGAACCAGACGATAGGTCCGAGAGTCCTTGGGAGCCACTACGTTTTGTAGGATTTGGATTGCAGGCTATTCCCAGATGGTCCAGGTGTTATATGAACTCCTAACTGGGCCAGAAGGAGATTCACTAAATTGGACTGAGAGACAGCAACAGGCCTTTGAGGAACTAAAGCTGGCAATTATGTCAGCACCCGCCTTGGGCCTGCCAGACCTCACTAAACCGTTTACTCTTTACGTGACTGAAAAGGACAAGGTGGCTACGGGAGTGCTGACCCAGACTCTGGGGACACGGGGCAGACCCGTGGCTTCTCTCTCGAAACGGCTGCACAATGTTGCCACCAGGTGGCCGAGATGCTTATAGGCAGTTGCTGTGGTTGCCTTACTGGTCCGGGAGGTAACCAAGCTGGCTTTGGGCCAAGACTTGATCATAAACGTCCCCCATGAGGTCAACACTCTCATACGAGAGAACCCCATTAATGGCTGTCGACATCCCGGATTACTCAATACCAGGGACTGTTATGTGAAGACCCCCATGTTACCACTGAGCCTTGTCAGGCCCTGAATCCGGCCACTCTCCTTCCTGTGGGAGAAGGTGGGCCCTCACGTGATTGCAAGGAAATCCTAGAAGTTTATGCCAGCAGACCCGACTTGAGAGACCAGCCAATCCTGGACCCAGATTGGGTCCTGTACACCAATGGCACCAGCCTGGTAAAACAAGGACAATGATTGTCAGGATATGCAGTAGTCACAGAAGAAACCATTGTTGAGGCTGGCTCCCTGCCATCACACTGGTCTGCTCAACGGGCCGAACTACATGCTTTAATCTGGGCCCTCCAGCTGTGAGAAGGTAAGAAGATGAATATTTACACTGACTCTAGGTATGCTTTTGCCACTTTGCATGTACATGGGGCTTTATATAAAGGGAGAGGTCTGATGGCCAACGGAAAGGACATTAAAAACTAGGAAGAAATCTTGACTCTATTAGATGCTGTATGGGAATCTGAAAAGGTAGTGGTGATGCATTGTCAGGGTCACCAAAAAGAAGACACCCACCCCCCCAAGCATGGGGAAACCAACTAGAAGATAAAGCTGCAAAACATGCAGCTAAGGAATTTAGGGCCACTGGGGGAGGACTTGTCAGAACATTTGTGCTCTCAAAAATGCTTGAACTAACTTTAACTCTCTTGCAGTATACCCTGGCCCAAGACCAGCTGACAGAAACAGAAAAGGCCACCAAAAATGAAAAAGGTTGGTAGGAACTGCCAGATGGCAAGTTACTGCTACCCAAGGCATTGGCCCCCACACTGATGTCTCAGGTCCACTAGGCAACCCACTTGGGACATGAAAAAATGGAAGAATTTATTCTAAAATATTTCCTAATTCCACGATTTTTCTCCTTGTGTACAATGGAATCCCAGAACTGTTCTGCCTGCTGGTCAGTGCTGCCCCTGGACATGAAAACCTCCAGGAATACAGTTAAAAGGCACTCTGCCCTTTGAACATTTAGAGGTGGACTTTCCACTGAGATGAAAGCCTGCCGACATTATCGTTATTTACCAGACTATGTACATTCTTAGGATGGGAGGAGGCCTCTCCTACCAGAACTGAAAAAGTAGTGAAATGGCTGGCTGTCTTCTTCAAGAAATAATCCCCAGATTCAGGATCCCAATCATTGTAGGATGAGACAACAGCCCTGACCTTTTAGCTGTCTTAATTCAACAGGTATGTAAAGCTTTAAATCACTTCATTTCAGTCATTCAGTCTTGTCCAACTCTTTGTGACCCCATGGACTGAAGCACGCCAGGCCTCCCTGTCCATCACCAACTCCCGGAGTTCACTCAAACTCATGTCTGTCGAGTCGGTGATGCCATCCAACCATCTCATCCTCTGTCATCCCCTTCTCCACCCGCCTTCAATCATTCCCAGCATCACAGTCTTTTCAAATGAGTCAGTTCTTCACATCGGGTGGCCAAGTATTGGAGTTTCAGCTTCAGCATCAGTCCTTCCAATGAATATTCAGTACTGATCTCCTTCGGGATGGACTAGTTGGATCTCCATGCTATCCGAGGGACTCTCAAGGGTCTTCTCCAATATACAATTCAAAAGCATCAATTCTTCAGCTCCCAACTTTCTTTATAGTCCAATTCGCACATCCATACATGACTACTGGAAAAACCATAGCTTTGACAAGATAGACCTTTGTTGGCAAAGTAATGTCTCTGCTTTTAGTATGCTGTATAGATTGGTCATAACTTTCCTTCCAAGGAATAAGCATCTTTTAATTTCATGGCTGCAGTCACTATCTGCAGTGATTTTGGAGCCCAAATAAAGTCAGTCACTGCTTCCACTGTTTCCCCATCTATTTGCCATGAAGTGATGGGACTGGATGCCACGGTCTTAGTTTTCTGAATGTTGAGTTTTAAGCTAACTTTTTCACTCTCCTCTTTGACTTTCACCAAGAGACTCTTTAGTTCTTCTTCACTTTCTGCCATAAGGGTGGTGTCATCTGCATATCTGAGGTTATTGATATTTCTTCTGGCAATCTTGATTCCAGCCAGTCCAGCATTTCACATGATGTACTATGCATATAAGTTAAATAAGCAGGGTGAAAATATACAGCCTTGACATACTCCTTTCCCAATTTGGAACCAGTCTGTTGTTCCATGTCCAGTTCTAACTGTTGTTTCTTGACCTGTATACAGATTTCTTAGAAGGCAGTTCAGATGGTCTGGTATTCCCCTTTCTTGAAGAATTTTCCACAGTTTGTTGTGATCTACACAGTCAAAGGCTTTGGCATAGTCAATAAAGCAGCAGCAGATGTTTTTCTGGAACTCTCTTGATTTTTCGATGATCCAATGGATGTTGGCAAGTTGATCTCTGGTTCCTCTGCCTTTTCTAAATCCAACTTGAACATCTGGGAGTTCACAGTTTATGTACTGTTGAAGCCTGGCTTGGAGAATTTAGAGCATTACATTGCTAGTGCGTGAGATGAGTGCAATTGTGCAGTAGTTTGAGCATTCTTTGGCATTGCCTTTCTTTGGGATTGGAATGAAAATTAACCTTTTCAAGTCCTGTGGCCACTGTTCAGCATTCCAAATTTGCTAGCATATTGAGTGCAGCACTTTCACAGCATCATCTTTCAGGATTTTAAATAACTCAACTGGAATTCCATCACCTCTACTAGCTTTGTTCATAGTGATGCTTCCTAAGGCCCACTTGACTTTGTATTCCAGTATGTCTGGCTCTAGGTGAGTGATCACACCATCATGATTATCTGGGTCGTGAAGATTTTTTTGTATAGTTCTTCCATGTATTCTTGCCACCTCTTCTTAATATCTTCTGCTTTTGTTAGGTCCATACCATTTCTGCCCTTTATTGTGCCCATCTTTGCATGAAAAGGGCTTCCCTTTTCCTTTTTTTGGTCATTCAGGTATGACCTAAATGAAATCCCTCACATTTGTAAAGTGGAAGAGACAAATGGATTCAGGGGATTGAATTTGATTGACAGAGTGCCTAAAGAACTATGGACGGAGGTTTGTGACATTGTACAGGAGGCAGTGATCAAGACCATCCCCAAGAAACAGAAATGCAAAAAGGCAAAATGGTTTCCTGAAGAGGCCTTACAAATAGCTATGAAAAGAAGAGAAGCGAAAGGCAAAAGAGAAAAGGAAAGATATATCCATTTGAATGCAGAGTTCCAAAGAATAGCAAGGAGAGATAAGAAAGCCTTCCTCAGTGATCAGTGCAAATAAATAGAGGAAAACAATAGAATGGGAAAGACTAGAGATCTCCTCAAGAAAATTAGAGATACCAAGGGAAATTTTCATGCAAAGATGGGCACAATAAAGGACAGAAAGCTCTAAATATCAAATGGAAACTACACATGGCATATAGGCCCCAGAGTTCCGGAATGGTAGAAAGAACCAACCGGAGTCTTAAAGAGACACTCTCAAAATGCATGGCAGAGACTGACTCTTCATGGATAGACTTGCTTCCGTCAGCCTTACTCAGATTAAGGGTGACCCCACGTTCCCACAGTTTTTCTCCTTATGAAATTATCTGTGGGAGGCCCCCTTCCATAGTGAGACAGGTGTCAGCAAATTTGCCACCGGTAAGGGGGAATGGGATTTCACAGCAGATGGGACAACTGGGTAAGGTAATAAATCAGATAACTAAGTTTGTACAAGAAAGGTGCTGCTCCCCCTTGGGGAACAGATTCACAAATTTGTGCCTGGTGATCAGGTGTGGGTCAAGGACTGGAAACACGACTCCTTGGCCCCACATTGGAAGGGTCCATAAACTGTTGTTCTAACCACACCTACAGCAGTTAAAGTCACAGCTGTCACTCCCTGGATCCATCACAGGCGGGTGAAGAGAGCATACCATGCAGACTCAGAGGACGCTGAGTGGACCACGCAAAAGGACCCCACTGATCCCCATAAAATCAAGATCATCTTAAAGAAGAAGAAGAGATGAAGCTCTACAATCAACTGCTGCTACAAGGACTTGCCAATATAATGATTAGAGTTGAAGCTCTAACTAATTTCACCCAGTTCAGTTCAGTTCAGTCGCTGTCGTGTTCGACTATTTGCGACCCCTTGAACCGCAGCATGCCAGGCCTCCCTGTCTATCACCAACTCCCAGAGTTTACCCAAACTCATGTCCATTGAGTCAGTGATGCCATCCAACCATCTCATCCTCTGTCGTCCCCTTCTCCTCCTGCCCTCAGTCTTTCCCAACATCAGGGTCTTTTCACCCAAAGAGCCCTAAATGACAGCCTGAGGGCAATTCAAGCATTAAATACAGAACAAATACAGATGAGAAAGACAGTAATTCAACATCAGATGGCTTTAGATATACAGCCAAAGAGGGATCTGTGCTATAATTAAAGTTGAATGTTGTGTATGTATTTCTGACTTATCTGGCAATGTATCAGCCACTCTAGATGATATGAAAGGTCAAGTGAAAGCTATGCCTGATGGTAATCTTCCTTTTTGGACTTCTGTTCTGTCATGGGTAAAGGGCGATTGGTGGAAAACTGTCCTAACCATTGTTATAATCACATTATTAATCTTGTTGTGTGGACCTTGTATTCTCCAATGTGTTGTTAATTTTGTTTCACTGAGACTACCTTCGTTCACCCAAATATGTATTGAAATACCTAAAGCGCAGTTCATCCTGATGAATGATGCTCACGCTAGGAGTTGAAAGCATCAAGAGGCGGGAATGAAGGAAGAAAGGAACAGGCTAAGCTGACTCCATTTTGAGAAGAAGGAAACTCTCTTATTTTCTCAGCGAACTTTGGACTATATACCTGGCAGCCATGGAGACAACATACCTACAGCTGAACAGGCCTTCCGAACTGATAAACACCAGACCCCATGCCTAGATTTCCTGTCGCCAGAAAGAATGTATTGATCCCTATGTAGGCATAGGGATTACATCACTTTTGTAATGTTTATGGCACCCATTGATGTAGACTACAATGTGTAACCAGCTGACCTCTTAGATTATGAATCATGCCTGTAACCTGACTGTATCTCTCTTTAACGTTTTCCAGGCTAGGTTTAAGGAATTTGGGGATGTGCACTTGAGCACATACATTTAAGGTATATAAGATTTTCACAAAAGTTGGTCAGGGTCCCTGGCTAAAGAAGAGACTAGCCTTGGACCACTGGTGTAATAAACGGCACTCCACTATCTGTGCTGTCCTTCTGAGTGAGTTTGTTTCCCGGGGTGATTGACTATAACAAATGAAGATCCTAAGAGCTGCAACTAAGACTCAATGCAGCCAAATAAATAGATATAAAAGATAAATAAAATAAAGCTATGTGTTTTGCTTTTGTCAGAAGTGAAATTAAGCATTTCATTGATTATGAAGGTGTTGTGTTTAGTTGTGAAAAGTAGTTGCTGAGCCATGTAAGTCACCGGGATTCTTGGCCTCCAGAGAAGAGGAATTCAGTGACGAGGCTTGATCACTCAGAGGTTTTGTGTGATAAAGTTTTATTAAAGTATAAAAGAAATAGGCAAAGCTTCTGACATAGGCATCAGAAAAGGGCAGAAAGAGTGCCCCCTGCTAGCCTTTATCAGTATGTTATATACCAACAGCAGGCTGCTAATTAGAGAAAAGAGATGTCTCAAAACTCAGAGTGGCACCAGGCCCCTCATCCACAACATGCATTTTGAGATAACATTGGCACAAGGTGAGTCATCCCAGGCCATAAAACGATTGACATGAATCTTGAAGAAAGGCAGGTTTCCAAGTAAATATATAGCTTCATTAACATAGAATAGGAGAACAATGTATGAGTAAAACATACTGGTTTGTTAAGCCGTTATCGGTTCTGAGTCTTAAGAACTGACTAGAAGAAAGACAGAGTCCAGGGTCCATACATAGTTCGTTAACATAGCTTAAGAAAAACATTTCCATAAGAAAAACTCATTGATTAACTCAAGGTTTGAGAAAAGTTCAGGTGGAACCAGGTATCATCTTGGCAACACAAAATTTTAAAAGAAACCTCCTTTTAAATTTATATAAAGAAGGGGAAAAAAAACAAACAAACCTGACATTTGTAGTTTGCTTCCTCCTGCTGCTTAAGAGAGAGATTTAAAAAATGTCTGACACTTGCAGCCTATTTCCTCCACTTAGAGACCCCTACCGACTCTATGGACATGAGTTTGAGTGAACTCCGGGAGTTGGTGATGGACAGGGAGGCCTGGCGTGCTGTGATTCATGGGGTCGCACAGAGTCGGACACGACTGAGCGACTGAACTGAACTGAACTGAGCCTTCCTGCCTGTTACCCTCTCAGTTGCTCAGTAGTTTCCGACTCTTTGCAACCCCATGGACTGCAGCCTGCCAGGTTCTTCTGTCCATAAGGATTCTCCAGGCAAGAATACTGGTGTGGGTTGCTATGCCCTCCTCCAGGGATCTTCCCAACCCAGGGTTCGAACCCAGGTCTCCTGCATTGCAGGTGGATTCTTTACTGTCTGAGCCACCAGGGAAGGGAATTTGATGAGGAATTGATATCACAGTGAAAATATATACAAGCATGTTCCAAATGGATGAGAGCCATCAACCCACAGAGGGAATTAACTCAGTAGTCTTTAAGCAAAGAAAATACATGGGAAACAATAATGAGTTACACTATGGTCTAATAATCAGAGTGAATATAAATGACTTTAGAGAATACAAAGGTCAAATAAGCAAGAAAACGCTTATTGGTAACGTTACATAAACAACGTAGAGATCAAGAAAGCACTATTATTAAAGTGATCAAAATCATATCAAATCAGAATTCTACACTCACTATCAATATTGTCCCCAATAAAGAAGTTTTTAAAAAATGTAAAGTGAAACATTTCCTTGTTAGCAGCCTTGAATAGATAGACTACTAGAGTGAGTTATGAAGTGAAAAGGAAAATAATATCAGACTGAAAACCAGAAATGCAGAAAGAAATGAAGATAAAAGGAAAGAATAGTTTAGAAATAAATGTAAATGAATTTTGCTTTATAAAGAAATTCTAGAACTATCTCATGGAGATTAAAATACATGCAGAATTAAGATGTATGACCACAGTAATAGAAAAATCAGGAACATTGAAATGGTATTAGCATTTGGGAGAGGTGATAAAAACAATTAATTTTATTATTCTATATTAAGTAAAGTTTTCAGAATTTGACCACTAAAGTAACTGCAGATGTTTTGCATATGATTGGAACTAATAAGTGTATAGAGGGAAAATGGAATAAAAAAAAGAATTATATCATTGTCAATGAAATAAAAAGAAGGTTAAAGGGTCAGGAAGGAGTAAGGTGATTGAAATAATACCAAAATTGTCACTGCTCAGTCACTCAGTCACGTCCCACTCTTTGCCACTCCATGGACTGGAAAACACCAGGCTCCCCTATCCTTGACTATCTCCCAGAGTCGTTCAAATTCTTGTCCATTGAGTCAGTGATGCCATCCAACCGTCTCATCCTCTGCTGCCTCCCTCTTTTTTTACCTTCAATCTTTTCCAGCATCAAGGCCTATTCCAATTAGTCTGCTCTTGTATCAATAGCCAAAATACTGGAGCTTCAGATTCAGCATGAGTTTTTCCAATGAATATTCAGGGTTGGTTTCCTTTAGGATTGACTGGTTTGATCTCCTTGCAGTCCAAGGGACTCTCAAGAGTCTTCTCCAGCACCACAATTTGAAAGCATAAATTCTTCACCACTCAGCCTTCCTTATGCACCATCACATCTGCACATGACTACCAGAAAAACAATAGCTTCGACTATATGGACTTCTGTTGGTCAAATGATGTCTCTGCTTTTTCATATGCTGTCTAGTTTGTCATAGCTTTCTTTTCAAGGAGCAAGTGTATATTCATTTTATGGCTACAGTCTCTGTCTCCAGTCATTTTGGAACCCAAGAAAAGAAAATCTGTCACTACTTCCAATTTTCCCCCTTCAATTTGTCATGAAGTGATGGGATCAGAGGGCTTGATGTTAGTTTTTGTATATTGAGTTTTATGCCAGCTTTTTCACTTTCTTCTTTAACCCTCAATGGAGCTGTGAACAATGCTATGCAGGGCCACCCAAGACAGATGAATCATCTGAAGGGTTATGAGAAAACGTAACTCCACTGGAGGAGGGAATGGCAAACAACTACAGTATTCTTGTGGAGAGAACCCCATGAACAGTATGAAAAGTCAAAAAGATATGAGGCCACAAGATGAGCCCTCCCCCCTCCCCCACCTAGGTCAGAAGATGTCCAATACACTACTGGGGAAGAGCAGAGGGGAATTATCTATAGCTCCAGAAAGAATAAAGCAGATGGGCCAAAACAGAGATGATGTTCTGTTGTGGATGTGTCTGGTGGTGAAAGCAAAGCCTGATGCTGTAAAGAACAACATTACATAGTAATTTGGAATGTTAGGTCCTTGAATCAAGATGTTGTCAAGAAAGAGATAGCAAGAGTAAACATCAACATTTTAATCAGTGAACTAAAATGGATGGGAATGGTTGAATTTAATTCAGATGACCATTATATCTACTACTGAGGGCAAGAATCCCTTAGAAGAAATGGAATAGCCCTCATAGTCAACAAGAGTATGAAATGGAGTACTTGGGTGTAATCTCAAAAATGACAGAATGATCTAGTTTCATTTCCAAAGCAGACCATTTAACATCATGGGAATCTAAGTCTATGCTCCAAGTGCTAATGCTGAAGAAGCTGAAACTAACTGGTTCTATGAAGACCTACAAGACCTTCTAAACTAAAAGCAAAAAAAATGTCCTTTTCATTACAGGGGATTGGAATGCAAAAGTAGGAAGTCACTCAAGAGATACCTGGAGTAATAGGCAAGTTTGGCCTTGGAGTACAAAATGAAGCAGGGCAAAGGCTAACAGAGTTTTGTCAAGGGAATATACTGGTCATAGCAAATAACCTTTTCCAATAACACAAGAAACAACTTTACACATGGACATCCTGAAGGAGTCAATACCAAAATCAGGTTGATTATAGTTTTTGCAGCCAAAGATAGAGAAGTTCTATACAGTCAGCAAAAACAAGACCTGGAACTTACTGTGGCTCAGATCATGAACTCCTAATTGCAAAATTCAGGCTTACATTGAGGAAAGAAGGGAAAACCACTGGACCATTCAGATATGATCTATCAAATCCATTTCACAGTGGAGGTGATGAATAAATTCAAGGGATTAGGTCTAATAGACAGAGCACCTGAAGAACTATAGACAGAGGCTCATAACACTGGAGAGGAATCAGTGACCAAAACCAACCCCAAGAAAGAAAAGTGCAAGAAGGTTAAGTTGTTGTCCTAGGAGGCTTTACAAATACCTGAGGAAAGAAGAGAAACAAAAAGCAAACAAGGATGGATTAGATATACCCAAAGAAGAACAATGCAAAAACATAGAGGCAAACAATGGAATGGATAAAACTAGAGATCTCTTAAAGAAAATCTGAGATATCAAGGGAGCATTTCATGCAAGGATGGCCATGATAAAGGACAGAAATGGTAAGGACCTAACAGAAGGAGAAGAGATTAAGAAAAGGAAGCAAGAATACACAGAAGAACTACACAAAAAAGTCTCAATGAATGGATAACCTCAGTGGTGTGGTCACTCACCTAGAGCCAGGCATCTTGGAATGTGAAGTAAAGTGAGCCTTAGGAAACATTACTATGAACAAAGATAGTGGAGGTGAAGGAATTCCAGATGAGCTATTTCAAATCCTAAAAGATGATGCTATTAAAGTGCTACACTCAATATGCTATTAAATTTGGAAAACTCAGCAGTGGCCACAGGACTAAAAAAGGTTCATTTTCATTCCGATCCCAAAGAATTGGACAATGCCAAAGAATGTTCAAGCTATTGTACAATTGTGCTCATTTCACATGCTAGTAAGATTATTCTCAAAATACTTCAAGCTAGACTTTAGCAGTACATGAATGGGGAACTTCCAGATGTACAAGCTGGGTTTAGAAAAGGCAGAGGAACCAGATGTCAAATTGCCAAATTCACTGGATCATAGAAAGCAAGGGAATTCTGGAAAAACATCTGTTTTATTGACTACAATAAAGCCTTTGTCTGTGTAGATTGCAACAAACTGTGGAAAAGTCTCAAAGTGATGGGAATACCTGACTACTTTACCTGTCTCCTGAGAAACCTGTATGCGGGCCAAGAAACAACAGTTAGAACCTTATATGGAACAGCTGACTGGTTCTAAATCAGGAAAGGAGTACAACAAGCTGTATACTGTTATCTGTTTATTTATCTTATATGCAGAGTACATCATGCAAAATACTGAGTTGGATGAATCACAAGTTGGAATCAAGATTCTTGGGGAAAATATCAACAACCTCAGATATACAGATAGATACCACCCTAATGGCAGAAAGTGAAGTTAAAAAATCATCTCAGATTTACCTGTGGTTAGGTGAAATCTCAACGTACAAAACATTCAGGTCTTATTAATGACTCTGTGTTATAGATTTCATAGACTTGTTAGTAAAGACAGTCAACAGTCTTTTATTTAAACATTGAAACAAGCTGTAGTTTGTTTCTTGATAAACATAAATTGTATGGAAATTTTAGCTTATAGAAATGTCCAAAACTATTTTTGTAGAAGATGTCCATAAAAATGGAAACATCAAAATTTTGAAAGTGGAAATAACATCTCCACTCACAAATTATTAAATTTTTCATATAGTATTTCATATTATTCAATAGTATCTAATATTGCCAAGAGCCCCAAATTCCTGTGTTTGTAGATAAAAATTTAAGACTCTCTCTGATCCCTTTGATCTGAGATATAGGGTGTATCCTCTGGATTGGGTTATCCTCTGATTGGGTTGTTCACTCTATAAAAGCAGAATCATAGACAGAAGTCACTGTGCTTTCTGGCAAGGCACAGGCTAGCTGCCTCTCAGCAGTGAGGCAGGAGAAGCTCTGGAAGCCCTTAGAAAATGGGGGAACCTGAATTGATCAGATTTCTAAGCCAACCTCTTCTGGTGTGTGTGGAATCCATATTGTTGGCAAGAGTATTGATTAGGATGCTTTTTTCTTGTGTAAAATCTCAGTAAGCAAAATTTAGCTCTTGAAATAAGAGGATATCTGGTAGCTCGGTGGTAAAAAATTTGCCTGCTAACAGGAGATGACAGAGACTCTGGTTTTATTCCTGGGTCAGGAAGACCCCTGGAGAAGGAAATGGCAACCCAATCCAGTATTCTTGCCTGGAAAATCCCATGGACAGAGCAGCCTGTCGGGCTACATTCCATGGGGTTGCAGAGAGTTGGACACCACTTAGCAACTAAACAACAACCTTTCTTATTGAAAGTTATTTCCCAGGTTTTAAGGTTTCTTAATAAATATTCCAGATGCATAAGCTGGTTTTAGAAAAGGCAGAGGAACCAGAGATCAAATTGCCAACATCCACTGGATCATCAAAAAAATAAGAGAGTTCCAGAAAAACATCTATTTCTGCTTTATTTACTATGCCAAAACCTTTGACTGTGTGGATCACAATGAACTGTGGAACATTCTGAAAGAGATGGGAATACCAGACCACTTGACCTGCCTCTTGAGAAACCTGTATGCAGGTCAGGAAGCAACAGTTAGAACTGGACATGGAAGAACAGACTGGTTCCAAATAGGAAAAGGAGTATGTCAAGGCTGTATATTGTCACCCTGCTTATTTAATTTATATGTAGAGTACATCATGAGGAATGCTGGGCTGGATGAAGCACAAGCTGGAATCAAGATTGCCGGGAGAAATATCAATAACCTCAGCTATGCAGATGACACCACTCTCATGGCAGAAAGTGAAGAGGAACTCAAAAGCCTCTTGATGAAAGTGAAAGAGGAGAGTGAAAAAGTTGGCTTGAAGCTCAACATTCAGAAAACTAAGATCATGGCATCTGGTCCCATCACTTCATGGCAAATAGATGGGCAAACAGTGGAAACAGTGTCAGACTTTATTTCTTTGAGCTCCAAAATCACTGCAGATGCTGATTGCAGCCATGAAATTAAAAGACACTTACTCCTTGGAAGGAAAGTTATGACCAACCTTGATAGTATATTCAAAAGCAGAGACATTACTTTGCCAACCAAGTTCCTTCTAGTCAAGGCTATGGTTTTTCCAGTGGTCATGTATGGGTGTGAGAGTTGGACCGTGAAGAAAGCTGATCACCGAAGAACTGATGCTTTTGAACTGTGGTGTTGGAGAAGACTCTTGAGAGTCCCTTGTACTGCAAGGAGATCCAACCAGTCCATCCTAAAGGAGATCAGTCCTGGGTGTTCATTGGAAGGACTGATGCTAAAGCTGAAACTCCAATACTTGGGCCACCTCATGCGAAGAGCTGACTCGCTGGAAAAGACTCTGATGCTGGGAGGGATTGGGGGCAGGAGAAGAAGGGGACAACGGAGGATGAGATGGCTGGATGGCATCACCACCTCGATGGACGTGAGTTTGAGTGAACTCCAGGAGCTGGTGATGGACTGGGAGTCCTGGCGTGCTGTGATTCTTGGGGTCGCAAAGAGTCAGACACAACTGAGCGACTGAACTGAACTGAATAAATATTCAAGATTGTATATAATTTTTCGTATGAAGTTTTCTTGGGATAACTGATGAAATATATGTGTGTCTTTTTTAACCAAAATCCTTAGGTAGTGGAAGCAGTTTCTGGCGCTAGAGTAGTTAAATTGTTATCCTCTATGGACAATTCTTCCTGAGAAGGCAACGGCAAGCCACTCCAGTACTCTTGCCTAGAAAATCCCATGGACGGAGGAGCCTGGTAGGCTGCAGTCCATGCGGTCACTACGAGTCAGACATGACTGAGCGACTTCACTTTCCCTTTTCACTTTCACACATTGGAGAAGGAAATGGCAACCCACTCCAGTGTTCTTGCCTGGAGAATCCCAGGGACGGGGGAGCCTGATGGGCTGCCGTCTATGGGGTCACACAGAGTCGGACACGACTGAAGTGACTTAGCAGCAGCAGCAGCAGCAGCAGCATGGACAATTCTTGGCCCACAGAGTGTTTGGTCTTTTTTTTCCTTCTTGTTTTTCAAAATTCTGTTCTGTGCTTCAAATAGGCCTTCTCCAATCTCTTGTCATCCATCATTGTAGATCATTTGTTTTCCTTTTCCCGCTCCTTACTTCGCTCTATATCTCCCTCTTATTCCCCCTGTTTCTTACAGTTTATCATAACATTTAATTATATTCAACACTATTATTAGACATTTCTTAGTTTATGACCCTTTTCTCTCCCCAAGATGAAAATAATCTGAGTACTAAATTGGTTAAGTTAAATTCCGAGTCTTGGGTTTTAGTAAACAACTCAGTATATAAGGATTGATGGATATGTAGGCAGATCAAGTCATTTTACCATCAAACATTCCATTATATCTTGGCTAATGCAAGAGTTAGTCTAATAACAATGTCAAGAAAACAGGAATAAAATGAGGTTTATGGTTTCCCTTTAAAAATATCTTCAGGAGACAGAATTGTGAGATTTCAAGGAAAGGAGCCTCATCAGGAGTTTTACAGTTTAAATAGATTAGTGTGATGAGTCTCATAATGGATCTCAGAGAGAAAGGATTGAAATCTTAGTGACAACTGATTGCAATTTAGCACAAAAGAGATAAACTCATTTTGTAATTGTAGTTGTGCAAATTTGTTAGAAAACTTGGAAAGTGCTTTTTGGAGTGTGCATAGTTTCTCTAAAAACAGATATCTGTGCTCCTTGGAAAGACAAAGCAATAAGTGATTATATCCAAGAAAATATTAAATTTCTTTGTCTTCATTCAGTAGTCAACTTATTGAGAAAGGCAATCAAAGAAAAGTAGATAATATTACACATAAAATTTAAAAATTAACAAAGAGACAATGTAAGGTTTATTTTGGTATGGCATCAGGAAAGGTCATTCTGTGGAAATGGTACTTTGTAGATCAAATGAAAGGTGCCCAAGAATTATTGAAAAGTTGGGAAGCTTCAGGTGGATTCAGAAGGTCAAATGGTTGGCTAATTGGCATAAGAATGTGGAGTGGTAGAGTGTCCAGAGTGCCATTCGGGGTTAGACGTGATATTAGTTCCAGCAAGTGAGTTTATGGGGACATTGAGATAAAGATGAATTATTTGGGGGAACTGGTTGGTTCAGCTTGTGACCTGGTCACTGTGAGTTGAGTCTTGAATATTATCACTGATGTGGTGTGTGGACAGATGGATATTTGCCTTTTAGGGTTGAACTCAGATCAAGGAAACTGAGCATTTCTTGTTCATTAAGAATATTTGAAGCCAGGGAAATGGATGGGATTGCCTGGAAGAAGGTATAGATGTAGAACAGATGTGAAAGCAAGACCAACTTATAAGAAGCAAGAATCATTAGTGAGATAAAAGAGAGGAGTAGGAGGAGGGGAAGAAGGGAGAAAAATAGCTATTTACAGTGGGATAAAGGAACTTTATGAAGAGAATATGGCTTTTCTAAGTTATTTGAGGAGGAGAATATTTGAGGGAAGATGGGACTTGGGTTTGAAAGCAAAGTATCTGAGAGTTTAGAGGTACATGATCACACTGGAAATGAGGTACTAAAGGATGATCAAAATTAGATAATTGTATGTCTTAAAGGAAAGTAAAAGAAGAGATATCAAAAAGTTTAATGTCTTGATATTCAAAGATCCCTGTGATCTCTTTGTCCAGGTGATGTTGGATTCAGGGACCAAGCATGTTTGTGGTTCACAGTGACAGGGATGGGAAAAGGAAAGCATCCTCAAAGGAGGATGAGTAGGGGTAAGTCTGGAATTGGTACTGGATGATGACCTGGAGCTTTCTGTTCTTTGAATATCTGCTTGATGCCCCAGGATTCAGTTCTCAATATGTGGTGCCTATACTAGCAACATCACCATTCAATGGGAATGCTTGGAAATGCAATCTTTTGTCTCCACCCAAGACTATTGGCATTGAGAGCCAGAAGTCTGACTTCTGTCAATTCAATCCATTGAATAAATGTGATACATAGAGTAATTTGAGATTCATTTCACTGGGGAGAGTGCAGTGTGGTTATCCAAATGTTCTGAGAACATTCTCTCTGACTGGCAGTGGTTTAATCCCCAATTTTGTTCACATTTTACATTTCATTTGTTTTAAAAGGGGAGGTTCAAAAAATATGATGCCAAAAAATTAGAGAAGAAAAGACAAGAGCTTTTAGCCAAGGCCAAGCAGAGACATCATGACATATCCGTACTTCCTCTGAGGCTGACCAGATGCACTTTCCAAAAGTCAATCACAAGGATAACTTCCCATCCTGGAGATGTGGTCAGGCACTGTCGATGAGAGGGGACCCTGGGAGAAGCTGCAGCAAGTCTGTGCATTCAGGAGGCTGCAGGAGCTCCAGGCCTACAGCCCTGAAGGAGAGCCTTTCAGGACCTTGGACAGCACAAATGTTTTGTGGGTAATTGCTGGCTCTGCACACCAGCCCTGAGCCCATCACTGCTGAGTCTTCAGACAAGGCAGAGATGGACCCAGGATTGGGACTTTTCCTTCCACGGGTCCTCTGCCAATGGCCAGTAACATATTTGCCGACAGTCTCAGATAGTGAAGACAGCAAGGGAGGGATTGGCTATGACCTTGAGGGCAGACAAACTTGCCAAGGAGATAAAGAGAGCACCAGGAGTCATAAAGAATGTTCTTGAGAACTAAAGAAAAAATAGGAGAAGACTGTCTTGTAGAAACCGAGTGGTTCCTAGGAAGTGGTTCACAGGGAGTGGGGGTGGGGACAATCCTCTGTTCCACTTGCCACTTTCACTGTCAACCCTGTTTCTGAACTAAGATGCTTTGCTATATTAACTTTGTATTCTATTAAATGCTTAGTAGACAAAAACAAGAGGCATAAATGTTTTTGTGGATAAGAGATTGGGTTTCATGTGACAAGAGAAAAGATTTTTGCATATCTTTGTACACCTCAACTTCTGCTTGTCAGAATTTCTTTATTGAATTCTACAAGGGCAGTCTAGCTTGGGAAATTATTTAGTGTTTTTAGTTATTATATTTTCTTGCATTCCTTATACTTAAGCAAGAAACAATCTATTCTAAAGAGATTGTTTTAAGCTTGCTTTTACATCTCCTTTTTAGCACGAGTAGCTTCCTTTCTTTTTATCACTACTGTGCCAAATGCTAAATCAGACAGAAAACATTTTACTGTAAGTCAATTAGCACTTATGCTTTGTGTTACGTCTTTATCTGTTACCTAAAAATTGTGTGTATTGTTTTTGAAGAACGTCATTTTTTTTATAAAAACATTAGGCTAAGTTTTATTCCAAAACCAGCTGAGGTGAATTTTTGTTTGTTTGTTTGTTTTTTAATTTATTTTATTGGAGGCAAATTACCTTACATTAATATATTGGTTGGTTTTCCATACATTGACACGAATCTGCCCCGGGTGTACATGTGTTCCCTTTCTTGAACCCCTCTCCCACCTCCCTCTTCCCCATATCCTCCCTCCAGGTCATCCTCGTGCACCAGCCCCAAGCATCCTGTATCATGCGTCGAACCTGGACTGGTGATTCATTTCACGTATGATAATATACATGCTACAATGCCATTCTCCCCAACCATCCCACCTTCACCCTCTCCCACAGAGTCCCAAAGACTGTTCTATATACCTAGGTCTCTTTTGCAGTCTCGTATACCGGGTTAAGGTTACCATCTTTCTAAATTCCATATATATGCGTTAGTATACTGTATTGATGTTTTTCTTTCTGGCTTACTTCACTCTGTATAATAGGCTCCAATTTCATCCACCTCATTAGAACTGATTCAAATGCATTCTTTTTGATGGCTGAAAAATACTCCATTGTGTATATGTACCAAAGCTTTCTTATCCATTCATCTGCAGATGGACATCTAGGTTGCTTCCATGTCCTGGCTATTATAAACAGTGCTGCAATGAACATTGGAGTACATGTGTCTCTTTCAATTCTGGTTTCCTCGGTGTGTATGCCCAGGAGTGTGATTGCTGGATCATATGGCAGTTCTATTTCCAGTTTTTTGAGGAATCTCCACACTGTTCTCCATAGTGGCTGTACTAGTTTGCATTCCCACCAACAGTGTAAGAGGGTTCCCTTCTCTCCACACCCTCTCCAGCATTTATTGCATGTAGACTTTTGGATAGCAGCCATTCTGACTGGTGTGAAATAGTATCTCATTGTGGTTTTGATTTGCATTTCTCTGATGATGAGGGATGTTGAGCATTTTTTCATGTGTTTGTTAGCCATCTTTATGTCTTCTTTGGAGAAATGTCTGTTTAGTTCTTTGGCCCATTTTTTGATTGGGTCACTTATTTTTCTAGAATTGAGCTGCAGGAGCTGCTTGTATATTTTGGAGATTAATCCTTTATCAGTTGCTTCATTTGCTATTATTTTCTCCCATTCTGAAGGCTGTCTTTTCACCTTGCTTAGAGTTTCCTTTGCTGTGCAGAAGCTTTTGATTTTAATTAGGTCCCATTTGTTTATTTTTGCTTTTATTTCCCATATTCTGGGAGGTGGGTCATGGAGGATCCTGCTGTGATTTATGTCGGAGAGTGTTTTGCCTACGTTCTCCTCTAGGAGTTTTATAGAATCTGGTCTTACATTTAGCTCTCTAATCCATTTTGAGTTTATTTTGGTGTATGGTGTTAGGAAGTGTTCTAGTTTCATTCTTTTACAAATGGCTGACCAGTTTTCCCAGCAACACTTGTTAAAGAGACTGTCTTTTCTCCATTTTATATTCTTGCCTCCTTTGTCAAAGATAAGGTGTCCATAGGTGCATGGATTTATCTCTGGACTTTCTATTTTGTTCCATTGATCTATATTTCTATCTTTATGCCAGTACCATACTGTCTTGATGACTGTGGCTTTGTAGTAGAGCCTGAAGTCCGGCAGGTTAATTCCTCCAGTTCCATTCTTCTTCTTCAAGATTGCTTTGGCTATTTGAGGTTTTTTGTATTTCCATGCAAATTGTGAGATTATTTGTTCTAGTTCTGTGAAAAATATCGTTGGTAGCTTGATAGGGATTGCATTGAATGTATAAATTACTTTGGATAGTATACTCATTTTCACAATATTTATTCTTCCAATCCACGAACACGGTATATTTCTCCATCTATTAGTGTCCTCTTTGATTACTTTCACTAGTGTTTTATAGTTTTCTATGTACAAGTCTTTTATTTCCTTAGGTAGATATATTCTTAAGTATTTAATTCTTTTTGTTGCAACAGTGAATGGAATAGTTTCCTTAATTTCTCTTTCTGTTTTCTCATTATTAGTGTATAGGAATGCAAGGGATTTCTGTGTGTTGATTTTATATCCTGCAACTTTACTGTATTCATTGATTAGCTCTAGTAGTTTTCTGGTAGAGTCTTTAGGGTTTTCTGCGTAGAGGATCATGTCATCAGTGAATAGTGAAAGTTTTACTTCTTATAAATGCAGAAAAAGCCTTTGACAAAATACAACATCCATTTATGATAAAAACCCTCCAGAAAGTGGGAATAGAAGGGACATACCTCAACATAATAAAAGCTATATATGACAAACCCACAGCAAACATTATCTTCAATGGTGAAAAACTGAAAGCATTTCCCCTAAAGTCAGGAACAAGACAAGGGTGCCCACTCTCACCACTACTATTCAACACAGTTCTGGAAGTTCTGGCTACAGCAATCAGAGCAGAAAAAGACATAAAAGGAATACAAATTGGAAAAGAAGAATGTCATTTTATAAAATGTTATTTATTTGTTTATTTTAGTTTTGGCTGCCTAGTCTTCCAATGCTGCCCATCGGATTTCTCTAGCTATGGAGAGCCGGGCTAGTCTCTAGTTGTCGTGTCCAGGCGTCTCATTGTGGTGCCTTCTCTTGTTGCAGAGCATGGGTTCTGCAGCTGCTCAGTTTCACTGTTTCTAGCACATGGACTTCGTTGCTCCAGGACATGTGAAATCAGGGATCAAACCCTCATGCCCTGCATTGGCAGGCAGACTTTTAACCACTGGACCACCAGGGAAGTCCTAAGTGGGTATTCTTAAAAATTAGATTTGAATTTTGATTCTTAAGAAGGAACATATTTTTTGGAAACATTTTCTGCTGAAAATGACTTGCCAGTAATATTGCCACCCTGACCAAAAGTAAGATCAAGTCACTGAAATTTGTTCACCTCACAGTGTTGGGCCCATCATAATCGGTCATTATTCAAGAAACACATCATTGCTTATTCAATAAATAATTCATTTTACTTATAAGCACTCCATTCAATAAACATCATAATTGTTTCAAATTGAACACACAGAAGGTGGAATAAAGGTGTCATGCTACAGAAGTCCCGGGGGACAGTATCAGGAAGGAAAATAATGACATTTTCTGGAATTATTTGTACAATTTTGATTAAGTTGCTTTATCAGTAGTGAAGAGGAAAGGCTGATTCCAGAGGGCCAAAGAGGACTTCCCTGGTAGCTCACATGGTAAAGCGTCTGCCTACAACGCGGAAGACCCAGGTTCAATCCCTGGGTTAGGAAGATCTCCTGGAGAAGGAAATGGAAACCCACTCCAGTATTCTTGCCTGGAAAATCCCATGGATGGAGGAGCCTGTTAGGCTACAGTCCATGGACTCGCAAAGAGTTGGACACGACTGAGCAACTTCACTTTCACTAAAGAGTGATAAATAGAAGGACAGAGAGTGCATAGAGGTGGCAGCTATGCCTTCTGTCAACAGGCTCTGGATTTAGCTCTGTCAGGAGCCTGATAAGTTCTCCCCAATGCTGGTAGTGCTTACTAAGACTTTCTTCTGTGATTTCAAAGTTCAAGCCACCAATAAATTTGTTCAGGTTCTCAAGTTTTCTCCATCATAGATTTGGTTACTTCAGCCCAATTCCCCATAGCTGAGGGAGATGAGAGAGATTTCAGGGATGGATGCAGACTGGACCTGTCCTGGCTCTGTGGTGAGAGCCTGTGCTGCTCCAGAAAATACTTCTAGGAGCACCTCCAGGGGGACCCAGCATTGCTGCTATGGCCTCTGAGCTCTGGCCACCCTTGAATCAATTCTGGGCACCTTTCTGTCTTCCTGCAAAACATCATTTGAACAGAGTGTGACAAGAGTAAAAAATAAAAATTTTTTACTTATATATATAATTTATATCATTAATATGTATAGTTTATATATATATTTATATAATATATTATGTAAATTTATAAAATATTATATATAATTATATTATATTATTACATTATATATAATTATATTATATATAATATATAAAATATTATATTGTATTATAATAATTTATAATTAATTATAAATTATCAATATAAGTCATTAATAATATGAATTGTTAATATTTAAATTATATGAATTATTGTTGCTTATTAAATTATATAAATTATTAATATTAATATAAATTATTAATTATAATATAAATAAATATATGCTCTGAAACATATATGGATTCACTATTTAATTGTAAAAGACATAAAAATTAGTTAATAATAATCATTCTCAAATGCTTCCCAAAAAGCAAAAAAGAGGGCAGAATTTCTAACTTATTCTGTGAGGTCAGTATTAGTCTTATACCAAAGCCAGACAAAGACAATACAAAATAGAAACAACAGATGAATATCCATCCTCATTAATACTAATAGAAATATCTTCAACAAAATACTAGCACATAGAATTTAGCATCATATTAAATGGATTTTGAATAATAACCAAATTGGATTTTTTTTGTTAAAAGCTAATAATGGTCCTTTAGATGAAAACCAACCAGTGTAACACAGCACATTTGAAAAAGGATGGAAAAAGAAATACACAATCATTACAATTGTTGCAGGAAAAGCATTTAAAAACTTCAACACTATTTCATGACAAAAGCACTCAAAGAGTAAGAATACAAGGAAACTTAAATAGAGGTCATGAAAAACCCATAGGTGACATCCTTCTTAATAAAATCTGAAAACATTTTCTGTAAGATCAGGACCTCAAGAGAAAGATGACTGCTTTTGTCACTTCTAGTCACCATAGGAAAGGAATTCCTGGCCAGAAGAACTAGGCAAGAAAAATAAAAAATACCAAGGCATCCATGAAAGGAAGATGTAAAATTATTTGTTAGAACATGACCTGAACTTGTACATAGAATCCCTAAAGATTACACATTCACATTAACCATTCACAAAAGACACACACAAACACACACATATGCACTTTCAGAAACAATTATAAGTGAATTCAGCAAAGTTGCAAGATATAAGTTAACATAAAAACCATTTGTGTTTCTATAGCATAAGACTAACAACACAAAAAGGAATAAAATTCTTTGGAAAAAACATAACCAATGAGGTAAAAGACCTGTACTTTGAAAACTACACTTACTGAACAATATTAAAGGAGACATAAAAATGGAAAGACAATCCATGTCATGATAAGATTGATATTGCTCAATGACAATACTAACCAAAGTAACATACAGATTCTATTCAATCCTGAGAAATCCTGGCAACATTTTTACACAAATAGGAAAATCTGTCTTAAAATTCATTTGAAATCCCAAGGGACTTGGCTAAAACAATCTTGAAAAAGCAGACCAAAGTTGGAGATATCAAATCTCCTGATCCCCAACTGACTACAAATCTGCTACAAATTAATTAAAACAATGTGTTACGGTATATAGAACTTTGAAGTAGAATCCAGATCCTAGGGTGAAAACCCTCCAATACGTGGTCAACTGATTTTTAACAAAAGTGCCTTTCCTTTCACTGAGGAGAGGACAATTTTTTCAGCAAATTATATTAAGCAAAGTGGCAAACCAGATGAAGGGCAAGTGTTTTTCATGGTTCTTGAGGGTAGGGCAGAGACTCTATAATGGGTCCAAGCCCCAGTGTCATCAGCATCTAAAGACAGGGTTAATTTGGACAAATCTGAGCAGTAGAAGACAGCATTTGGTTCTTTCTGAGATAGACACTAATCTTGGAAACTGATTTCCCTTACTTTCAAGCAATGCTATCAAAACTAGCATGCCTAGACCCACAGATATCTTACCCATCATCATGGTGTCCCATATACACTGCTTCTGAAGAAGGACTGCATTGCACAGGAAATGAAGTGTGGCAGTGAGCAGCTGCTCCTGGAATTCACTGATCCTTCCCTTTTCCCAGTCATCCCGAAGCATCTTACCTGATACTACAGTGCAGTGGGCTTTTGAAGACTGAGAGTCAATGTCCCTGGGTGACAATATATTGCAAAGCAAGGGAGATGCTCTTTGGGAGGCTATATAAGCTCTAATGGAGAAAGAAATGGCAACCCACTCCAGTGTTCCTGCCTGGAGAATCCCAGGGACGGAGGAGCCTGGTGGGCTGCCGTCTATGGGGTTGCACAGAGTCGGACACGACTGAAGCGACTTAGCAGCAGCAGTAGCAGCATAAGCTCTAAATCATCATCAATTATAGGGAATTGATATTTTCATATCTAGGATCACAAAGTCCATGGAATAAAGGTTGAAATGGGAGTGACTCCACTGTGATCCCTGCTACCACCAAGGATCTGCTAACAGAACTTTGACTGCATGTCAATGGAACTTTGTGCTCTGCTGGTCTGGAGGTCTTAGTCCCTAAGGGATCTGGGTTTTGACAAGACCTAGTGATTTTAACAAACTGATTTTAAGACTAAGACTAAACCTTTGGTCCAATCATGCCTATAAATCAATGAGTAAAGAAGGAAATTTTTATACTGGGTCAGGTGGTTGATCTTGAACTCGACTCTGCAATGAAGGTGAGGAAGGCTTAGTCTGGAAATGAAGAGGTTCCTAAGGGCTTTCTTAGTAACAAGATATCCCATGATTAAAATCAATGGAAAACTACAAAGAACCCATCCAGGCGAGACAACTAATGACCTAGACTCTTCAGGAAGAATGGTTTGATTCTCCCAGGCAGTCAGGGATACCAGGACCAGCTGAGGTGCTTGCTGGGGGTAAAAGGGATATAACATGGAAACCCTTTATCTGCTAGTAATAGGGTGGATGTGTGGTGTGACTGTTTACCACTCAGATTGGAGGCATTTCAGTACTTTAATTGGTGAGGCTATGTCCATGCGTGTCCACCTACCATCAGTCTTGAAGCATCTCCTCTTGTTTCCCTCAAACTGCCTTTCACAAGCTTCATCCATCAAAGCTCCTAACAGGGAACTTTCACACACATCACCATCACAAAACACATCTCGAGGCAGTGGTAAAGAACACAGCCATCCCAGAGGCTACAAGCTCTGGGGTCAGGCCCAACTGCTCCTTTAGGACACATCGGTAATAACATGAACCTGGATGTAAACTGGTAATTGTGAGACCATGGAGCTCAAAACCACAAAGGCCCAGAATTCACCAGGGACAGTAAAAGACAGTGTAAATTTCTGAGGAATAATCCTACCAAAGGAAGTTAAAAAAAACCTTTACTCAGAAGAGTAGAAGATACTGATGAAAAAAATTGAAGATGGCACAAACAGATGGGAAGATAACTTGTGCTCATGGATTGAAAGAATTAGCATAATTAATTAAATTGTTAAGTATGTTAAAATGACCATTCTACTCAAGATAATCTGCAGATTCAAGGCAATATCTGTCAAAATACTAATGACATTTTTCACAGAACTAGAGCCAATAACTTTTAAAATTGTATGAAAACACAAAAGATGATGAATTGCCTAAACAATCCTGAGAAAGAAGAATGGAGATGGAGGGATTCTGCACATGTGACAGTTAATCTTCTTTGTCAACATGACTGGGGTAACGGCGTCCCAGATAGTTAGCTAAGCAGTTTCTGGGCAGGGGTGGGGAGTGGGGGTAGGTGTTTCTGGAAGAGATTAGCGTTTGATTCTGGTAGGCTGAGTAAAGAATTCCCCTTCACCGATGTGGGGGGGTGTTTTCCAGCCGCCTGAAGGACCAAGTAGAACTCAAAGTGAAGGAACGGTGAATCCACCCTCTCTTCCTGAGGTAGGACATCCATCTTTTCCTGCTTTTGGACATTGGAACTTCTTTTTCTCAGGCCTTTAGACTTGGAATCAATTGTATCACTAGCTTTTCTGACCCTCCAGCTTTGAAACGGCAGTCCCTGGGACTTCATCACTTAACCCTGTGAGCCAATTTCTACAATACATTTTCAGATATATTTGAAAAGTTATGATGAAGTCATCAGGTTTATGTTTTAAATGGATGATTCTATCCAGAATCTAGTAAATGACTTAATGAAGAAGGGAATTGCAATCACAAACTGTTATTGTAAATGTATTGCTCTGTGTAGTATGCTCCAAAGTCGCTGCGGACAGCTAATGCAGCCTTGAAATTAAAAGATGCTTGCTCCTTGGAAGGAAAGATATGACAAAACTAGACAGCACATTAAAAAGCAGAGACAAAGTCAAAGCTGTGATTTTTCTAGGAGTCAGGTACAGATGTGCGAGTCCAACCATAAAGACTGAAAGCTGATGAATCGATGCTTTTGAATTGTGGTGCTGAAGGAGACGCTTGAGAGTCTCTTGGACAGCAAGGAGATTACACCAGTCAATCCTAAAGGAAACCAACTCTGAATATTCATTGGAAGGACTAATGCTGAAGCGCCAATACTGGGGCCACCTGATGCGAACGGCAGACTCATTGTCAGCTCTTTGAATCAGAGCTGACTCATTCCCCTGATGCTGGGAAAGGTTGAAGGAAAAGGAGAAGGGGACAGCAGAAGATGAGATGTTTAGATAGCATCACCAACTTGATGAACATGAATTTGACCAAACTTCAGGAGACAGTAGAGGACAGAAGAGCCTGGCATGCTGCAGTCTATGGTGTTGCCAAGAGTCAGACATGACTTAGAAACTGAACAACAACAAAACTGCAGTGTGTCACTCAAAATGATATCTTGTTCAAGTGTAATTAGTGAATGGATTTTAAATCTTTCAGGAGCTCAATTTGAGTGCTTGAATCATTTATTTATGAATTGATCTGGATTTGGCACTGGATTATGACCTTGAGATTTCTGTCATTGTCTCACATTCATTTCATGATGACCCAGGATCTCATTCTTACCATTGTTCCCTGTTCCAGAAGCATTTACAACACCTGAGAATCTATTAGAAATGAAAATTCTGCATCCCCACCCCAGACTTACTGGTGTTGATGTCCAGCAATCTGAGATTTCAAAACTGCCTAGATGATTGTGATGCAGACTACAATTTGAAATACATTTTTCCAGGGATAGCAGGAAGACAGAATATCCAAATGAGCTGAAACATTTACTATGGATGAGTCTTTGTTCTCATTTTACTAGATTCACACTTTATTATTAAAACCAAGGATCAATCATATACCAAAAAAAAACATAATTCAAAAGGATATATACACACCAATGTCCATTGCAGCACTATTTGCAATACATATGACACGGAAGCAATCTAAATGTCCATCAACAGAGGAAGGGACAGAGAAGTGTGGTACATACACACGATGGAAAGTCAGCCATACAAAAGAATGAAATATTGCCATTTGCAGCACCATGGATGGGCTTAGAGATTGCCACATTGAGTGAAGATAGTCAGACACAGAAAGACAATATCATATGATACTGCTTATCGTAAGGTGAGTGCAGAGAAAAAGAGAGTAAGCTGGACAGTCAGGCAAGAAAAGGAAAAATTTATTAGAGGGAAAAGAGAGGGTGACTGGCTCTTAAGGAGAACCAGGGTCCTCCCTTTCTGACGGAGTCCTTCTTATACCCTACCAAGGAAAAGTTCTCTGAAGGGATGGTCACGTAGCTGGAGATCTGGAATCTGGTGGTCTCGCAGCTTCGAGAAGACAGGTGCCAGTGAGATATCAGGGTGCCATTTGGGCAGTTTGGTCAGTCTCACAGATCACTGTGGTTTACTCTTTGTTTGCGAGGTCGACATCTTATCAGTGAGTCCCCATGTGGGCCCTATCATTCCAGCCTTTGATTTAGGATAAGGGCTGAAGGTCAATCTTCTGGAACAGCTTCCTGCGGGGCAGGGGCCTCGTGGGGGGTAAAATAAGAAAAGACTGGAATGCGGGTCAAGGGGATTTGTGTGGGGTCGAAGTGTTTGATAATCTGAGTGAGTTAGAAGTAGCTTGTGGATAATTTGGTTAGTGAAGGCTTGTAAGTGGTCCTGAAGAAATTTTGAAAAAAGACACATTAAACATGGGCTGAAAGTTAGAATAAGGGTAAGCAGAAGGAGAGGGCCTAGAAAAGGTAGGACCCAGGGCATCCAATTCCAATTGCTTAACCAGTTTTCCCATGAATTACGGAGGTATTGGCATATTCTCAAGGCCCTCTTTGTCAGATTTCTTGCTGCTTCTTTTACAACGCCTGATTTATTGGTGTAGAAACAGCAGGCTTCCTCCAAAAACAGGCATGCTGCTGCTGCTGCTAAATCACTTCAGTCGTGTCCGACTCTGTGTGACCCCAGAGACAGCAGCCCACCAGGCTCCCCCGTCCCTGAGATTCTCCAAGCAAGAACACTGGAGTGGATTGCCATTTCCTTCTCCAATGCATGAGAGTAAAAAGTGAAAGTGAAGTCGCTTAGTCGTCCGACTCTTAACGACCCCATGGACTAGGCCTCCTTTTTCTGCTATGAGGAGGTTTAATCCTCTTCTGATTTGGAGGACCACGGCTGCCAAGAATCTAGCTGGTTTTGGATAGTGATAAGGCTGTTAGCTATTTCTTCTAGGCTGTCAGTGAGGTCTTTAGAAAGCCTTTGATAGTAATTTAAAGAGGTTGTGAGTCCTGCGGCCCCTGTCCCAATCCTAGCGTCTATTCCTAAACTGATTAGTAGAGGAATGAACTGAATTGCCCGTCTGGGTCAGTTATGAGTTAGTGGGATAGGAATGATCGGATCGTTAGGAGCAATAGAAATATCTGGGGCCAGATATACCAGGGTGCATGTTCCTGTCCAGTTAGTGGGAAGACATAAAAAAGTAGTGGTTCCACATAAGAAAAATATTCCAGGAGTAAGACGAAAACAGCTGAAATCGATACCAAATAGGAGTCTTTCTGGGAACTTGTTAGTAGTCTGTCTCTGAAACTGACAGTGAACTCGCCAGTGTAGCCCCTACAAGAGGAGCATTAATACCATATGCAGAAGGGAGTCTCCCTGAGGAAGTAAGAGAATGTCATGCAGTTCCTGAGACATGATAGACTGGCCTGAAGGAAAGGAGAGGTGTGAAGTGTGGTTACAGAGATGTGGCGGTATGGTTCCTAGTTGGGGGGTAAGAATTGTTTATAGAGTTTTGTCTGGAAAAACAGAAAGGAGCCCGTTGTAGATGAACGTCAGAGGTGGCGGCTGTAAAGGAGCAGTAACCAGGCTTGGGATAGTAGTAGAGGCTTTGAATTTTGAGGAGTGGAGCATTTTGGGAGGATGAGAAAAGGATGGGAAAATGGGGTATCTTGAAGTGTGCAAGGTAGAGGCTCGGTTATTCGTGGAGTAGATATTAAACCATCAAGCCCCCTAACAGAGGCCTGAGAGACCTTGGTTTTTCCAGAGCAGGCAGGCACAGCAGAGTAAGTGGCCCTGTGTCAATGAGAAAGGAGGTTGGCTTACCTGCCATTGTAAGAGTTACCTGGGCTCCGCAGAGGTGATGAGAGTCGGGGCCTGGGGCCCCGGGCAGCTTCAGTCTTCAGCGGTGAGTCCTAGGAGGCTGGGCAGAGATGGGTTGGAGTACTCCTGCTTGGACCAGGAGGGGATGTCCGCATCCCTAGAGGGGGATTTGGGCAGTCGATCTTCCAATGTCCCTTTATGCCACAGCTGGGACATGGACCTGGAGGGGGCCTTGGCTTTAGGCATGAGCGGGCCCAGGGGCCTTCTTTGCCACATCTGAAGCAGGACCCAGGTGGCCTTTCTTTGTTGGTTGATGGAGGCTTGGAGCCAAGTAGGGCAGTGGCTAAAATGTGGCATTTGGCCTGATCTCGTTGGGCCTTCTCTAGTTTGCCTGTTCTTCCTGGTTATTGAAAATTTTAAAGGCTAAATTTAAAAGGTCTTGTTGAGGGGTTTGCGGGTCTTCTTCTGCCTTTTGTAGCTTCTTTCGGGTATCTGGGGACGACTGGGAGATGAAATGGGTGTTGAGGACAATGGTGCCCTCTGCTGAAGTGGGGTCTCATTTTCTGTACTTTCGTAGCACTTCTGTTAACCTGGCTAGAAATTGTACTGGGTTTTTGTCTAGCCCTTGAGTTACTTCCTGGAGCTTATCAAAGTTGACGGCTTTATGCCCTGCCTTTTGAAGGCCCACAATGAGACAAGCAACCATGTGATTATGGGCTGCTTGTCCCCAGTCTCCCTGCCTGATAATCCCAGTTGGGATCTTCACAGGGGACAGCTGTTGCCCCTACAGGCTTCATGTTGTCAGTCCTGTGTATCTCATCAGCTTGCCCCTGAAAGTTCTGCCATACTCACTCCTTCTCTTCTCGGAGAAGTGTGGAGGAAAGTATGATGCAAATATCATGCCAGGTTAAGTTGTAAGACTGACTGAAGTGAAGTCGCTCAGTCGTGTCCTACTCTCTGTGACCCCATGGACTGTAGCCCACCAGGCTTCTCCATCCATGGAATTTTCTAGGCAAGAGTACTGGAAGGGGTTGCCATTTTCTTCTCCAGGGGATCTTCCCAACCCAGGGATCAAACCTGGGTCTCCGGCATTGCAGGTAGACACTTTATCCTCTGAGCCACCAGGGAATCAGTAAGACTGAGTAAGATACTTGAATTCTTTTAGATAATTATCCCGATCTGAGGAGAAGGAGCCAAGATGCTTTATAATCTGAGATAGATTGATGAGAGAGAATGGGACATGAACTGAACAATGCCTTCTGCTCCAGCTACTTCCCATAAAGGGAGGAGTGGGGCAGGGGAAGGAGCGGGGTTCTGTAGTGAAGTTTCCTGTTTTAAAGCTTTTTGGGACTGGGTAAAGGGAGGGGACCTAGGGAGGTCGGGGTAAAGCCTTGGCACCCTTGGGGTAGCGGGTGGGGCTCAGAGCTTATCTCAGGCACAGGCTGGGGAGGGCAGTTGGGAGCTGCGATGGTGGCAGAGGCCTGCACTAGAGAAGGAGGGAGGGAGGAGGGGATGGAGGGAGGGAGGAGGGGATGTAAGGTGGAGGTTGTGGAACTGGACCTGGAGTGGATGCAAGGGGATTGGGAGCAGCAGGGGCTGGGCTGTGGTCGGAAGGGTGGAAGGAAGAAGAAGAAAAGTCTGAACAGGGATCAGTAGACATCATATCAGGAGCATGTGGCCCAGAGTGAGCTATGAGTATCTGAGAAGTAGAACAGGATTCACAGAGAGAGGGTCGAGAGTGAAGAGTAAAAAAAGCCTAAACATAAGGGATTTCTAACCATTTGCCATTGCAGCGGCAGAAGTTATTGAGGTCCTGTGGGGTCACACAGAGCCGGACATGACTGAAGTGACTTAGCAGCAGCAGCAGAGTATTATAATCGAGAGTTCCGTTTTCTGGCCATTGGTGAAAGTTGAAGTTGAAAGTGAAGTTGCTCAGTCGTGTCCGACTCTTCGCAATCCCGTGGACTGTAGCCTACTAGCTCCTCTGTCCATGGGATTTTCCAGGCAAGAATACTGGAGTGGGTTGCCATTTCCTTCTCCAGGGGATCTTCCCAGCCCAGGGATTGAACCCGGGTCTCCCGCATTGCAGGCAGACGCTTTACCATCTGAGCCACCAAGGAAGAAACTACCTGTTATCAAATATATATTGTGGCCAGACAGTGTTAGAATAGTAAATAATTCTTTTTGGTCTTATCTCTCCCTGGAAGTCCAAGGCTTTTAGGTTTCAGAGAAGGCATCCTAGAGGAGTAGATTTGGAGGACTGGGATTGAGAATTTCCCATTGTGGCCAAATAGGGAGGTTAGACAAGGGCGAGAGAAAATGAGGAGAAAGGTCCGAGACAAAAGGCATCCCCGCTCTCAGGACTTTCTTAGAGAGTGATAATAGCCTGCTGTGAAATGGGCGTCCCCTGTTTCACAGTCAGACGGGCTGGCGCAAGGCCGAGGGCCGTGGGGATCCTTCCCGCCTAGCGCTAGGACTTGGAAAGCGAGAGAGAAGATCCGAAGGAATGGGATTTCACTCACCCTGTGACCAATGCATGACAAGTGGGCCGTGTGAGGTTGTCAGTCCAGCAAGGCAAGTGGAGAGTCCGTCCCAGAGCTCATCCCAGGGAGGGGACCACCAGAGGTGGGTTGGTGAGAGGAACCCACCCAGTTGCAGTGGATCTTCCTCTCCTGGGTTTCAGCACCAGGATATAAGGCGAGTGCAGAGAAAAAGAGAGTGAGCCAGGCAGTCAGGCAAGAAAAGGCAATTTATTAAAGGGAAAAGAAAGGGTGACTGGCTCTTAAGGAGAACCAGGGTCCTCCCTTTCTGATGAAGTCCTTGTTATACCCCACCAGGGAAAAATTCTCTGAAGGGATGGTCACGTAGCCGGAGGTCTGGAATCTGGTGGCCACGCAGTTTCAAGAAGATAGGCGCCAGCGAGATAACGGTGCCATTTGGGCAGTTTGGTCAGTCTCACAGATCACTGTGGTTTACTCTTTGTTTGTGAGGTCGACATAACGAGCCATCTAATCCATGAGTCCCCATATGGGCCCTGTCACTTATATGTGAAATCTAAAAATGGGTGTAAGTCAAGTTATTTACAAAACAGAAATAGAGTCTTGAATGCAGAAGACAAATTAATGGATACCAGAGAATAAGAAGGAAAGGATAAATTGGGAGATCGGGATTGACATAAACCCACTATTATTTATAAAATTGATAACTAATAAGGGCCTACTGTATATCACAGGGAACTCATACCTATACTGCAGAAGAATCTAAAACAAACAAAAAGAGTGCATATATGTATATGCATAACTGATTTACTTTGTTGTACACCTAAAACTAACACCGCATTGTAAATCACCTGTACTCCAATAAAATTTCAAAACAATGAAAACTCATGAAACCATGCCCAAATGTCACAGAGGAAACAAATTTAGAAATCTGACTAAAACTCTAGACATTTTGTAAGGCTCACAACAGCATATCCCAGAATTAAGCTACAAGAACAATCTCCCAGCCTGTTCAGAGGCAACTAGAGGAAAAAAACTTGGAGGAGCCCCAACAAGTCTGTGGGAAAAAGAGACTGAAGGGACTCCAGGTCACAGCCCTGAAGGAGAAATTGCATGTCTTTGAATGACATAAAAAACTTAAAAGCAATTTCACCAAGTAGTTCAGGCAAATTCCTCAGTCTGGGAGCGGGTAGGGGTGTGCATACCAGCCCTAACTCACCCCAGGCAATGTGCATACTGGGCAGAGATAAATCCAGGAATGGGCCTGGCTCTCTCACTGTCCCTCTGCAGGAAACAGGTAACTTCTGGAGACAGCAACAGAGGTGCTGATTGTGAAGAAAGCAGGGAGAGGCTGACTCTTCCTTAAGAACACATGGAATGGCCAACAAGGCAGAGAGCATGAGGAACCAAGAAGGATCCCCGAAAACACCGTGAGAAAGACAACATTCTTGCCGAAGAAAAGGAATGGTGCAGACCTTGAGAAACTCATGCTGTGTCCTGACATTCACTACCACCTACTTGCAACGTCCATCATAATCTTCACATTTCTTGTAAACCTCAATTTATATTATCCGTGATTGGTCTTCATTTTTATATTGAAATCAATAAGATAATTGAGGCTGCTGGTTAACTTGCTCATTTGAATTTACATTTCTTGGTCCAGTCAGTCAGTCAATTCAGTCACTCAGTCATGTCTGACTCTTTCTGACCCCATGGACTGCAGTACACCAGGCCTCCCTGTCCATCACCAACTCCCACAGCTTGCTCAAACCCATGTTCATTGAGTCGGTGATTACATGCATCCATCTCACTCTCTGTCCTCCCCTTCTCCTCCTGCCTTCAATCTTTCCCAGCATCAGGGTCTTTTCCAATGAGTCAGTTCTTCACATCAGGTGGCCAAAATATTGGAGATTCAGCTTCAGCATCAGTCCCTCCAATGAATATTTAGGACTGATCTCCTGGTTGGATCTCCTTGCAGTCCAAGGGACTCTCAAGAGTCTTCTCCAACACCACAGTTCAAAAGCATCAATTCTTTGGCACTCAGCTTTCTTTATGGCCCAACTCTCACATTCATACATGACTACTGGAAAAACCACAGCTTTCACTAGACGGACCTTTGTTGACAAAGAAATGTTTCTGCTTTTTAACATGCTGTCTAGGTTTGTAGTAACTTTTCTTCCAAGGAGCAAGTGTCTTTTAATTTCATGGCTGCATCACCATCCGCAGTGATTTTGGAGACCCCCAAAATAAAGTTTCTCACTGTTTCCCCCTCTATTTGTCAGAAGTGATGGGACTGGATGCCATGATCTTAGTTTTCTGTATGTTGAGTTTTAAGCCAACTTTTTCACTCTCCTCTTTCACTTTCATTAAGAGGCTCTTTAGTTCTTCTTTACTTTCTGCCATAAGGGTGGTATTATCTGCATATCTGAGGTTTCTCCTGGCAATCTTGACTCCAGCTTGTGCTTCAACCAGCCCAGAATTTCTCATGATGTTCTCTGCATATAAGTTAAATAAGTAGGGTGACTATATATAGCCTTGACATACTCCTTTCCTGATTTGGAACCAGTCTGTTGTCCCATGTCCAGTTCTAACTTTTGCTTCCTGACCTGCATACAGGTTTCTCAAGAGGCAGGTCAGGTGATCTGGTATTCCTATCCCTTTCAGAATTTTCCACAGTTCATTGTGATCCACACAGTCAAAGGCTTTGGCATAGTCAATAAAGCAGAAGTAGATGTTCTTCTGGAACTCTCTTGCTTTTTTGATGATCCAGCAGATGTTGGCAATTTGATCTCTGGTTCCTCTGCCTTTTCTAAAACCAGCTTGAACATCTGGAAGTTCACAGTTCATGTATTGTTGAAGTCTGGCTTGGAGAATTTTGAGCATTACTTTACTAGCATGTGACATGAGTGCAATTGTGTGGTAGTTTGAGAATTCTTTAGCATTGCCTTCTTTGGGATTGGAATGAAAACTGACCTTTTCCAGTCCTATGGCCACTGCTGAGTTTTTCAAATTTGCTGGCATATTGAGTGCAGCACTTACACAGCATCATCTTTTAAGATTTGAAGTAGTGCAACTGGAATTCCATCACCTCCACTAGCTTTGTTCATAGTGATGCTTCCTAAGGCCCACTTGACTTCGCATTCCAGGATATCTGGATCTAGGTGAGTGATCACACCATCATGGTTATCTGAGTGATGAAGATCTTTTTTGTATAGTTCTTCGGTGTATTCTTGCTACCTCTTCTTAATTATCTTCTGCTTCTATTAGGTCCATACCATTTTGTCATGACCAACCTAGACAGCATATTGAAAAGCAGAGACATTACGTTGTCAACAAAGGTCCGCCTAGTCAAGGCTATGGTTTTTCCAGTGGTCATGTATGGATGTAAGAGTTGGACTGTGAAGAAAGCTGAGTGCCGAAGAATTGATGCTTCTGAACTATGGTGCTGAAGAAGACTCTTAAGAGTCCCTTGGACTGCAAGGAGATCCAACCATTCCATTCTAAAGGAGATCAGTCCTGGGTGTTCATTGGTAGGACTGATGTTGAAGCTGAAACTCCAGTACTTTGGCCACCTGATGCGAAGAGCTGACTCATTTGAAAAGATGTTGATGCTGGGAAAAGTTGAAGGCAGGAGGAGAAGGGGACGACAGAGGATGAGATGGCTGGATGGCATCACAGACTTGATGGACATGGGTTTGGGTGGACTCCGGGAGTTGGTGATGAACAGAGAGGCCTAGCGTACTGCGGTTCATGGGGTCACAGGGAGTCGGACATGACTGAGTGACTGAACTGAACTGTACTGTTATGTTCAGCTATATCATGAAGAACGTTGAGCCTCTTAGACAGCACAGATGTCCAACCAGTCAATCCTAAAGGAAATAAGTCCTGAATATTTATGTTCAGGACTGATGCTGAAGTTCCAATACTTTGGCCACCTGATGTGAAGAGATGATTCATTGGAAAAGACCATGAGTTTGGGGAAGATTGAAGGGAAAAGAGAAGGGAGCAGCAGAGGATGAGATGGTTGACTCAATGAACATGAATTTGAGCCATCTCTGGTATATAGTGGACGACAGAAGAACCTGGCATGCTGTAGTCCATGGGGTAGCAAAGAGGTGGACACAGATTGGTGACTGAACAGAAACAACAAATATTTATTGGTTTTGCTTCTAATTTTTACATAAGATCCGTCAGTATTTCCCTTGTCACATCTTAATTCATATATAGGTAATTATTATATAAGAAATTAGTTTCCTTAGTATTTGACATGGTCTTCATGTCAAGTAAGTGGGAAAATTATGATTTAAAATAATGGGGAAAATATATTACAAGATTGAAAATTGGCTAAATTTTCACTGATAAATACATTTTTTATTTAATTTTAAATTAGTATATTACATTAATTTAGAATTTTGAAGGTCTAAAAGAGTTGCAATAGCACATGGGCAAGTCATGTGTAAGTTGAATATTTTATCCAAATGTGACTCTCCACACTAACTGACCACTGAAGAAGCACAACAAAAAGTACAGTAAAAGTATTCTGAATACTATTTAGTTATCTAAGAAGAGTCACCAGATGAAGAGCATTGAAGGAATAAAGATGCACTTACTGCACACTCAACAACGGAGAAAATGGCTAGATTAACACCAGAAGCTTCGGGAAAGTCACTAACCTGATAGAACTTCTATCTGTGAGCATGAGGGCTGAGGGTAGCTGTACAGACTTAAAAGATGGAGCAGAATCCTTGATGCATAGGCTTGAGATAGTTTTTGATGGCTTCTAACGTTTGAATGAATAAACAGAATATCATTTCTCTGAGTCATTCTTTGCTCAAGGCCAAAATTGTGATTGAGACTTATGGGATAAAACATTAATGTCTATTTCCCTTAGAATCTATTTTGTTCCTCAAAACTTTCAACGTGTTCTTCTCAGGACTTAGACAAATAATGTAGCACTTTGGGGCAAAGATGCAGCCTAGGAGCCCAGCACCAGAGGCCAACATGGAAAGGATCTCCACGGCCACCACAATCTTGCCTTTGGTGCAAGACAGGGAGGAAGGCAACCCAGATCCTGAAGAACACCAGCATGCTGAAGGCCAGGAACTTGGCTTCACTGAAGATGTCAGGCAGGTTTCTGGCCAGGAAAGCTAGGGAGAAGGTTCCCAGGGCTAAGGAGCCCAGGTATTCCAGGACACTGTAGAAGGCAGTGACTGAGCCCTTGTTGCACACGATAATGAGCTCCTTGGGCTCAGAATGAGTGTCTATCCCAAGGAAAGAGGGCGAGGTTCCCAGCCAGACTCTACAGAGAATCACTTGGATCAGGGAGCACAAGGGGATGACATAGAGAAGCTCCTGTTTCCAGTAACCGCCTCATGGTTCTTCCCTGGCCTTGAATGGTTTCCTGGCCTTGAATGCCAGGATCACAGTCATGGTTTTGGCCAAACCAATGGCAACAGCCACAGTGAACCCAGCTCCAAGTGTGATCTGTTGGCGGATGCAGGTGGCTCTGTTGGGATGAGCAGTGAAGAGTAAGGAGCAGGGGAAGCACAGGAGGAGGCAGAGGAGCAGGACATGGCGGAGAGCCCGGTTATTGGCCTTGACTATGGGGGTGCCTCAGTGCTTCACAAAGACCCACAAAACCATAGCTGTGATGACAAAGAACCACAGAGCCATGCAGGTCAGTGACCTCCCCAAGGAATCCTCAAAGGCCAGGAAGGTCACAATTTTTGGGTGGCAATGATTTCTCTCCCAGTTTGGATACTCTTGGTCTGGGTCTCTGGACACACAGCTCTGCATCTGGGGAGAAATCAGACTCAGCATTTCTTCGTTTGTGCCACATTTCAGTATGTGGTAAACAGAGACATTTCCTGTCACTGTACATACTGATCCCTTCTGATATAACGTTTAGAAATGTTGCAGAGGATGTAAAGTTTGAAACCTTTGTATGTTCTTGCTGAGAATGAAGAATGGTGCAGCTGCTGCAGAAATAAGTCTGACAGTTTCTCTAAAAATCAAACACAGAATTGGCCTCGGTGAGCAATTTTGATCTGGGTATATTCTCTTCAAACCTGAAGCAAAGGTTTGAATAAATAATGTCTCTCCAGCATTACTTACTAGACCATTCTAGACCATTACTCACTAGACCATTCAGATACGATCTAAATCAAATCCCTTATGATTATACAGTGGAAGGAAGAAATAGATTTAAGGGTCTAGATCTGATAGATAGAGTCCCTGATGAACTCTGGACAGAGGTTCATGACATTATACAGGAGACAGGGACCACGACCATCCCCATGGAAAAGAAATGCAAAAAAGCAAAATGGCTGTCTGAGGAGGCCTTACAAATAGCTGTGAAAAGAAGAGAAGTGAAAAGCAAAGGAGAAAAGGAAAGATATAAGCATCTGAATGCAGAGTTGCAAAAATAGCAAGGAGAGATAAGAAAGCCTTCCTCAGCGATCAATGCAAAGAAATAGAGGAAAACAACAGAATAGGAAAAACGAGAAATCTCTTCAAGAAAATTAGAGATATCAAGGGAACATTTCATGCAAAGATGGGCTTGATAAAGGACAGAAATGGTATGGACCTAACAGAAGAAGAAGATATTAAGAAGAGGTGGCAAGAATACACAGAAGAACTGTACAAAAAAGAGCTTCACGATGAAGATAATCATGATGGCGTGATCACTCACCTGGAACCAGACATCTTGGAATGTGAAGTCAAGTGGGCCTTAGAGAGCATCACAACGAACAAAGCTAGTGGAGGTGATGGAATTCCAATTGAGCTATTTCAAATCCTGAAAGATGATGCTGTGAAAGTGCTGCACTCAATATGCCAGCAAATTTGGAAAACTCAGCAATGGCCACAGGACTGGAAAAGGTCAGTTTTCATTCCAATCCCAAAGAAAGGGAATGCCAAAGAATGCTCAAACTACCGCACAATTGCACTCATCTCACACGCTAGTAAAGTCATGATCAAAGTTCTCCAAGCTAGGCTTCAGCAATATGCGAATCGTGAACTTCCTGATGTTCAAGCAGGTTTTAGAAAAGGCAGAGGAACCAGAGATCAAATTGCCAACATCCGCTGGATTATGGAGAAAGCAAGAGAGTTCCAGAAAAACATCTATTTCTGCTTCATTGGCTATGCCAAGGCCTTTGACTGTGTGGATCACAATAAACTGTGGAAAATTCTGAAAGAGATGGGAATCCCAGACCACCTGACCTGCCTCTTGAGAAACCTGTATGCAGGTCAGGAAGCAACAGTTAGAACTAGACATGGAACAACAGACTGGTTCCAAATAGGAAAAGGAGTACGTCAAGGTTGTATATTGTCACCCTGCTTATTTAACTTATATGCAGAGTACATCATGAGGAACGCTGGGCTGGTAGAAGCACAAGCTGGAATCAAGATTGCCGGGAGAAATATCAATAACCTCAGATACGCAGATGACACCACCCTTATGGCAGAAAGTGAAGAGGAACTCAAAGGCCTCTTGATGAAAGTGAAAGAGGAGAGTGAAAAGGTTGGCTTGAAGCTCAACATTCAGAAAACGAAGATCATGGCATCTGGTCCCCTCACTTCTTGGGAAATAGATGGGGAAACAGTGGAAACCGTGTCAGACTTTATTTTGGGGGGCTCCAAAATCACTGCAGATGCTGATTGCAGCCATGAAATTAAAAGACACTTACTCCTTGGAAGGAAAGTTATGAGCAGCCTAGATAGCATATTAAAAAGCAGAGAGAGACGCGGGAGATGCCCGGCTCCGGCGCAACCGACCACGTGGAGAATCGTGGCTGAGATGAGCTACCCCGCGCCCAGGGTTAGGGCGGTGGCCGAGAGGAGCTGTACCACGTTCAGGAGGCGGTGGCTGCTTGGGCACCGGAGGACTGAGAGGAGCTGATCTACATTCAAAGCAGGAGGCGCGGCCTTGAGGAGATACCCCTCGTCCAAGGTAAGGTACAGCGGCTGCGCCTTGCTGGAGCAGCTGGGAAGAGATACTCCACGACCAAGTGGAATATAAGAATCCAGTGTTCTGGGGAGGAAGGAACAAGATGGCGGAGGGATAAGATGGCAAGACCACTTTCTCCCCCACAAATTCATCAAAAGAACATTTGAACGTGGAGTAAAGTCCACAAAACAACTTCTGAATACTGGCAGAGGACATCAGGCTCCCAGAAAAGCAGCCCATTGTCTTCTAAAGGAGAGAGAAGAAATCCAGCTCCACCCACCAGAACACCGACACATGCTTCCCTAACCAGGGAAACCGGACAAGTCACCCGTCCAACCCCACACACAGCGAAGAAACTACGTAATAAAGAGAACTCCACAAACTGCAAGAAGAGGGAAAGGCCACCCCAAGCAAAGCAATATAAGCAGGATGAAGAGGCAGAGAAATACCCAGCAAGTAAAGGAACGAGATAATTGCCCACCAACACAAACAAAAGAAGAAGATATAGGGAATTTACCTGATAAAGAATTTCAAATTTTGATGGTGAAAATGATTCAAAATCTTGAAAGCAAAATGGAGTTACAGATAAATAACCTGGAGAAAAGGATTGAGAAGATGGAAGAAAGATTTAATAAGGACTTAGAAGAAATAAAAAAGAGTCAATATACAATGAATAATGCAATAGATGAGATCAGAAACACTCTGGAGGGAACAAACAGTAGAATAACAGAGGCAGAAGGCAGGATAAGCGAACTAGAAGATAGAACTGTAGAAATAAATGAAACAGAGAGGAAAAAAGAAAAACGAATTAAAAGAAATGAGGACAATATTAGAGACCTCTCGGACAATGTTAAACGCTCCAACATTCGAATCATAGGAGTCCCAGAAGAAGAAGACAAAAAGAAAGACCATGAGAGAATACTTGAGGAGATAATAGTTGAAAACTTCCCTAAAATGGGGAAATAAATAATCACCCAAGTCCAAGAAACCCAGAGAGTCCCCAACAGGATAAACCCAAGGCGAAATACTCCAAGACACATATTAATCAAATTAACAAAGATCAAACACAAAGAACAAATATTAAAAGCAGCAAGGGAAAAGCAGCAAATAACACATAAGGGGATTCCCATAAGGATAACAGCTGATCTTTCAACAGAAACTCTTCAGGCCAGAAGGGAGTGGCAAGACATACTTAAAGTGATGAAAGAAAATACCCTACAGCCCAGATTACTATACCCAGCAAGGATCTCATTCAAATATGAAGGAGAAATCAAAAGCTTTACAGACAAGCAAAAGCTGAGGGAATTCAGCATCACCAAACCAGCTCTCCAACAAATGCTAAAGGATCTTCTATAGACAGGATACACAGAAAGAGTGTATAAACTTGAACCCAAAGCAATAAAGAAAATGGCTACGGGATCGTACTTATCAATAATTACCTTAAACGTAAATGGGTTGAAATTTTCAAAAAGGCTAGGAAACAATTCTCATAGCCATCAATAGTTCAGTGTTGAGTTCATGAATAGTTTTTAAAGTTTGGGACAAACTGTAGTATTTGCTATTTGAAGTACAATTTGTAATTGGCATATTACGATGTAACATTGGTCTTCATTTCCATCTTAAAACGCCTAAAAATGCCTAACAGGTTTTTAGATTTGTGAATTTTAGTTGAAATGTATTTTACGATGTTACTAAACCTGCAGAAATATTGAAATATTTCAGAGAACTTATTCACTGTACATTTAATTTATTTTATTTATAAAAGTTATGAACTGTAAAAAAAAAAATTCATGTAATTCCACTATGTAGAAACATCTAATATTAAAATTTTGTCAGTTTTACATGTAAAAAAAAAATTAAAAAAAAAAATAAAAAGCAGAGACATTACTTTGTCAACAAAGGTCCATCTAGTCAAGGCTATTGTTTTTCCCATGGTCATGTATGGATGTGAGAGTTGGACTGTGAAGAAAGCTGATCGCCGAAGAATTGATGCTTTTGAACTGTGGTGCTGGAGAAGACTCTTGAGAGTCCCTTGTACTGCAAGGAGATCCAACCAGTCCATTCTAGAGGAGATCAATCCTGGGTGTTCATTGGAAGGACTGATGCTAAAGCTGAAACTCCAATACTTTGGCCACCTCATGCGACGAGTTGACTCACTGGAAAAGACTCTGATGCTGGGAGCGATTGAAGGTAGGAGGAGACGGGGATGACCGAGAATGAGATGTCTGGATGGCATCACTGACTCGATGGACATGAGTTTGAGTGAACTCCAGGAGTTGGTGATGGACAGGGAGGTCTGGCGTGCTGTGGTTCATGGGGTCGCTAAGAGTCGGACACAACTGAGCAACTGAACTGAACTGAACTGAACTGAGCATTACTTACAATAGGCAAAAAATGGAAACAACCCAAATGTCCAATGACAGGTAATTGGCTAAAAAAATGAGGTACATATACACAATGCAAGTGTACCCTGCCTTAAAAAGAAAAGAATTTATCTGACACAGGCTACAATGTGCATGAATCTTGTAAGTCTTATTCTTTTGAAAAAAGTCACACTCCAAAGGACAAATATGGTTTTATTTATAGATATTCATAAGGGCTAAGTGGTTTCAGTCATGTCCAACTCTTTGAGACCCCATGGACTGTAGTCCCCCAGGCTCCTCAGTCCGTAGGATTCTCCAGGTAAGAATACAGGAGTGGGTTACCATTTCCTCCACCAGGGGATCTCCCCGTCTCAGGGGTCAGACTTGCATGTCTTACATCTCCTGCATTGGCAGAAGGGCTCTTTACCAGTAGCACCACCTGTGAAGCCCTTATTTATAGATGTATTAATGCTTAGAAAGGCAAATTCATAGACGCAGAAAGTGGAATGAGGTTCACAGGGGAGTTGAGACTAAGAGGAAGTAAGTTTCATGTTAAAAGAGATGAAGGTAAGGGTGATCGTTCTGTGTAGGGACAGTGGAGAAGATTCACAGCAATAGAAATTTGTTAATGTCACTGAATTGTACCCATAAGGACAAAATGGTAAATTTTATATGATGTGTACTTAACCACAACTGAACTGAACTTAACCACAATAAAAATGGAAAGGTCAAAAAATAAATAAGTACATGAACTGAGAAACGAGACCCCATAACCCCTTTCACATAGCCCTCAGTTTCCTTTTCATCATGAAATAGGTGAGGGGCATGGTGACCATGCAGTGCTCAGTCACTTAGTCATGTCCGACTCCTTGCAACCCTATGGACTGTATGTGGCCCGCCAGGCTCCTCTGTCCATGGGATTCTCCAGGCAAGAATACTGGAGTGGGTTGCCATGCCTCCTCCAGGGGATCTTCCCAACCCAGGAATGAACCCAGGTGTCCCACACTGCAAGTGGATTCTTTACCTTCTGAGCCACCAGGGAGGCCCAAGAATACCGGAGTGGGTAGCCCACCCCTTCTCCAGAGGATCTTCCCAATCCAGGAATTGAACCAGGGTCTCCTACATTGCAGGTGGATTTTTTACCAGCTGAGCTACCAGGAAAGCCCTGGTAAGGTGAACATCAGTTCAGTTCAGTTCAGTTCAGTCTCTCAGTCGTGTCCGACTCTCTGCGACCCCATGAATCACAGCACGCCAGGCCTCCCTGTCCATCACCAACTCCTGGAGTTCACTCAAACTCATGTCCATCGAGTCGGTGATGCCACCCAGCCATCTCATCCTCTGTCGTCCCCTTCTCCTCCCGCCCCCAACCTTTCCTAGCATCAGAGTCTTTTCCAGTGAGTCAACTCGTCGCATGAGGTGGCCAAAGTATTGGAGTTTCAGCTTCAGCATCAGTCCTTCCAATGAACACCCAGGATTGATCTCCTTTAGAATGGACTGGTTGGATCTCCTTGCAGTCCAAGGGACTCTCAAGAGTCTTATCCAACACCACAGTTCAAAGGTGAACATAGGTGATTATAAATTTTTATACCTGTGCAGTTGGAAATGTGTCTCTCTGGGCAGAAAACACAAGTAAAGCAGCAAATAGGCCTTCCTTCTTGTGGAATTTTCCTGAACCCTGAAATACATCTCTGGCTGCACACAGATTTTGGTGTCTGAAAGGAAAAATAGACAATCTTTGGTCAAATTTGGCATATGATTAGCTGCTGTCAGAGAATATATTTCTCACAAAAGAAAAGACATTTCATCTTCTGTTACATCACCAGCTTTCCTCCCCAATCCCAGCCTTGTCATATTCTCTAGAAACCTAAATATGAGATACTAAATGACATTTCCACATTCTTTACAAAGACAAACTAAATTTTACCAAAGTATTTCATGGCTTCTATATCATATATTCCTGATAATGAACCTTGTGTTTCTCTTGTTTAATCACATAATTCAAAAATCTTGTCAGTACAGATATCCATATGGTCATGATACTGAAGTTTTATCTGCAAAAAAAATATTTTACTATGCTCTCATATGTAAAATATGAGAGCATAGTAAAATGTTCTGTATGTATTTTAATATGAGCATATATCTCATATGCTCATTTTACTATGAGCATTTATCTCATATGCTCTGTATGCAGGTCAAGAAGCAACAGTTAGAACTGGACATGGAACAACAAACTAGTTTCAAATCAGGAAAGGAGTATGTCAAGGCTGTATACTGCCACCCTGCTTATTTAACTTATATGCAGAATGTATCATGCAAAATGCTGGGCTGGTTGAAGCACAAGCTGGAATCAAGATTGCCAAGAGAAATATCAGATATGCAAACGGCACCACCCTCATGGCAGAAAGTGAAGAAGAACTAAAGAGCCTCTTGACGAAGGTGAAAGAGAGTGTTGTAGCTGCCTTAAAATTCAACATTCAGAAAACTAAGATCATGACATCTGGTCCCATCACTTCATGCAAATAGATGGGGAAACAAAGGAAACAGTGAAAGACTATTTTCTTGGGCTCCAAAATCACTTCAGATGGTGACTTCAGCCATGAAATTAAAAGATATTTGCTCCTTGGAAGAAAAGCTATGACCAACATAGGCAGCATACTAAAAAGCTGAGACATTACTTTGCTGACAGAGGTCTGTCTAGTCAAAGCTATGATTTTTCCAGTAGTCATGTATGGATGTGAGAGCTGGACTATAAAAAAAGCTGAACACCAAAGAATTAATGCTTTTGAGTTGGTGTTGGAGAAGACCCTTGAGAGTCCCCTGTACTGCAAGGAGATCCAACCAGTCCATCCTAAAGGAAATCTGTACTAAATATTCGTTGGAAGGACTGATGCTGAAGCTGAAACTCCAATACTTTGGCCACCTCATGTGAAGAACTGACTCATTGGAAAATACCCTGATGCCATGAAAGACTGAAGGCAGGAGAAGGGGACAACAGAGGATGAGACGGTTGGATGGCACCACTGACTCAATGGACATGAGTTTGAGTAAGCTTTGGGAGTTGGTGATGAACAGGGAAGCCAGGTTTGCTGCAGTCCATGGGGTCGTAAAGAGTCGGACACAGCTGAGCTTCTGAACTGACTGACTGACTGATGCTCTCATATTGGCTGAGTAAAAGATGGAGGTTTTAGGTAAAATAATCTAACAATGTCAAAGCAGGCACACTATGAAAGTGGCTTCATAAACAATTAATGAAGACACAAACCATGAGAAAGTGTTATGAAATGCAGATTTTGATTAATACAATTCATGGCTCCTGAGTGTGGATCACAATAAACTGTGGAAAATTCTGAAAGAGATGGGAATACCAGACCACCTGACCTGCCCCTTGAGGAACCTGTATGCAGGTCAGGAAGCAACAGTCAGAGCTGTACATGGAACAACAGACTGGTTCCAAATAGGAAAAGGAGTACGTCAAGGTTGTATATTGTCACCCTGCTTATTTAACTTATATGCAGAGTACATCATGAGGAATGCTGGGCTGGAAGAAGCACAAGCTGGAATCAAGATTGCCGGGAGAAATATCAATAACCTCAGATATGCAGATGACACCACCCTTATGGCAGAAAGTGAAGAGGAACTCAAAGGCCTCTTGATGAAAGTGAAAGAGGAGAGTGAAAAGGTTGGCTTGAAGCTCAACATTCAGAAAACAAAGATCATCGCATCTGGTCCCATCACTTCATGGGAAATAGGTGGAAAAACAGTGGAAACAGTGTCAGACTTTATTTTTTTGGGCTCCAAAACCACTGCAGATGCTGATTGCAGCCATGAAATTAAAAGATGCTTACTCCTTGAAAGGAAAGTTATGACTAACCTTGATAGTATATTAAAAAGCAGAGACATTACTTTGCCAACAAAGGTCCATCTAGTCAAGGCTATGGTTTTTCCCGTGGTCATGTATGGATGTGAGAGTTGGACTGTGAAGAAAGCTGATTGCCGAAGAATTGATGCTTTTGAACTGTGGTGTTGGAGAAGACTCTTGAGAGTCCCTTGGACTGCAAGGAGATCCAACCAGTCCATTCTAAAGGAGATCAATCCTGGGTGTTCATTGGAAGGACTGATGCTAAAGCTGAAACTCCAATACTTTGGCCACCTCATGCGATGAGTTGACTCACTGGAAAAGACTCTGATGCTAGGAAAGGTTGGGGGCGGGAGGAGAAGGGGACGACGGAGAATGAGATGGCTGGATGGCATCACCGACTCTGTGGACATGAGTTTGAGTGAACTCCAGGAGTTGGTGATGGACAGGGAGGCCTGGCGTGCTGTGATTCATGGGGTCGCGAAGAGTCGGACATGACTGAGCAACTGAACTGAACTGAACTGAACTGAACAAGGCAGCACAGACTTGTAAAACAGTTCAACATATTTTCATGTGCAAAATGTTAAACAGTTGCACAAAGAATCACCTTAAAATTACCCTGGAGTTTTTAAATTGGGAAATTTTTTGAAAACAGTGGTCAATGCTTTGAAATACTAATTAGAATGAAGCTTGATGATTCAGTAATGTGCATATAACCAAGGGAATGTGTACATGGAATCTTCTAAGACATAGTTGACCTTCATAATCTACTTGTGTTTATCTAAACATAAGAAGGAATCTTCAGATCAGTTCAGTTCAGTTCAGTCGCTTAGTCGTGTCCGACTCTCCGTGACTCCATGAATCACAGCACGCCAGGCCTCCCTGTCCATCACCAACTCCCGGAGTTCACTCAAACTCATGTCCACAGAGTCGGTGATGCCATCCAGCCATCTCATTCTCTGTCATCCCCTTCTCCTCCCGCCCCCAACCTTTCCTAGCATCAGAGTCTTTTCCAGTGAGTCAACTCATCGCATGAGGTGGCCAAAGTATTGGAGTTTCAGCTGTAGCATCAGTCCTTCCAATGAACACCCAGGATTGATCTCCTTTAGAATGGACTGGTTGGATCTCCTTGCAGTACATATGTAAATAAGGTCATGGTAGAAAGCTGATCGCCGAAGAATCGATGCTTTTGAACTGTGGTGTTGGAGAAGACTCTTGAGAGTCCCTTATACTGCAAGGAGATCCAACCAGTCCATTCTAAAGGAGATCAATCGTGGATGTTCATTGGAGGGACTGATGCTAAAGCTGAAACTGCAATACTTTGGCCACCTCATGCGACGAGTTGACTCACTGGAAAAGACTCTGATGCTGGGAAAGGTTGGGGGCGGGAGGAGAAGGGGACGAAGGAGAATGAGATGGCTGGATGGCATCACCGACTCTGTGGACATGAGTTTGAGTGTACTCCGGGAGTTGGTGCTGGACAGGGAGTCCTGGCGTGCTGTAATTCATGGGGTCGCGGAGAGTCGGACACGACTGAGCGACTGAGCTGAGCTGATTCAATATATCCATTAACATTGTTTTTTGCATTCACTCAACTGTTACAAAAATAGATACACTCAAACTAAAAATATTCACCTGGACAAATACTCCTTCTAGACGTTGCCTCAGAAAGTATGTAAGATTCTACAATATGAGTGAAGATGCTGAATTCAAAGAGTGCATTTCGTGCTCAGGGAAATGTGTGTGCTCTTCATTACATATGAAGAATCAGCTCTAATATCTTTAGTCTATATATGTAATCTTGAAACGGTCTCATACCTCTTTGAATCCAATAGGCCATTCTATCATCTCATCATTGATCACCAAGTCTTGATGATATAGACTATTGAAGCCAAACTCTCCCACTCTAACCTGGAGCCAAAGACCAGCTGGAAAACTCACAGCATTCAGGATACTGCATCACATGGCTTCTTTTCTAATCTAACAACATGTACTCCCTGACTGTTTCTAAATTGGAGTTTTCTTAGGAATAGGTGAAGCTAGAAAAGAAGAAACTTTAAAATAAATAGTGTATTCAAATTAAAGATGGAAGGCCCATTCTTACAAAGGAAACATCTTTTTCCACCTCCCCAGCTTCAATTTCTTGTTGGTAGTTGTGTGTGTGTGTTTACCATCTCTAGGACTCTAGTGACATGGAATTTACCTCTCATTCCGAAAACAAACACATTAATGACACAATCAAAAGATGCTTCAGTCATGGATTTTGGTGCATCCCAATCCCAGACAATTTTTTCTTGGGGCTTCTAGAAAGAAGTGTCTGTACTGTAAATCAGTATAACACAGGATTTTTCCTCTTACCTTTTACTCCACTCACAATGTGATTGGTGAAAACAGAGGGGAAACTTTCCCTATGAAAGGAAACTAAAACTTACAGCTTGTAGAGTGTTACTGAAACTGGATTTAGCCTTTAATCCTTGAAACCCAGAGTTTTTGACACTGTCTTGTAGGAGGTAATAAATATATATTGTTTGCTTTAGATTTAGGTAAAATTTGCATAAGGTATAATTCACCATTTTAAGCAGTACAATTCAGTGAGTTTTAGTAAATTCACATATTGTGCAATCATCACCACTGCTTGATGTCAAAACCGCTTCTTCATCTGAAAGGAAACCCCACACAAATTAAGGAATCATTCCTTTCCCCTAAATCAGCATCTTAGAACAAATAATTTATTTTTTGTTTATTGATAAACCTATTCTGCACATTTCATGCAAATGGAGTCCTTTAGTATCTGACTTCTTTCACTTAGCATACTATTTTCTAAGTTTATAAGCATATCAAAAATTTATTTCTGTTAATGGATGAATCTTATTCCATTGCATACATTAGTCGCATTTTATCATTCATCAGTTGATGGATATTGGGATCAATTCCACTTTCGCCTATTATGTACATTGATATGAATATTCATATATAAAATTTGAGTTAAATATTTGTGTCCCATTTGGGGGGCTACATATGTAGGAGTGCAAGTGCAGTGTCATTAGAAAATACTATGTTTATTTTTGTGTAATTCATGTTTTTAAGTTTGAAATAATCCACACAAAATTTTTCTTCCCTAAATATAACAGCAAATGTCTATATTATTCTTAGATAGACAAAATACTTATTTTGATAAGTTCTCCAGGTTTTGCATTTAAATTTCTTTGAGGCAGTAAATTAAATTGTAAATATTCATGACCACTGATTTCCCCTCAACCATTAAAGAGATGTATTCAATATGACTGCTCAAAAGCTTATGAAGATGTAGGCTCAGCAAAGGAACATATAAAGCAAGCCCCAGATAGAACGTTTGAGCAATAATTTCTGAGGGGTGTCTCAGGCACCATTTCCATTAATTTATTTTTCCTAGGTGACACCACTCTAATGGAAAAAAGTGAAGAGGAACTAAAGGGCTTCTTGATGAAGGTGAAAGAGAGTGAAATAGCTGGCTTAAAACTCAACATTCAAAAAACTAAGATCATGGCATCTGGTCCCATCACTTCACATCAAATGGATGGGGAAAAAATGGAAACAAAGACAAATTTCATTTTCTTGGGCTCCAAAATCACTGCAGATGGTGACTGAAGCCATAAAATTAAAAGATGCTTATCCTTGGGAGAAAAGTTATGATGAACATAGCATATTAAAAAGCAGGGACATTACTTTGCCAACAAATGTCCATCTATTCAAAGCTATGGTTTTTTTAGTAGTCATGTTCAGATGTGAGAGTTAGACCATAAAGAAGGTTGAGTGCCAAAGAATTGATGCTTTCTAACTGTGGTGTTGGAGAAGACTCTTGAGAGTCCCTTGGACAGCAAGGAGATCGAATCAGTCAATCCTAAAGGAAATCAAACCTGAATATTCATTGGAAGGACTGATGCTGAAGTTGAAGCACCGGGACTTTGGAGCTGATTCTTTGGAAAAGACCCTGATGCGGGAAAGATTGAGGGCAAGAGGAGAAGAGGGTGACAGAGGATGAGATGGTTGGATGGCATCATGGACTCAATGGACGTGAGTTTGCACAAACTCTGGTAGGTAGTGAAGGATATGGAAGCCTGGCATGCTACAGTCCATGGGGTTGCAAAGAGTCGGACACAACTGAGTGATTGAACAACAACAAGTATAAGCCATTCTTCCATGTCTCTGTATTTTTGATAAAAACTTGATATTGAGAGTATTTGTCCAAATTCTAATGGAAAATCTACAGAAATCAGGTTCTCCCCACTACCCAGCAATTATAGTTGTTGCTGGTTGTAACACTTGCTGTTATTTAGTTTAGGGTGTTGTCTGAGCCAATCTTGTATATTCCAAAGTCTTTCTCGTATATGGTCACTGAAATCTTTGTTCCAGTCACCTAGTGGCCAGCTAGTGATGACACATCGACTTATTTTTATACCAAAAACAAAGATAAAATAGAAAACCAAAGAACTATTTCTCTGCCTCTGTAAGTATGCTCCCTTGTGTTTTAGAGCAAACCGTGAACATTCCATCTAGCAGTTAACAGCTCTACCTTAGCCTTCACTTCCACTTGATTGAGACCTGAACATCAGTAAGAAGTAGGGCTCAGGGTGTTCTCAAGAGTTTCTTTCCAATTATGAACCAAGTGTCAGTTATCTGGGAGCTTTTTAAAGTCTTTATTATCCAAAGCATCTCTTTCCCCAGCCCATCCTCCAAAGCTATAGAGGTTTTATATAGTGTTTCCCAACCATAATCTCTGACCTCAGGTAAAACTAATTCATTTACCTTTATACGTTCAACAAACACACTTTAGGTTATCATCTCAGCCCTAGGAAGTTTCAAAGCTACAGGAAATAAAGGAAATCTTATATTAGTCCATTGGATAACCACCAGGTAGGTCAAAACAAACAATTACAATTTTCTTTAGAATAAGTTTCATAGAACTCCTTCTGGTACTAGTAACCTATATGAAGAATGTGGGATATTATTTAATAGGCCACTTTTGAGCAGGAAACTAACAAATGATACCAGTGTAAATTAAAATATCATAAACATTTATACCAAAATTGAGCTGTGTATTTTTACTCTTTATTAAGAATTCTGCCTGCTGGAAATTGTACTTTGGATACCAAGATTGTGGCATGTTTCCTTTAAATATATATTAAAAGCTATTAAAAGGATAGGTGCTTTATTGGATCTGATTATTTTATCAACAACTTGAAAATATGTATTTGTCTCTTGTGTATGAGGACAGAAATTTCTAAATATATTCTGAAGTGGATTTGTAGATTCATAAAAGCCTGCATTAAAATCCAGTGAATTCACTACTAAACTATGTAACTTATGTTAAGTTTATAAACATCAATGTTCTCACATTTTAAATTTTTTGCAGCATTCATAGAAACAGTTATATCTAAAAAATAATTCATTTTCCAGAGTCTGTAGAATATCAGGGAGCCTTCATTTCTCTTTTTCACAACAATCATTTCAAGGTATATTTGAACAACAGCATACATACCACCATAGATGAAAGTGTTGGATTCTGTTACGATAATTGTGTCAATACTTTATGAAATTAAGTACACTTTAAGGAAATGTATAGAATTTTGCAATTTTATGGTTTTCATATGTTTTGTTAAGTCTCCTTTGGATATTTTACTATATTACATCCTAAACAAGGAATTTTTTCCAGCATGCATTCTAATACAAATAATTAGAAAGTAAAGACCACTCCATGGTAGAATTCTTTAAATAGACCTAGTCGCTCAGTAGTGTCAGACTCTTTGTGACCTCGTGGACTGTAGCCCACCAGGCTCCTCTGTCCATGGGATTCTCCAGGCAAGAATACTGGAGTAGGTTGTCATTTCCTTCTCCAGAAATTACAGATATATATATAACCAGTGTGAAAGAACTCCGCATCCAATTTAATGAATCCTGTGGACTTGAGACAGAAATATGGTCATGATGCTGCCTCTCAATAAAACACAACCAGATATCCTTTGCTTGTCCATTCATGACCTGCATCTGAAGGACCTTTACCTTCCAGGGAAGAATCATGCATCTCCTGAAGATTCCATTTCTGTTTTCTCCAAAAGTATTTCATGGAGGGCTTGGGCCACTGCATACACAGCATTATAGGTGAAATAAGTGGATTGAGACAACCTCATCATATCAGTAATTTTATGCATAAACTGTGAAGAAGTATTGAGTGGGCAGTCTCCAGTTTTTTCACAGTGTGATCCAGTAAGTGAACATCCAAAGATTTGATGCCGCACACTCCTAAAGTAAAAGTTTTCTGGATATTGGGAAGGATTAACTGTCTTGAGAAAGTGTTTAAAACCTGGGATTTCCCTCTTCTGGTGTGAAAAGGAGAGATTTCCATAGAAAGAGTGCAGTACGTGGTATGCCTCGTTCAAAAGAAAATCTCCCCTTGCTACCATAATCCATACCTTGCCCAAGGTTAAATAGTATACTGCTATTCTGTCCACAGAAATGTAGCATCCTGCATCATCATGTATTATACACACATTTGCAGATGAAATTATGGGTATGATCACTGAATGTATCTTACTTAATATATACAATTCCCTAGTGCTAGGAAGCTTTTTAGTAAACTCATACACCATTCTTTACCATCTCTGGCTTCAGATCCAAGACAAACTGCTCTTTTTCCCCATCTTCAGACAAAAATAGTGCCACCTATGTCCAGTCAAAATGCATCAACAACCTAATCATACCATGGACAAGATAGCTGTCCTCCCTGGCCACCTGATAAAGAGGTGGAAACTGGTCTTTATCACTCAGTGAAGAATCAAAAGGACCATATGCCACCTGAATCAGAAAAGAAAAACATGATTCTGAGTTTTGTGGGCGTGGGGCTATCTTTCTTGGGCAGAGAGTGAGCTGATTTTCTCTGTGACAGGGAGAAAAGAAAGAGATTTCAGTGGACATTTCACAGTTTTCATTTCATTCTGGGCACATAGAAAACTATATTTTCTAGACTCCTCACTTTTAGAAAGTACATGTGGATTCTTCGGACAATTCTTATCACTGCTGCTGCTGCTAAGTCGCTTCAGTCGTGTCCGACTCTGTGTGACCCCATAGATGGCAGCCCACCAGGCTCCCCTGTCCCTGGGATTCTCCAAGCAAGAACACTGGAGTGGGTTGCCATTTCGTTCTCCAATGCATGAAAGCAAAAAGTGAAAGTGAAGTCGCTCAGTCGTGTCTGACTCTTAGCAACCCCATGGACTGCAGCCTACCAAGCTCCTACGCCCATGGGATTTTCCAGGCAAGAGTACTGGAGTGGGTTGCCATTGCCTTCTCCAATTCTTATCACTAGGTTACAAAAAATAAAAGACAATATTAAGATCTCTATGTGCTTTTAATCTCCTTTGATGGTATTTGAAGAAAGCATGATTTTCAGATCGTGTACCCAGAAGGCTGCAGTGTCTCCATCAACCTTGCCCTGTGTGGCTTGTGAAGAAGAAATTCCTTCTACCTAGCAATCAGTGTTTCACGTAAATGCTGAGAATAAATAAATCTTGTCTCATTAATGTCTTCATGATGGATTCAATGTATTACCACAGCATTACCCATTATTCTGGAGATTACAATGCCCTATCTTCTCAGATTTTCTTGAAAAAAACATTCCAGAACAGAAATCTCCTATATTGTGCTGTTGTGTTCATGAGTAATGTCTCTTGCTTGCTGCTGGTCAGATTGGTCCTTGGAAAGAGATCTGAGATGGAGAGACCCGTGTAGAAAATGTATGGCAGCATCCTCCATATATGCCTGTGGGACGTAGCAAGGCAGAAATGGGGAGAGAAAACTGACCTTCTGAACTGTAGTTCAGAACAGCTGAACAAAAAAACAGTTACAACTGACTGTCAGTCCTCTGGAGCTGGGATGATTCTTCAGCATTGTCAAAACTGAGAGGAGGGAACCAGGCTTCATATCACCATGTCTCCAAGACACTGGCTTCTGAGTGTTACCTGTGAGCTTCCTGTCTTTAGGTGAGGAAGTTCCCTGTGCTTGTGGCATTTCCTATGATGTAAAAAGTTGTGAGCCATCATCACTCTATGTCCCCTTAACTGTGAGACTCATGCCTTGACCCTGAGCATGAACTTGGGTTTCAAAGTGCTGACTGCTCATGCCTGTCACTTTCTTCCTACTTTCCAACCAAAGGAATAAGCTCACAATCTGAGGAAGTCTCTGGAATGTGTTTACAACTCTGTGCCATGCAAACGCATAGGTTCCACCTTGTCTTTTTTTAAAGGCATAGGGGAAGAGCAGAGTGTCTCTCACCAAAAATCAGACTCTCTCACCTGTGGGATTTTGTACAGCTCCAGAAGTGGTTCAGTCTTGGCTGAAAATGCTGACATAGTTCCTGTAACTATGGCCAGAGATATCCTCCGTCTCTGGTAGTTGTAGTTAGGGACAGTCTGATTCCCTCCAGAGAGCCAAAGCAGGGCATTTTCCAGAGTACTGTGATCACTTTCAAAGGCTTTATAGAGATTATAACCCAAGGTCAGGTTGGGGAGGAGGTGAGGGTTCTTGTTGATCTCAATGGCAAAGATAAAAGCCAGAACATATTGATAATTCTTGAAGAACCACCTAAACAGAGGGGACAGCATCGGACAGAATGGTCATATAATACAGGGTTATATCCTAAGCTGGCCAAGGGCAGAGAAGGGCTTTAAACTCAGGGTTTATATTCAAAGGCTTTCCTGTGTTGTCATATGGATATAGTGTGAATAAGTTTCTGAGGGTTCTGAAGATACAAATAATATTATGAATAAATAAGCAAAAGACCAGCACCCCAGTGTACAAGTATCACTACAGGTAAAGAGGATGAACAAGCGCACTCTTTGACAAATCCATACAAGGTATAAAAATACAGACAACGTTCAGTTCAGTTCAGTTCAGTCGCTGAGTCGTGTCCAACTCTTTGCGACCCCATGAATCACAGCACGCCAGGCCTCCCTGTCCATCACCAACTCCTGGCGTTCACTTAAACTCATGTCCATCGAGTCAGTGATGCCATCCAGCCATCTCATTCTCTGTCATCCCCTTCTCCTCCCCCGCCGAATCCCTCCCAGCATCAGATTAGACTCTAATTAGCCAAGAAATGCACATTAAAATGAGGGCCACCTATTTCCTGCCTTGAAGTGATGCAAAAAGTATCTCTAGTTCAACAAGCAAAAGGAAACCCTGCCCTCTGCTGGCTTCATTGTGAAGTGTTAGTTTCCCAGCTGTGACTACTGTCTACATAGAGCAAAGGCTGTCTGAAAGCACATGTCTTGATCCAACAATATACAATTACCAAAATCAGAGAAATGTTCCAAGCTTGTTAAGAAAATTTAATTATCACTTATTTAATGTTACATTAAATTAATGCCAAAGGCTAAATAATATCCCATATCTATATGAAGTGACATTTCTAGACAGCAAATCAATGTAAATGTATAGTTCCTTGTAATTAAATTACGTCCATGATAAATTTCTATGTATAGGAAGTGGTTCACAAAAGAAGTTGATCGTGTATACCCACATGGCAACACAGAGAGTTTAAAATAACATTCCTGAGCTCCTCAGTTGAATGATGCCTGCTGCCCCCCTGTCTAGAATGGAGATGTCCATATATTCCTCTGGCTGAAGGACAGGAGGGAGGGTACAAAGTTTCGCCTCCAACCTTGGGACACCACTAAAGACTCACCCCTCTCCTGTGCTAGCCACCCGGACAAAACAGGTTCTCACCTTTCCTACACAGTGCCTGAGACAGAGTTTCCTCCATTTCCGATAGTCACTTCCTGACATCCTAACCCCAACAGAGATCGAATAATTAGCAGCTTCAGCAAACTAGAAAATGTACACACCTGAAATAATTTCCACCAAACATTCCATTTCTTATTTTGGCAAAATATGCAGAAACAATCACCGACTCGATGCACATGACTTTGAGTGAACTCCGGGAGTTGGTGATGGACAGGGAGGCCTGGCGTGCTGTGTTTCATGGGGTCACAAAGAGTCGGACACGACTGAGCGACTGAACTGAACTGAACTGAAACCATGGGGAGAAAAAAACATGAAATGAGAAAGCTGAACAGGACAAAAGTCCTCACACAGAAGAGTAAAAACAAAAGTTCTCCCCTCAAATTAGCAGCTCTCCAGTAGCACAGGAGCTGCCAATGGAACTAGTGTTTAAAAAAATTCTAAATACAACTAGTGAAAAACAAGGTGTACACATTCTAAACACGCCTTCTGCTCTGAGGACATGGGCATGTTGATAAATGTTGCAAAACCGTTAGAAATTCTATGAACCAACAAAGCATGAACAGAACACAGACTGCTTGATGCCAACCCCTAGTTAAGCACCGCTATGCTAACTCAAAGACATGCATGCCACGCGGTTAGGTAAAGTCCCCATTTTGGGGCAAAATTCATCACGTTTCCCGGAGAAAATAATGATAAGGATAAAAATGAAGGGTTTCACTGTCTTCTGACAGAATATTTACTTTTCTATCTTTTGCTTCCAGAATATTAGACCAAACACCCCACATTTGATGGGAGCAAATTAACAATATTAATATTTGGTGGGACTTCTTTTTTTAGGGTGGAGAATACATGTCCCTTAGAGTCTTTCCATGGGGGCACATTTCAGCACTATCTTTGTCAGCAGTGAACATTCAGGCTGAGCCCCTTCGTCCTAAGAGTGGCCTTTGGCCACGGGATCAGTGTCTCAAAGGGATTGTCTTTCTCAGTCAAGGACCTTGGCAGCAGGAGGGGCTGGGGTTCAACAGGCTCATTAACTCTAAGATCCTCTGGAGCAGAACTTGTGTATCCTGCTGGTGGATACAACAGGAAAGATGCATAATTCTCTCCTCTGTCTCGGAGGGAAAAAGTAGATATTAGAGAGGCAAAGAAGGGATAGAATATTCAGAATCCATTGATCTAAATGAGGTGGATAAAACTGGAGCCTATTATACAGAGTGAAGTAAGCCAGAAAGAAAAACACCAATACAGTATATTAGCGCATATATAGGGAATTTAGAAAGATGGTAATGATGACCCTATATGCGAGACAGCAAAAGAGACACAGATGTAAAGAACAGACTTTTGGACTCTGTGTGAGCAGGCAAGAGTGGGATGATTTGAGAGAATAACAGTGAAACCTGTATATTACCATGTGTGAAACAGATGACCAGTCCAAGTTCGATGCGTGAAACAGGGCGCTCAAAGCAGGTGCACTGACAACCCAGAGGGCTCGGGTGGGGAAGGATGCAGGAGGGGGGATCAAGATGGGGGAAACATGTGCACTGTGGCTGATTCGTGTCAATGTACGGCAAAAGCCACAATATCGTAAAGTAATCAGCCTCCAATTAAAACAAATAAACGAATTTAAAAGAACAAGAGTCCATTGATCTACATTTCTGCCTCTTCTGTATACACCTCAGATCATTTTCAGGGAAATAAAGCACACACCTGGAAATATAAACAAGAACTTACTCATAAAATATCAGTTGCTTTGGCCTTCTCAGGAAGGAGAGCCGGAGTACATCTGCTTGTAGTTTTATGGACTGGAGGGGGAAAACCCCACCTACCACCAGATCCCCATCTCTATTCACACTGGGATTCAGGCAATCCGCATAACATCAAAATCCTGCTCACATGCAGTATAGAAAGGCTGCAAGATCAAGAAAAGATAAATCAGAGAGAATGACATGGCAGAGAGACCAAGTCCTGTGTCCAAGCTGAGCTCAGGAGAAGACGCGGCAGCATCTGATCCCTGCTCTGCTCTCAGAGAGGAAAATGTCCCCTCATGTACAGCACAGCATATGCCCGCTACCACTCTGTCTCTCAGCCTCTGGAAGCCCTGCAGGGCATGTGCCAGGCTGGTATGCCAGACAAGGGCGCAGTCAGAGCCAGAAGGTAGCGTGTATGAGGGAGTCACAGCGCTGAGGCCTCACTGTCAGTGTCGCTGTGACAGGAGCAGCCTGGCTTCCCCTTCTTTTCACTGCTTCAGGTCAGTCCCATGGGGACCTCTGGGGAGGCGCTTGTCTGGGGCTCTGCACCTGTTCCCCTCCACCCCAGTGAAAAACAATGAGGAAAAACATGTTTTCCCCTTGCCTCTTTGATTTCACAACAGTTATTCAAACTTCAGGGCTTGGGGGCAGACAGGGAGGTATGGGGGAAACAAGCCTATCCTGGCATTGAGAAATCTGTCACCCTATGTCCGTGATTGACATCCCTGCCCAGAGCTCATGGTTGTTGTGTCACCGCTGCTCTGATAGACTTGGCAGGGTTAGGATAAGCTGGTTTCAAATCAGCTTAGGACTCTTCAGCATAATGGCAAATGATGCTTTAGCACTTAGGTAAAAAATAAACATCAGTTATTGATAATGGCATATGTAATCAAGATGTCAGTTTTTTAACTCAAAAGCTTATTTCAAATCTATCTTAGCAAGAACCTAACTTTACATCTTAAAGAATTAGGAAAAGTAGAGAAAACTAGGCCTTCCATGTGGTGCTGTGTTAAAGTATTTGCTAATGCAGGACACGCAAGAATCATAGGTCAAGAAGACCCCCTGGAGTAGGAAATGGCAACCCCCTCCAGGATTCTTGCTTGGAAGATGCCATGGACAGTGGAGCCTGGAGGGCTACGGTCTGTGGGGTCCCACAGAGTCCGACAGGACTCAGCGAGCGAGTGCATGCACACACACACACAGGGAGACCAAAATCTATCAAACGGGATGGAGCACTAGAGACTAGAGATAAACAGTTCAGGAGAGAAACACAGTATTCAAAGCCATAAAAGCTGCTTCTGGGAAAAGACCAACAGCACTGACAAAGCTTTGATCCTGCTAACTGAGAAGGTATAGAGAAGACTCAGGCTGTTAAAACAACAAATGAGGAAACCCCTGACAGTTCACTGGCTAGGAGTCAGTGCTCTCACTGTGGTGACCCAAGTTCAGTCCTATTTCAGAAAGTTAGCTCCTGCAAGCTGTGTGGCCTGATCAAAAAATAAAATAAGAAATGAATGTGTGGGCATTAGTCCTGAAGAGACAGAAATACAAATAATTATATAAAAATACTATGTCCAGCTGCACATGAACAGATTAGATAACCCAGGTGGTATGAATAATTGGTGGAGATGCTCCCACCAAAACTGAATCATAAAGAAATAGAAAATCTAAATAGATTAGTAAGAAGATTGAGCCAGCAACCCAAAAAGTCCAACAAAGATCAACCCTGGACCATATGAATTCAGTGTTGAATTCCACCAAACATAAAATATTAGTTAAGGATAATCATTTACAAATGCTTCCCAAAAATGAAGCAGAAGGAACACTTTCTAACTCATTCCATGAGGACTGTAGTATCCTTTTACCAAAGGGAGACAAAGACATTACAAAAAAGAAACCTCAGATGAATATCTTCATGAAGGCTAATAAAAATATCTTCAGCAAAATACTACCAAGTAGAAAGAGTAGGAATACAAGGTAACTCTAATATGATACAGGCCATGAAAAACCCACAGGTGACAACTCACTCAATAAAGTCTGAAAACATTTTCCATAAGACTGTGAACTAGAGAAAGACATTAGCTTTTGCTGTTTCTAATCAAATAGGACAGGAATTCCTAGCCAGAGCAATTAGGCAAGAAAAAGAAATACCAAGGCATCCACATGGGGAAGGAAGAAATAAAGTCATCTCTGTTTGAACACGACATGAACTTGTACATAGAAATTCCTAAAGATTACACACACACATTAACATACCCACACAAAATACACAAACACACACACATTCACTTTCAGAGACAATAATAAGTGAATTTGGCAAAGCTGCAAGATACAAATCAGCATAAAAATCACCTGTGTTTCTGTACAATAACAGGGAACAGTACAAAGAGGAATAAAATTCTTAGGAATAAACATCACCAAGGAGGCAAAAGACTTGTACTCTGAAAATTACAAACCACTGCTGAAAACAATTAAAGGAGACATGATTAATGAAAAGACGTTCCATGTCATGGATCGGAAGATTGATGCTGCTAAATGACAATACCAACCAAAGCGACCTACAGGTTCCATTCAATCTTATCAAAATTCTGATGACCTTATTACAAAAAGTGAAACCTTTATTTGACTCAGAAGAGTCAAGATCTCCATCTTGCCCTTGATTTTACAAGGTGCTTCCAGAGGATAATGTTCAAACTGCCAGATGGAAATACGCTAGCTCCAATCTTTGGGCGGATTTTGGGGGTGCCTGTTTACTACTCATTTCAGCATTTTAACTGGTCAGGCTGTATGCATGCATGTCCACCCACTATCAATCTGGTAGCATCTCCTTCTGCACCCTTCACACTGCTCATCTCGTGCCTCATCTTTTAAACCTCCCAACAGGAAGCTTTGAAAGTTTCACACCCCTTGACAAAAACACTTCTCAAGTCAGTGGTAAGAACATAGCCATCCCTAGGACTACAAGCTCTGGGTTCAGGCCCCTCCACTCCTTTGGGACACATTGGTAACATGAATGAGGGTATAAACTGGTGACTGTCTGAGACGATGGGCCTCAGGCCTGCAATGTGGGAGACCTGGGTTCAGTCCCTGGGTTGGGAAGGCCCCCTGGAGAAGGGAATGGCTACCCACTCCAGTGTTCTGGCCTGGAGAATTCCATGGACTGTATAGTCCATGGGGTCACAAGGAGTCAGACACGACTGAGTGACTTTCATTTTTCCCATTCATGGACCCAGAACCATAGGTCCAGAAGTACAGAAGTCAACACTGGCAGGAAAAGACAATGTAAAATTCCTGGGAATAATCCTACCAAAGGAGGGGAAAAACCTGTACTCAAAAAAGTATGATATTGATAAAGGAATTGAAGAAGACTCAGAGATGGGAAGATATTTTGTGTTCATGGATTGGAAGAATGAATACAGCTGATTAAATTGTTAAGTATGTTAAAATGAACATCCTACTCAAGGCAATCTACAGATTCAAGGCAGTTCAGTTCAGTTCATTTCAGTCGCTCAGTCGTGTCTGACTCTCTGCGACCCCATGAATCACAGCACGCCAGGCCTCCCTGTCCATCACTAACTCCCGGAGTACACTCAAACTCATGTCCACAGAGTCGGTGATGCCATCCAGCCATCTCATTCTCCGTCGTCCCCTTCTCCTCCCACCCCCAACCTTTCCCAGCATCAGAGTCTTTTCCAGTGAGTCAACTCGTCGCATGAGGTGGCCAAAGTATTGCAGTAAAGCTTTAGCATCAGTCCCTCCAATGAACATCCAGGATTGATCTCCTTTAGAATGGACTGGTTGGATCTCCTTGCAGTATAAGGGACTCTCAAGAGTCTTCTCCAACACCACAGTTCAAAAGCATCGATTCTTCGGCGATCAGCCTTCTTCACAGTCCAACTCTCACATCCATACATGACCACGGGAAAAACCGTTGCCTTGACTAGACGGACCTTGGTTGGCAAAGTAATGTCTCTGCTTTTTAATATACTATCCAGGTTGGTCATAACTTTCCTTCCAAGGAGCGTCTTTTAAGCAACCCCTATCAAAATACCATGGCTCTATTTCCATAGATGAAGAAAAGTAACTTATAATTACCAAGTCGATAAAAAGAAGAGGGATACTTTGGGAGATGGATTGACACAAACTAGTATCTATAAAGTAGATAACTAATAAGAACCTACACTGTAGCATAGGGGACTCATTACTCTTTAATGACCTATACAGGAAATGTATCTAAAAAAGAGTGTACATATATATGTGAATACAGGATGCTCGGGGCTGGTGTACTGGGATGAACCAGAGGGAGGTACACCTGGGGAAGATTCATGTCAATGTATGGCAAAACCAATACAATAATGTAAAGTAATTAGCCTCCAATTAAAACAAATAAATTTTAAAAATAAATAAATAAGAGTACATGGACTTGGACTGCAAGGAGATCCAACCAGTCCATTCTAAAGGAGATCAATCCTGGGTGTTCATTGGAAGGACTGATGCTAAAGCTGAATCTCCAATACTTTGGCCACCTCATGCGACGAGCTGACTCACTGGAAAAGACTCTGATGCTGGAGGGATTGGGGGCAGGAGGAGAAGGGGATGACAGAGAATGAGATGGCTGGATGGCATCACCGACTCTGTGGACATGAGTTTGAGTGAACTCCGGGAGTTGGTGATGGACAGGGAGGCCTGGCGTGCTGTGATTCATGGGGTCGCGGAGAGTCGGACACGACTGAGCGACTGAACTGAACTGGACTGACATGGTAAATTAATAATACTCTGTAAAAAAATAATTTTAAAAAAGAACATATGAAGATAAATAAAATTATTCATTAAAAAACCAATGGCGTTTTTCACAGAACTAGGGTTAATAATTTTGAAAAATTGAAGGAAAACAAAGACACCGAATGGTGAAAACGGGAAAGAGCCGGAGGAGCCGCTGTCCGCGCCGACGGTTAACCTGCTCGTCGGCTCGCCCGGGCTGAGGCTCGCCGGACGGGTGGCTGCGCGCTGCTTCTGGGCGTGCGCTGCAGGGTGTTTCTGGCAGAGACTGGCATTTGGTTCTGCTGGATGAAGTGAAGAATGCTCCCTCACCAACGTGAGCACGTGCTTTCCCGTCTCCTGAAGGCCGGAATAGAACCCAAAGTGAAGGAAGGTCAATCCACCCTCACTTTCTGGGCTGGGACATCCATCTCTTCCTGCCCTGGGACGTCAGAGCTTCTGGTTCTCAGGACTTCAGACTTGGATTCAATTATGCCACCAGCTTTTCTGCTTCTCCTGCTTGGAGATGGCTGTCTCTGGGACTCCTCTATCTTATAACCCTGCAAGTCAATTCCTATAATAAATTTTTAGATATGTATGAAAAGTTATGGTGAAATAATCATGTGTATGTCTGAAATGGATCAATGTGACTAGAATCGCAAATGAATTTTATCAACAAAGGATTTAGACTCCTAAGCTGCTGTTTCTAGTTTATTGCTGTGTATCACTCAAAAGATGACATTTGTGTCAGTGTAGTTAGTGGATGGACTTTAACTCTTTCAGGAGGTAAAGGCTTAGTATTTGAAAAATGTATTACATAAATTGGTCTGGATTTGGCACTGGGTAATGGCCTTCACCTTTCTGTCTTTGTAGACTACAATTTGAGAGATATTTTTCAAGGAACAGAGCAGGATAGAACATTCAAATTAGTTGAGACCTTCCCCATGTATGGTAGTCTTTTGCATCCACTTTATTCAAATTTCACATTTTAATTTTACAAAGAAAGCTCACAAATGATGCCCAACTTCACAGAGGAAACAGTGAGAACATGAAACAGGCCAAGCAGAAAACCATCATAAGCTCTAGACACCCTGTGAGACTGACCAGATGCCTCTTCCAGAGGTCAGTGACTAGAATATACCTCTGGCTGACAGCAAGCTCAGGGGCAGCCAATGGGAGGAGACCTTGGAGGACCAGAGACTGCAGGGCCTCCAGGTGAAGCAGAACTTGTATGTCCTTTGGATTTTACAAATGCCCTAACAATTGCACCACATAGTTCAGGTGAATCCCTGGACCAACCTAAGGGCGGGTGAGGGTCTGCATACCAGCCCTCATAAAGCCCAAGCATTGTCCATAGCAGTCATAGATGAGTACAGGAATGGGCCTGGGTCTCTCACAGCCCCTCTGCAGGAAACAGGTTACTTTTGGAGATATCAAGAGTCAGATGCAGGTTGTGAAGAAAGCAGAGGAGAATCTGACTCTGGCCTTGATGGCAGGTGGGATTGTCAGGGAGGCAGAAAGAAAGAGGAACCAAGAAAGACCCTGAGGAAAGAGTGGACAGGCTACACTGGTACTGAAGGAAAGGAGAGTGGGGGTGGTCCTTGAGAAATTTGCATCTGACAGATTTCACCTTCACCAGCCTCTCCTTGCAATGTCCATCTGATCTTCAAGCCTCATGGGAAACCTCAGTTTGTATTTCCCATGACTGGTCTTCATTTTTATCCTAAGATCTATAGGTGATAATTGAAACTGAGGGTCTACTTAATATTTGAAGTTACTTAATATTTGAAGTGTAACTTGTAGTTACACTCAAGGAAGAGATGATACAATATAAAATCTGATCCCATAAAGTATTATTTTATTAAGATTGGCTTTGTATCTGATTTTAACAAAATCCAGCAATATTCTTCTTTTCTGTCACTCAATTCAGACATAGATAATTCTTTATACTAAGTTAAGTACTTTAGTAATTCAAAAGTTGCCATTTCCAGCATGTTGGAAATGTATGATTTAAGAGGATGAGGAAAATATATAACAAATATTAAAAATTGGCTAAATCATCGTTTAGAAGTAATTTACAACTTTTTCATCTAATTTGAATTAGTATTTTATTTTAAATTTGCATTGAAAAAGTTAAGGAGTTACAAAGACAAGTGGGGAAACCATGTATAACTTTGATATTTTATCCAAATATAAACCTTTACACTGTCAGTTGGTGAAACCAAACAGACAAGGTACAATAAAGTGTGGTGAAAAGTTTGAGTTCTAAAATGACCTTTGTGGATTACAGGAGTGGCCAAACTAATAAAGATGTGCTTTGCTGTTTGGTTGTTTAGTCGCTAAGTCATGTCCAACTCTTTATGACCTCAAGGACTGTAGTCTGCCATGCTCTTCTGTTACTCGGATTTCCCAGACAAGAATACTTGAGGAAGTTGCCACTCCCTTCTCCAGAGAATCTTTCTGACTGAGGGATCAAACTTGGGTTTGATCTGCTTGACAGGCAGATTTTTTATCCCTGAGCCACCTGGGAAGCCCCAAGGATGCACTTACTGAGTACTTAATTATGGAGGAAATGGCTAGATTTTTATCAGCCATCTGTCCTCTGTGGTGCATTTCACACAGATGCAGTAGCTGTTTTTCCAGAGTAGAGCGTTTATGGGTTTGTTGATCTAAAATAAAGTCAATAGTGTTATTAATGGAGATCAAATGAATGCTCCCCTTCTGTCAAGGATGTGCAAACACACTACCTGTATCTCATCTAATCCTAACACCTTCTAAACATTAAGCTCACTTTCTAGATGCAAACAATGAAGCTCCAAAAAGTTAAGTCTTTATATAAGGTCGCACAACTACCCTTTGGCAGAGGTGGACACAGAATTTTATTACCATTATCATTTTTAACAGTCAGTGAATGACTCATTTTTAAAGGTGTGGGTTTTTTGTCAGTTTGTGGATGTTCTACCATAAGAGGAAAGCAGAGAATAACCATCTGAAATGACACTATATGAGGTCCTTGAGCTTTTCCTTCCAGAATATTTCCTGGGCACAGACATCCTATATCCTATGAGAAGTTACCCTATGAGACTAGAGGTCTCTTCAAGAACATTAGAGATTCCAAGGGAATATGTCATGCAAAGATGGGCACAATAAAGGACAGAAATGGTATGGACCTAACAGAAGCAGAAGATATTAAGAAGGGGTGGCAAAAATACACAGAACTGTACAAAAAAAATCTTCATGACCCAGATAACCACAATGATGTGATCACTCACCTAGAGCCAGACATCCTGGAATGTGAAATCAAGAGGGCCTTAGGAAGCATCACTACAAGCAAAGCTAGTGGAGATTATGGAATTCCAGTTGAGCTATTTCAAATCCTAAAAGATGATGCTGTGAAAGTGCTGCACTCAATATGCCAGCAAATCTGGGAAACTCAGCAGTGGCCACAGGACTGGAAAAGGTCAGTTTTCATTCCAATCCCAAAGAAAGGCAATCCAAAATGCTCAAACTACCACACAATTGCCCTCATCTCACACGCTAGCAAAGTAATGATCAAAATTCTCCAAGCTAGTTTTCAACAGTACGTGAACTGAGAACTTCCAGATGTTCAAGCTGAATTTAGAAAAGGCAGAGGCACCAGAGATCAAATTGCCAACATCTGCTGGATCATCAAAAAAGCAAGAGACTCCAGAAAACCATCTACTTCTGCTTTATTGACTATGCTGTGTGGATCACGATAAACTGTGGAAAATTCGTCAAGAGATGGGAATACCAGACCACCTTACCTGCCTCCTGTGAAACCTGTATGCAAGTCAAGAAGCAACAGTTAGAAACAGACATCAAACAACAGACTGGTTCAAAATTGGGTAAGGAGTACATCAAGGCTGTATATTGTCACCCTGCTTATTTAACTTCTATGCAGAGTACATCATGTAAAATGGCTGGCTGGATGAAGCACAAGCTGGTATCAAGATTGACAGGAGAAATATCAATAATCTCAGATATGCAGATGACACGACTATAATGGCAGAAAGGGAAGAGGAACTAAAGAACCTCTTGATGAAGGTGAAAGAGGAGACTGAAAAAGCTGGTTTAAAACTCAACATTCAAGAAAACTAAGTTCATGGCATCTGGTCCCATCATTTCATGGCTAATAGATGGGAAACAATGCAAAAGTGAGAGACTTTTGGGGGTCTCCAAAATCACTGCAGATGGTGACTGCCTCTGTGTTCCTTGGAAGAAAAGCTATGACCAACCTAGACAGAATATTAAAAAGCAGAGACATTACTTTGCCAACAATGGTCTATCTAGTGAAAACTATGGTTTTTCCAGTATTAATGTGAGAATTGGACCATAAAAAAGGCTGAGCATTGAAAAACGGATGCTTTTGAACTGTGTTGGAGAAGACTCTTGAGAGTCCCTTGGTCTGCAAGGATAGCAAACCAGTCATTCCTAAAGGAAATCAGCTCTGAATATTCACTGGAAGATCTGATGCTAAAGCTGAAACTCCAATACTTTGGCCACCTAAAGAGCTGACTCATTAGAAAAGACCCTGATGCTGGGAAAGATTGAAGGCAGGAGGAGAGGGGACGACAGAGGATGAGATGGCTGGATGGCGTCACCAACTCAATGGATATGAGTTTGAGCAAGCTCTGGGAGATGGTGAAGGACAGGGAGGCCTGGTTTGCCCCTGTCCATGGGGTCGCAAAGAGTCAGACCCAATGAGTAGTGACTGAACAACAACAAGTAGTGTGCCTAATCATCACAGCATCAGCATCTTCCATCTAGAAATTATTCTCTTCTTTCTAACCAAGTATGAAAGGATGGTACGAATGTCATCAGGCACACAAGTTCCCAAAGTCATTACTACATAGAAACCTGCATGTGAAAGATTTTGGATAAAGCGCATAATAAAGTAGAGAGATAGTCATTGATTTACGATATAAAACTCATTAGATATCTTGGTGATATTTGATGAGCATTTTAAAAAGAGGAAAGCTAACCATCTCTCTCTCTCTTTAGTTGCTAAGTCATGTCCGACTTTTGCGACCCCATGGACTGTAGCCTGCCAGGCTGGTCCGTCCATGGGATTCTCCAGGCAACAATACTGGAGTGGGTTGCCATTTCCTTCTCCAGGGGATCTTCCCAAGCCAGGGATCAAACCCAGGTCTCCTGCTTTGCAGGCAGATTCTTTACCAACTGAGCTATGAGGGAAGCCGAAGTTAACCATCAGTTCAGTTCAGTCGCTCAGTCGTGTCCAACTCTTTGTGACCCCATGAACCGCAGCACGCCAGGCCTCCCTGTCCATCAAAACTCCCGGAGTTCACTCAAACTCATGTCCATCAAGTCGGTGATGCCATCCAGCCATCTCATTCTCTGTCATCCCCTTCTCCTCCTGCCCCCAACCTTTCCCAGAATCAGAGTCTTTTCCAGTGAGTCAACTCGTCGCATGAGGTGGCCAAAGTATTGGAGTTTCAGCTTTAGCATCAGTCCTTCCAATGAACACCCAGGACTGATCTCCTTTAGGATGGACTGGTTGGATCTCCTTGCAGTACAAGGGACTCTCAAGAGTCTTCTCCAGCACCACAGTTCAAAAGCATCAATTCTTCGGCGATCAGCTTTCTTCACAGTCCAACTCTCACATCCATACATGACCATGGGAAAAACCATAGCCTTGACTAGACGGACCTTGGTTGGCAAAGTAATGTCTCTGCTTTTTAATATGCTGTCTAGGTTGGTCATAACTTTCCTTCCAAGGAGTAAGCGTCTTTTAATTTCATGGCTGCAATCAGCATCACAGTGATTTTGGAGCCCAAAACAATAATGTCTGACACTGTTTCCACTGTTCCCCATCTATTTCCCATGAAGTGATGGGACCAGATGCCATGATCTTCGTTTTCTGAATGTTGAGCTTCAAGCCAACTTTTCACTCTCCTCTTTCACTTTCATCAAGAGGCTTTTGAGTTCCTCTTCACTTTCTGCCATAAGGGTGGTGTCATCTGCATATCTGAGGTTATTGATATTTCTCCTGGCAATCTTGATTCCAGCTTGTGCTTCTTCCAGCCCAGCGTTCCTCATGATGTACTCTGCATATAAGTTAAATAAGCAGGGTGACAAATATTTGGAACCAGTCTGTTGTTCTGTGTCCAGTTCTAACTGTTGCTTCCTGACCTGCATACAGGTTTCTCAAAAGGCAGGTCAGGTGGTCTGGTATTCCCATCTCTTTCAGAATTTTCCACAGTTTATTGTGATCCACACAGTCAAAGGCTTTGGCATAGTCAATGAAGCAGAAATAGATGTTTTTCTGGAACTCTCTTGCTTTCGCCATGATCCAGTGGATGTTGGCAATTTGATCTCTGGTTCCTCTGCCTTTTCTAAAACCAGCTTGAACATCTGGAAGTTCATGGTTCACGTATTGCTGAAGTCTGGCTTGGAGAATTTTGAGCATGACTTTACTAGCGTGTGAGATGTTCTCCATCATAAACACGCTTAATTATATGTCTACATCGTATCAACAGTGGAGGGTGGGGGTACACAGTGATGACCTTCTATCAAAATTCTCATCACAAGGCCAGAAATACAGACATCCTCTTAAAGCTGCTCATTTTCTGCAAAATTATGACCATAATTCTCTCTTCCCTTCAGATCCCTCAATCTGTGTGCAGCCAGACCTGTGTTCCAGGATTCAGGAAAATTCCAGAGGAAGGAAAGCCCATCTGCTGCTTTATTTGTGTTTCATGCACAGGGAGAGAAATTTCTAATCAGACAGGTAGAAAATAAGTTTGCACTTTATGGCAACTTCCCCCATGAATACTCTCAATAAGAAGAAAACCACGGGGATTGGCATCAGGGCCAATATGCACCATTGCTCTCATTCTTTCAGCATCTCCATATTTTAATCACTATTGTTTCCCAATTACGTATAGTCTCAGGTCTGCCTGTGGTCTTCCTATTAGGCTCCACTGCAGTGCTGTTTTCAGGGGAAAAGCTCATTCTGAAGTCTCATCAGGGACCATGCTAAAGCCTGCCATAAAATATAACATATATGATCAGCAAGGCAGCCTGTGGGTGCCTTGAAAGCTTGAGATTTAATACTTTTCACACCCAGATGATAAGCACAGAGCACGTACATATAAATTAATACAGAAATATTTTATTACCTTATGTACCAAGACCTGAATACTGCACAACTTATCAAGTGTGTGTAACTAACACTAGGACTCTACCCTTTGGAATATCACAATATAAAAAAGAATCACGTAAAAAAGAAAAAGACATCGTTCTAATTTAAATCACAACTTACAGCCCCTAAATATAGCTGTTGCTTGAAATAGAGATTTATAAACATAGTACTGAAACAAAACATGTTACTATAGAATATTAAGTGGAGAAGGATTACAGTACTTCAGTTTTCTAAAATACTAAGTCTGTGGTAATGATCTGAGTTCTTCCATCAATACTGGGTAATTCCAGTCACCTTAAGAGTAGAATTCATTGCATTTTGATCACTTGTTAAATAAATATTCTCAGATATGAACAAGATATTTATAAAAATAATTCTCTGAAACACGGTACTAGAGATCGAGACTAAACAGACATGTGTTAGTGGGTGCCACGCATGTCTCTGAAAGGACAGAGAGAGAGGCCAGGAGAGGTGTCAGCTCTATGGAACGAGACCAGGTAGCTGGGGAAAAGAAATGTGAATGAGAATTACCTTGCTTGTGTTAGGACTTTGTATTATTGCATTGGAGTCAGCCTTAAAAATAATAGGAACTTTTGGGCAAGAGTAGGCAAACTATTGCCTATTTGAATAGATATAATTGAAACAGAGCCATGTTCATTAATTTACATATTTATGACTGATCTTGTTTCATAACAGCAGAGGGGAATAAATGCCACAAAGACCAATAGCCTGTAACACTGCAGTTATTTACTACCTGCTATTTTAAAAAGAAAAAAAAATTAAGCCTGATTTAAAGAGGTGAACCTGAATGGAAATTTTTAAAAATTCATCAATAATTAAGATATCACCTTCACAAATATATAAGACAATAGAAATACACTCAGACACCAATCCACTCAATCAAATTATTTTCAAATTTTATATAGAAAAATTGTACAAGACTGGTCATAGAAAAATGAAAAAGTAGAATGTGGAAACATTTGTTCTACCAGATATCAAGTTACATACAAAAAGCAGCCCATAGCAATCAGGGTAATGACAAAAGAGGATATCCCTGGAGGGCTAAGTGAACGCTTCTTCTCAGTATATGTATGAATAAGGAAATCTTTGACTCTGACTTCACCAGGAAAACTGCAGAAACCACGGCAGGACAAATCTTAGGATGAAGACGACACTGGGACAGTAGAGAAAAAATTGGGGGAAAACGCATATCCTTGTTGGGATCACTGAGCCAACATTGACCCACAATTTGCTGAAGATCCAGACTGAGTGTGTTTTGTCTTACCTGTAACTGAAAGCGTTCTTCCTAGGTTATGAATGTAGACTCTTAATCTTGTACCTGAGTATGACATCAGGGGCAGTTTGTATGCTCAATGAGAGGAAAGGTGACCATGTTTAAAAAAAAAAAAAAAACTGGCCAAATATGGAGAATTTCTGAAAACGAAATGCTGAGTCTTTGCTTTTTCCCCAGATGCAGAGAACTGTATCCAGTGCTCAGCTCAAGAGCATCCAAATAGTGAGAGAAACCGCTGCCTCCCTAAGGACTTGCCCTTCCTGGGCTTTGATGACCCCTTGGGGGTGTCTCTGGCCTGCACAGCTCTCTGTTTATCTGCCACCACAGCTATGGTTTTGTGGGTCTTTGTGAAGCACTGAGGCACCCCCATAGTCAAGGCCAATAACCAGGGCTCTCCGCCATGCCCTGCTCCTCTGCCTCCTCCTGTGCTTCCCCTGCTCCTTACTCTTCACTGCTCATCCCAACAGAGCCACCTGCATCCGCCAACAGGTCACACTTGGAGCTGGGTTCACTGTGGCTGTTGCCACTGGTTTGGCCAAAACCCTGACTGTGATCCTGGCATTCAAGGCCAGGAAACCATTCAAGGCCAGGGAAGAACCATGAGGCGGTTTCTGGAAACAGGAGCTTCTAACTATGTCATCCCCTTGTGCTCCCTGATCCAAGTGATTCTCTGTGGAGTCTGGCTGGGAACCTCGCCCCCTTTCCTTGAGATAGACACTCATTCTGAGCCCAAGGAGCTCATTATCGTGTGCAACAAGGGCTCAGTCATTGCCTTCTACAGTGTCCTGGGATACCTGGGCTCCTTAGCCCTGGGAACCTTCTCCCTAGCTTTCCTGGCCAGAAACCTGCCTGACATCTTCAATGAAGCCAAGTTTCTGGTCTTCAGCATGCTGGTGTTCTGCAGGGTCTGGGTCGCCTTCCTCCCTGTCTGGCACCAAGGGCAAGGTCATGGTGGCCATGGAGATCCTCTCCATGTTGGCCTCTGGTGCTGGGCTCCTAGGCTGCATCGTTGCCCCAGAGTGCTACATTATCCTCCTGAGACCCGAGAAGAACACTTTGAAAGTTTTAAAGAATTCAAGTTCCCAGGGAAATAGACATTCTTAGATCTTATCTCATGAGTCTCTATCTCATTTTTAGGATTTTGAAAAATAGAACATTTAAATACTATATATGATTTGTAATATCTGAGTGCATTACGTCAAATTTACTATTATATCATATGTTCATTCAGATATTTAAAAACAACCAAAATTGCTTTACTTCTGTTTCCTGGGTAACCTACCCTCTCTTTTTAAAAGTATCGGTATATAACTACACTCAGTCCTCAAGACTCACTCATAGCTTTCTGTTCTAGACTAATGGCACGTCTCCAAGCTTTTCTGTTGGATCCAACCATTTCTTCCATCATTAAATATGCAGTAAGCACAGCGTCTATCTTTTCAGCCTCTCCTCCATCTTAGTAACCATATTCTTAATTAAGAACCTGTCAAAGCACTCTTTGTTCTGTCTCCCTTGGGTATTCCATTTGTTTGTTTGTTTGAGTCAGCTGACAGTGTAAAGATTCGTACTGGGTTAAATACATAGGTCACACATAGTGACTTTGTGCTTTCTTCTGACTCTTAGTGTTTCAAATTTTCAATTTTATATTTAGAATATATTTTGAATTAATGTAGATTAAATCTGTAGTGTATTTTCCTTAAGTTGTTTATTAAATCATCATTTTCTAACTTATTGAAATGCTAATTTCATCATATAGTAAGCTCCCTTGTATACAAGGAAATGTTTCTGCACCCTCTGTATTAGTCATTCAGTTGGTTGGGTTTTTTTTATTCTTTTTCCTTCAATAACAAAATTTACATAATGTCTCTGCAGATCACCTTTTTCATATTTCCTATCATGGTTCTTCTTTTTTTAAGTTCTTATTTCTTCGTTAAAAATGTCTATTTCATGTGCAACCTTTCCATTTTTAAAAAAAATATATTATAGTTCCTTGGATGAAGGAAATGGCAACCCACTCCAGCACTCTTGCCTGGAAAATCCCATGGACTGAGAAGCATGGTAGGCTACAGTCCATGGAGTCGCAAAGAGTTGGACACGACTGAGTGACTTCACTTCATTCCAACAAAAGAGCATATTCAGATGCAATATTTTACCTGTTCTAAAACAACAAACCTATTGTTTCTCTTGAGTCTAAATCACATTGGGTGGTTTTGTTGACCCATACCAGTTTTGATTGCTATTTGCTAACCTCATGTACACATTTGTGATCAGAAAGCCCCAGGTGAAATGGTTTAGCTCTTCATCTCATCCACATATTTTATTCTCCTGTTGGCTCCAGGGCACGTTGTCATGGTTAGTCAGAACAACAAATTGGGTTAAAGACCTAGTCCTATTGTTCAATTGTTTTTCCAGCCTCAGCTTGCATTCCATTTGCTAGCACGTGCTGCTGTGCTAAGTCACTTCAGTAGTGTCTGACTTTGTGTGACCCTTTGGACTATAGCTCACCAGATTCCTCTGTCCATGGGATTCTCCAAACAAGAACACTGGAGTGGGATCCTCCTCCAGGGGATCTTTCTGAACAAGAGACTGAACCTGTGTCTCTTATGTCTCCTGCTCTGGCAGATGTGTTCTATACCTCTCATGGCACCTGGAAAGCCCATTTGCTAGCATATCATTTGTCAAAGCATTACCTGTGTGGAACAGAGTGTTCTGCTCCCAATGCAGCCATTGATGAAATACACCTGCTGTTATTACTCCTATGCTTTTGAAAGTCCATTATGTTACCAGCATTTTTGTATTTATCACAGATGTGTTTTTGGTTTTGGTTTACAAATTTGATGGAATGTAGGGAATACAGAAATTTCCATTTTCTATTTCTCCCTAAATGACCCTTATACTTTGAGTCATAGAGCCATTATGAGGATAAGGCAAAAGACATTTGTATTTTAATTCTGGCTCATGAATTTGGGAAATGGTATGAGTATGAATTTATCTCACTGGACCCATTGTAAGATAGAATTAGGTTAAAATGCCAATTTCCACCTAAATTCCACAAGTCTTAACTCTAACTGGTAGATCACAGACAAATCCTATATTCCAGTAATTGGTTCAGAGTCAGTATTCAATAATTTCTAACAGAGCTGAATAGTTTCTGTTTCCAAGCACACAGTTTCCATTTTCCCTGTCCCAAATGCTGGGAGGAAGATAGTGGGAAAACCTGTGTTGTTACTGCAAAATTCTTCCTCAAGTTTGCCAGATATGCTTTATTCCAGGGGATTTAGAGTTATCATCTGAGTCATATCTCGAAACTGAGTAAAAGCTCCTGACATTTTATTGTGGTAAGCCAAGTCAAGCTTTAGTTTACCAGATCTACTATATTTTATAACTAAATAGATCAAGTAAGACTACTAATCAGGACTGCCATCTTCATGATTCTGATCGGTTGATTATGCTTTTACCATCACCAAAGATCTCTCTCTGTAGATCAGGTTGTTCTGATTACCATTCTGGCTTTCCTGACTATAATGATAACTATGGAAACCTACTTTGTAAGTTAAAAGCAGTGACTTGACTTGTGACCCCAGAATCATATCATTCCAATTGAAACCAGACAGCTATTTTAATCACAGTGTTTCTCACCTTTACTTTCATTTTATTTTATTTATTTATTTTTTACTTTCATTTTAGAAGCTGGTCGTCATAGTACTTTGCACTGATGCTGTGCTCTCATCATCAGTGTATTCATCAAAGCCACGACAGAAGCAATGCCATAGCGCTATCTCTGCATTTATTATCCTCCCACTCTCTCAAACTGTATCAATTCCTCTGAATCGCTGCTTCAATCTCTTTCTCTTGCATTTCTATTGCCAGGCTGTCATTTCTCCCCTTCACTCCAGCTCTCAAGATGTATATATTCACCTTTTACTCCACAACTTGACTTAGATTTCCTGTATGTGACTTAAAACATTGCTGATTTTCAATTACATGCTTTATTAAAAAGTGAATGCAAAATAATACCATTGAATTCCAGCTTCTGAAGCAGACTTAAGAGATCAGATGCATTATGATAATTTGGAATTTCCTGTAATTGAAATGTTGGACCCACTTATGACATTATGATGATATTCTTTTGTATTTTCAAGTTTTTTCTCATGTCTTTATTATAAAAATGTCATATAGAAAAATTGAAATTAAAATTTGATAAACACCTCAAAAAAATAAAATAAAAAATATATTATAGTTCTAACTTTCCTGAATTGAATCAAATAGTTTGGGTAAAAGTTACAATATGGTAATCACTGCTAAATTTGACATTTCCCTATTTAATCAGAGTTTTTATTTCATATTGCTTTATCATTTTTATTTTCTCTATGCATTTGTTTAAACTCAATGATTTTTCTTTTGTTTTTCCTACCCTCTGCTTACTTTGAGTTTATCTTGCTCTTCTAATTTCTTGAACTGGAGATTTTAACGTGGATTTGAGACATTTCCTGTTTCACAATGTATGTATTTAGTTTTATAAATTTCCCTCTTGGCATTGCTTTGGCAGCATCTCACAAATTTTGACTTATTGTATTTTGATTTTTAATGATTTCTATGTCGTTTTTAAATTCCTTGAGAGTTCTTGTTTGAATCGTGGGTCATTATATATGTGTGTTCTTTAACTTCTTATTGTTTTGAGATTTATATCTTATTTTATTGACTGGAGATTGATTCCATTGTAGTCAGAGAACATGCTCTGTATGATTCAATTCTTTTAAATGTTCTGAAGCTTGTTTCATGACCCAGAATATGGTCTATCTCAGTGAATAACACATTGGTGCTTGATAAGAATGTATATTCTGCTGTTGTTGGGTTGATTGTCCTACAAACACCAACTGAGTGTTCTGTGAGTGTTGGCTGGATCCTGTTGATTGGTGCCATTGTTCTCCTGTAAGCTTGTTGAATTTTAGACTAGCAGTATTGTTGGGGAGGGGTGTTGGAGTCCTAATCATAGTTTTGGATTTCTCTATTTCTTTATTCACTGATATCAGTTTTTGATGAATGTATTGCACACTGATGCTCTGTTGCAATTACTAAGACTTCTTTGTGAGTTGACACATTTTACATCACGCAATGTCCCTATTCCTTACTAATAAATGCTTTGATCTGAAATCTACTTTTACTGATATTAACATTAACACTTGTTTTGTTTCTCTATTAATGTTTGCATGGTGTAACTTTTTCCATCCACTTGGTGATGGACAGGGAGGCCTGGCGTGCTGTGGTTCATGGAGTCGGACACGACTAAGCAACTGAACTGAACTGAACTGAACTGAATTTTCAACTACCTATATCAATGCTTTTAAAGTGAGCTCTCATATAAAGAATAAACTTAGATCACAGCCTTTTAGTGACTTCACCAAGTTCTGTTTTTAAATTGGTATATTTATTTATATTTTTTAATGTTTAGTTTTATGGAGACATAACTATTTTTTTTAATTGCACACTTTTATTATATGCATCTTGGTCAGATTAGACATATAAAACACCCATGATATTACCTATACAACCAAGGTACTACATATACCCATCACCATCAAAATTTTCTCTATGTTCTGTGTGCATATATTTCTGGTGCTAACACTTAACATGAGCTCTATCCTCTTAATTCATTGAAGCGCACAGTACAGCATTGTTAACTACACCAGAGGCCTCTGAAAGATATTCATCCATTCTAGGTAGATGCCACATTCTCTTTACCCATTCACCTCTTTTCCTCACCTTCGACTAAAACACTTTAATTTACAACTTTCATAATATGATGTCCATAATTTCTTGAAATTCTCACCTGACTCTCAGTTGCAAACAGTCAAATCTACATTTTCAGCCTTCATCATCAGGAAAGCTACCTAATTCTTCACCCATCCACTAGGAAGGATCTAGCTATATGTGGAAAGTGACCCAGCACAGGAGCTGAGTCATGCCAAAAGTGTCAAGGAATCCAGAAAAACATGGTTTCACTGAAAAACTCAGCCTAGATCACCTGGGATCTGGTCAGGTGAGGAAAGTGCCTGCAGTGGGTAGTGGGGGCTCATATACATGAAGCACTCCATCCTCCAGCTGCCTCCAACATGGGGTAAAAGTGTCAGCTTCATCTATGCCAACAGGCAAGACCCCAGGGCTCACCTCTGCCTCACTTCACTTCCTCTGGCACCCTACCCAGTGAGGTTAGTGGCACCAACCCGCCCACCTACCCCAGGGTAACAAACAGAGGAGGCCATTCATCTTTTGATGGACATTTGTGTTGGCTGCACATATTGGCTGTTGTGAATATAGCCTGTCTGAAAGACCAGTTTTCCCAGCTTCAGTGAAACCTTAGAGGCAGTTGTGGTAAGTCAGTAATACAACTCACTGGTATTTCCTTTCAAGGAAAGAACAGTGCCCAAAATTCTTTTCCTGTAGATTTTATGAAATATATGTGTGTGTTAGTAGCTCAGTTGTGTCTGACTCTGACTCTTTGCAATCCCATGGACTGTAGTCGACCAGGCTCCTCTGTCCATGGGATTTCCCAGGCAAGAATACTGGAGTGGGTTGCCATTTCCTTCTCCAGAGGATCTTCCCAACCCTGGATCAAACCCGGGTCTCCTGCATTGCAGGAGGGTTCTTTATCACTGAGCCACCAGGGAAGCTCTCATGAAATATATATAGCTCTCATAAATATATATATATATATATAAATAAATATAAATATGTATTTTTTGGCCTCACAAATGAGGCCAAAAAATATCACAGCATCAGAGTTTGGAACAGAGAGAGTTTACTGCACAGCCATGCAAGGAGGTGGGTGGCTCATGTGTTTAAAACTCCTAACGTTTATGGATTTGAAATAGCTCAACTGGAATTCCATCACCTCCACTAGCTTTGTTCATAGTGATGCTTTCTAAGGCCCACTTGACTTCACATTCCAAGATGTCTGGCTCTAGGTGAGTGATCACGCCATCGTGATCATCTTGGTCGTGAAGCTCTTTTTTGTACAGTTCTTCTGTGTATTCTTGCCACCTCTTCTTAATATCTTTTGCTTCTGTTAGGTCCACACCATTTCTGTCCTTTATCAAGCCCATCTGTGCATGAAATGTTCCCTTGGTATCTCTAATCTTCTTGAAGAGATCTCTTGTTTTTCCCATTATGTTGTTTTCCTCTATTTCTTTGCACTGATCGCTGAGGAAGGTTTTCTTATCTCTCCTTGCTATTCTTTGGAACTCTGCATTCAGATGCTTATATCTTTCCTTTTCTCCTTTATGGATACGTTTGTGGATAAAGATTTAGGAACCTCTCCAGTGCCTTTGATCTGAGAGAGGGTGTGTCCTCTGGATTGGGTTGTCCCTTGATTGGGTTGTCCCCTGATTGGATTGTTCAGTCTCTTCGCCTATAAAAGGAGAATCAGAGGCAGAAGTCAGTAGACTTTTCAGCAAGCCACAAGCTGTCTGCATCTCAGGAGTGGTCAGAGGACAGCTCTTGGAACTGGGGGAACATGCATAGACCAGATTTCCAAGCCAGCCTCTTCTGGTGAGTGTAGAAACCACATTGATGGCAAGAGAGTTCTCGTTTATATGCTTTTAACTTTTGTGCAATCTCTAATTTAGCAGGTAGTGGCCCTTAAAATAAGAAATTTCCTTGTTAAAAGTTATTTCTTTGGTGTTAGTATTAAGAAATATTCCACATTTTCTACAGTTTTGTGTATGAACCTTTCTTGGGATAATAAGCCAGATTTTTTTTTTAATAAAATCGCTCTGAAGTAGAAGCAGTATTTGCTCAGGCTGTTTGAATAGTTCTCTCTGGAAAATGTTTTACCCACAAAGTGCTTGGTTGGTTGGTTTGCTTTTCTTTCTTTTTAGAAATTCAGTGCTCTGCCCCGTATGCATCAGTGTGGCTTCCCCAACCTTCATCAGTTGTTATTAATGCCTTCCTTTCCCCTCACTTCTCGTCCTTCATATCTCCCTCCTTCTCTCTTCTGGCTCTGTGATGGCCTTATTGATTACTATACTGCTCCATTGTACCAACCACTGGTAAGCATTTTTTCGCTCCTTCAACTCTTTCCCTCCAGATACTGAGGAGCACGACAGAGAGAAGATGGCCCCCTCTCCCACCACATGCAAAGAGAACTCTGATGAGCAGTCCAGGGATCACTCTAGAGATACAGCCGGCCCCAGGGAGTCACGCCGGAAGTACCGTGGCAGGCCTAGACCTCGAAAGTGGAGCAGCGCTTCCAGTGGTAGCAGCAGCTCCAGGTCTCGGTCCAGCTGTAGCACCAGCTCGGGCTCCAGCAGCAGCTCCAGCTCACCTTCAGCCTCCAGCCACTCAGGACGTTCCAGCACGTCCTGCAGCTCCAGCTCCAGCAGCTCCCCTGGCTCTTTGAGGACTTCTTGGCATAGAAGAGGCAAGAGACAGCGGTCTCACTCCAAACAACCCGAAAGAGATGAAAAGGAAAGAAGGCACAGCCTTTCCCCTAAAGCCACCAAGGTGCACATAGCGAGACTCACCAGGAACGTGACCAAGGACCACATCAGGGAGATATTTTCCACCTTCGGGAAAGTCAGAGTGATCGACATGCCTGTAGAGAGGATGCACCCCGGTCTGTCTGATGCTTATGTGGAGTTCGAGACTCCAGAGGAGGCTGAGAAGGCGCTGAAGCACATGGATGGAGGACAAATTGACGGCCAGGAGATCAGGGCCACCGCTGTGCCACCCCCCAGGCGACTCAGCCCTCGCAGGAGAATGCGGTCACCACCCCCCAGGTGGCGCAGGTCACCCTCACAGAGGAGGAGAAAGTCGCCTTCCCCTTGGCTCAGGTCCCAGGAGCGCTAGCAACCCCGCTCCACTCGCCGCCCCCTCCACCGGAGCCGCTCCAGCTCCAGCTCCAGCTCCAGCTCCAGCTCCAGCTCCTCCAGAAGGCGAGGGCAGCAACTGAGGCTTGTCCCAGGGCAGCAGAGTTCCCGCTGCGGTGGTGTGGGGTTGTGCTTATAAAGATGCCCTCCACAGTTCTGGCTAGAAAACTCTGGTTCTAGTTCCTGAGAATCTGTTTAACGACAAAGCCAGCAGGCATCAGCAGAGCGGGCCAGGTGGTGCAACAACCCCAGCCTGGGAACCTGTTTCACAGATGACCTGAGGCCCACTCTGGTGGCCGGGTGCTGCCCTAACCTGTCTGTCTGCAGAGTCCAGCAGTGATGTCATTCCTGTTAGCCTGGCCCTACTCTCATGTTGGGGTCCTTTTCTGACCTCTAGAGTCAAGATACCTCTTGTGATCTGCCCAAAATGGTTCTTTTCACATGTGTACATACACACACACACAGCTCCCTTTCTCTCTGAAACTGGTAAGCTGAGAGCCAGCTCTACAGGGTCCCCACAGAACCACCCCTGGTGGTCCTGCAGGTTACCTTGGCAACATGTCCTTGCTTTTTTGGCTTTTATTGTATAGTCAGTACTATAAAATTTCTGTTTTGTAGCTTTGTAGTATTTTAGATAATGTTGTGTCTATATTTTGTTGTGTACAGTAAAAATAATTGTGTTGAATAAATCTAGGATTAAAGTGGAGAAAAACACCTTTTCTCTCATCAACATTCAAATAAACTGGGGCAATGACTTTGTTCAATGAAGTTCTGAATCACAGATTTTAGTCCACACCTTGGCATGTAATAAGTGCACTGTCTAGACAGGAGGATCAATTGATTTTCCTTCAAAACCAGGGGATAATGAGTGTTGAGAGGGGTGGTGTTAATAACTATGGCAGGACAACAGGAATAAAATTATATTTTTAGCTTTTCACTCTAAAAACATCTCTGAAGACAGCAATGATTGAGTTAAAAGAAACAGTGTACTGATTAGGTTAACATTTGAAGCAGATTTTCGTGATTAGAGTGTTAAATGAATTATGAGAGAAAGGATGTGAAATCATAGTGACAATTGATTGCAGTCTACTGCCAAAGAGGTGGTATCATTGTGTAACTGAAGCTGAGCAACTTTCTGAGAAAACTAGAAACTATTTTTGGAGTTTGAATGTTTTCTTTCAACAAAATATGGCAAAGTGAATAAGTGAGTCTGTCAATGTAAACCATTAAAACTCACATTACCCTTCTCTTCATAGGTTATCCAACTTAGTGAGAAAATCAACATAAAATGAAGAGATAATAACACACATACAATTCAAAATTAGAAAACTAGTGGAGAAAATGCAATGTTAACTTTGATGATTAGGTCTGGAATGGTCACTCTGTTCAAACGATGTTTTGCAGGAAGACAGAAGGTGCCCAGAATTGATTCAAGGGTGGCCGGAGCACAGAGGCCATAGCAGCAATGCTGGGTCCCCCTGGAGGTGCTCCTAGAGGTGTTTTCTGGAGCAGCACAGGCTCTCACCACAGAGCCAGGACAGGTCTGGTCTGCATCCATCCCTGAGATCTCTCTCATCTCCCTCAGCTATGGGGAATTGGGCTGAAGTAACCAAGGCCATGACGGAGAAAACTTGAGAACCCAGACAAATTTATAAACTCTTAATTGTGGCTTGAACTTTGAAATCACAGAAGAAAATCTTAGTAAGTACTAGCAGCAGTGGGGAGAACTTATCAGACTTTTGACACAGTTAAATCCAGAGCCTGTTGACAGAAGGCATAGCTGCCACCTCTACACACTCTCTGTCCCCCTGGGACTTCTACAGCATGACACCTTTATTCCATGTTCTGTGTGTCCAGTGAAAATAATTATGTTTACTAAATGGAGTGTTTATAAGTAAAATGAATTGTTTATTTAATAAGCAATGATGTGTTTCTTGAATAATGACCAATTATGATGGGCCCAACACTGTGAGGCAGACAAGTTTCCGTGACTCAGACTTATTTTTGATCAGGGCAATAAGCTTGCTGGCAAGTCATTTTCAGCAGAAATTGTTTCCAAAAACCATACTCCTTCTTAAGAATCAAAATTCAAATCTAATTTTTAAGGATATCCACGTAGGACTTCCCTGGTGGTCCAGTAGTTAAAAGTCTGCCTGCCGATGCAGGACACAAGGGTTTGATCCCTGTTTTCACATGCCCTGGAGCAACGAAGTCCATGTGCTAGAAACAGTGAAACCGAGTGCCTAGAGCCCGTGCTCTGCAACAAGAGAAGGCACCACAATGAGACGCCTGGGCACGACCACTAGAGACTAGCCCAGCTCTCCACAGCTAGAGAAAGCCAATGGACAGCAACGGAAGACTCGGCAGCCAAAGCTAAAATAAACAAATAACATTTTACAAAATGACATTCTTCAAAAACAATACCCACTTAATTTTTAGGTAATAGATAAGGATGTAACACATAGCATAAGTGCTAACTGATTTACAGTAAAATGTCTTCTGTCTGATTTAGTGTTTGGCACAAGAATGATTTTTTAAAAAGGAGGCAACTCTTGCTAAAAATGCAAGCTTAACAAAAATAAGCTTAAAAGCAAGCTTAACAAAATAAGATTTTGTAGTATTAACTAAATATTAAAAGTAATCTCTGTAGAATAGATTGTTTCTTGTTTAGGTGTAAGTATTCTCCAAGCTAGGCTTCAGCAATATGTGAATCATGAAATTCCAGATGTTCAAGCAGGTTTTAGAAAAGGCAGAGGCACCAGAGATCAAATTGCCAACATCCGCTGGATCATGGAGAAAGCAAGAGAGTTCCAGAAAAACATCTATTTCTGCTTCATTGACTATGCCAAAGGCTTTGACTGTGTGGATCACAATAAACTGTGGGAAATTCTGAAAGAGATGGGAATACCAGACCACCTGACCTGCCTTTTGAGAAACCTGTATGCAGGTCAGGAAGCAACAGTTAGAACTGGACATGGAATAACAGACTGGTTCCAAATAGGAAAAGGAGTACGTCAAGGTTGTATATTGTCACCCTGCTTATTTAACTTATATGCAGAGTACATCATGAGGAAGGAAGAAGCACAAGTTGGAATCAAGATTGCCAGGAGAAATATCAATAACCTCAGATTGGCCACCTCATGCAACAAGTTGACTCACTGGAAAAGACTCTGATGCTGGAAGGGATTGGGGGTGGGAGGAGATGGGGACGACAGAGAATGAGATGGCTGGATGGCATCACCAACTCGATGGACATGAGTTTGAGTGAACTCCGGGAGTTGGTGATGGACAGGGAGGCCTGGCGTGCTGTGATTCATGGGGTCGCAAAGAGTCGGACACAACTGAGTGACTGAACTGAACTAATGCAGATGACACCACCCTTATGGCAGAAAGTGAAGAGGAACTCAGAAGCCTCTTGATGAAAGTGAAAGAGGAGAGTGAAAAGGTTGGCTTGAAGCTCAACATTCAGAAAACAAAGATCATGGCATCTGGTCCCGTCACTTCATGGGAAATAGATGGGGAAACAGTGGAAACAGTGTCAGTCAGACTTTATTTTGGGGGGCTCCAAAATCACTGTGGATGCTGATTGCAGCCATGAAATTAAAAGACGCTTACTCTTTGGAAGGAAAGTTATGACCAACCTAGATAGTATATTAAAAAGCAGAGACATTACTTTGCCAACCAAGGTCCGTCTAGTCAAAGCTATGGTTTTTCCAGTGGTCATGTATGGATATGAGAGTTGGACTGTGAAGAAAGATGATCGCTGAAGAACTGATGCTTTTGAACTGTGGTGTTGGAGAAGACTCTTGAGAGTCCTTTGGACTGCAGTCCATTCTAAAGGAGATCAATCTTGGTTGTTCATTGGAAGGACTGATGCTAAAGCTGAAACTCCAATACTTTGGCCACCTCACGCGATGAGTTGACTCACTGGAAAAGACTCTGATGCTGGGAGGGATTGGGGGCGGGAGAAGGGGATGACAGAGAATGAGATGGCTGGATGGCATCACCGACTCGATGGACATGAGTTTGAGTGAACTCCAGGAGTTGGTGATGGACAGGGAGGCCTGGCGTGCTGTGATTCATGGGGTCGCAGAGAGTCGGACATGACTGAGCAACTGAACTGAACTGAATGTAAAAAAAAATATTATAACTAAAAACACTAAATAATTCCTCAGGATAGATTACGTTTGTAGAATTCAATAAACAAATTCTGGCAATCAGAAACTGAGGTGTACAAAGATATACAAAAATCTTTTCTCTTGTCATATGAAACCAAATCTCTTATCCACAAAAAACATTTATGCCTCGTTTTTGTCTATTAAGCATTCAATAGAGTACAGAGTTAATACAGCAAAGCATCTTAGTTCAGAAACAGGGTTGACAGTGAAAGAGGCAAGTGGAACAGAGGATTGTCCCCACCCCCACTCCCTGTAAACCACTTCCCAGGGACCATTCGGTTTCTTCAGGACAGTCTTCTATTTTTCCTCTAGTTCTCAAGAACATTCTTTCTGGCTCCTGACTCTCTCTGCATCCTTGGCAAGCCTGTCTGCCCTGAAGGTCATAGCCAATCCCTCCCTTGCTGTTTTCACTATCTGAGACTGTCAGCGAATATCTGCATCTGTTTCTGGCCATCTGCAGAGGACCCGTGGGAGGAAAAGCCCCAATCCTGGGCTTTATCTGAAGCTTTATTTCACCTCTGCCTTATCTGAAGACTAAGAGTGATGGGCTCAGGGCTGGTGTGCAGAGATCTGGAACCAACACGACGCAGGAACTCACCAGCAGCACCAGGGCAATGGCCCCGGAAACATTTGTGCTGTCCAAGGTCCTGAAAGGCTCTCCTTCAGGGCTGTAGGCCTGGAGCTCCTGAAGCCTCCTGAATGCACAGACTTGCTGCAGCTTCTCCCAGGGTCCCCTTGTATCAGCAGTGCCTGACCACATAGCCAGGATGGGGGGTTATCTTTGTGACTGGCTTCTGGAAAGTGCATCTAGTCAGCCTCAGAGGAAGTACAGATCTGTCATGACATCTCTGCTTGGTGAAAAGCTCTTGTCTTTTCTTCTCCAGTTTTTTGGGCATTATATTTCTTTTGAGCCTCCCCTTTGAAAAAAAAATTAAAAGTAAAATGGGGGATGAAACCACTGCCAGTCATGGAGAATATTCTCAGCACACTGAGAATTTGGATAACCACACTGCACTCTCCTTAGTGAGATGAATGTCAAATTGCTCTGTGCATCACATTTATTCAAAGGATTGACAGAACTCAGACTTCTGGCTCTCAATGCCAGTAGTCTGGGATGGAGACAAGAGCTTGCATTTCCCAGCATTCCCACTGGATGGTGACACTGCTGATACAGGCACCACACATTGAGAACTGAATCTTGGGACATCAAGCAGATATTAGTCAAAAAAGAAAGCTCCAGGTCATTGCCCAGAACCAATTCCAGACTTTCCCTTACATCATCCTCCCTTGAGGATATCTCCCCATCCCTGTCACTGTCAACAATACACATGCTGGTCCCCAGCACCCAATGTCACCTGGACAAAGATATCACACGGTTCTTTGAATACCAAGACATTAATATATTTTTGACATCTCCTTTTTTACTTTTCTTTAAAACACACAATCACCTAGTTTTCACCATCCTGTAGTACTTCATCTTCATTGTGATCATGAACCTCTTGATACTCAGATGCTTTGTTTTCAAACCCAAGACCCATCTTCCCTCAAATATTCTCCTGCTTATGCCATAACTTGGAAAAGCCACATTCCCTTCATAAAGTTCCTTTTTTCCACTGTAAACAGCTATTTTTCTCCCTTCTTCCCCTCCTCCTATCCCTCTCTTTTCTATCTCACTTAATGATTAATGCTTCAAAAGAAAAGTCAGTCATGCTTCCACATTTATTCAACACATTCTTCCAGGCAATGCCATCTGTTTCCCTGGCTTCAAATACTCTTAATGAGTGGACATGGGACAACAGACTGGTTCCAAATCGGGAAAGGAATACATCAAGATTGTATATTGTCAACTTGTTTATTTAACTTATATGAAGAGTGCTGCTGCTGCTGCTGCTGCGTCACTTCAGTCGTGTCCGACTCTGTGTGACCCCATAGACGGAAGCCCACCAGGCTCCCCCGTCCCTGGGATTCTCCAGGCAAGAACACTGGAGTGGGTCGCCACTTCCTTCTCCAATGTGTGAAAGTGAAAAGTGAAAGTGAAAGTGAAGTCGCTCAGTCGTGTCCGACCCTTAGCGACCCCACGGACTGCAGCCTACCAGGCTCCTCCATCCATGGGATTTTCCAGACAAGAGTAATGGAGTGGCTTGCCATTGCACCATGTGAAATTCTGGGCTGGATGAAGCACAAGCTGGAATCAAGACTGCTGGAAGAAATATCAATAACCTTGGATACACAGATGACACCACCCTTATGCCGAAGTGAAGAAGAACTAAAGAGCCTCTTGATGAAAGTGAAAGAGAAAGAGAAAAAGTTGGCTTAAACCTAAGCATTCAAAAAACTAAGATCATGGCATCCAGTCCCATGACTTCATGGCAAATAGATGGAAACAGTGGAAATAATGGAAACAGTGACAGACTTTATTTTCTTGGGCTCCAAAATCACTGTGGATGGTGATTGCAGAAATGAAATTAGAAGACACTTGCTCCTTGGAAGAAAAGTTATGACCAACCTAGACAGCATGTTAAAAAGCAGAGACATTACTTTGCCAACACAGGTCCATCAGTCAAAGCTATGGTTTTTCCAGTAGTCGTGTATGGATGTGAGAGTTGGACTATAAAGAAAGCTGAGCACCGAAGAATTAATGCTTTTGAACTGTGGTGTTGGAGAAGACTCTTGAGAATCCCTTGGAGATCAAATTAGTCAATTCTAAAGGAAATCAGTCCTGAATATTCATTGGAAGGACTGATGTTGAAGCTGAAACTCCAATCCTTTGGCCACCTGATGCAAAGAACTGACTCATTGGAAAAGACCCTGATGCTGGAAAGATTGAAGGCAGGAGGAGAAGGGGACGACAGAGGATGAGATGGTTGGAGGGCATCACCGACTCCGTGGACATGAGTTTGAGTGAACTCCAGGAGTTGGTGATGGACAGGGAGGCCTGGCGTGCTGCAGTCTATGGGGTTACAATGAGTTGGACATGACTGACCAACTGAACAGAACTGAATATACTATATTGGTGTTTCTCTTTCTGACTTACTTCGCTCTGTGTAATAGGCTCCAGCTTCAGCGACCTCATCAGAACTGACTCAAAGGCATTCTTCTTTACAGTTGCGTAATATTCCATTGTGTATATGTGGACCACAACTCCCTCATCCATTCCTTTTTACTGCTTCAGATTAGTCCCATGGAGGACTTTTCCTGAGGCTCTGTACCTACCGCCCTCCATCCTGGTGAAAAACAGTGAGGAAAAATGCTTTTTCCCCCTGCCTCTGTGATTTCATCATAGTCTGTCCTCAGGGATTGGGGCAGAGACATCTCACATCCTGACACTGGGATCTCTGTCATCCTGTGTCCATTACTGATGCCCCTGCCAGGAGCTCATGGCTGTTGTGTGACCACCTCTCTGAAGGACATGGCAGGGTTAGGATAAACTTCTTTCAAATCAACTTAGGGCTTCTTAGAATAATTTCAACTTACGCTTTAGCACTTAGGTTAAGGTAAACATCAATCATTGACAATGGCATATGTTACCAAGAAGCCAGTTTATTTAACTCAAAGAGAAAGTTGTTTCAAATCTACCTTATCAAAAACTGAACTTTACATCTTAAAGAATTAGGAAGACTAGGGAAAACTAAACTGAAATCTATCAAACACTTTGAAACACTAGAGATTAGATTAAACAATTAAAGGGACAAAAATCTATATACATATCAACAAATGTTGGTTCTAGGAAAACATCAATAACACTGACAAAGATTTAATTATGTTAACTAAGAAAAAAAGAAGATTCAACTATTAAAATCAGAAATGAGACTATTCCATGGTGTTCCAGTGGATAGAATTCAGTGCTTCCACTGTGGTAACCTAGGTTCAATCCCTGATCCAGGAAATAAGATGCTGAACACTGCATGGCCTGGAAAAAATAGCATGTAAAATGAGTGCAATTGTACTATAGTATGATCTTTCTTTGGCATTGCTCTTCTCTGGGATTGTAACGAAAACTGAAATTTTCCAGTCCTGTGGCCACTGCTGAGTTTCCCAAATTTGCTGACATATTGAGTGCAGCACTTTAACAGCATCATCTTTTGGGAATAGGAACAGTCCAGCTGGAATTCCATCACCTCCTCTAGCTTTGTTCATAGTAATACTTCCTAAGGCCCACTTGACTTCACACTCCAGGATGTCTGACTCAGGTGAGTGACCACACCATCATGGTTATCCGGGTCATCAAGACCTTTTTGTATGGATTTTCTGTGCATTCTTCCCACCTCTTCTTAATCTCTTCTGCTTCTGTTACTTCCTTACCATTTCCTTCCCTGTCCTTTATCATGAACATCCTTGCATGAAATGTCCTCTTGATATCTCCAATTTTCTTGATGAGATCTCTAGTCTTTCCCATTCTACTGTTTTCTCTATTTCTTTGCATTGTTCATTGAATAAGGCCTTCTTATCTCTCCTTGCTATTCTCTGGAACTCTGTATTCAGCTGGGTAATGTCTTTCCCTTTCTCCCTAGTCATTCGCCTCCCTTTTTTTCTCAACTACTTGTAGGCCTCCTCAACAACCACCTTGCCTTCTTACATCTCTTTTTCTTTGGGATGGTTTTGGTCACTGCCTCCCATACAGTGTTATGAACCTCTGTCCATAGTTCTTCAGGCACTCTTTCAGTCAGATCTAATCCATGGAACCTATTCATCACCTCCACTGTATAATAACAAGGAATTTGATTTAGGCCATACCTCAGTGGCCTAGGGGCTTTCCCTACTTTGTTCAATTTAAGCCTGAATTTTGCAATAAAAAGTGCATGATCTGAGCCACAGTCAGTTCCAGGCCTAGTTTTTGCTGACTGCATAGGGTTTCTCCATCTTCAGCTGCAAAGAATGTGATCAATCTGATTTTGGTACTGACTATCTCATGATCTCCATGTGCAGTCCTTTGCTGTACGTTGGAACAGGGTGTTTGCTCTGACCAGTGCAGTCTCTTGACAAAACTCTGTTAGCTTTTGCCCTGCTTCATTTCGTACTCCAAGGCCCAACTTGCCTGTTACTCCAGGTATCACTTGACTTCCTATTTTTGCATTCCAGTCCCCTACAATGAAAAGGAGTTAGTTCTAGAAGGTCTTGTAGGTCTTCATAAAACCATTCAACTTCAGCTTCTTCAGCATTAGTGCTTAGAGAATCAGTTCAGTTCAGTTCAGTCACTCAGTAGTGTTTGACTCTTTGCGAACTCATGGACTGCAGCACTGGAAGCACAGGCCTCCCTGTCCAGCACCAACCCCCGGAGCCTGCCCAAACTCATGCCCACGGAGTCGGTGATGCCATCCAGCCATCTCATCCTCTGTCGTCCCCTTCTCCTCCTGCCTTCAGTCTTTCCCAGCATCAGGGTCTTTTCCAATGAGTCAGTTCTTTGCATCCTGTGGCCAAAGGACTGGTGTTTCAGCTTCAGCCTCAGTCCTTCCAATGAACATTCAGGATTGATTTCCTTTAAGATTGACTGGTTTGATCCCCTTGTGGTCCAAGGGACTCTCAGGAGATTCTCCAACACCACAGTTCAAAAGCATCAATTCTTCAGTGCTCAGCTTTCTTCATAGTCCAACTCTCACATCCATACATGACTACTGAAAAAACCATAGCTTTGAATAGACGGACCTTTGTTCAGCAAAGTAATGTCTCTGCTTTTTAATATGCTGTCTAGACTGATCATAGCTTTTTTTTCCAAGGAGCAAGCGTCTTTTAATTTCATGGTTGCAGTCATCATCTGCAGTGATTTTGGAGCCCAAGAAAATAAAATCTCTCACTGTTTCCATTGTTTCCCCATCTCTTTGCCATGAAGTGATGGGACCGGATGCCATGATCTTAGTTTTCTGAATGTTGAGTTTTAAGCCAGTTTTTTCACTCTCCCCTCACTTTCATCAAGAAGCCCTTTAGTTCTTCATCGCTTTCTGCCATAAGGGTGGTGTCATCTGCATATCTCAGGTCACTGATATTTCTCCTGTCAATCTGGATTCCAGCTTGTGCTTCATCCAGTCTGGCATTTTGCATGAGGTACTCTGCATCTATCAAGTTAAATAAGCAGAGTGACAATATGCAACCTTGACATACTCCTTTCCCGATTTGGAACCAATCTGTTATTCCATGTCCAGTTCTAGCTGTTGCTTCCTGACCTGCATACAGATTTCTCAGGAGGCAGGTAAGGTAGTCTGGTATTTCCATCTCTTTAAGAATTTTCCACATTTTGTGGTAATCCACACAGTCAAAGTGTTTCATGTAGTCAATAAAACAGAAGTAGATGTTCTTCTGGTATTCTCTTGCTTTTTCAATGATCCAACGGATGTTGGCAATTTGACCCCTGGTTCCTCTGCCTTTTCTAAATCCAGCTTAAACATCTGAAAGTTCATGGCTCACATACTATTGAAGTCTGGCTTGGAGAATTTTGAGCATTACTTTGATAGTGTATGAGATGAGTGAAATTGTGTGGTAGTTTGAACATTCTTTGGCATTGCCTTTCTTTGGAATTGGAATGAAAACTGACCTTTTCCAGCCCTGTGGCCACTTCTGAGTTTTCCAAATTTGCTGACATATTGAGTGCAGCATTTTAACAGCAATATCTTTTGGGATTTGAAAAAGTTCAGCTGGAATTCCATCACCTCCACTAGCTTTGTTCATAGTAATGCTTCCTAAGGCCCACTTGACTTTGCATTCCAGGATGTCAGGCTCTAGGTGAGTGATCCCACCATTGTAGTTATCTGGATCATGAAGATCTTTTTTGTACAGTTCTTCTGTGTATTCTCAAGAGGCAGGTCAGGTGGTCTAGTGTTGGAGAAGACTCTTGAGAGTCCCTTGGACTGCAAGGAGGTCCGACCAGTCCATCCTAAAGGAAATCAGTCCTGAGTATTCATTGGAAGGACTGATGTTGAAGCTGAAACTCCAATACTTTGGCCACCTGATGCAAAGAGCTGACTGACTGGAAAAGACCCTGATGCTGAAAAAGATTGAGGGCAGGAGAATGGGACAATAGAGGATGAGATGGTTGGATGGCATCACCAACTCAATGGACATGGGTTTGGGTGGACCCCGGGAGTTGGTGATGGACAGGGAGGCCTGGAGTGCTGTGGTTCATGGGGTCGCAAAGAGTCGGACACGACTAAGCGACTGAACTGAACTGAACGCTGTGTATTCTTGCCACCTCTTCTTAATATCTTCTGCTTCTGTTAGGTCTGTACCATTTATGCCCTTTACTGTGCCCATCTTTGCGTGAAATGTTCTCTTGGTATCTCTAATTTTCTTGAAGAGATCACTAGTCTTTCCCATTCTATTGTTTTCCTCTATTTCTTTGCACTGATCACTGAGGAAGGCTTTCTCATTGCTCCTTGCTGTTCTTTGGAACTCTGTATTCAGATGGGTATCTTTCTTTTTCTCCTTTGCCTCTAGCTTCTCTTCTCTTCTCAGCTATTTGTAAGGCCTCTTCAGACAACCAGTTTGCCTTTTTGCATTTCTTTTTCTTGGGGATCGTCTTGATCACCGCCTCCTGTACAATGTTACGAAACTCCATCCATAGTTCTTCAGGCACTCTGTCTATAAGATCTAATCCCTAGAATCTAGTTGTCACTTCTACTGTATACTTGTAAAGGATTTTGATTTAGGTCATACCTGAATGGTCTAGTGGTTTTCCCTACTTTCTTCAATTTGTCTGAATCTTGCAATAAAGAGCTCGTGATCTGAGCTTAGAGAACAGACTTGGATTACTGTGATGTACATCCGTAACTGAGCCTCATTTCCACTTTGGCCCAGCCGCTTCTTTCTCTCTGGAGCTATCAGTAATTGCCCTCCTCTCTTTCTCTGTAGCGTATGCAACTCATTCTGACCTGAGGAGCTCATCTTCTGATGTCATATCTGTTTTTTAATTTTCAAACTGTTCCTTGTGTTCCGGCAGCAAGACTACCAGAGTGGTTCAGTATTCCCTCATCCAGTGGACCACCTTTTGTCAGAATTCTTCACTACGACCTGTCTTGGATGGTCCTGCATGGCATGACCCAGAGTTTTCTAAGTTACACAAGCCCCTTCTTCACAACAAGGCTGTGAACCATGAAGCGAAAAAAACTTCGAACACTTCACAAATCTGCATTTCACTCTGCATATATACCGGTTAATCTTCTTTGTAAACATGACTGGGCTAAGGGCTACCAGATAGGTGGTTAAACATTGTCTCTGGGCATGTTCCTGAGGGTGTTTCTGGAAGAGATTAGCACTTGATTCTGATAGACTGAGTAAATAACACCCCTCACCAATATGGACAGGTGTTTTCCAATCTCCTGAAAGACCAAAGAGTCTCTTGATGAAAGTGAAAGAGGAGAGTGAAAAAGCTGGCTTAAAACTCAGCATTCAGAAAACTAAGATCATTTCACTCCCATCACTTCATGGCAAAGAGATGGGGAAACAATGGAAACAGTGAGAGACTTTATTTTCTTGGGTTCCAAAATCAACCCAGATGGTGACTGCAGCCATGAAACTAAAAGACGCTTGCTCCTTATAAGAAAAGCTATGATCAATCTAGACAGCATATTAAAAAGCAGAGACATTACTTTGCCGAACAAAGGTCCGTCTAGTCAAAGCTATGGTTTTTCCAGTAGTCATGTATGGATGTGAGAGCTAGACTGAACAACACAACAGTATATGAACTTCAGAAAGATTTAAGATTTATACAGCCAATTTCCTTCATTTTGTTATCAGTTTCCAAGTTGTATACCACTTAATGTTTGTCCATTAAATTGTTTTAATAGCTTGTTAGGCCTTTCAAGAGATATGTAAAAGAACTGCACATGAAAGGAAAATATCCAAGAAAGAATCAGCGCGAAAATAGACAATAATTTTTTTTTATTCTGAGAAAATGAGAACATAAGTAAAAGTAAACAGTACTTTTGAATGACACAAAAGAGGTTCATAATGTTAAAAAAGGGCAATCTAGAAACTAAAAAATATATAGAAAAAGAAGAGAGGCGACCACACTTAAGCAGAAACTAAGTATTTAGCATAAGAAGACCTTTAAAGCAAAAAAGAATTGGGGAAAGTAAGTTCTTGTAAAAATAACCAGTTCACTCCCTTCATAAAAGAGCTTTAGATGGGGAGGGTACTTACTGAGTCTGAGCCTTCAGTGCTTAGAGGGTGCAATGCTTCTGATGGACTGCAGTTGAGTGTAGGTGGGTGCCTGGTTCCAGGGTTACAGTAAGCACAGGATACTTCCTTTCCATGGACTGTAAATCAGTCTGCAAACAAAGGATTTCTGATTTGTCCAGAGGAATGACAAATTACTGAGTTACAGAGGGTTCTCTTGATAAACATAGAAGTATTTTTAATTAAGTTCACCACCAGATTCCACAATGTCTGTTCCTAGTTTCCTTAAGAAGCAATTCTATGAGTTCTGCAATAGTAGAAACAAAAGTCAACTCAAAGTACTAATGGTTTTTAGTTTCCATAAAACAACTAAATCCACTTTTGAATCCAAAAAAGTACTTTGACCAAAGTCAAAGTATGGGCTTCCCTGGTAGCTCAGCTGGTAAAGAAACCACCTGCAATGCAGGAGACCCAGGTTCAATTCCTGGTTCAGGAAGAACTGCTGGAGAAGGGATAGGCTACCCACTGCAGCCTTCTTGGGCATCCCTTGTGGCTCAGCTGCTCAAGAATCCGCCTGCAATGTGGGTTAAGAGAATATGTTCCCTCACCAATTTAGGGACAATGTCCCTTATGAGCTTGGAAGCAGTTACAGAACAAGAACAGCACCCCATTCCCTAGGCAACATAATTCTCCTAAAAGAAAAGAGGGGAATGAGAGGGTAACAGGCAGGAAGGCTAGGAGTCTCCAAACGGAGGAAATAGGCTGCAAGTGTCAGACATTTTTGTCTCCCTCTTAAGTGGCAGGCGGAAACAAACTACAAGTGTCATATTCTTTCCCCTTCTCTATACAAATTTTAAAAGGAGGTTTCTCTTAAAATTCTGTGTTGCCATGAGGACACCTGGTTCCACCTGAACTTAATTCTCAACCTTGAGCTAACCAATGCATTTTTCTTCTGGAAATGTTTTTCTTAAGCTATGTTAATGAACTATGTCTTTACCCTAAACTCTTCAAGTTGGTTTGCTTAAGACTCTGAACTGATAAGGGCTCAACAAACCAGTGTGTTTTACTCATACGTTGTTTTCCTATGTTAATGAAGCTGTATATTTACTTGGAAACCTGCCTTTCTTCAAGATTCATGTCAATCGTTTTACAGCCCAGGATGACTCACTTTGTGCCAATGTTATCTCAAAACACATGTTGTGGATGAGGGGCCTGGTGCCACTCTGAGTTTTGAGACATTCCCTTTCTCTAATTAGCAGCCTGCTGGTAGCTATATAACATCCAGCTAAAGACTAGCAGGGGCGCACTCTTTCTGCCCCCTTCTGATGTCTATGTCAGAAGCTTTCTCTATCTCTTTTATACTTTAATAAAACTTTATTATACACACACACACAAGACAGAAAAACGGTCTTTTTTTTTTCTTTAATTTCTTTTTTTTTTTAAACTAAACTAACAAATTTAATTTGTATCTGTAGAGGTCTCAGAGGAATGGGACCTCCAAAGTGACCAAAGTAGGCTATTTATATTTCATTTTTAACCAAAGATACAATTACTTGTGAAGATGCAACAAAATAAGAAGGTTTTCTTGGAACAGCAAACTAATGAAGAAATGACAAAGCTTGTCCATACAGTTCCTTAGCCTTGAATTCCAAATCAGGTGATAAGGATGTTTTCTATCCTCCCAGTAGAGACAGAATAACTTCACATGGAGATTTATTTCCTGCTTTCAGAGGAGGGAGTGCATAAGATGTCATATATATATATATATATATATATATATATATAATTTTGTTTCACCTGCTGTTTCTCGAGTAACTTTAATTCAATATATTCTATATATTGTATACTATCATGGCATATCTTGGGGCAACCTGTCCTGGGCACCAAGTGCCGTGTCACACCCAGTCATTCAGTCGTGTCTGACTCTTTGCTACCCCATGGACTATAGCCCACCAGGCTCCTCTGCCCATGGAATTTACGAGGCTAGAATACTGGAGTAGGTTGCCACTTCCTCCTCCAGGGGGTCTTCCTGACCCAGAGATAGAACTCATGTCTCCTGTGTCCCCTGCATTGCAGACGGATTCTTTACCACTGAGCCACTGAAGAAGCCCACTCTTCCTCAAGCACCAAGAGGGGCGACCAAATTATCATGAGTTTTTGAGAATCACTGTAGGAAAGTTGGAGAAGGAAATGGCAACCCACTCCAGTGTTCTTGCCTGGAGAATCCCAGGGATGGGGGAGCCTGGTGGGCTTCCATCTATGGGGTCACACAGAGTCGGACACGACTAAAGTGACTTAGCAGTAGCAGCAGTAGGAAAGTTACAAGAGTTTTCCCATTAATTTGCCACTGTCTTGAATATGTTTTATTCCATAATCCTGGTCTTTTACCCCAGTGTGTTCACTAAGCTGGATGACCGAAGAAACAATAAAAGTAAAAATTATTAATGCTCTTTTTGAAATCTACCTTACAAATATTTTGGAGTGAGAAATTCTAAACACCCAACCTTTGTGTCAGAGAATTGTCTGAGAGTGTTCAAACCACTGAGCATTGTGAGGACCATTGTTTCATCTTTAAAAGACACAGTTCAGATAGGATCATCTGTTAGTGCTTTTGATCAGCAAAAAGGACAGATGGCTGGATAACAAGAGGAGAGGAAAACAGTTATGTTCTCCAAACTTTTTATATCTGTAACTTATATAAATGGCAAGGCAGATATTGGCCAAGTAAAAGAAAACAAAGCAGGTGACCAGTGCCAGCATCGTGTGGTGTCTTTTTTTCGGGAGAGGGTCGTGGGCAGAGGCTGACCCTGTGGACACGCTGCGTGGTGTTGTGACATGTGAGGATGAGCATCACCACGTGCACACTGATCCAGATCACGGGGAACACACAGAGGGAATCCCACACAGTTACAGCCCCTATCTCAAAGGCAGCTTCTCAAGCCATAACGTTTCTCCCTCTATCAGAGAGAAGTCTCTCTGTCAGAGAATATGTGTCTAATGAAGTGGTGTTGTAGGGGGTCACGATGCCTATGATGACCTGGACATAGATCAGCAGGTTGCTGGGCCAGAAAAAAAGAAGGCAGGAAAAATATATGTGGAGGTTTTTTTTAGTCTGAGCTGTACACACCTAGAGTTACTGGAAGTGATGATCATGGCCTGAAACATCCTCAGGAAATATGTTGTCAGAGTGAAAGGCCTCAGCGCTGCCTTAAAACCAACGTCATCCAGAAAACTCTTCAGTCCAGAAGTGAAGTGAAGTCGCTCAGTCATGTCCAACTCTCTACGACCCCATGGACTGTAGCCTACCAGGTTCCTCCGTCCATGGGATTTTCCAGGCAAGAATACTGGAATGGGTTGCCATTTCCTTCTCCAGGAGATCTTCCCAACCCAGGAATTGAATCCAGGTCTCCCGCATTGTAGGCAGACGCTTTACCATCTGAGCCACCAGGGAAGTCCTTTTGGTCCAAAAGCATGTATCATTTCTGGAATTCCACTGAAAATAATTACCATGATGATAGCTACATTTAAATGGATTAAATCAAATCTATAAGCTTCCTTGTATGGTGCTGAAATAAGTAGATGTTGATTTGTAATGTAAGTAGCATTTTGTTGCCTATAAAACCAATCCCAAACAGAGAAAAAGTATTCCTCAAATAGTATCATTTGAAAGTATTTTCTTCATCTTCCTCCTTCGCTTTGGATAGACTCATTCACAGCCTACAAAGAAACCCAAATGGTTTGCAAGCTTGATAGAAATAATAGGGCTGCATGGAGAGCATATAATTTATGACCACTGTCTGCAACAGGATGTGCAAAGATTCTGTAACAACATCAGAAAATTAAGACTTAGTTCTACAGGCACCTGTCAAGGATTACTAAAGTCACTTCAGAAGAGTATTGGGGTTGGGATAAGGCATGCCTTGTTTATAAAATCATTTCTGTAATCTATTTTCTGAGAAATAAACTCAGTATCCTAAAACACAATTTTTTAGTCATGAAAAACAATATTTCAGATTTACAGAGATTCTATTTAAGTTCTACAAACATATTCTAAACTTAGTTTGAAATTTTTGAATGCAAATCTATCTTCTTCCATAAACATGAGAAAATTATTAGGGTCTTTAAATGCATATTATTCCGTTTCTACTGTACATGGAACACATTATAGCTTTTTCCATTCACCAAAAGATTACATCCTTAGAGTCACAATTGATTGTCTAGTACCATAAATCCCCTTTTTAGACCCTTTTGCTCTTCCTGACTTTTAATTTCTTCTAATGAACACAGGAAATATGAGACAAGCTCATAGGCCAGCTCACTGCATCCTTCATCTCTGCCCTCAACATTCCCTTCATCTTCTTGCTCTACCATTAAGTCACAGATTCTCTTGCAGCTCTCCCAAGTAGGAGAATTTTTTACTACCATTCCCCTTATATCACGAGGCATGAAGGTGGAAATTTCCTCTTTGATACCCAGCACACTTGCAGGTAATCCTCCATCACTCCAGCTTTGAAACACTAGTCAGCAGCCTACAACAAACATCACTGTCCTTGTGGAAACAACGTGTTGGCCCAATGCCACTCTGCCACATAGCTCTGGACTCACTGCAACACTCCTTAACTCAAACCCTGCCATGGTCTTTGTGATTATACTCCCATGCAGAGGGTCTGCTCAATACCCTCAGCCTCTCACATTTGTGGTCTCTTCCTTTTAACGCTTACTCCCACCCACCTCATCTGCTCCTTCTCCTATTTACATACTAGAGGTTGTCATTACCAATAATTGTAAACATTAATTTCACTTGCAAGTATCTCTCTCTCCTATGAACAGATAAGATCCTATGAACAGATAAGATCCAGCTTACTCTTATTTTCTACTTCAAAATCATTTTGACATCACGTGAGTCTGGGAAACACTGACTTCTTTTCTTCCCATAACCCTCTCATATTTTCTCTGTCTTCCTTAGCTAAACTTTCCATGATTTAGCATTATAATCATTCCTTTCAAAATATAACTGATTTCATTGCTTTGATTTTTCATGCTTCATGTTCTCAGGATACAAAAATCAACTCCAATTAAATCTATTATCCTACCCAATTCATGGGATCCTGTTCAAATAAACTAGACTGTGCCTGCATGCTAAGTCACTTCAGCCATGTCCAACTTTTTGTGACCCTATGGACTGTGGCCTGTCAGGCTCCTCCATCCATGGGATTCTCCAGGCAAGAATACTGGAGTGGGTTGCTATGCGCTCCTCCAGGGGATCTCCCGACCCAGAGACTGAACCCCTCTTATGTGTTCTACATCGGCAGCGGGGTTCCTTACCACTAGCACTGCATGGGAAGCCCAAACTAGGCTATAGAAAAACAAAAAACAATTTGGGGGGTCAAGATGCTGGAGGAGTAGGACATGGAGCTCACCTTCTCCCACCAGTACATCAAAAACACAACTACACATGGAGCAGTTTTCACAGAACATCTACTGAATGCTGGCAGAAGACCTCAGACTTCTAAAAGGGCAAGAGTATCTTTGTAATTGGGTAGAACAAAAGAAAAGGGAAAAAGAGAAAGGAACCAGGACAGGACCTGTGCCCCTGGGAACTGTGAAAGAGAAGGTATTTCTGCACACTGGAAAGCCCCCTCACTGGCCAGGAAGATGAGCCGGGACAGAAGGTGAGCTTCAGAGCCTCCAAGGACTGTGCACCAGCTGGTTTGCAGCGGGAAAAACAGAGAGAGACCGGCACAGACGCTTGGGGCTGCCGCCCAGCACTCACCAGCCCCAGACGCTCAGCGGTCGGGGCGGACGGGGGCTGGGTCCTGAGGCTTGGGCGTCAGAGCTTAGACCCAGAGAGAGACCTGGGCTCGCCTGAGTGCAGACGGCCTGAGGGAGTGAGGGTGTGGTGCGCCACAGCCGAGGGCGAGGGCGTACAGGAAGAAGCCTGGGCCCACCGGAGAGGCAAGGCGCCACTGCTGGGGGCCGCGGGAAGAGGGCAAGGCCGCCAGCGGAGCTTCTTTGTCCGCACACTCTCAGGTGACAAGGCACTGCCTACCTGAGATCCAGGGGCAGGGGCAAGCCCTGCTGCCATCTCAGACTCCGGAGGCAGGCGAGGACCTCTGCCACTGTAGAGGGCCCTCCGACCTGGCGCCAAACATTGCCCGTGCCTTCTTGGGAGTGTGCACGGGCCACACACCTGCACACCTCCCGTCATAGGGTCAATGGCCAGCAGATGCTGAGGAAAAGGATGACAGGCATCCAAACCAAAGACATCCCTCACGCCAAAAAATGTCGAACCTACAAAAGCTTGTAGGGGTGCTTCCTAAGTAGATAATTACTTCTCCTAAGCTCACAGAGTAAGAGAAATTTAAGTAAAATGAAGAAGCAGAGGAGCCACTCTGAGTTAAAAGACCAGGAGAATTTCTGTGAAGGAACAAGGAATGAAACAGACCTCTTCAATCTAGTAGACACTGAGGTCAAAAGGAGACAATGAAAATACTGAAGGAATTAAGAAAAGTTCTGGAGAAATGTAGGTTACTGTGACTCTTTTCAGTTTATTGTGTGTAGGTCTTTTCTTTCTCTTGTGTTTCCTGCCAAGAGAAGTTCCTTTAGCATTTGTTGTAAAGCTGGTTTGGTGGTACTGAATTCTCTTAACTTCTGCTTGTCTGGAAAGCGTTTGACTTCTCCATCAAATCTGAGTAAGAATCTTGCTGGGTAGAGCATTCTTGATTGTAAGTTCTTCTCTTTCATTGCTTTAAATATATTGTGCCATTCCCTACTGGCTTGTAGAGTTTCTGTTGAGAAGTCAGCTGATAATCTCCCTTGTATGTGATTTGTCATTTTTTCCTTGTTGCTTTTAATATTTTATCTTTGTCTTTAATTTTTGTTGTTTTGATTACTATGTATCTCTGTGTGTTCCTCCTTGAGTTTATCACCTGGGCCTCTGCACTTCCTGGACTTGATTGACTATTTCTTTTCCCATGTTAGGCAAGTTTTCAGTTATTATCTCTTCAAATATTTTCTCAGGTCCTGTCTCTCTATCTTCCCCTTCTGGGGACCCTATAATGCAAATGTTGGTGCATTTAACGTTGTCCCAGAAGTCTGTTACGCTGTCTCTTTTTTTTTTTTTTTTCATTCTTTTTTCTGTATTCTGTTCTGCAGCAGTGATTTCCACCATCTGTTCTCCAGGTCACTTATCCATTCTTCTGCCTCAGTTATTCTGCTGTTGATTCCTTCATGTATTCCTAATGTATTGTTCATCTGTGTGTGTTCTTTAGTTCTTATAGGTCTTTGGTAAACATTTTTTACATCTTCTCCATTGTTTTCCTGAGGTCCTGGATCATCTTCACTATCGTTACTCTGAATTCTTTTTCTGGAAGGTCTATCTCCACTTCATTTAGTTGTTTTTCTGGGGTTCTATCTTGTCCCTTCATCTGGGACATAACTGTCTGCTTTTTCATCCTGACTCATTTTATGTAATGTGGTTTTTGTTCTAGCCACTGTGGGATAGTGGTTCCTCTTGCTTCTTCTGTCTGCTCTCTCATGGATGAGGCTAAGAGGGTTGCATAAGCTTCCCGGTGGGAGAGACTTGTGGGAAAAACTGAAACTTGCTCTGATGGGCAGGGTTGTGCTCAGTAAAACCTTAATCCAACTATCCACTGTTGGGTGGGGTTGTGCTCTGTCCCTGGTAGTTGTTTGGCCTGAGGAGACCCAGCCCTGTGGTCTATGGGCTCTATGGTAGGGTTATTGGCCACCTCCAAGAGGACTTTTGCCAAGAGGCATTTTTCTTGGCTGCTGCTGCCAGTGCCCTGCCCCCACAGTGAGTCACTGCCAACCCACACGTCTACAGGAGACCCTCCAACTAGCAGGTAGGTCTGGTTCAGTCTCCTGTGGGGTCACTGTTCCTTTCCCCTGGGCCTTGAAACACACAAGACCTGTGCCCTCCATCAATGGAGACTCTATTTTCCCCAGTCCTGTGGAAGTCCTGTAATCAAATCCCACTGGCCTTCAAAGTCAGATTCCTGGGGGATTCCCAGTCTCTTTGCTGGATCGCCAGGCAGGGAAGCCTGACATGAGGCTCAGAACCTTCACAACAGTGGGAGAACTTCTTTAGTATTACTGCTCTCCATATTGTGGGTCACCCACCCAGTGGGCATGGGATTTGGTTTTATTGTGTTTGCACCCCTCCTAGCATCTCATCGTGGCTTCTTCTTTATCTTTGGACGTGGGGTATCCTGTTTCAGTGGGTTCCAGTGTCCTCCTGTTGGTGATGGTTCAACAGCTAGTTGCAATTTTGCTGTTCTCACAGAAGGAGATGAGCGCATGTCCTTCTACTACACCATCTTGAACTGGAAGCCCTCAGATTACTATAAAAAGGAACTATTCATGGAAGCTATAAGGAGGAGTTAAGAAAAATTAGAAAATTCATTTGCCATGACTTTCCTGGTGGTCCAGTGGTTGAGAATCAGCCTTCCTATGCAGGGGACACAGGTTCAATCCCTGGTCGGGAAACTATGATCCCACATGCTGTGGGGCAGCTAACCCCATCACTACAACTACTGAGCGCCCCCCCCCCCCGCTCTAGAGCCTATGGACTGCGACTAGAGAGAAAGCCACGTGTCACAACAAAGAGCCTTTGCGCCACAGTGAAGGTCGTGCATATGCAACTAAGGGTCAGGTCAGGCAAATAAATAAATATACATTTTGTAAAAGAAAAGAAATTTCATTTGCCAATGAATAGCAGAATGAATACTGCAGAAGAAAGAATAAGTGATCTGGAAGATAGAATAATAGACATTGCTCAATCAAACAGCAGACAGGGAATTTTTGGAAGTTCATGATTAGGATTCTGCACTTTCACTGCTCTCAGACCAGCTTCAGTCACTGATTGAGGAACTAAGGTCCCACAAGGTGAGTCATGTAGACAAAAAAAAAAAATTTTTTTTTAACTGTAGAGAAAGCCAAATTTTTAAAAAATGAAAACAATATAAGAGACCTATAGGATAATATAAAGCATGGTAATCTATGTACAATAGGGATTCCAGAAAGAGAAGAAAGGGGATTGAAAATATACTTGAAGAAATTATGACTGAAAACTTCCCAAACCTAAAGAGAGAAACAAGATATCCAGATACAGGAAGCACAGGGTTCCCTATAATAAAAATGGCAAAAGTTAGAGGATTCTAAAGGCAGCAAGGGAAAAAAGAGTTCATTGCAAGGGAACCCCCATTATGCTATCAGTTAATCGCTCTAGAGAAATTCTGCAGACCAGAAGGAGTGGCAAAATATATTCCAAGTATTGAAAGGGAAAAATTTGCAACCTAGGATACTCTACCAGGCAAGACAATCATTTAGAATAGGACAAGTAACAAAGAATTTCTAAGACAAGCAAAAACCAAAAGAATACAGCAACACTAAACCATCTAGTCAAGGCTATGGTTTTTCCAGTGGTCATGTAAGGATGTGAGAGTTGGACTGTGAAGAAAGTGGATCACCGAAGAATTGATGCTTTTGAACTGTGGTGTTGGAGAAGACTCTTAAGAGCCCCTTGGACTGCAAGGAGATCCAACCAGTCCATCCTAAAGGAGATCAGTCCTGGGTGTTCATTGGAAGGACTGATGCTAAAGCTGAAACTCCAATACTTTAGCCACCTCATGCAAAGAGTTGACTCATTGGAAAAGACTCGGATGCTGGGAGGGATTAGGGGCAGGAGGAGAAGGGGACAACAGAGGATGAGATGGCTGGATGGCATCACCGACTCGATGGAGGTGAGTTTGAGTTAACTCTGGGAGTTGGTGATGGACAGGGAGGCCTGGCGTGCTGCAATTCATGAGGTCACAAAGAGTCAGACACAACTGAGCGACTGAACTGAACTGAACTGAAACCTATCCTAAAAGAAATGTTGAAAGATCTCTAAATATATAAAGAAAGGAGGAAAACACAGTTGGAAAGTAAATCACTTAAGGAAGCCAATATTTTGCTGCCGTTGTTGTTCAGTCGCTAAGTCCAGTCCAACTCTTTGAAACCCCATGGACTGCAGCATGCCAGGCTGCCTGTCCTTCACTATCTCCCAGAGTTTGCTTAAATTCATGTCCATTGAGTCAGTAATGCTATCTAACCATCTCATCCTCTGCTGCCTCCTCAGCAAACAGATAAGAAAAAGAAATAAAAAGGTATCCAAAGTGAAGGGAACACTGGAGAATTGATGCTTTTGAACTGCAGTGCTGGAGAAGACTCTTGAGAGTTCCTTGGATGGCAAAAAGATCAAACCAGTCAATCCTAAAGGAAATCAACCCTGAACATTCATTGGAAAGACTTTTGCTGAAGCTGAAACTCCAATACTTTGGATGCCTGATGCAAAGACCAACTCATTGGAAAAGACCTGGATGCTGAGAAAGATTGAAGGCAAAAGGAGAAGGGAGCAGCAGAGGATGAGATGGTTGGATAGCATCACTGACTCAATGCACATGAATTTGAGCAAACTCCAGGAGATAGTGGAGGACAGAGGAGCATGTTGTGCTAAAGCCCATGGGGCTGCAAAGAGTTGGACATGACTGAGCAACAGAAAAACAACAAAACAGTGAAAGGAAGAGGTAAAATTGTCACCATATGCAGCTGACAAGATAATATGTATAGAAAACCCTAAAGACTGCACATAAAAACTGCTAGGTCTGATAAATGAATTCAGCAAAGTAGCAGGATACAAGACTATCATTCAAAAACCAGTTGTATTTCTTTATACTAACAATGAAATATTAGAAAGAGAATGTTTTAAAAAATACCTTTTAAAGTTGCACCAAGGAAAAAACAAAATACCTAGAAATAAACTTGACCGAAAATGTAAAAGATTTATACACTGAGAACTTGAAAACATTAATAAAGGAAATTAAAGAAGATTCAAAGAAGTGGAAAGGTATCCCATGATCTTGGGTTGGAAGAATTAATATTGTTAAAATGACAATACCTGTCAAAGAAATCCAAAGATTTAATATGATCCTTATCAAATTACCCATGACATTTTTCACAGAACTAGGAAAAATAATCAAAAAAATTTATATGGAACCATAAAACACCCAGAATTGCCATAGCAAATATAATGAAAGGAAACAAAGCAGGAGGCATAACTCTCCCAAACTTTAGATAATACTACACAGCTACAGTAATCAAAACAGTATGGTATTTGTACAAAAACAGATCAGTGGAAGAGAATACAGAGCCCAGAAACAATTCCACACACCTACAGTCAACCAATCTACAAAAGAAGCAAGAATATGAAATGGGAAAAAAAACAGTCTCTTCAGCAAGTGGTGCTGGGGAAATTGCACAGCTGCATGTAAATCAGTGAAGCTAGAACACATCCTCACACCAGGCACAAAAACAAACTCGGAATGGGTAAAGACTTAGACTTGAGGCATGTTTAAGGAGAAGGGAGCAGCAGCGGATGAGATGGTTAGATAGCGTCACTGACTCAATGGACATGAATCTGAGCAAACTCCAGGAGATAGTGGAGGACAGAGGAGCATGGCGTGCTAAAGCCCATGGGACTGCAAAGAGTTGGACATGACTGAGCAACTGAACAACACAAAAAAAGTGAAGGGAAGAGGTTAATTTTCACTATATGCAGATGTCACTTAAACCACTAAACTCCAAGACGAAAACATAGGGGAAACATTCTCTACATAAATCATACCAATGTTTTCTTAGGTCAGTCTCCCAAGGCAATAGAAACAAAAACAAAAAGAAACCAGTGGGACATAAGCAAGCTCACAAACTTTTGTATAGCAATGGATACAATTTTTTAACAAAAGAAGACAGCCTACTGAATGGGAGAAAATATCTGCAAGTGACACAACTGACAAGGGCTTCAAACTCCCAACAAACAAAAGCCCAGGACCAGACAACTTCACTGGTAAATTCTATCAAACATTTAGTTTCCTTCAGAAGCTATTCCAAAAAATTGCAGAGAAATAAGAAACACTACCAAGCTCATTGTATGAGGCCACTATCTCTCTGATACCAAAATGAAAGATATCACAAAAAAGAAAATTATAAGCCAATATCACTGATGAAAATAGATACAAAAAAAAAACTCAACAAAATATTAGCAAGTCAAATCCAAAAATACATTAAAAGGGTCACACACCATGATCAAGTGGGATTTATCCCAGGGATATGAGAAATTTTTTCAATATCCACATATGTGATACACTGCATTAAAATGTGATACACCACATTAAAAGCTGAAGAATAAAACATATGATACAGCTCATGCAGCTCAATATCTAAACAACCCCAATCCAAAAATGAGTAGAAGACATAGAATTTCTCCAAAGAAAACATACAGATGGCCAGTAGGCACTTGAAAGGATGCCCAACATCACCAATTATTAGAAAGATGCAAATCAAAACTACAGTGAGGTACCACCTCACACCAGTCAGAAGGACCATCATTAAAATGTTACAAGGACTTTCCTGGTGGCCAAAGGTCCAGGCTCCCAATGCAGGGGGCCGGGTTTGATCCCTGGTCAGGGAACTAGATCCCACATGCCACAACTAAGAGCTCCCATGCCACAGCTAAAGATCCCTCGTGCCACAACTCATTGGAAAAGACCTGGATGCTGCGGGGGGTGGGGGGGAAAGACTGAAATAGTGCCATTTGAAGCAACATGGGTAGATCTGGAGATTATTATACTAAGAGAAGTAAGTCAGAAAGAGAAAGACAAGTACCATGTGACATCACTTACATGTGGAATCTAAAATATGACACAAACGAACCTATCTACAAAAAGAAAGACTCACAGACATAGAGAACATTATGGTCGCCAAGGGCGGGCGGGGAGGAATGGACTGGGGGCTGGGGGTTAGTAGAAGCAAACTATTACATTCAGGATGGATAAGCAAGATGCCACGTATAGCACAGGGAACTATATCCAGTCTCCTGGGATAAACCATAATTAAAAGACTACTTTAAGAAAAGAAATAGAAAGGTACATTCACACACATTTAATATTCATTTATAATTTTTTAAAACCCTTATTATACTATAACTGTAAGTTTCAGTCCAGTGGCTCAGTTGTGTCCGACTCTTTGTGACACCATGAACTGCAGCACACCAGGCTTCCCTGTCCATCACCAGCTCCCAGAACTTGCTCAAACTCATGTCCAACAAGTCAGTGGTGCTATCCAACAATCTCATCCTGTCATCCGCTTCTCCTCCTGCCTTCAATCTTTCCCAGCAACAGGGTCTTTTCCAATGAGTCAGCTCTTCACATCAGGTGACCAAAGTATTGGAGCTTCAGCTTCAGCATCAGTCCTTCCAACGAACATTGAGGACTGATTTCCTTTAGGATGGACTGGTTTGATCTCCTTGCAGTCCAAGGGACTCTCAAGAATCTTCTCCAACACCACAGTTCAAAAGCATCAATTCTTCAGTGCTCAGCTTTCTTTATGGTCCAAATCTCACATCCATACATGACCACTGAAAAAACCATAGCTTTGAATAGACGGACTTTTGTTCAGCAAAGTAATGTCTCTGCTTTCTAATATGCTGTCTAGATTGGTCATAGCTTTTATTCCAAGGAGCAAGCATCTTTTGATTTCATGGCTGCAGTACAATCTGCAGTTATTTTGGAGCCCAAGAAAATAAAGGTTCTCACTGTTTCCATTGTTTCCCCATCTCCTTGCCATGAAGTGATGGGACCGGATGCCATGATCTTAGTTTTCTGAATGTTGAGCTTTAAACCAGCTTTTTCACTCTCCTCTTTCACTTTCATCAAGAGGCTCTTTAGTTCCTCTTCACTTTCTGCCATAAGGGTGGTGTCATCTGCATACCTGAGGTTAGTGATATTTCTCCCATCAGTCTTGATTCCAGCTTGTGCTTCTTCCAGCCCAGCGTTCCTCATGATGTACTCTGCATATAAGTTTAAAAAGCAGGGTGACAATATACAGCCTTGACGTACTCCTTTACCTATCTGGAACCAGTCTGTTGTTCCATGTCCAACTCTAACTGTTTCTTCTTGACCTGCATACAGATTTCTCAGGAAGCAGGTAAGGTAGTCTGGTATTCCCATCTCTTGAAGAGTTTTCCACAGTTTGTTGTGATCCACACAGTCAAAGGCTTTGGCGTAGTCAATAAAGCAGAAGTATATGTCTTTCTACTAGATGATGCTTTTGAACTGTGGTGTTGGAGAACACTCTTGAGAGGCCCTTGGACTGCAAGGAGATCCAACCAGTCAATCCTAAAAGAAATCAGTCCTGAATATTCATTGGAAGGACTGATGCTTGGCCACCTGATGCGAAGAACTGACTCATTGGAAAAGACCCTGTTGTTGGGAAAGATTGAAGGCAGGAGGTGAAGGGGATGACAGAGGATGAGATGGTTGGATGGCATCACCAACTCTATGGACATGAGTTTGAGTAAGCTCCAGGAGTTGGTGATGGACAGGGAAGCCTGGTGTGCTGCAGTCCATGGGGTCGCAAAAAGTCAGACATGACTGAGAGACTAAACTGAACTGAACTGAGATGTCTTTCTGGAACTCTCTTGCTTTTTTGATGATCCAACAGATGTTGACAATTTGACCTCTGGTTCCTCTGCCTTTTCTAAATTCAGCTTGAACATCTGGAAGTTTATGGTTCACGTACACATACTGTTAAAGCCTGGCTTGGAGAATTTTTTTTGAACTTTTTTTAAATTTATTTATTTTAATTGGAGGCTAATTACTTTACAACATTGTATTGGTTTTGCCATACATTGACATGAATCCGCCCCGAGTGTACATGTGGTTTAGAGAATTTTGAGCATTACTTTGCTAGTGTGTGAGATGAGATGAGTCAATTGTGCAGTAGTTTGAACTCTCTTTGGCATTGCTTTTCTTTGGGATTGGAATGAAAACTGACTTTTTCTTGTCCTGTGGCCACTGCAGAGTTTTCCCAATTTGCTGGCATATTGAGTGCAGCACGTTCACAGCATCATCTTTTAGGATTCGAAATAGCTCAACTGGAATTCTATCACCTCCACTAGCTTTGTTCATAGCGATGCTTCCTAAGACCCACTTGAGTTCTCACTCCTGGCTCTAGGTGAGTGATCCCACTATCATGGTTACCTGGGTCATGAAGATCTTTTTTATACAGTTCTTCTGTGTAGTCTTGCCACCTCTTCTTAATATTTTCTGCTTCTGTTAAGTCCATACCGTTTCTGTCCTTTATTGACCCACATCTTTGCATGAAATGTTCCCTTGGTATCTCTAATTTTCTTGAAGAGATCTCTAGTCTTTCCCATTCTGTTGTTTTCCTCTATTTATTTGCATTGATCACTGAGGAAAGCTTTCTTATCTCTCCATGCTATTTCATCCAAGGCAGCAAATATAAATATAGAATTTAAAAATAAATTATGAAACCCAATATAATTCTCTTATAAATTAGACATTTAAGAAGTGTACTGGAGCTTCCCAGGTGGCACTAGTGGTAAAAAGAAAAAGAAAAATCCACTTGCCAAAGGAAGAGATGCAAAAGATGTGGGTTTGAGCCCTGCGTCAGGAAGATCCTAAGGAGAAGGAAGTGGCAATGCACTCCAGTATTCTTGCCTGTAAAATTCCATGGACAAAGGAGCCTGGTGGGCTACAGTCCATGGTGCCACAAAGAGTCAGACACAACTGAAGCGACTTAGCATGCAAGTTTAATCAGAAAGATGAGAAAATACAGAAACAAAGGGAAACAGTCAAGGAGACCGAATGATAATGTAGTCATTAAGCATAGTCAAGGGCCTTTAGTTCCTTCTCAAGGACTATAGATAATACTCTGGGCCATATCCCGTGAGCTGTCTTGTAGGTTCTGAAAACCCCAGCAGGTGGAAAAGTTAACTATTGATACAGGATGACAAGACTGACATAGTAGCCACGACATAAGCTGCCACAATGCTGAGAATTGGCCTCAAAGAAACAGAAACCAACTGACCCTGGAACTGAAGTTTAACTGTACTTAAAGCAATCAAGATGCTGCTGCTCAGACTACTGACGATAAATTTCAAGACGACTGTCAGGGCTGACTGTACTATTTCTGAAGGTAGCCCCTCCTCTGTCTGTAAAAGCTCTTACCCACTGCTTGTCAGGGACTGGGAGTCAGCCTTTGGACAGACATCCTGCCTGCCTGCTAGTTTCCAGCATCTGAAATAAAGCAAACTTTCCTTCCCACCAACCTGGCCTGCTGATTGGCTTTTGAGCAGTGAGCAGAAGGACCCCCAGTTTTTGTAACAATATGACTATCAGAATAAATTTGAGTGCAGAAAGTAGGAGTTTCTAGGAAGAAAAGAAAAAAGAACAGTTTCCAAGAAGCACTTGTTTTCTTTGTAAGAAATTTCTGTGCGAACATGTAGATAAGATTGAAGGAATTCTCCTGGACCCTTGGAGTTAATGCAAAGATTATTTGGAAATAAAAACATCTGAGATTCAAAAGATGCAGAAAGAAGCCTTCTTGGAGCTCCCCTTATCTCACTAAATGCAGAAACTTATGGAAATGAAACTGTCATAAAGTCTCATCTCTAGGGGAGTTTTATGGCCCAGAAACTACGGAAAATATCATTTGTTTCTGCACAAACAATGATTATCACAAGTTTTCTTACCTCCAATGTGGTCGACTAGAAATCCATTTGCTCTTCCCATGCAAATTTCTTGTCCGTTCTCCCTTACCTTTCTGAAGTTAGCTATGTAAGACTCTAATTTTAGCCATTTACCAACTACTTATTTGGTGAGTTTCCATCCGCACATGAATAAATTTTGGTTTACTTTTTCTATGTTAACCTGTCTTTTGTCAGTTTAACTTGCAGGCCCCCATACAAAAATGTAAGAGGGTAGAAAATAAAACTTTCTTCCCCAACAAGATCAATAAAGAAATCTTAAAGCTCTTGAGAGTCCCTTGTACTGCAAGGAGATCCAACCAGTCCATTCTAAAGGAGATCAATCCTGGGTGTTCACTGGAAGGACTGATGCTAAAACTGAAACCGCAATACTTTGGCCACCTCATACGACGAGTTGACTCACTGGGAAAGACTCTGATGCTAGGAAAGGTTGGGGGCGGGAGGAGAAGGGGACGACAGAGAATGAGATGGCTGGATGGCATCACCGACTCTGTGGACATGAGTTTGAGTGAACTCCGGGAGTTGGTGATGGACAGGGAGGCCTGGCGTGCTGTGATTCATGGGGTCGCGGAGAGTCGGACACGACTGAGCAACTGAACTGAACTGAAAGCTCAGAAGAATATAGATTTCAAGAATTCAGATATCAGAGAGCACTTACAAGAGAGAAAAATAGGTTATTAAAGCAGTGGCAAATAAAGAGAGAACAGTAAGGAATTAAACGGAGAGGGAGTTATCACAGTCTAATGAGACAAAGGGAGAATGGATTAAGAACCAAACACCAAACCAACAGCAACAGAGTAAGAACAGAGGGAAGAAGAGCACTAGGCGTGATAGAAACAGAAAAAAGAAAACAAGAACACTAACAAGAGAAACCAGAGAAGGGGGCACAGGGAGCGGGGAGGAGGGTGAGCCGCGAGCAGAGGGTAACACGGAAAGTCACATTACCTCATGTGAAACAGAGAGCCAGTGGGATTTTCTGTATGGCTCAGGGGACTCAAACAGGGGCTCTGTATCAACCTAGGGGGTGGGATGCGGCGGGAGATGGGAGGGAGCTTCAAAAGGGAGGGGACACATGTACACCCATGGCTGATTCACGCTGATGTCTGACCGAAAACAGCAAAACTCTACAAAGCAAGTATCTTTCCATTAAAAGGTAAACTCAAAAAAGAAACAAAAGAAGGGAAGAGATACTGAAATAATGAGAGGAAAAAAGAGAAGAATATACTTGGATGCTGTTAAAAGAGAAATTTTCCAAATAATTTTTGACTAAAAAACTTAGTAGATGAGTTAAGACAACAGTATATCTGGAATATATTACTCCCTGATGGCTCAGACAGTTAAAAAAAAAAAAATCTGACTGCAATGCAGGAGACTGAGGTTCAGTCCCTGAGTCAGGAAGATCCCTTGGAGAAGGGACTGGCAACCCACTCCAATATTCTTACCTGAAAAGTCCCATGGACCGAGGAGCCTGGTGGGCTACAGTTCTTGGGGTTGCAAAGAGTCAGACACGACTGAGTGACTAACATTTTCACCTTCATATTTGGAAAGAGGGACAAAAGTATCTAAATACTGGAAGGTATCCAAAGGAAAAAGTAAATAACTCATGAAGAAATTGGACAAGAAATAATATAAGGCAGTTGAAATGTTAAGATGATAGAGGAGACAAAAACACTCTTTAGGGATGAGAAGAAGAAACATGACTTTAAAATCTATTTGTGATGCAGACTATTCAATATGAAAGATACGAAGTCTTAGGAAAAGATATAGAGGAAAACAATGGTGGAGTGTCACATCACGTTAATAATCTGAATAAGATGAACAGTAGGAAACTAACAATGATTAACACCAAAAATAAGAAATAGAACAAAAGTAATTTCACAGGCTTAAGTAGGAGCTTACGCTTAAGAGAAAAATCTGAATAGGGCATGAAAAGGATGACAAGAAAGGAAACAAAATATAAGGACTTCCCTGGTGGTCCAGTGGCTAAGACTCTGTCCTCCCATTGCAGGGGGCCCCTGGATTCAATCCTTGGTCAGGGAACCTGACCCCACAAGCTGCAATGAAGATCAAAGATAACACGTACCACAACTAAGAACCCGTGCAGCCAAATAAATAAAATAAAAATAAACACTTTGTAAAGTGAAACTGTTAGTTGCTCAGTTGTGTCTGACTCTTTGCCACCCCATGGACTACTGTAGCCCACCAGGCTCCTCTGTCCATGGAATTCTCCAGCCAAGAATACTGGAGTGTGTAGCCATTCCCTTCTCCAGGGGATCTTCCCAATCCAACGATCAAACCTGGGTCTCCTATATTGCAGGCAGATTGCTTACTGTCTGAACCATCAGGGTGGTTAAAAATATTTTATAAAAATCAGCAGAAATGTATTTTTAAAAAGGAAACAAAGTATATAAAGCAACAAGAGAAACATTATCCACTGGTAAAGCAGAGCTCCCTAAGTTGAGTTATCAGTCATCAGCCATGTCTTTGGGTCTTCAAGCTCTCCTGCTTGCTCCCGGAACTGCTGGAATTGTCTGGACTCCGTTTCTCTTCAGTCCCCAGCACCCACCCTGTGACTGCATTCACAACCCTCTGGGGTGGGGGCTGTTGATTATCTCTCACTACTTCACAAGTTAAGTCCTTCAGCTGGAGAAGCTTTCTCCTGGCCCCTCTTGTTCATTTCCAGATCAGTTTCCTCCTCCCTAAAGTGATGTCCTGAGTCCATTTCAGATCAGTCCATTTCAGATCTTCATGCTTTCTTGTGATGCTTTAAAAGAAAGACCCCTCACGATTATGAAATTGACATAAATGCTTTATTATTATTTTATACAGTTGCAAAAAATAATTCTGATGTGGTGTGATTATTGATTTACTACATGAAATATTTTCATGCTTTCATAATTCAACCTCATAGAGAATGAAGTTAATATTTTACATCATTTCTTACACTTTTTAACATATCCTTCAATTCCATGTCTCCAATCACTGGTTGTCCTGGTGTGATACATTTTATGCTGGAAAGTCACTGCTGGTCACTCTGTTTTGCTAGAGATAAATAGATGGTATACAGATAGATAAGGCCAAATAGTGTGTGTGTGTGTGTGTGTGTGTGTGTGTGATTTTTATTTGATTACAACACAGAATTCAACTTCTGTTGCTTCTGAAATGACTCTGAACATTGTTTGTGGCACACACCTGAGAAATACCCTAAATTTATACAAACTTGTATAATTAAGAATCACACAAATAAAATTGAATTAGAAAGGCACATATAAGAAAAGCAGCAGTTGACTTTTTAAAATTAATTCATGAATCTGAATTTGAGACTACTACATTTAATCGAAAAAATAAAGAGACTATATGTAAACTTAGGAAAGAGCTGAAATTTGTACAGCAAATTTCCTTGCTTTTTAAATAATTTCCAAACTATGTACCACACAATATTTTTCCATAGAGTTGTTTTTAACAGTTTGCTAATTTGACCTTATAAAAATAGGTTTGAAAGAATTATACATAAAAAGAAATACACACAGGAAAGAATCAGAATGAAAATAAAATTGCTAAAATTTTTGAATTTCAAAAAATCAGACCATATATAAGAGTAAATAACACATACGAGTGTTGAAAAGATGTTCAGTGATATGAGAAAGGTCATTACAGAGGAATGAAGAAAGAGAAAACTATGTTAAAGAATGCAAAAGCATGATGGAAAGAAAAATATATATATACAATTAAGAAAACAAAATGAAGACATAGAAGACAGAGAGGGAATATTATAACTGCCAGATAAGAGGAAAAGCAGGAAAGAACCCAAGAGGAATTTAAGGTCACAAAGGAATAAATAAATTAACAGCAGAAATGAGAATTAATTAAAACATTCAAAGAAGGTAGAAGATTAAAAAGGATATAAACACTTATTAAAAAGTTAATAAATTACAAGTAGCTCATACAGTTCAATACCAGAAAAACAAACAACCCAATCAAAAAGTGGACAGAAATAAAAAAAAGGCAGGCAGAAGCCCTAAACACACATATCTCCAAAGAAGACATATAGATGGCTAATAAATACATGGAAAGATGCTCAACATCACTCATTATTAGAGAAGTGCAATGAGGTATCATCTCACATCAGTCAAAATGGCCATCATCAAAAAGTCTATAAGCAATGCTGGAGAAGGTATGGAGAAATGAGAACCCTCTTACAGTGTTGGTGGGAATGCAAATTGATCCAGCCACTATGGAGAACAGCATGGAGGTTCCTTAAAAAAACTAAGAATAAAACCACCACACATCCTAGTAATCCCACTGCTGGGCATACACCCTGAGGAAACCAGAATTGAAAGAGAAACATGCACCCCAATGCTCACTGCAGCATAGCTAGGACATGAAGCAACCTAGATGTCCATTGACAGATAAATGGATGAAGAAGCTGTGGTACATACATACAATGGAATATTACTCAGCTACAAAAAGAAATGCATTTGAGTCAGTTCTATTGAGATGAATGAACCTAGAGCCTATCATATAGAGGGAAGTCAGAGAAAGACAAATATCAAATATTAACATATATATATATAATCTAGAAAGATAGTACTAACAATCCTACATGCAGGGCAACAGAGACACAGACATGAAGAACAGACTTTTGGACACAATAGAGGAAGGAGAGGGTGGGATGATTTGAGAGAGCAGCATTGAAACATGTAGATTACTATATGTAAAATAGATAGTCAGTGGGAGTTCAATGTAGGATGCTGGGAAGCCAGTGCTCTGTGACAACGTGAAGGGGTAGGCAGGGGAGAGATGTGGGAAGGGGTTTCAAGAGGGAGGAGATATATGCATACCTAATGTCAATTCATGTTGTTGTATGGCAAAAACCATCACAATATTGAATTATTCTCTAATTTAAAAAATTTTAAGACTGATAAATTAAAAATAAATATCAATATAAGAAGTGAGTTTGAAGACTATAAAGTGGAAAAAATATATATTTATCAGAGCAGTGAGAACTACAGATGAAAGGGAGAAAACAGCAGAATAAACCAGTCAGCCTGAAAAACAAAATGAAGCTAAAATTCATGTAGTGCCCTGGCCAACGACATAAGCACTGACTTCAGATTTCTTTGCACAAAAATAATCAAGAGAACCAATGAGTTCCTACTCATCACAACAGTGATTTCTTAAGTATAAGACCAAAAGCACAGGCATGATGAAATTTAAAAAAAGGATAAATTAGACATCATGAAAATTAAAATATTTTATGCATCAAAGGACACTATCAAGAGAGTGAAAAGGCAACACACAGAAAGGCAAATGATTTTTTCTTTGGGGAGATTAAATACTTCAGTAAATAAACTATTTGCCTATTTTGAAATTAGATATTTTTGTCTTCTTGTTGTTGAGTTATGAGTCTTGGTATACGTTAGATATTAATCCTTTTTAAGGGATGCATAAAAGTTTTTAATTTTCCTGATGTCTAATTTATCATTGTCAAATCCAAGATCATGAAGATTTTCCCTCTATGTTTTTTTCCCAAGATTCTTATAGTTTTAGCTCTTACATTTAAGTCTTGTTCCTTTATTTATTTTTTAATTTATTTATTTTAATTGGAGGCTAATTACTTTACAATATTGCATTGGTTTTGTAATACATTGACATGAATCCACCCCGGGTGTACATGTGTTCCCCATCTTGAACCCCCCTCCCATCTTCCTCCCCATATCATCCCTCTGGGTCACCCCAGTGCACCAGCCCCGAGCACCCTGTATCATGCATCGAACCTGGACTGGTGATTCGTTTCACATATGATAATATACATGTTTCAATGCCATTGTCCCAGATCATCCCACCCTCGCCCTCTCCCACAGAGTCCAAAAGACTGTTCTTTACATCTTTGTCTCCTTTGCTGTCTCATATACAGGGTTATCGTTACCATCTTTCTAAATTCCATATATACGTTAGTAAGTCTTGTTCCTTTATGAGTTAATTGTTGTACATATGTGAGGTAAGAGCCCAACCACATTTTTTTCATGTGGATGTACAGTTTGCCCACCATAATTTGTGAACAAGAGTGAATAGTCTCACTGGACAGTCTTGATATCCATGTCGAAAATTAATTGGTCATATACCTGAGGTTTTATTTCTGGTCCCCTATTCTGTCCACTTGACTGTGGGTTTATCTTTATGCCAGTAGGCACACTGTTCTGATTATTGTAGCCTAGAAGTTAAGTTTTAAAATCTGGAAATGTGAGTCCTCTAATTATGCTTCTTGTTCCAGGCTGTTTTGGTTCTTTGGGCTCCCTTCAAACTCTATGTTGGGTATTTTCTAACAACAACAACAAAAACACTGCAATTTTGCTCAGAATGGCATTGAATATTACTTTGGATAGTACTGTCATCTTAGCAATATTATGTGTTCCAGAGCGTGAACTCAGGGTATCTTTTCATTTGCTTCAGTTCAGTTCAGTTCAGTTCAGTCGCTCAGTCGTGTCCAACTCTCCGCGACCCCATGAATCACAGCACGCCAGGCCTCCCTGTCCATCACCAACTCCCAGAGTTCACTCAAACTCATGTGCACAGAGTCGGTGATGCCATCCAGCCATCTCATTCTCCGTCGTCCCCTTCTCCTCCCACCCCCAACCTTTCCTAGCATCAGAGTCTTTTCCAGTGAGTCAACTCATCGCATGAGGTGGCCAAAGTATTGCAGTTTCAGTTTTAGCATCAGTCCTTCCAATGAACACCCAGGATTGATCTCCTTTAGAATGGACTGGTTGGATCTCCTTGCAGTCCAAGGGACTCTCAAGAGTCTTCTCCAACACCACAGTTCAAAAGCATCAATTCTCGGCGATCATCCTTCTTCACAGTCCAACTCTCACATCCATACATGACCACGGGAAAAACCATTGCCTTGACTAGACGGACCTTTGTTGGCAAAGTAATGTCTCTGCTTTTTAATATACTATCAAGGTTGGTCATAACTTTCCTTCCAAGGAGTAAGCGTCTTTTAATTTCATGGCTGCAATCAGCATCTGCAGTAGTTTTGGAGGCCCCAAAATAAAGTCTGACACTGTTTCCACTGTTCTTCCATCTATTTCCCATGAAGTGATGGGACCAGATGCCATGATCTTTGTTTTCTGAATGTTGAGCTTCAAGCCAACCTTTTCACTCTCCTCTTTCACTTTCATCAAGAGGCTTTTTAGTTCTTCTTCACTTTCTGCCATAAGGGTAGTGTCATTTGCATATCTGAGGTTATTTATATTTCTCCCAGCAATCTTGATTCCAGCTTGTGCTTCTTCCAGCCCAGCGTTCCTCATGATGTACTCTGCATAGAAGTTAAATAAGCAGGGTGACAGTATACAGCCTTGATGTACTCCTTTTCCTATTTGGAACCAGTCTGTTGTTCCATGTACAGTTCTGACTGTTGCTTCCTGACCTGCATACAGGTTTCTCAAGAGGCAGGTCAGGGGGTCTGGGATTCCCATCTCTTTCAGAATTCTCCACAGTTTATTGTGATCCACACAGTCAAAGGCTTTGGCATAGTCAATGAAGCAGAAATAGATGTTTTTCTGGAACTCTCTTGCTTTCTCCATGAAGAGAAGACTCTACATATGGACATCACCAGATGGTCAACACCGAAATCAGATCGATTATATTCTTTGCAGCCAAAGATGGAGAAGCTCTATACAGTTAGCAAAAACAAGACCAGGAGCTGACTGTGGCTCAGATCATGAACTCCTTATTGCCAAATTCAGACTGAAATTGAAGAAAGTAGGGAAAACCACTAGACCATTCAGATATGACCTCAATCAAATCTCTTATGATTATACAGTGGAAGTGAGACATAGATTTAAGGGACTAGATCTGATAGATAGAGTGCCTGATGAACTCTGGACGGAGGTTCGTGACATTGTACAGGAGACAGGGACCAAGACCATCCCCATGGAAAAGAAATGCAAAAAAGCAAAATGGCTGTCTGAGGAGGCCTTACAAATAGCTGTGAAAAGAAGAGAAGCGAAAAGCAAAGGAGAAAAGGAAAGATATAAGCATCTGAATGCAGAGTTCCAAAGAATAGCAAGGAGAGATAAGAAAGCCTTCCTCAGCGATCAATGCAAAGAAATAGAGGAAAACAACAGAATAGGAAAAACAAGAGATCTCTTCAAGAAAATTAGAGATTCCAAGGGAATATTTCATGCAAAGATGGGCTCGATAAAGGACAGAAATGGTATGGACCTAACAGAAGCAGAAGATATTAAGAAGAGGTGGCAAGAATACACAGAAGAACTGTACAAAAAAGATCTTCACGACCAAGATAGTCACGATAACATGATCACTGACCTAGAGCCAGACATCTTGGAATGTGAAGTCAAGTGGGCCTTAGAAAGCATCACTATGAACAAAGCTAGTGGAGGTGATGGAATTCCAGTTGAGCTATTTCAAATCTTGAAAGATGATGCTGTGAAAGTGCTGCACTCAATATGCCAGCAAATTTGGAAAACTCAGCAGTGGCCACAGGACTGGAAAAGGTCAGTCTTCATTCCAATCCCAAAGAAAGGCAATGCCAAAGAATGCTCAAACTACCGCACAATTGCACTCATCTCACACGCTAGTAAAGTCATGCTCAAAATTCTCCAAGCCAGGCTTCAGGAATATGTGAACCGTGAACTCCCAGATGTTTAAGCAGGTTTTAGAAAAGGCAGAGGCACCAGAGATCAAATTCATTTGCTTAAGTCTTTTAAAATTCACTCAGGGCTTCCTGGGTGGCTCAGTGGTAAAGGTCTGGGATGTTCAGAACCTGCACACTCCAAAACAGGTGAAGAGTCCACCTGCCAACGCAGGAGACACAGATTTGCTCCCTGAAACATGAAGATCCCACACGCTGTAGAGCGACTAAGCCTGTGTGCCGCAACTATTGGGCCTATGCTCTAAAGACAAGGTGCCAAAGGTACTAAAGCTCGCATGCCCTAGAGCCTGCGTTCTGCAACAAGAGAAGCCACCACAAGAAGAGGCCCACGCACTGCAGTTAGAGTGACCCCCACTCTCCACAACTGGAGAAAAGCCCAAGCAGCAACAAAGATCCAGCACAGCTAAAGATAAAATAAATTTAAAATATGTTGTTGTTGTTCAGTCGTGTCCTATTCTTTGTCACTCCATGGACTGCAGCACACCAGGCTTCCCTGTCCTTCACTATTTTATGGAGTTTGCTCAGATTCATCAATAGTCGATGATGCCACCCAACCATCTCATCTTCTGTCTTCCCCTTCTCCTCCTGCCCTCAATCTTTCCAGCATCAGGGTCTTTTCCAATGAGTCAGCTCTTCGCATCAGGTGGTCAAAGTACTGGAGCTTCTGCATCAGCATCAGTCCTTCCAATGAAGGTTGATCTCCTTTAGGATTGAATGATTTGATCTCCTTGTAGTCCAAGGGACTCTCAAGAGTCTTCTCCGACACCACAGTGTGAAAGCATCAGTTCTTTGGTGCTCAGCCTTCTTTATGCTCCAGCTCTCACATCTGTACATGACTACTGGAAAAACAATAGCTTTGACTATATAGACCTTTGTCAGCAAAGCAATGTCTCTGCTTTTTAATACACTGTTTAGGTTTGTCACAGCTTTTCTTCCAAGAAGCAAACGTCTTTCAATTTCATGGCTGCAGTCACAATCTGCAGTGATACTGGAGCCCAGCAAACAAAGTCTGTCACTGTTTCCCTTGTTTCCCCATCTATTTGCCATGAAGTGATGGGATCAGATGCCATGATCTTCATTTTTTAATGTTGAGCTTTAAGCCAGCATTTCCACTCTCCTCTTTCACCCTCATCAAGAGGCGCTTTAGCCCCTCTTCACTTTCTGCCATAAGGGTGGTGTCATCTGCATATCTGAGGTTATTGATATTTCTCCCAGCAATCTTGAGTCCACCTTGTGCTTCATCCAGCCCGGCATTTCACATGATATGATATACTCTGCCTATAAGTTAAATAAGCAGAGTTACAATATACAGTCTTGACTTACTCCTTTCCCGATCTTGTACTAGTCTGTTGTTCCATGTCCGGTTCTAACTGTTGCTTCTTGACCTGCATACAGGTTTCTCAGGAGGCAGGTAAGGTGCTCTGGTATTCCCATCTTCTGAAGAATTTTCCACAGTTTGTTGTGATCCACACAGTCAAAGGCTCAACCCCTGAGGTTTCTATCCCAGGACAATAAAAACTTGGGCAGTTAAGGGTTGACCCAGCAGGTCTTGGAGAAGGCACTGGCGACCCACTCCAGTACTCTTGCCTGGAAAATCCCATGGACGGAGGAGCCTGGTAGGATGCAATCCATGGGGTCGCTAAGAGTCGGACACGACTGAGCGACTTCACTTTCACTTTTCATTTTCATGCACTGGAGAAGGAAACGGCAGCCCACTCCAGTGTTCTTGCCTGGAGAATCCCAGGGACGGGGGAGCCTGGTGGGCTGCCGTCTATGGGGTCGCACAGAGTCGGACTCGACTGAAGCGACTTAGCAGCAGCAGCAGCAGCAGGTCTGGGATGTTCAGAACCTGTGCACTCCAAGACAGGTCTGGCCTCCTCTGGCTCCTGGAGGGAGTCTCTAAGTCCTCGGAATGTCCTGTCTGATAGGAGTGTCTTTGCTTAACTGGGGTCCTGGTTGTCGTTCGGCCCCTCAGTCTTTGGGTCATTTTCTTGCACAAATCATACAATTCTGGTGACTCAGTAGACGGCCCTTCGTAGGTGGTTGCTGTTGTTCAGTTGCTCAGTCATGTCCAGCTCTTTGCGACCCCTGCAGAGAGGTCTGCATACGTGACTGCAGCAGCCAGGCTTCCCTGTCCTTCACCATCCCCCGGAGTCTGCTCAAACTCATGTCCGTTGAGTCTGTGATGCCATCCTACCATCTCATCCTCTGTCGTCCCCTTCTCCTCCTGCCTTCAATCCTTCCCTTCCTTGGGTCTTTTCTAGGACCCATTATATATTTCTGAATCAATTGTAAGGTTGCATCTCTCCCGTAATGGGTACTATTATGAATGTGCCAGAGCACAGTGTTCAAGAGGCCTCAGGAATCAAAACACTTCCTTGTGCATTACATTTCCAACAAGGTGGAGTGTGTTCAAGAGTGAATCCCCACTCCTTGGCTCTCTCTTTGCCCTTTTCTGAATATACTGGCTGGTATCTTGACAAGCTAATCTATGGGAGTAGTGACCCTATCATGGCTTGATAATTCCCTTCCTTTCCTGCTTTGTTTGCAGATGGGTCAGCTAGCTGGTTGCCTTTTATTATATATTAAGTGTTAGTCACTCAGTCATGTCTGACTGTTTGCGACCCCATGGACTGTAGCCCGAAGGCGCCTCTGTCCATAGGATTCTCCAGGCAAGAATACTAGAGTGGGGTGCCATCCCCTTCTCCGGGGGATCTTCCTGACCTAAGGATCAAACCCAGGCCTCCTGCATTATAGGCAGATTCTTTACCTCTGAGTCAGCAGGTTGGTGGCCTGGGCAGTGCATTACAGCCACTTGTGAGGACTTATAGACTGCTTCCAACAGCAACAGGATCTTGGAAGCATGGCGGCAGTTTTCATTGTTTGACGTGAGGAGTCCCCTTTCTCTCCACATTGCCCCTTAAGCGTACACTACGCATAGTGAGAGTCTAAGTCTGTACTCACCCGCTTGCCTTCACTGAGTAGTAGGGCTCTTGCCAGAGCAGTGGTCTCTGCCTTCTGAGCTGAGCCCCTGGGGGCAGGGCTTTGCTTCCACGATCTCTGTAAGGGTTATCACCATGCACCCAGCACATCGCCTACCTCAGCCCACAGAGCTGCTTCCATTGGTGAACACATCCTCATCTGGTTTAGCCAAAGGTTGACGCATGAAGTCCAGTCTGCTAGAGCACACCAGCTCCATGACGTGTGGGCAGGCGTGCTCCGGGGATCGTGCACCATCAGTCGGCAGCAATGTGGCTGGATTTGGGGCTGGGGAGCAATGAAGTTTCACTTTAAGATGGTCCAGGAGAATGGCTTGGTATTTCCCCATTCTCCCAGAAGTCAGCCAATAGCCACCTCTTTGTTCCAGTAAAGAAAGGATACAGAGAGGGACACAGACAGTGGTGGGTTGCCTTGGGGGAAACGTCTCAGCTTCCTGAAGTATGTCACAAGTAGCTGCTAACTAGAAGCCAAAGGGGCCATCCCTTAATGGTCTGCTCCAGATGTTTTCAGGAGTAGGCATCATTTCGGGAGTGTTTCCCAAAGTTTGCATTAACACTCCTAGGCTTCTGCCTTGTCTCTCATGAACACACAGTCTGAAAGGTTTCTTTAAGTCTGGCAGTATTAAAGCAGGTGCTGAAACTAACGCTGTCTTTATGGTTTCAAAGGCTGTTTGGCATCTGCTTGTCCAAGTAAGGGGCTCAAAATCATAGCCCTTTAAAGCCTCATAGAGGGGCTTTACTATGAGCTCATAGTTTGAGATCCAGATCCAATAGAAGCCTGCCATTCCCAGAAACCCTCTCAGTTATCTACAAGTCTTGGGTGTTCTCAAGCCTCCAACTGCCCCTTTTCTGTCAGGTAAAAGACCCCACTGTCCTTTGGAAATGGCAAAACCTAGATACTTGAATTGTTGCTTACATACTTGGGCCTTTTTCTGGGAAAACCTATATCTACAACTGGCCAAATAGTTCAGGGCTCTGATGGGATTTAGTAGACATTTATCACGGAGAAGGCAATGGCACCCCACTCCAGTACTCTTGCCTGGAAAATCCGATGGACAGAGGAGCCTGGTGGGCTGCAGTCCATGGGGTCGCTAAGAGTCAGACATGACTGAGCTACTTCACTTTCACTTTTCACTTTCATGCTTTGGAGAAGGAAATGGCAACCCACTCCAGCGTTCTTGCCTGGAGAATCCTGGGGATGGGGGAGCCTGGTGCGCTGCCGTCTATTGGAGCCTGGTGCGCTGCCGTCTATGTGTCAGAGTCAGACACAACTGAAGCGACTTTGCAGCAGCAGACACTTTTCATAAACAGGGCTTACTATGAGCAAGTTATCCCCATATTGGAGTATGAGTCCTTTAGTCTATATTAAGTTTCTAAGGTCCATTGACAGAATTTCCCCAAACAAGGTAGGAGCATTCTTAAATCCTTGAGGCAGGACTGTCCAACAATACTGTTAGATTACATGTGTTTCTGGATCCTGCCATTCAAAAGCAAAAAGCTGCTGTGATTCTTCTGCAATAGAAATGCAGAAAAAAGCATTTTTCAAGTCCAAAACAGAAACAGCTGTATTCTCCCAAAATAGCTATAAGCAGAGTATATGGATTAGGTACCACTGGGTGCAGATCTTGGACTATTTCATTAATAGTTCTCAGTCTTGGACAAAGTGTTACTCTGCTGAGTTCGGCTTTTTGACCAGGATGATAGGGGTGTTATATGGGGAACTGCAAGGTTTAATCAGTCCTATTTTCAAAAACACCCCTATGTGCTTAGTAACTCAGTTTTGTCCTACTCTCGGCTGAGGGAAGAAAGGAACAGGCCGAGCTGACTCCATCTTGAAAAAGAAGGAAACTCCATCTTGCACTTTCAGTGAGCTTTGGACCATGTGCCTGGTAGACACAGAGATAACACACCTACGGCCAAACTGGCCTCCCGGATTGATAAACACCAGATCCCATACCAAGATTTCCCGTCGCCAAAAAGAATGTAATGATCCCCTATGAGGTCAGTCACCTTTGTAATCTTTAGGGCATCCATCGGTGTAGGCCACGGTGTATAACCAGCTGACCCTTCTGAATGTGAATCATGCCTGTAACCTGACTGCATCTCCCTTTAACACTTTCCAGGCTAGGTTTAAGGAATTTGGGGATGTGGGCTTGAGCAGTACATGTAAGGTATATAAGATTTTCACCAAAGTCGGTCAGGGTCCTTGGCTAAGAGGAAACTCTGCCTTGGGCCCGCCGGTGTAATAAACTGCCCTCCACTATCTGCCTTGTCCTTCTGAGTGAGTCTGTTTCCCGAAATGCGTGGCAATAACATTGTGACCCCATGGACTGTAGCCCGCCAGGCTCCTCTGTCCAAGGGGATTTTTCCAGGCAAGAATACTGGAGTGGGCTGCCATTCCCTTCTCCAGGGGATCTTCCCGACCCAGGGAGCGAACCCAGGTCCCCCGCATTGCAGGCAGATTCTTTACCATCTGAGCCACAAGGGAAGCCCACAAGGGGACATGCAAGGTTTAATCAGTCCTATTTTCAAAAACTCCTTAAGAATTGGCTGTATTCCCTTTCGGCCCTCTTGTCTCAGAAGGTGTTGCTTTAAAGTAGGTGTCCCAGCATTCTTTTTTAAAGGAATATGTATTGGCCACGCATTCCTGGCCTTCCTAGGGGTGCCATTAACCCACACTTCTGGCCTTACCTTTTCATAGATCTCAGTGGGAAAAGGCTCTGTCTCCTGTTCAGGGGCATCCATGAGTACCATCTGTAGGCTTACAGCATACTCTGGAGGGATTCTGATGTCAAATTGCCCTAGAGGAAAAGTTACTTGAGAATTTCATTTACAAAGAAGATCTCTACCCAAAAGAGGGACTGGACATGCTAGGATAGGCAAAGAAAAAAACAACTGTGTTTCAGGGTATAGTCCCCTAATTGGCATTCTAGAGGTTATAAGAAGGAACAATTTTGTACTTCCCCAGAGGTTGCATGGAGGACCAATTTTGCACACATTGGAATATAAAAAAATAAAAAAACTGTGCTTCAAGGTAAAGTGCTTCTAGTTGGCACTCTAGAGGTTGTAAGAAGGACTGATTCTGTCCTTCCCCAGACACTCCCATGCCTGGGATGGACTGAGATGGTTTCTGTGCCACCTTGGTTCACCACAAAGTATGCTGCACCTGTATCTATTAGAAAGTCAGTTAACTCGTTCTCCACCATCACAGTGACCCAGGGCTCCTGTGGGGAAATTTGAATCAAATATCTCAGGTCCGAGGGGGCTCCCAGGTCCCTTCGCTCATCATCAGAGTGTCTTCCTCTCTCTCCACCTTTCTTTTATTGCTATCTTCTTTTAATTGCTATCCATTAACTGAGGGCAGCTCCCCTCCCATTGGCCCTTCTCCTTACAGGCGGTGTGTTGCTCCTTCCCCAGCGGCTCCCCTCCCAGTGGCCCTTCTCCTTACAGGCGGTGTGTTGCTCCTTCCCCAGCGGCGGTTCACCTCTCCTCTGATTACTTGCCTTCTGGGAATCCACTGCCACTGCCAATAACATAGCACTCCACCTTGCATCCTCTTGGCTTCTGCTGCTGCTCCCTGTTATTGAACACCTTAAAAGCAGCATCTACCAACTGAGATGGTTTCATTCCCAATGCACCATCTAACTTTTGCGATTTTCTTCTTATATCTGGGGTGCTTTGCCCGGTGAAAGTCATATTCAGCATTCTCATGTTTTTAGGGGCCTTAGGGTCACCATCAGTGTACCACCTACAAGCTTGATAAATTCTTCCTAGAAATTTTTATGGGTCTTCAGGGTTTTTGGTGTAGCCCCTGAATTTTGTTTCAGCTCTTTTGCCTAGGTACTACCTTTCAAAGGCCTGCAAAGATACACTTCCTGTAATGCTTTAGGAGTGGCATACTTCCATTGTTGGGATCCCAGGCAGGTTCAGCAATAGGAACTCCAGGTTTGCTTCTGGAGTTCATCTGGATCGGCTAGATAAGGCTGGAGTGCTTCCTCTCTAGTCTTGTCAACAACTGTCCTTTCATCCCCCGTGAGCATCCAATTCATAAGAGTATGAATGTCTATCCAAGTGGGATGGCAAAGGGCAAAGGTGGAAGTGAAAAGTTCTGTCATGCGGAGGGGGTCCTCTCGATAATGTAGGGTCATTGTTTTTCCAATTAAACAAATCTGAAGTTGAGACTGGCTTGTGTATTCATAGACACCCCACAGGTTGACCATCTGCATTAAGGCCTCCTACATGATATCATAAAAGAATTGATGCTTTTGAACTGCAGTGTTGGAAAAGACTCTTGAGAGTCCCTTGGACTGCAAGATCAAACCAGTCAATCCTCAAGGAAATCAGTCCTGAGTATTCATTGGAAGGACTGATGCTGAAACTGAAACTCCAATACTTTGGCCACCTGATATGAAGAACTGACTCACTGGAAAAGACCCTGATGCTGGGAAAGACTGAGGGCAGGAGGAGAAGGGGACAACAGAGGATAAGATGGTTGGATGACATCACCGACTCAATGGACATGAGTTTGAGCAAGCTCTGGGAGTTGGTGATGGACAGGGAGGCCTGGCGTGCTGCAGTCCATGGGGTCGCAGAGTCGGACACGACGGAGCGACTGAACTGAAATGAAGTGATGTCAGCACAAGGGAAGTTGCCCTGCTCCAGAAGTGGCTCCCAGTCCAAACTGGGTTCCTTATCGCATCTTGGATGGTGAAGCCAAGCCAGGCTCCTGTGCCCTGGGTGTCAACATAGAAACCTCTAGTTCATCTCCAAAAGGAGGGGAAACAGGAGGCGATGGATATACCCATGGCACGGGGGCAGTTGGAACAACTGCCAGTGCCGTGTGCTTGGCCAGAGGAGTAGCTGGTTTGGTCGGAGGGGTGGTTAAGTTCTGAAACAACAAATCCTCACTCTTGTGTTCTCCCTCTCCCTCTTGTAGAATAGGTTTCTCCTTGAGTTTCCTTTCATCGCTGCCCCATAAGGTGGCAGCCATCGGACTTCTTTTCTTCCTGATGTAATAGCCTAAATGCCTCTACATATGGAATCTCATCACTTTCACCTACCCTTTCACAAAAAAAAAAAAAATTGTAAGATTGTATCATAATTAAGTGAGCCATTTAAGGGCATCGCCCCCCTGATTCTGGCGTATATTGGGACCATACGCCACTACAATAGAATATCATCTCTGTCTAGGTCATAGACCCACAACTGTATCTTGCCCATTTATTTAGGGTATGACCCAGAGGACTGTCCTTAGGGACAGATGGAGTACTTCCTCTCTTGATAAGTTCAAGAATCACAAAACAAAGACACAAACAGATTTCAACACCAAAGGAACAAAGAAATTCCATTAGGAATGGACACAAAAACAAAAGCAAAGGAACCAGTTCACAAATCAGGTAAAATCCAATGATAGTTCTGCCCTCCAGAAGGCACCCTGAAGCAACAAACAAACGAATTCAGAGGGGGTTATGTTCCCAACTGTACGCACGGAGAGACTTTCCCTAGTATGTGGAGCCCGACAGCTCCTAAATGTCAACTCCTTGCTCCAACTGCCAAGCGCTGGGGCAGCCAGTGCCGCTACAGGAAATTGTGAAGGGAAGATCCTCAGGAGAAATGGCCCTGGCAGCTGCGGGCCTTACCTGAAAACTCCCCAACGGGGCCAGCTCCCCACGCGCAGCCAGGCTCCTGGTTGGCTTTGCAAAATTTGCTACCGAGCCCAAGCTCGTTCTGCCCAAGCTCGTTCTGCTCACTCCATGTTAGGCCAATAAATTGCAAGACGAGTTGCTGGAGCAAGGAATGACTACTTTAATCGGAAGGCCAGCAGACGGCGGAGATGGCAGACTAGCCTAAGAACCATCTCATCTCCCTCAGGGATCAGGATCCTTTTATACACAATAGAGAGAGTGGGAAGGCGCTTTCTGTGGCCGGGACCAATGGCAGAGCAGGGCTGTTAACTGGTTGGGGCTGACAGTAGCTGACTTGGTTGGGAGGAGGGGCACACAGGGGGCTGACAAACGGCTGAGTAGGACTGTTCTACAGAGCTGGTGTCTGTCTCAGTGGAAAGGCCCCTTATGCCTTGTGTCCTATCTCTGACCACTGCTACAGCTGGACTTTCCTTATGGAATAGACAGACTTTGTCTAAACTTTGTGTGATCAAGTTTACCAATCATTTCCTTTATGGCTTCTGGGTCTCGTTTTATGCTTTAGGGAAAACTTCCTCTCCGAAATTGTAGAATAAAAATGATTCATCCATGTTTCTAGGAGTACTTTCATGATTTCAGGTTTACAGTGCATGCCCTCCCACCCAGATCTGCCGCTCCTGCAGGTCTAGGAAGATGAGCAGGATGCCCCTGCCTGGCATTGTCTCCGGGACTTTTTCTACCTCCCCTCCGGAGCCCCGAGCCGCGCAGTCGCGTAGGGAGACTGTCCCCTTCCCAGCAGCCGTCTCTGGAAGTGAACAGTGGTTCTGGGACCTTTCCCAAAAGATTTTTACCTAGTCCCCCTTCTGCTGCTGCGGTCACGCCGCTCAGGCTTTGAGCTCCCAGGCTGACGCCCTTGCTGCCGGTTGTCTGGAGAGACACGCTCAGAGGTGAGTCTGGACCAGGCCCGGGCATCCAGGGGGCGGGCGGTGTTCCCTCCCGGGCCTGCGATCCGGATCCGTCCCGCTGACGTTCGCGTTGGCTGTCTGGCGCCACCTGGCGGCCTCTATCATATAGTTTTCAGCTCCAGAGAAACCGGTAGGGATCTGCGGGGGGTGCCTTAGGCGAGGGTCTCTGAGGCTCTAGAGGGATCATCCAGGCTGTGCCGTGCTGGGGAATGAACGGCTCAGTCACTTTCAAAGACTGGAGGTGCAAGTACTTGGAGGCCGTCTCCGCACTTGCGTGCCCCGTTCGGGACCCTCCAGGTGGGTCGAGCGTCACACGCCAGGGCCCTGTTAGTCTGCCTGTTGGTCTGACCTGGGCCCGCAGGGTTTCAGGGTTGGGATACAGTACTGCGCAGCTGACGGTGTCATGGGCTGTGGTCCCTATCCGGGAGATGGAGGGGCAGGTGATGTTTTGAAGGACCTGCTGCAAGAGGTGAGGCTGGTGGCTGATCTGCTCTGATCTGCTGCAAGAGGTGAGGCTGCTGGCTGGCTGGGGTGAGTGGGGAGGACAGTAAAAGGAAAGCACCCAGTATCCTGGATGGGCCTGACGCCACTTAGCTTGTGAGAGCAGAGAAGACCCAGCTCATTCAGGTTGGATGGCTGCTGTCATTGGGACCCTCGGCCGGGTGCCCCAAGAGTGTCCTCCTGAATACTATCGGCCTACGGGACCTCAGTGAAGCCAGTGCTACATCTTCCCAGCCCTAACTTAACCCTCCCACCCAGAGCCACCTGTGCAACCGGGGGCCTCTAGCTCAGTCCTGCTGACGCCCTCCATACTCACTCCCACTCCACCCACCACCCAGACCAGGACTCTGCCCTTAGGGAAACGAGAATTTGTCCTGGTGGAGAGGCTGGCTGTCAAGGAACTCGCACATGGGCTGAGCCGAGAAGAGAGAGCCGCTGCCCAGAATTGGCTTTCAGGTTAGGGGAGGAACTGGGAGCAAGGGTCACCAGGGAGGTTTTCTGCTTCCCTCACTGCCAGGCCTTTGCTAAAGGACCTTTTGGCCCCTTGGGTGAGGGTGCGGGGTGGGGGTCTTTGCTTTTCTCCTTCTAGCTGGCCTCCCTGTTTCTTAAAAGCAGTGGCCAAGAATGGGTCCAAGGAACATGTCAACCTTTCTCTTGACCTTCACCTTTCCTTGACCTAGACGTTTTCAGACCAGTGGCCTATATCAGACTGTCTTTTCATATCTCTAACACTGTTTGAACCATGCTTAGATTTTTACCTAACCTTGACCTCACCTTGACCATGACCACTTTCAGCCCCATATTCTGTCCCTATCATTACTGTATTACTGAATGATTACTTTAATTTGACCTTAACCTTGACCTGTATATTGACTCTGATACATACCAAATCCTGTCCTTCACCTTCTTCAGTGTTCTTTTCTACCCCTGACTGAAAACTTAAACTTGAATTTGACCCTGAATATGAACTTGACCTGGCATTGCTCTTGACCTTAATCTGTCCCAGTTTTGTAATCTGTTCTTGACTACCATCCTAGCATTCTCTATGACTAATAATTTAACTTTGACCCCAATCTTAATATTGACCCTGACCTTTAATTTTACCATGACCCTTATTTTAAACAAATTGTATCTCCTATGTACTATCTTGATGCTCTCTATCACTAATTTATTAACATGTGCTTGATTTTGGCTTTTTTTTCTTTGGCTGTGCTGTGTAGTATGTGGGATCTTAGTTTCCTGACCAGGAGTTGAATCCTCAACAGTGAAAGCTCAGAGTCCTAACCACTAGACCACTAGAGAACTCCCTGATTTGGGCTTTTATGATATTGAACTTGATCATGGCCTAATTATGACCTTCACCCTATTCAGAACCAAAGTCTCAGTAAAAATATTATCCTCACCATTTCTAATAATGACTGAGAATTTGGCCTTGATCTTGTTGACTTGACTTTGAAATTGATGTAATCTTGAAATTGACATAGATATTGGTCAAACACAACATGTCTCTAACTGTCTTTCTCAATTTCTCTGTGACCAACAATTTGGCCTTGATCTGACTTTGTGAACTGACTTTCCCCACATTCCTCTTTTCACGTATGTCCTGTCCCTTACAATCATCTTGATCTTCTCTATTACTTCTCTATTACTAGCTGAAAATTTGTCCTTGGCTTCAGCCTCAACCTTGCCCTTGCCCTTTCCCCTAAACTCGATTTAGATTTGACCTTGCCTCTTCTCAGACGCATACTCTGTATCCTGACAATTTTTATTATTGACTGATTATGTGACCTTGCCCTAGGCTTTTATATTTACTCTGTTTCAGACCTTGAAGAAAGTGAAAGAGGAGAGCGAAAAGGTTGGCTTGAAGCTCAACATTCAGAAAACAAATCTGGTCCCATCACTTCATGGGAAATAGATGGAAAAACAGTGGAAACAGTGTCAGACTTTATTTTTTTGGGCTCCAAAATCACTGCAGATGCTGATTGCAGCCATGAAATTAAAAGACACTTACTCCTTGGAAGGAAAGTTATGACCAACCTGGATAGTATATTAAAAAGCAGAGACATTACTTTGCCAACCAAGGTCCATCTAGTCAAGGCAATGGTTTTTCCCATGGTCATGTATGGATGTGAGAGTTGGACTGTGAAGAAAGCTGATCGCCGAAGAATCGATGCTTTTGAACTGTGGTGCTGGAGAAGACTCTTGAGAGTCCCTTATACTGCAAGGAGATCCAACCAGTCCATTCTAAAGGAGATCAATCCTGGATGTTCATTGGAGGGACTGATGCTAAAGCTGAAACTGCAATACTTTGGCCACCTCATGCGACGAGTTGACTCACTGGAAAAGACTCTGATGCTGGGAAAGGTTGGGGGCAGGAGGAGAAGGGGACGACGGAGAATGAGATGGCTGGATGGCATCACCGACTCTGTGGACATGAGTTTGAGTGTACTCCGGGAGTTGGTGATGGACAGGGAGGCCTGGCGTGCTGTGATTCATGGGGTCGCGGAGAGTTGGACACGACTGAGCGACTGAACTGAACTGAACTGAACTGTTTCAGACCAAATCCTACCATTGATCTTAAGCAGTGTTTATTTCTATCACTGACTAATAATTTGACCCTGACCTTGACCTTTGAAGACCCATATACTGTCCTTGACTACTATCCTCATAATTTCTACTGCTGCCTGAAATTTTTACTTCAGTCTAGTCTGGCCTTGAACTTGACCTCAGGTTGACCTCAGTGCTTTTTGGACACTTGTCCTCTGCTGGTGAAGAACCTGTACTATCGCCTCTGCCACTCTCAGGCGCCACAGAGCAGAAGTAGCACTGAGGTTAGGACATGTGGGCAGACAAGAGTCAGCACATGTAAAGTTCAAGCAGGAGTATCGGGTGGTGGGCAGTCTGAACAGCCAAAGATCAGCACGTCACCATCATTCTGGTGGCCCAGTCTGGCTGCCAGGTCAGAAAACAGACCCCCAACCCCAACAGTGTGTGATGTCTACACCACAGGGTGACTTGCTGGAACTTCAACCTGGCCACTGGAACCTGCAACAGCCTTGTCACCATTAGATGATCCTGTGGGCCATCTGGTCTACTCCTTACATGGAGTGGCAGGAAGGCCTGGATCCCTATATGTCCTACTCCAGGCCAAGGCAGGGAGGGTACATTCCAGGCCTCATGAGGAGGCCTTGGAAACATTTTCAGGAAGCTCATCAGATGACCCAATCCCATACATCCTACTTGTGGTTGACTCAGACAGTCCAAACCAGTGGAAGGTCCCTATCCCAGCTGCTGTCTGAACAGTGAACGGCGGCCTCCTGATGGCTTACAGTGAACGGTGTCAGATTTGTGATCTTTGAAGGACAGAATTTCACTTTGGGACCAAAGACACAGCTTCAGTCACTCAGAGCTTCATGTCGCACATTTTACTAAAGTGGTAAAGCATAGAGAACGCTTCTGACATGGACTTCAGAAGGAGGTAGAGAATTCCCCACTGGCTAGGCTTATCAAGGCCTTGTATACCTTTTCAGTTGGTTACTAATGATAGGAAGGTCTTCCCAGACCCACTCCCACAACACACATCTTAGGATAACAGGATTAGTCAGAAGGTTCAGAAACTGTCCTTGAGCAACGTACATTGTTGTTATATAATCATTAGTACAGAGTTTAAGGAAAAACATATCCTTGAGCAGGATGAGTTGCTTTGTTCTGATCATTAGCTCTGGGCTTAAAGAAATACATAGTCTTACAAGAAATAGATTGTTGCCATAACAACTCAGCTTAAGAAAAAACTTTTTTCTTTTGTGACTAAGATGAAAAGTGAAAGTGAAAATGACTCCTTAAGACCCCATGAACTATACAGTCCATGGAATTCTCCAGGCCAGAATACTGGAGTGGGCAGCCTTCTCCAGGGAATCTTCCCAATCCATGGATCGAACCCAGGTTTCCCACACTGCAGGCAGATTCTTTACCAGCTGAGCCACCAGGGAAGCCCAAGAATACTGGAGTGGGTAGCCTATCCCTTCTCCAGCAGATCTTCTTGACCCAGAAATTGAACTGTAGTCTCCTGCTTTGCAGGCAGATTCTTTACTGTCTGAGCCACCAGGGAAGCCCAACTAAGATGAAGAAATGTAGGAAAGAAAAAAAAATGTCCCTTTTCTCCACCTTGAGGGCCCCAGGCCTCTTTCTCCTCCTCAATGGCCCTAGACTCCTTATCAACCTACCTAAGAATTAACTCTCTCACTCTCTCCCCATCTGTAAGTAAATCTGTGGCAAATGTTTTCCCCTGCCATACTGTGCATAAGAGAACAACCCTGCCATTATGCCAGCCTCCTGAAACTCTGCCTCAGGCCATAATGGCCAGATTCAGTTCTATTCCAGGGACAATCAGAGCTCCAGAGAAGCCACATAAAGGCAGGAGCCAGTCAACTCCCAATAACCAGCTAGGGCAGGAATGGGCCTAATCCAGATCCCTGGGTAAAGGCAAGAGCTCTGCTACCTACCTGACTTTGCCCCAGTTCCCCTTGCAATCTTGACCTGGGAAGATTGAAGTGGCTGGCTTGGAAATGTACCCCTTCTGAAGGGAGACTAGACATAGCAACCATGCCCCATGTGGGCCCATGGCAGTGTTGGGCATACTCTCTTTGATCCACAAAGGAGAACTTAGAAAAAAAATTGAGGAAGTACATCCAGTAACTGCGTCCCATGAGGAGCCACAGCAGGACCAAGCATTTGGAAAATTCACATTTCCTGATTTCTAAACTTAGTAGAAACTACAGTTGGAGAAGGCAATGGCAACCCACTCCAGTACTCTTGCCTGGAAAATCCCATGGGCGAAGGAGCCTGGTAGGCTGCAGCCCATGGGGTCGCTAAGAGTCGGACACGACTGAGCGACTTCACTTTCACTTTTCACTTTCATGCATTGGAGAAGGAAATGGCAACCCACTCCAGTGTTCTTGCCTGGAGAATCCCAGGGACGGGGGAGCCTGGTGGGCTGCTATCTATGGGGTCGCACAGAGTCGGAGACGACTGAAGTGACTTAGCAGCAGCAGCAGCAGCAGCATAAACTACAGTAATCAAAACAACATGGCACTGGCATTAAAAAAAGACACACAAGGATTTCCTTGGTGGTCCAGCGGATAAGACTTCCGCTCCCAATGCAGGGGCCCAGTGTCAATCCCTGGTGAGGGAACTAGATCCTACATGCTGCAAATAAGAGTTCACATGCCACAGCTAAGACCCACTGCAGCCAAATAAATAACTTTTTAAAGAGACATCCAGACTAATGGAATAGAACAGAAAGCTCAGAGATACACACTCACGTACATGGTCAAGCGATTTTTAACAAGGGTGCCAAGACCATTCAAGCGTGGAAAGGACAGTCTTTTCAACAAATGGTGCGAGAAAATCTGGATCTCCCCATGCAAAGAATGAAGTTGAACCTAATACCAGATACAAAAATTAACTCAAAATAGGTAAAGAACTAAACAGGAGACCTAAATTATTAACCTCTGAGAAGAAAACATAGCTGAAAATGCTCATGACGTTACATTTAGCAATGACTCCTTGGATGTGACACTTGAGGCATCCAGCAGCAGCCCACAGGGCCCTTTCTCAGTCTCACAGACACGTTTCACCTTCAGATCATGAATCTGCGGGAGACACCTTGGTCTCATTGGGGCCACAGCCTCATCTGAGGAGGTTTTTTGTTTTTATTTTTTCTATTGAAGGATAATTGCTTTACAGAATCGTGTTGTTTTCTGTCAAACCTCAGCATGAATCAGCCAGAGGTATACATCTATTCCCTCCCTTTTGAACCTCCCTCCCGTCTCCCGCCCCATCCCACCCGTCTAGGTTGATACTTCCTCTAGGCTGAGGAAGTGTTTTATTGCCTTTCTGAGCATACCACCAATCTAACAATCAAACTTTGGGGTATATAACCAAAGAACTGAAAACTATGTCCACACAGAAACCGGTACAGAAAGCGTCAACAACAAACGTGGCCATGCAGAAGAAATAATCCTGGTGGCTCAGAGGTTAATGCGGGAGACCCGGGTTCGATCCCTGGGTCGGGAAGATCCCCTGGAGAAGGAAATGGTAACCCACTCCAGTATTCTTGCCTGGAGAATCCCATGGACGGAGAAGCCTGGTAGGCTACAGTCCACGGGGTCGCAAAGCGTCTGATACGACTGAGCGACTGAACAGAACAGAACAGAATGTACACAAAATTGTGTACAACTGTGTCCCAGAAGGAGAGGGGAAGAAAAGGTTAGAAGGCTTGTTGTTAAAAATAATGGCCAAGAGAGTAAATCTTAAATCTTTCACAGCACATGTAAAAATCAAATCATTATTTTGTATACCTGAAACTAATATAATGTTATTTGTCAACTGTATCTCATAAAAATAAATAAATAAAAACGTTAAAGAAAAAAGAAAGAGTGGCTGAAAAATTCCCAAACCTGTGGAGTGATTTAGACATCCAAGTTCATGAAGCTAATAGATCACCTCAAAATTTCAATCCAAAATGATATTCATCAAGACACATTATAACAGAACTATCAAAAATCAAAACTAAAGAGAGAATGTTAAAAGCAGAAAAGTGAAATTTTTCTCACACAAAGTAACTTTTCTACTGCTAAGGCTACACGCAGATTTCTTAGTAGAAACTCTGCAGGCCAGCACAGAAAGAAAGCACTGAAAGAAAACCACCACCACATTCAAAGCACTGAAAGGAAAAAGACTACCACCGACAATACTCTGCCCAGAAAAGTCGTCCTTCACAAATGAAAGCTAAATAAAGGCTTCTCCAAACAAAGAAAAGCTGAAGGAGTTCAGAACTCTATACCTTTCTTACAAAAAAATTCTGAAACACGTTCTTCATGCTGAAACAAAAGGATGCTAATCAGTAGTAGAAAAACATGAAAATATACAATACACCAGGAAAGGTAAGTGTATAGTCATACTCAGAATACTCTAAAACTGTAACATGATGGTATATCAAGCACTTAACTCCAGTTCAAGGGTTAAAGGATAAAAGTATTTAAAAAATAGCTAGCTACTGGCACAATAAGTTTTTAATGGATACTGCTGCTACTGCTGCTGCTAAGTCACTACAGTCGTGTCCGACTCTGTATGACCCCATAGACGGCAGCCCACCAGGCTCCCCCGTCCCTGGGATTCTCCGGGCAAGAACACTGGAGTGGGTTGCCATTTCCTTCTCCAATGTGTGAAAGTGAAAAGTGGAAGTGAACTCGCTCAGTCATGTCCGACCCTTAGCGACCCCACGGTCTGCAGCCTACCAGGCCCCTCCATCCATGGGATTTTCTAGGCAAGAGTACTGGAGTGGCTTGCCAGTGCCTTCTCCGTTTTAATGGATACACAATATAAAAAGATGTAAATTATGACATTAAAAAACATAAAAATGGAGGCGAGTAAAGAGCAGAGTTTGTGTCAGTGATCAGTTATTATCAGCTTAAAATAGGCTGTCACATAAGATATTTCAAGGAAGCTGCAGGGTAAATATGATTCAAGGAAGCTTCAGGTAAAACCTATAGTAGTTATACACAAGATAGAGAGGAGGGAATAAAAGCATATACTACAGAAAAGCATCAGTTCATAAAGGAAAACAGGAACAGAAGGGGAAAAGACTACAAATGTTCAGAAAACAAGTCTTCAGACAGCATTAGTTTATAGTCTCCCATAGCCTGAGGAATTGCAGTTCCAATGGCTGTTTCCGCGTACACTTGCTTTTGCTGTTTGTTTGTTTTTTTAATGGCATTAGGGACTTCCTGGTGGTCCAGTGGTTACGACTCTGCACTTCACTGCTGGGAGCAGGGAGCGCGGGTTCAAACCCTGGTCAGGGAACTAAGATCTTGTGTGCTGCAGCCAAAAAAAGAGAAATGCCACAGAGGGGGAACATATGGATGCCGATGGCTGATCCATGTTGATGCATGCCAAAAACCAACACAATACTATAATTATCCTTCAAAAAAAAATGCTGAATGCCCAAAGTAAATAATTTTTAAAGACCAAAAATATAATAAAAATGCCATAATGCCATATTGATGGCATTACCTATCAATAAGTACTTTAAATACAAATGGATTAAATTCTCAATCAAAACACATGGAGCAGTTGTATGAATTAAAAAAAAAAATGTCAAACTACATGCTTCCTTCAATAGACTCACTTAAGCTTTAAGAATACACATAGGCCAGACTTCCCTGGTGGTCCCGTGGTTAAGAATCTGTCAGTGCAGGGGACATGAGGCAATCCCTGGTTTGGGAGGATTCCGCGTGCCTCAGGGCAAGGAAGCCCTTTGGCCACAACTAGCGAGCCCCTGCACCGCAGCTGCTGAACCCTGAACTCTGTGCTCCACACGGAGCCTTGCTCCACAACAAAAGAAGCCACCACAATGAGAAGCTCACACACCACAACTAAGTCAAATAATGTAAAGTGAATGTCACTCAGGCGTGTCTGACTCTTTGCAACCCCATGGACTATACATACAGTCCATGGACTTCTCCAGGCCAGAGTGGGTAGTAGACAAAGAGTAGCCACGGGGGTCTGTTTTTATTGGGATTCAAAGAATCCAAGATTGGCGTGTCCAGAGTTTTGTGGATTCACTCTTTACTGGTTATTTAAAGCTTAACAGCAGGAATTAGGGCACAGGAAGGGAGAGGCAGGGTTACTCAAGTGTTCAGATATCTAGGTTACCCAGGGATTTCTGAAAGAACAATCTTCATGAGTAGAGGTGGTCTAATTCCTTACCCGGGCTGTTAGTAGTGTCATACAGTTGCCAAGATGTTTATTCAAGATGGATATCTTTTGAAATGAATGCCTTGACAATCAAAAGCTTAAAGTCAGGCACTTACATAACGATAAATGCCTACATTTTTTTAAAAAAATCTCAACTAACCTAACATTTTACCTCAAGGAACTAGAAAAAGTAGAACAAAGGGCAAAGTTAGCAGAAGGAAGGAAATAACAAGATCATAGGAGAAATAAATGAAATAGAGATTAGTAAAACAACAGAAAAGAAAATGAAACTGAGTTGGTTTTTTGAAAAGGCAAAATTGACAAACCATTAGCCAGATTTACCAAGAAAAAAGGAGAGGACTAAAATAAAATTCTTAACGAAAGAAGAAATACATTACTAATATCACAGATAAACAGTTGACCCTTGAACCACAGGTTTGAACTGTGTGGGTCCACTTATACATGGACTTTTTTCCACCAAATATGTACTACAATACTACACTAGCCACAGTTGGTTAAATTCAAGAATTCAGAATGTACAGATACAGATGAATGACTTAAAGTTATACACAGATTTTTTTACCGCAGAGAGGGTCAGCGCCCCTAACACCCAAAGTTGTTCAAGGGTCAACAATGCAAAGGATCATTGGAGATTACTATAAACAATAACAGTCAAAAAATAGTCAACAAATTGGACAAGCTAATAGAAAGGGATAAATCCCTAGAAACACACCACCTACCAAGTCTGAATAAGGAGAAATAGAAAATGTGAACAGATCAATAACAAGTAAGGAGGCTGAATCAGTAATTAAAAACTCTGGAGAAAGAAAACTCCAGTTTTCTACCAATGCTACCAATCAAGGGTAAGTTGGCACCAATCATTCTCAAACTCTTCCAAAAAACAGGAAAGTAAAGAACATGCCCAAATTTAAGGATCACAAGAAGCAAAATTTGAAGAAGCAAAATTTATCCCTAGGATAGTTCAAGACACACAAATCAGTAAATATGGTTCAGTTAAGTTCAGTTCAGTCGCTCAGTCGTGTCCGACTCTCCGTGACTCCATGAATCACAGCACGCCAGGCCTCCCTGTCCATCACCAACTCCCAGAGTTCACTCAAACTCACGTCCAGAGTCGGTGATGCCATCCAGCCATCTCATTCTCTGTTGTCCCCTTCTCCTCCCACCCCCAACCTTTCCTAGCATCAGAGTCTTTTCCAGTGAGTCAACTCGTCACACCACACTAATTGAATGAAAGACAAAAATCATGTAATCATTTGAGTAGATGCCAAAGAAGCATTTGATGAAATTCTCCATACTTTCATGATGAAGACTCTCAAAAGAAGTGAGTGTGGAAGGAACATACCTCAACATAACAAAGGCCAATGGCAAGCCACTCCAGTACTATTGCCTGGAGAATCCCATGGACGGAGGACCCTGGTAGGCTGCAGTCCATGGGGTCGCTACAAGTCAGACATGACTGAGCGACTTCACTTTCACTTTTCACTTTCACACATTGGAGAAGGAAATGGCAACCCACTCCAGTGTTCTTGCCTGGAGAATCCCAGGGATGGGGGAGCCTGGTGGGCTTCCGTCTATGGGATCACACAGAGTCGGACACGACTGAAGTGACTTAGCAGCAGCAGCAGCAGCAACAAAGGCCATCAATAAAAACCCAAAGCTAACATCATACCCTATGATAAAAGACTGAACATTCTCCCACTAAGCTCAGAAATAAGACAAGCATGCTCACTCTCATCACTGCTATTCAACACAGTACTGGAAGTCCTAGTCAGAGTGATCAGACAAGAAAAATATAAAACAAAAAACATCCAAATTGAAAAAGAAAAAAGAAGTAAAATTTTCTCTATCAGCTGATATGATTTTTTTATAAATCCTAGACTCCTCAAAAAAAATTGTTAGAACTGATAAACAAATTTAGTAAAATTTCAGGATACAAAATCAACATACAAAGAGACTTCCCTGGCAGTCCAGAGGTTAAGACTCTGTTTCCACTGCGGGGGTGTGGGTTTGATCCCTGGGAGGGGAACTAGGATCCTGCATTCTGAACAGTGCTAAAAAAAAAAATCATAAAAAATTGGTTGCATTTCTATACACCAACAATAAACTATGTGAAAAGAAAAAAAAAACAATCCTATTCAGAGTAGCATCAAAAACAATAAAATGCCTAGGAGTAAATTCAACCAAGAGAAAGATAAATACAAATATATACATATATATATATAGGAGAAGGCAATGGCACCCGACTACAGTACTCTTGCCTGGAGAATCCCATGGATGGAGGAACCTGGTAGGCTGCGGTCCATGGGGTTGCTAAGAGTCGGATATGACTGAGCGACTTCACTTTCACTTTTCACTTTCATGCATTGGAAAGGAAATGACAACCCACTCCAGTGTTCTTGCCTGGAGAATCCCAGGGGCAGGGGAACCTGGTGGGCTGCCGTCTATGGGGTCACACAGAGTCGGACACGACTGAAGTGACTTAGCAGCAGCATATATACATATACACACAGACACACACACACTGAAAACTATATGACATTGATGAAAAAATGGAAGAAGAGACAAATAAATGGGAAAACATCCCATGTTCATAGATCAGGAGAGCTAATATCATTGAAATTTCCATACCACACAAAGCCGTCTACAGATTCAATGCAAACGCTGTCAAAATTCCAATGGCATTTTTCACAAAAATAAAATAAACAATGCTAAAATTTGCATGGAACCCAAAATACCCTGAGTAGACCAATTGTGAGAAAGAACAAAGCTGGAGGCATCATCCTTCTGATTTCCATATCACAAAAGTATGGTAATCAAAACAGTATAGGACTTGCATAAAAACAGACACAGAGACCAATGAGACAGAATCATTTGCCCAGAAACAAACCCACGCATATATTGTCAACCAATGTTTGACAAGAAAGCCAAGAATACTCAATGGGAAAAGTTAGTCTCTTGAATAAATGGTAATGAGAAACCTGGATATTCATATGCTAAAGAATGAAATTGGAACCCTATATTACACCACTCACAATGAAATAGATTAAAGATTTAAACATAAGTCTAAAACTGTACAAATCCTAGAAGAAAACAAAGGGAATAAGTTCCTTGACATTGGTCTTGATAGCCATTTCATGAATATGACAGCAAAGGCATAAGCAACAGAAATAAAAATTAGTAAGTGAGAAACTACATCAAACTAAAAGAAGTAAAAGAAGTAATCAACAAGAATAACAAAAAAGGCAACCTATATAACAGGAGATATATTAACCCCAGATTAATATTTTTAACCCCAGATATATGATAATGGATTAATATCCAAAATATAAAAGGAACACCTATGATTCAATAGCAAAAAAAAAAAAAAAATCCAATTTAAAAATGAGCAGAGGGTAGGAATAGACATTTTTCCAAAGCCGTCTATGGGGTCACACAGAGTCGGATACGACTGAAGTGACTTAGCAGAAAAGTTATATAAATGGCCAACAGGTACATGAAAAGGTATTCAACATGACTGTCAGGGAAACACAAATTAAAATCATAATGAGATATAATCTCATCCCTAAAATGGCTTTTGTCAAAAAGACAAGAAATATCAAAAGCTGGCAAGGATGTGGAGAAAACTGTGCACTGCTGGTGGGAACGTTAGATTGGCACGGCCACTTCAGAAAACAGCATGGAGTCTCCTCACAGAATTAAAGTCAGAGCTACCGTGTGGTCCAGCAGTCATACTCTGGGTATACAGCCAAAGCAAAAGAAATCACTGCCTCTAAGGAAGTTAGAACCGTGTCTCAGAGAGCAGGCTGTACTCCCATGTGCACCGCAGCATTAAGCACAATAGAAAGACACAGAAAAAAATCCAAGTATTTGTCAACAATATATGGATAAAGAAAATGTGAGGTATATACATGTTACAAATATGTGTGTATTCATAAAACATGAATATTACAAATATGCATATCACTAAAATGTGGAGTATGTACATATATATATGTACACACACATTCAGCCAATAAAAAAAAAGGAAATCCTGCCATTTGAGACAACCTGGATGGACCTTAAGGATATTATGGAAAGTGAAAGAAGTCAGATAGAGAAGAGAAAGACACATACCTCATGATCACATGATTTATATTTGAGATCTAAAAACCTGGAACTCAGAGAGTAGAGGGGGGGTTGCCAGGGCTGAGGAGTGGGGGAAAGGGAGTGATGTTGGCCAAAGGGTATAAACTTCTAGATACAAGGTGAATATGTTCTGGGGGTGTGATGTACAGCATGATGACTATAGCTAATGCTGTACTGTATAACTGAAAATTGATAAAAGAAAGAAAGTGAAGTCACTCAGTCGTGTCCAGTTCTTCTGTGACACCATGGACTGTAGCCTACCAGGCTCCTCTATCCATGGAATTTTCCAGGCAAAAATACTGGAGTGGGTTGCCATTTCCTTCTCCAGGGGATCTTCCCAACCCAGGATTGAACCCAGGTCTCCCACATTGCAGGCAGATTCTTTACCAGCTGAACTACAAGGGAAGCCCAATTGTTGAAAGAGTAGATCTTAAATGTTCTCAGTACACACACACACACACATACTATGTGAGGTGATGGAGGTGTTAACTTATTGTGGTAATCATTTTGGAACACATAAGCATAGGAAATCTCATGTTGTACACCTTATACAATGTTATATGTGAATTGTGTCTCAATAAAGCTAGAACATTTGAAAGGAAGAAAAAAGATACGTATGTCACCATGTTACCATTTTGTGACACATATAGCATACACCTATAGCAAAACTTTATTCATAATTGCCAAAACTTGGAAGCAACCAAGATGTCCTTCAGTAGGGGAAACAGGTAAATAAACTGTGGCACATCCAGATAATGGAATCTTAGTTAGTTCAGTCGCTCAGTTGTGTCCAACTCTCCGTGACCCCATGAATCACAGCACGCCAGGCCTCCCTGTCCACCACCAACTCCCGGAGTTCATTCAAACTCATGTCCATCGAGTCGGTGATGCCATCCAGCCATCTCATTCTCTGTTGTCCCCTTCTCCTCCCGCCCCCAATCCCTCCCAGCATCAGAGTCTTTTCCAGTGAGTCAACTCTTCGCATGAGATGGCCAAAGTATTGGAGTTTCAGCTTTAGCATCAGTCTCTCCAATGAACAACCACTCAGTGCTAAAAAGAAATGCGCTATCAAGCCATGAAAAGACACTGAGGAAGCTTAAATGCAGTACTAAGTTAAAAAGTCAGTCTGAAAAGGCTACATACTGCATGATTCCAACTACATAATATTCTGGAAAAGGCAACACAGAGGAGACAGGAAAAAAAAAGTCAATGGTTGCCTGGAGTTCGGGGGAGGAGGGGTGAATATGCAGAACAAAGGAGTTTAGGACAGTAAAGCTACTGTGTATGACACTATAACGGTGGATGCATTTGATTATACATTTGCCCAAAACCATAGAATATTCGGGCCTCCCTGGTGGCTCAGATGGTAAAGCGTCTACCTGTAATGTGGGAGACCTGGGTTCGATCCCTGGGTTGGGAAGATTCCCCTGGAGAAGGGAAAGGCTACCCACTCCAGTATTCTGGTCTGGAGAATCCCATGAACCATATAGTCACAAAGAGTCAGACATGACTGAGTGACTTTCACTTCACTTCAAGAATGTGCAATGCCAAAAGTGAACCCTACAACAAACTATAGACTTAGAATGATTATGTTGTGTCAATATAGGTTCATCAATTTAACAATGTACCACTTGGGTGGAAGATGTTGATAATCTGTTGTTTGGTCGCTAAGTGGTGCCCGACTCTTTGTGACCCGATGAACTGCAGCATGCCAGGCTTCCTGTCCTTCACTGTCTCCCAGAGTTTGCTCAAACTCATGTCCATTTAGTTAGGTGATAATCTGGAAGGCTATAAACGTGGGAGGGCAGGTGATAATGTGGGAAATTACTGTACCTTTCTCTCAACTTTGCTTGAGCTTGAAGTTTTATTTGATCTAATAAAGTTTTTTTTAAGTTGACCTGCCATAAAACCTATTTTCAAAGTGTTAGAAAAGAAAAATGACTTTCTCTAATTCGTAAATGCATGGAGAATTAGAATCAAAACACAATGATAGCAAAGCAGAAATTTACAAGCTGTTCCTCCAAAACACTTGTTTGAAGAAGCCATAAGGAGCCCAGATAAGGACTGATTACCCCTAAGTTGCTGGACATCTTTGTTGTGTGTAGGTTGTGATGAAAACTCACATGGGACTTCCCTGGTGGTATAGCAGATAAGAATCTCCCTCCCAGTGCAGGGGACATGGGTTCAATGCCTGGTCCAGGAGCATTCCATATGCCAAGGAGTAACTAGGCCCGTGTGCCACAACTACTGAGCCCGCGTGCCACAACTGCTGAAGCCCGTGTGCCTAGAGCCTGCGCCTCACGCAAGAGGAGCCCATGTACTGCAAAGGGTAGCCCCTGCTCACTGCAACTGGAGAAAGCCCACGCGCAGCAACAAAAATCCTGTGCAACCAAAAATAAATATATAAACACAGAAATAAAACTTTTTAAGCTCATACGACAAATAATGACTCATTTTCTGAAGTATGACTGCTTTGGAATTCAAAATGTCAACAGAAAGGGGCAGTCGATTAAAATTGGATAGACTGTTTCTTTTCTAAAAACGTAACTATTTGGAATCCAACTCTGATTTCACAAGTTACCTCTATGCTTTAAAATCATTCTCCCTGAGCAAGGGAGGTTTGACTTATAGTTAACCTGGAATAAGTTAACACTGGAATTGTGCTCCAGCGTGCTCAGAAATGACAAACACCTTGCACACCAGTAGTGGCATATGATAACTTTACTACAGAGTCACCACTGACTGCAAAGACCTGACTGACAAACAGCTGGTCTACAAAACAAACCTGGTCTGGAGAGCTAGTAATAGAAACGAATTCTTGCAAGTCAAAAAGCCTGTTGCTGCTATTAATAATTAGCAAAATCCATGCTGTACTTCAGGTGGGAGGATATTTGCTTCACGTCTTCACAGTGGAATGACACCAAGAATCAGTGTAATTGTGGGCTTGCAAAGAGCAGGGAAGTGAGTTAAAGTGGTGCCCCATTTTTAATATTTAATTTATTTGACTGCACTGTGTCTTAGTTCTGGCATGCCGGATCTCTAGTTGCGGCTTGTGTGACCTAGTTTCCCAACCAAAGAGGGAACCCTGGCCCCGGGAATCTTAGCCACTGAACCACCAGGGGAGTCCCAAAGTGATGAAATCTTTGACTGAGCTAGCTTTTGTGTATTTATTTGACTGTGTCAGATCTTAGCTGCAGCATCAGGATCTTCCCTGTGCCATGTGGGATCTTTCAAAACAGCACACAGACTCTCTAGTTTTGGTGCTCAGGCTCAGCATCATGTGGGATCTTAGTTTCCCAACCAGGGAGCGAACCCATGTCACCCGCATTGCGAGGCAGGTTCTTAACCACTGGATCAACAAGGAAACCCCTGACTGGGCCAGTTTTATCACCACATAAAAGAAAAAAACATTATTATTTTTTTTTTTTTGGCCAAGCTTGCAGTATCTTAGTTCCCCAAGCAGACACTGAACCTTTGCCCATAAGCAGTGAAAGCAGAGTCCTAACCGCTGGACTGGCAGGGAATTCCTGTGACAAGGGTGCTGTAAAGACTGCAGTCCATTCAAAGAAGCATTACTGGAAAACAAAACTGAAAGAGTAAAGGTGTCCTACTGTGGAAAATGGGAGACATAGAAATGTCGTATTTCTAATTAAACATAGAATATTATCCAAGTCCTATTGCACTTCTGTTCTCCTTCTGCAGTCTTACATGTATATACCTTAATAGGCAACAAAATAAACCTACAAATTTAATATCTGATGAAAGTTTAAAAAGTAGTTCAAATAAACTTCTGTATTAGAGGACAGAAAAAATTATAAACGTATCAAAACAAATTTATCTCAAACATAGTGCTATGTGTTTTCTATCAGTAGTACTACTTAGAATTGAAATGAACATCTGGGAGTTCTCGGTTCACGTACTGTTGAAGCCTACCTTGAAGAATTTTGAGCATTTCTTTGCTAGCCCGTGAGATGAGTGCAATTGTGCAGTAGTTTGAGCATTCTTTGGCGTTGCCTTTCTTTGGGATTAGAATGAAAACTGACCTTTTCCAGTCCTGTGGCCACTGCTGAGTTTTCCAAATTTGCTGGCATATTGAGTGCAGCACTTTCACAGCATCATCTTTTAGGATTTGAAATAGCTCAACTGGAATTCCATCACCTCCACTAGCTTTGTTCATAGTGATGCTTCCTAAGGCCCACTTGACTTCGCATTCCAGGATGTCTGGCTCTAGGTGAGTGATCATACCATCGTGGTTATCTGAGTCATGAAGATCTTTTCTGTATAGTTCCTCTGTGTATTCTTGGCATCTCCTCTTAATATCTTCTGCTTCTGTTAGGTCCATACCATTTCTATCCTTTATTGTGCCCATCTCTGCAGTCCATGGGGTCACAAAGAGTTGGACACAACTGAGTGACTGAACTGAACTTGCATGAAATGTTCCCTTGGTATCTCTAATTTTCTTGAAGAGATCTCTAGTCTTTCCCATTCTATTGTTTTCCTATATTTCTTTGCATTGATCACTGAGAAAGGCTTTCTTATGTCTCCCTGCCGTTCTTTGGAACTCTGCATTCAGATGGGTATATCTCTCCTTTTCTCCTTTGCCTTTAGCTTCTCTTCTTTTCTCACCTATTTGTAAGGCCTTCTCAGACAGCCATTTTGCCTTTTTGCATTTCTTTTTCTTGGGAATGATTTTGATCACTGCCTCTTGTACAATGTCATGAACCTCCATCCATCGTTCTTCAGGCACTCTGTATATCAGATCTAATCCCTTGAATGTATTTGTCACTTCCACTCTATAATCCTAAGGGATTTGATTTAGATCATACCTGAAAGGTCTAGTGGTTTTCCGTACTTTCTTCAATTTAGGTCTGAATTTTGCAATAAGGAGTTCATGATCTGAGCCACAGTCAGCCCCTGGTCTTGTTTTTGCTGACTGTATAGAGCTTCTCCACCTTTGGCTGCAAAGAATGTAATCAGTCTAGAGATGTCCATGTGTAGAGTCATCTCTCATGTTCTTGGAAGAGGGTGTTTGCTATGACAAGTGCATTCTCTTGGCAAAATTCTGTTAGTCTTTGCCCCATTTCATTTTGTACTCTGAGGCCAAACTTGCCTGTTACTCCAAGTATCTCCTGACTTCCTTCTTTTCCATTCCAATCCCCTATGATGAAAAGGACATCTCTTTTTTTGGTGTTAGTTCTAGAAGGTCTTGTAGATCTTCATAGAACCGTTTAACTTCAGCTTCTTCAGCATTATTTGTTTGGGTTCTGACTTGGATTACTGTGATATTGACTGTGATATTGCCAACATCCATTGGATCATAGAAAAAGCAAGAGAATTCCAAAAAAAACATCTGCTTCACTGACGATGCTAAAGCCTTTGACTGTGTGGATCACAACAATCTGTGGAAAATTCTTAAAGAGATGGGAATACCAGACCACCTTACCTGCCTCCTGAGAAACCTGTATGCAGATCAAGAAGAAACAGTTAGAATCAAACAAGGAACAATGGACTGGTTCAAAATAGGGAAAGGAGTACATCAAGGCTGTATAGTGTCACCCTGTTTATTTAACTTACATGCAGAGTACATCATGCAAAATGCCCAGCTGGATGAAGCACAAGCTGGAATCAAGATTGTTGGCAGAAATATCAATATTATCACATATGCAGATAACACCACCCTTATGGCAGAAAGCGAAGAGGAGCTAGACCACCTCTTGAAGGTGAAAAAGGAAAGTGAAAAAGCTGGCTTAAAACTCAGCATTCAAAATACTAAGATCACAGCATCCGGTCCCAGCACTTCATGGCAAATAGAGAAACAATGGAAACAGTGCCAGGCTTTATTTTCCTGGGCTCCAAAATCACTGTGGATGGTGATTGCAGCCATGAAATTAAAAGATGCTTGCTCCTTGGAGGAAAAGCTTTGAAAACCTAGACGATGTATTAAAAAGCAGAGACATTACTTTGCCAACAAAGGTCCATATAGTCAAAGGTATGGTTTTTTCAGTAGCCCTGTATGGACGTGACAGCTAGACCATAAAGAAGGCTAAGCACTAAGGAATTGATATTTTTGAACTGTGGTGTTGAAGAAGACTCTTGAGAGTCCCTTGGACTGCAAAGAGATCAAACCAGTCAGTCCTAAAGGAAATCAGTCCTGAATATTCATTGGAAGGACTGATGCTGAAGCTCCAATACTTTGGCCACCAGACGCAAAGAGCTGTCTCATTAGAATAGACCCTGATGCTGGGAAAGATTGAAGGCAAGAAGAGAAGGGGACAATAGAGGATGAGATGGCTGGATGGCATCACTGATTCAATGGACATGAGTTTGAGCAAGCTCTGGGAGATGGTGAAGGACAGGGAATCCTGGCCTGCTGCAACCCATGGCGATACGAAGAGTCAGATGTGACTGAATAGCTAGTATTGAAATACTAATTGCCATCGCTATTAGTCCTATGCTGATTTTGTTCCAGCAACAGCATTTATGTAACAGTAAATAATCACCAATTTTTCATATTCTTATGTAAAAGAAGTAATCTTGTGGGCATGTGCTCAGTGATTCAGTCCTGGCCCACTCTTTGCAGCCCCATAGACTTGGGCCCACTAGGGTCCTCTAGCCCATGGATCTTTTCAACCCAGGAATAGACCCAGTTTCTCCTGCATAGGCAGGTAGATTCTTTGCCACTATGGTCACGTGGGAAGCCCCTTGTGAGTGTGTAATTATTACCTATTACATGATGCCTCTTTGCAGGTGTGACTGCAGCCATGAAATTAAAAGACGCTTACACCTTGGAAGAAAAGTTATGACCAGTCTAGACAGTGTATTATAAAGCAGAGACATTACTTTGTCAACAAAGGTCCATCTAGTCAAAGCTATGGTTTTTCCAGTAGTCATGTATGGATGTGAGATTTGGACCATAAAGAAAGCTGAGCGCTGAAGAATTGATGATTTTTGAACCGTGGTGTTGGAGATGAGTACCTCGGACTGCAAGGAGATCCAACCAGTCAGTCCTAAAGGAAATCAGTCCTGAATATTCATTGGAAGGACTGATGCTGAAGCTGAAGCTCCAATACTTGATGCAAAGAACTGACTCATTTGAAAAGACCCTGATGCTGGGAAAGACTGAAGGCGGGAGAAGGGGACAACAGAGGATGAGATGGTTGGATGGCATCACCAACTCAGTGGACATGAGTTTGAGTAAACTCCGGGAGTTGGTGATGGACAGGGAAGCCTGGCGTGCTGCAGTCCACTGGGTCGCAAAGAGTCGGACAAGAGTCTGCACTGTATCCTGCCTTGACCCTCTAAGCCCACCAGCCTCAAGCCAAGCCCAAGCCCCGAGAGAGGGAAGCCTCACCCGCTCCCCTCCCACACACAAGCTCCACCCTCATGATAAACCCCGCCCACACAGCGCCGGCGCTTCTTTGGTTCCGCCTCCGCAGCGTCCAGGCTCCACCCTTCCCGACCCAGACCCGGCAGACTCCGAGGAGCATTCGCTTCTTCCGGTTTAGGTTGTCATGGTGGCGCCCAGCCCACCTTGCCTCGTCTTTTCCGGTCTCAGTCCGGCGTGGCAGAGTAGGTAGGCGGTCTTAGTCATTTCAAGCCCTCTCTGTCATGGCAGTGCCCTGCGTCTCCTTCCGGGCACAGCCTGTCATGGCGACGCCCTGAGGAGCAAAATTCAGACACAAACACCTCCGTTTCCGGGCTCGTGTTCCTCCCGTGTGTCATGGCGGCCCCCAGGGCTTACCGGAAGTAAAGCATCGGAAGTGAGCCGGGGCCTCCGCCCGGAAGCGAGCGCGGCGCTGGGAAAGATGGCGGCGGAGGCGGCGGTGGGCAATGCGGTTCCTCGCGGGGCCCGGCCCGCCGGGCAGCCCAAGCCCAGGCCGCAACCGCGCTCGCTCCTTGCCGCTGGGCCCGCACTCATACAGAGCGGCGACGAGCTGGTCGCCGCTGTGTGGCCGTACCGGCGGCTGGCGCTGCTGCGGCGCCTCACGCTGCTGCCGTTCGTGGGGCTACTCTACCCGGCCTGGCTGGGTTCCGCAGCTACCGGCTTCTGGGGCTGGGGCAGCAGCTGGGCGCAGATCCCCGAGGCCGCGCTGCTTGTGCTCGCCACCATCTGCCTGGCGCACGCGCTCACCGTCCTCTCGGGGCATTGGTCCGTGCACGCGCACTGCGCGCTCACCTGCACCCCGGTAAGTGTGCGCACCCGAGACCGACCACAACCGTGGTCAGGCCTCACAGCGGATCTCAGCCTCTGCGTTCGTGTCGGTCCCCAACCCAGCCGGGGCTGCCTCAGCCGGTCCCAGGTTCCGCCGGGCACCCTCCATCCTTTTACGCTGCTCGCTAAATTCCGACCGGCTACTGACTTAGCTGTACGACCCCGGCGCAGGTTACTTCCCTTCTCTGAAATTCTTCCCTGGTGTGGTCAATTAGATTCGATAAGGTACCCTGTAAAAAGCTTAGCGCAGAGCCTAGCATATGTCACCATTTGCTAGCTCCCATTCTAGAGGAGATCAATCCTGGGTGTTCATTAGAAGGACTGATGCTAAAACTGAAGCTCCAATACTTTGGCCACCTCATGCGACGAGTTGACTCACTGGAAAACATTCTGATGCTGGGAGGGATTGGGGGCGGGAGGAGACGGGGACGACAGAGAATGAGATGGCTAGATGGCATCACCGACTCGATGGACATGAGTTTGAGTGAACTCCGGGAGTTGGTGATGGACAGGGAGGCCTGGCGTGCTGTGATTCATGGGGTCGCAAAGAGTCGGACTCGACTGAGCGACTGAACTGAACTGATACTAGCGAGTATGTGTCTCCTAGAATCGGTCCTGCCTTCTTTGTTGTCTGCCTCCTACCTTGCTTTTCAAAGTGTGAGGTTAGACCTGTAGGATGGATATTCCTGTCTGTGCATCTTGAGAACTGAGCATCGGTCCTGCCGGCCAGCGCTGGGAGCCTCCACCCCACAGCGACCAAAATGAGCTTGAAATGCAGTTAATTGCAGCGTTTAAGAGGAGCAGAGGGTATTTGTGAACAAGTGACTTAACTGCTCAGAGACCCTTATGTTCGTTTGCAAGGGTCTGATGTTAAGGAAGGCTGCCCTCAGAATACAACAGCACGGTAGTAGACGTGACCTTTAACAGTGAGGTCTGGATGCGTGCTGCCCACTCAGCAGTTGACTGTCCACTGCCCTCTGGGCCTGCTTCATATGACTCCAGCAGGTGTGGAGCCATGGGGACTGAGGTCGGGCTCCAACCAGCCTCCCCTCTCAACCCAGACGTGTTTGCTACAAGAAGAGAGAAAGGGAACAGCACCAAGGGCTCCAGAAAGAGAAAGGGGAGCAACAACCCTACCCTACAACCTGTCTGACTCCAAATATGGACTGAGTTCTCTCTTTTGAGAAAATGAAATCTGTCTTATCCCAGAAGGGAGACTCAGACTTCTGGGATTGGTAGCTTCCAGTCAGTGCAATGAAAGACCCCAGTGAGGGACAAAAGAATGGAGGGAAGTGGGGGGGGTGACACCCCCAAACTTCCAGCTGCCTATTAGCCTGCAGCTAAAAAGTGGGACTGTTATTAACTTCCTCTCCAAAAATGGAGAGCTCGACAGCTGGAGGTTAGGACTGGCAGATCTGAGTTTACATCAGAGATCTCAGACAAGGGTGCTTCTCCTCTTGGGGTTTCAGTTTTGCTTTGTGTAAAGTGAGAACCGTAACACTTAGCTCAGGGTGCCAGTGTAAGAAGAACCTGAGATGCCATCTGCAGAGCACCCGGCGTGCGGCCGGTGTACTACTTTGCACCTATTCTACCTGGCATTCCCAGGGTTGGTAATTCTGTCTTTTGTCGTTAGTTTCTGCCTGCTTTGTGGACCATGCAGGGCTTTGCTTCTCAGGATCACTGCTGTGTCCTCCACACCGCCCCCCCCCCAAAAAAAAAGACACAGGGCAACACAGGTTCTGGTGGAGTAGCCATGGAGTGGATGCAGCTCATAGCAGAGAGCACTGCTGCTGCTGCTGCTGCTAAGTCACTTCAGTCGTGTCCGACTCTGTGTGACCCCATAGGCGGAAGCCCACCAGGCTCCCCCGTCCCTGGGATTCTCCAGGCAAGAACACTGGAGTGGGTTGCCATTTCCTTCTCCAATGCATGAAAGTGAAAAGTGAAAGTGAAGTCTCTCAGTCGTGTCCGACCCTTAGCGACCCCACGGACTGCAGCCTACCAGGCTCCTCCATCCATGGGATTTTCTAGGCAGGAGTACTGGAGTGGCTTGCCATTGCCTTCTCCGGCAGAGAGCACTAACGCAGCTCTATTCAGTGCCTCTGTGTCTTAAGTGCTGGAGAAATAACAACAAACAAAATGCATTGCTTTCATGGTGTTAGTGGGGGAGATGGAACTCCAGGGTCAATGCAAAAGGGAAAACCAGGACAAGGATTCTGTGAGGGAACTTGAGGTGGAGCAGCTTCCTGAGGAAGTGACATTTGAGCAAAGGCCTAAAGCCTGCGGTGTGACCATGCGCTCCAGGCAGGAAAAAAAAACAGTATGTGCCTTTCACTGAAGCGAGGATGAGCCTTGTTGTCCCTTGTCACTCTAGAACACAGAATAATAATGGGCGGCGGGGGCGGGGGGTCAGCAGAAGCAGCAGGCCAGGTGGGCTGGGACAGGGCCTGACTCACATGGACTGAGAGCGTACCTCATGCCAGGCAGCATTTTTCCTGTTGGAGTTTATCTTCGTCAGCAGAACCCTGGGCTTTTGGCACTGTTCATGACCCTGGCTTTATGATATGGGCGGGACCAAAGGCCCAGTGAAATGCTGTCCCTTCTCCCAATGGTAAACTGGGTGTGGCCAAGTCCACACCCAGAGCCCAGTGGTATGTTCCAGAATGTGGAGCTGGGACTTGAGGAGGGCTCAGCAGTGGCGCTTTGCCTCTCACAGGAGTACGATGCCCACAAAGCAACCTTCGTGAAGGTGGTGCCAACTCCCAACAACGGCTCCACTGAGCTCGTGGCCCTGCATCGCGATGAGGTAGGGACCACTGGCTCCGGCATGGGCTCAGATGGGGTCCCCAGGCCAGAGGCCCCTGCCACAGACTCACCTCCCACAGGGCGAAGATGGGCAGGAGGTGCTGTCCTTTGAATTCCAGAAGATCAAGTATTCCTATGATGCCCTGGAGAAGAAGTGTTTTCTCCCCGTGGCCTTTCCAGTGGGAAACGCTTTCTCATTCTACCAGAGCAACAGAGGGTTCCAGGAGGACTCGGAGATTCGTGCTGCCGAGAAGAAGTTTGGGAGCAACAAGTGAGTCCCAGCATCCTTGTGTGTTACCCCTGCTGAGACAGGGCTGGGGCTCTGCCTTATAGTCACAGGCCAGGTCCCTGCTCCAGTAAATGGCACCTGCCCCGTTCATGTGTGCTCAGTGGTTTGGGGGGGGGCTGCCTTTTCAACAGAACGTCCCAGGTGGACGTGGCAGGCTCTATTTGAGAAAGTTGTTCTGGTCTAGTCTCTCCCAACGTGCCTGCTGATGGGACCCCCTGGAGGGCCCATAGCTGGGAGCCCTGGCCCAGGGCTGTTCATCCATGCCCTGTGTGTCTAGTTCTCTTCTTCGTTTAAAGTTTTGTCTGTAGATGTGAATCCTTGTCATTCTCCTCATACATACCCAGCACCATATGAGTGATGATAAGGAAAACGGATGGTGGTGATCGGAACAGCCCTTGTTTGTGCCAGGTGGGACACAGGTGCTGTGTTAGCGCTGTCTCCATTCATCTGCACCAGAGCCACCTGTGTCGACACCGGGCTGGGTGGGAGCAGAGCTGGGCTTCAGAGCCCGCATCCTGGTGGTGATTGTCCTTGACTTAGAAACCCTCAGAACCTCTAGGGAATTACTTCCTGACCTAGCTGCTTTTCAGAACTTACAAAAACGTTACCGCACCCAGCAATCTAATCGGAAGTCTTACCGGAAGCATTTATTGATTCTTCTCCCACCCCACCCTGGTCAGCGTGCGGGCAGCCTGGGATGTCCCTTTTCACACCACCTTCACTCAGGTGAAGGCACCCTGCACAGTCCGGGTTGGAGCTCGGTTTGTATTGCGACGCGGCCACTGTGCGGTTTCCTTTTCTCAAGTCCCGCATCCCGGACGTCAGCGCAGTTCTGCAGGGCCGAACGAAGACAGCCCAGGTTGACCTGGCCCCTGGGGCAGAGCCAGCCGCCACCCAGCGTGCGGCAGAGCGCGCCTCAGCCCTCCTCAGATCCCAGAGCTCTCACCCAGGGAGTCTTTGGGGAATCCCAGCTCAGGCCGCGCCCCCCATGGTAGGGTGGGGTTCCGGCACTTCGTTTCAGGCCCCAGGGTGCCCCACAGCCCCAGCTGCCCGGCCTCCTCTGTGCAGCCTCAGGGCTTCGGCCCACAGTGAGCCGTCTTCCCCAGCCTTGTCCCCCGCCGCCTGACAGCTTCTTGTCTTTGCCAGCCCGGCCGAGCGGGCGGCTGCTCCCTGAAGTGCCTGCAGTGCAGACTCAGAGGTTTCGTCAGGACTCTGCAGAGCAGGGGGCTGCGGCAGTCAGCGTGCCCGCCTGGTGCTGCACGGTCAGGAGGACAGGCTTGAATGGAGCGTCCCGTCGCCCAGGGAGATGTGAGGGTGGGGCCTCCTGCCCACAACAGGGTGAGCCATCTGTCTCTTTCAGGGCCGAGATGGTGGTGCCTGACTTCTCGGAGCTGTTCAAGGAGAGAGCCACGGCACCCTTCTTTGTGTTCCAGGTAAAGCAGCAGTGCTGGTCCTTCTCCCCACCTGTTCTTGGGACTCTCCTAGCCCACCTCCTAATGTGAAAACATCCCCCACCCTCGTGGTCAGAGCCCGCGGGCAGCGTGGCCCTCAGCGTGCCAGCTGGCCTGCCCCAGGCGGTCTCCCCGTGCTGCTGGGAACAGACAGGCCCGTGCCCCACAGGTGTTCTGCGTGGGACTCTGGTGTCTGGACGAGTACTGGTACTACAGTGTCTTCACTCTGTCCATGCTGGTGGCCTTTGAGGCCTCGCTGGTGCAGCAGCAGATGCGGAACATGGCAGAGATCCGGAAGATGGGCAACAAGCCCCACCTGGTCCAGGTGCAGCCAGTGGGGTGGGGGGCGGGTGGGAGGGTCCCCGTGGTCTTGGGGCACATCACGGGAGCTCCCCTAGAGCTGACGGCACTCCGCCCCTGCCCAGGTCTACCGAAGCCGGAAGTGGAGGCCCATCGCCAGCGATGAGATTGTTCCCGGGGACATCGTCTCAATCGGTGAGGCCCAGTCCTGCTCTGCCCTGTGGGAGCTTTTGCCTCAGGCTTCGGTCCAACCCCCCCGCCCCTGCCCCACAGGCCGCTCCCCCCAGGAGAACCTGGTGCCGTGCGATGTGCTGCTGCTGCGGGGCCGCTGCATCGTGGACGAGGCCATGCTCACCGGGGAGTCGGTGCCCCAGATGAAGGTGCTGGGTCGGGCATCGGGGAGGGGAGTGCTCCTCCATCTACTCAGGCCTGTTAGCATCACACTCCCTGGGGAGGAAACAGGCCAGGGTCCTGCCCAGGCTCAGGTCCAGGAGGGACGGAGCCCAGAAGACGAAGGAGACACAGACGAGGGTCCTGGCGTTCCTGGGGGGTTAGCACCCTGGACTGAGGGAAGCCAGGTGGTGAGAGGGGGAAGGAGGAGACGAGAGGCAGCAGCATCAGGGGGGAGTCAGGCAGTCTGAGGTCTCAGGCTGTGGTGGGCTGAGGGAGAAGCAGCAGCTGCGACTCCGGGGTAAGGCTGGGTACAGGGTCCTGGGGAGTCAGTAGTGTGCCGAAGGTAGAAAGAAGACAGACCGGGCCCGTGAGCCTGGTAACACGCACCAGGTTGGATGGGGAGCCCCATGAGGGGCGGGCGGGCTCCTTGCAGACTCCAGACTAGGGACGGAGGCCAGGGTGGGATTAGCCGTTGACTCTACTATCCTCCCCTCCTCCCCAGGAGCCCATCGAGGACCTCAGCCCAAGTCGGGTGCTGGACCTTCAGGCCGACGCCCGGCTCCACGTCGTCTTCGGGGGCACCAAAGTTGTGCAGCACATCCCCCCGCAGAAAGCCGCCGCAGGCCTGAAGCGTAGGTGCCTCGGTTGTGGGGGTCCCCGCCCTGCCACCCCGCACCCCGGGTCTGCTTGGCCCCAAGAGAGGGCCAGGATATGCAGGCACGAGTGACACCCGCTCTCTGTCTCCCCAGCCGTGGACAATGGGTGTGTGGCCTACGTCCTGAGGACCGGATTCAACACATCCCAGGTGTGGCACCTTGCCCATCCTGAGGAGGGTGGTACCTGAGGTGATCGGGGGGCAGCTGAGGTGGCAGCCTTTTCAGACCCCAGAACATCCAGCCCATAAGCGCTCTCTGGTAGCAGATGCTGGGCTGAGGGCCACAGTGCAGAGACAAGCCCCAGAGCAGGTCCGCTTTCCCTGGCCAGGGCTCTAGTGGAGACCCCAGACTGTGACCCCGCACCCCTGGGGATCACAAACCATCTGGGCCAAGAAAACACTAAAGTGGCTTAAGGGAGTGTCCTGAGGTCAGATTGCTGTCAGACATGGCCCATGGACATGGACGTGAACACGGTCCTAGTGAAATGGAACTTCCAGATTATAAACAATGGAAGAGAGAAGGGACACTGTTAGAAACTGTCCAGGAGAAACTGGCTGCATGAGGACTAAGGGATCCGTGGGGCCGCAGTGGAGCTTGGAGATACATGGGTGACTTTGCAAATAATGTTTCCTTTGTTGGAGCATTGTTAAAAGGATTCAAGTGGGGATTTGCTGCATTTGTGGTAGCTGTAGGGGCTGAATATTACCTGGAGTCCCAGAAAAAAGATAAGAAGCATCACTGAAGATAGTACCTGGAAATATCTTTTAATGTCTTAACTTCCTTATAAAAAGATTTCTTCACTGTAAAAAAGAAAAAGTGGCTTAAGGATTCCTTAGGAAAGATGATGGTCAGCTCTCCTTCTGGAGAATTCAGCCCCTGCCCCAGTCACAGCCACCTCCTTTCCTGACCCCCGTCTTCAGTCGCGGGGCAGGAGAGGCTGCTGCCCTCCCAGGAAAGCCCTCTGCCCCTCCATCCCTCCAGGGCAAGCTGCTGCGCACCATCCTCTTTGGGGTCAAGAGGGTGACGGCCAACAACCTGGAGACCTTCATCTTCATCCTCTTCCTCCTGGTCTTTGCCATCGCAGCAGCCACCTATGTGTGGATCGAAGGTAAGCGCCCTGACTCCCTCCCCCCGCCATCTGCTCGGCCCCAGGCCCAGGTCCCCAGAACTGGCAGGCCCTGTCTGTGCAGGTACCAAGGACCCCAGCCGGAACCGCTACAAGCTCTTTCTGGAATGCACGCTGATCCTCACCTCCGTCGTGCCCCCTGAGTTGCCCATTGAGCTGTCTCTGGCCGTCAACACCTCTCTCATCGCTCTGGCCAAGCTCTGTGAGTCCCTGGGGCAGGGACGGGGTGCCGAGTGGGCTGGGGCCCAGCAGGACCCCTGACCCTGGCTCCCACCACCCAGACATGTACTGCACGGAGCCCTTCCGGATCCCCTTCGCTGGCAAGGTGGAGGTGTGCTGCTTCGACAAGACGGGGACCTTGACCAGTGACAGCCTGGTGGTGCGCGGAGTGGCCGGGCTCCGGTGAGCACGGGCATCAGGGTCACCAGGTGCCACCGGGGGCGTTTCTGGGCGCTCAGGGGACAGAGGGCTGCCCAGCCTGAGCTTTCACAGTGAGGGCCTGGCCCAGGCCCTGCCACCGAGGCCCACTCCAGGGTCCCCCCCAGCAGTTCTCAGTGTGAGCGACGGTGCTCAGCCTGGGCCTCAGGAGGTCACACGATCTCGGGGGCGTCGTGGAGCAGGCACAGACGTTACAAGGACCACAGCAACACCCTAACGCCCTGTCGCCGTTGCCCCCGCCCCGTGACAGGAGGGGAGTGGGGGGGCCCATCCCTCGTCCTGACTGGGAATCCCCAGGGGCTCCTCCACCCACTCCCCTCCACTCGGTAACCAGCGGGTCCTCCTCCCTGCAGGGACGGGAAGGAGGTGACCCCTGTGTCCAGCATCCCCATAGAGACACACCGGGCCCTGGCCTCGTGCCACTCCCTCATGCAGCTGGACGACGGAACCCTCGTGGGTGACCCGCTGGAGAAAGCCATGCTGACGGCCGTAGACTGGACCCTGACCAGAGGTGAGGGGCTGGAGCCTCAGGCACGCCACCAGCTTGTGCATCCCCGGGCAGGCAGAGGGTACCTGTCAGACGCCTGTGTGTTCAACCCAGGGGCAGGTGGGTGGGCACAGGCTCGCCTCTGACCTGGGGCAGCGTCCTCCCCGAGGCAGACCCCGTGTGTGGAGGTGTGGGGAGGACGGGGCGGAGGGAGGAAGGGCACGGCGGGGGCGGGCGGGGGCTTGGCGGCCTCTTTGGAGCGAAGGCCCTCAGGACTCGTGCTTATTTGTTTCCAGATGAGAAAGTATTCCCCCGAAGTATTAAAACTCAGGGGCTGAAAATTCACCAGCGCTTTCATTTTGCCAGTGCCCTAAAGCGAATGTCCGTGCTCGCCTCCTATGAGAAGCTTGGCTCCACTGATCTCTGCTACATCGCAGCCGTGAAGGGGGCCCCCGAAACCCTGCACTCCATGGTGAGCCAGCCCCGGCCAGGGTCGGGAGGGGGTGTCCAGGGCGGTCGGTGATCTCCCCCTGCGTTCCCTGCAGTTCGCCCAGTGCCCACCTGACTACCACCACATTCACACGGAGATTTCCCGGGAAGGAGCCCGAGTTCTGGCGCTGGGGTATAAGGAGCTGGGGCACCTCACTCACCAGCAGGTAAGGGCCCAGGCCCCCCACCCGCCAACCCGCCGTGCGGATCACCCTCTACCCCCTGTGACCACAAGCGGCCACAGTTTCATCGTCTTCCTCCCTGAAGCCCCAGGTGGCACTCCCTCTGCGGTTTCTTCTCCCCAGCACACGCCCTCCCCTAAGGGACCCCATCCCGTCCCCAGATCCGGGGCTGCTCCCTGGAGAACACACCCAGGTCTCACCTCCTAACCTCATACCCACTTTGGGGAGGCCTTGGGGCACCTCGGGTTCCCCAGCTCTGCCCCTGCCGTGCCCAGCCACCTGGCCCCTGTACAGTCGTGGGGCATCCCCAGCCCTTGGTCACAGCCCACAACCTTGTGGACTCCTTCCACCTCCATCCCCAACACTGCTCCTTTGTCTGCTTCCACTTCGGCCCTCATCCGAGTGGCTTTCATCTGCTTGCACCCAGTGGCCATGAGATCCTTCGGGGAAGCGCAGCAGGTCCTGCCTCCGTGTCCCGAGCGCCGCAGAGGAGCCGTGCCACCCCCCGCCCCCGCCCCCGCCTCTCCTGGGGCACTGGGTTCTCTGCTTTCTGTGCAGTTACTGTGCGGGTCCCCCCGGAGAGGGCAGGCTCCACGAGGGCAGGCTTCCTGCTTTCTGTGCTGAGGAGGGTCAGCTTGCGCGCAGTGCCTATCAGAGGAGAGTCCGGACCCTCGTCCTGGAAGTGGACTCACAGGGACTTTGTGCCACGCTGTGTCTGTGATAGAGGGTAGCGGTGCCGCTGGGGAGCCAGGACCGCCCAGCCACTGCTCAGCCCCTCTGCCACCAGGGCGCCTCTCACCCTCCCCACGTCTCTCACCTTCTGACCCTCAGGTCCCCTCCTGCAAATAGGGGCTGTCTCTGATGCCCCAGCCCCACCGTGTTGTCGTGTCAGAGCTTAGGTATTGGGGAAGGAGGACAGAAACAGATCTTTAGGGCCCCGGTGTGTGCATCCACAGGCCCGGGAGGTCAAGCGGGAGGCCCTGGAGTGCAACCTCAAGTTCGTCGGCTTCATTGTGGTCTCCTGCCCACTCAAGGCTGATTCCAAGGCCGTGATCCGTGAGATCCAGAACGCTTCCCATCGGGTACAGCCACTGGCCCCCTTTCTACCAGCCCCCAGGTGGGCGGTCTTGGCTGCTCCTTCAGAGGGGGTGTGACAGTAGAAGACAATTGGCCCTCCATGGGGTGCCCAGGGGTGGGCATCTGGGCCTTGGAAGCAAAGAGCATGGCTTTTGGTTGAGTGCCACCAGGACTTCGACACTCGTGCTGTCCCATCTTGAGGATGCTCTAGGATCCATGCCCACCCTTCTCACCTCACCCCATCAGGCCCGCAGCATCCCTGGGAGATGAGGGCTATTCCTCCATTCCATCCCGTCTCAGGGAAAAGCTGAGACTGGCTGAGAGGACATGGAGGCCACACCCAGACAGGCCGCGTCTGTCCCAGTGACTTTGCTCTGGCAGTCCTCGTGGTTGGTGTTTCCTAGTTGGGGGTTCAGGATGCAGTTTTAGGGTATGGGAGATGAGCTGGAAGTGTCAGGGGGTAGTGATATCATTAGTCCTCACCTGGCCCTCAGCAGTCAGGGCCCGTCTTCCCATCACCAGGCTCCAAGCCAAGAGGATCCACACCAAAGGCTGGTTCTTGGTGTATGTTACAGTTAAAGGCTGTGAGTGTTCTCACAAAGACACAAACACGTATACAATTTGTAGAAACTACTACCAGACGTTATGGCTCCTGGAAGCCCAGTCCCTGGTAGGAGACCAGGAGCTCTCTCTGTGGCCTTCCTTAGGAGAGACTTAGCCCCCGTGTCTGCAGGCTGCAGTTCTGACCACTGAGCCCCGTTCTCCTGGCTGTCTGCCATCTCCCCAGGTGGTCATGATCACAGGTGACAACCCACTCACTGCCTGCCACGTGGCTCGGGAACTGCATTTCATCGAGAAGGCTCAGACACTGATCCTGCAGCCTCCCACGGGGAAAGGTGAGGCCCCATGTCTCATAAGCTGGGGGGGCCCCAAGTCCAAGAGCAGCTCCCACGTGGTGGTTTAACCCTGTGCCAGGCCTGAGTGAGCATGCCTGGCGTCCTCCGGCACCCATGACACAGGCCTGTTGGTCACAGCACTGCCCTGTAACCACACTCAGGCTACCTGGCCAGGGAACCCCACACCCCGCCCGTGCAGCAGCGTGCAGATGACCCCTGGCTCCAGGACTGGCAGTGACTTGCAATCTTAAGGCGCTGGATTATAGCCACAGCACCCCACGTTTCATGGCCTCCCCCCAACTGGGGCCCAGCTGGCTGCCTGAGTGCTCCCATTGAAAGCACAGGGACTGCTGGTCCTCGTGGTTGGTGTGGCCGGACCCAGGGCAGAGGCCTTGGTTTGCTTCACCAGGTCAGCCCTTCTGCTCCATGAGGAAGGGCCTGCCATCCCCGCACCACATAGGAACCCAGTTGGATCAGTTGTGGGGGTCCCTGCTCTGTAGATAAAGAAACAGAAGTGAAGCCATCCACCTGGGTCATTTGGAGAAACTGTGACTGAGGGTTTGAACTCAGTTCCAGAGCTCGTGGTCTCTGGTGTCTCCTGAGTAACCGAACTGGTTGTGAGTGGTGCCTCAGAATCAGACTGGTCAAGAGACAAATCCAGTACCAGCACCTCTAGCTGGTGGGGTGGAATCTGTCAGATGCCCTAGGGTGGTACCCAGTGTAGGGCCTGGCTTGGGAGCAGCATGCAGCAGGGGTGTCACCAGGCAGTAGGCCAGACAGAGGAGGATGCTGGCATGGCCTAGCCAGGGGGGCTGCCAGAACCTCCTCGCCCTCCTCTGGGTCTGTGTTGTAGCCCAGATCTCTGTCCCAGTCCCAGGCACTGCGCTCTTCCAGAGCCTGGGAAATCATAGGTGGGTGGCCCAGAGATGACTACCAAGACTGCTGGCTTTCCAGCTAAGCTACTTTAGCAAAACAGCTAGAACAAAGCCAAGTGGAGACCGCTTTCCCTCTAGGCTGAGACAGCTCATTGCCAGCCCTGTGCCACAAGGGCTGGTAGACTGCCCTCAGCCTTGACACTCAGCATCTGGGCCTAGACCCACGAGCTAGAAAGGAGAAGTGGATAGCAAGCAGCGTCTGGCCTGAGGAAGTGACATGGGGTGCCCTGGTCCAGGAGAGCAGGGTTGTAGGCAGACGCTCTCTGGGTTTGGATCTGGCCTCTTCATGCAGTCTCTAGTAGCTTAGGCCCTAGGTTTTCAGATTCTTTGTGTCGGAGCCTTCATGGACGACCTCTGTGGGTGCTGAGTAGGTGCGGGTTGGTGTGGACCTGGATTAGGAGGGCAGGGAGTAAGAAGGAGCCCCGGGGAAGGAGGGCAAGGACTGCACGCGTGGGGTCCAGCTGAGGGCCCACCTGAACAGCTGACCCTGGGCCCTGGCCCTGCAGGTGGCCCATGTGAGTGGCACTCCATCGACGGCAGCATCTCACAGCCCCTGGCTCAGGGCTCCCCCAAGACCCTGGCCCAGGAGCACGCGCTGTGCCTCACAGGCGATGGCCTGGCCCACCTGCAGGCCGAGGACCCCCAACTGCTGCTTCACCTCATCCCCTACGTGCAAGTGTTCGCCCGAGTGGCCCCCAAACAGAAGGTGGGTACAGGGGGTGGCAGAGGGCAGGCAGGGTGTTGGGCATGGCACAGAGTCCTCACTCGGCCCGTCTCTTCCCCTGACAGGAGTTTGTCATCACCAGCCTGAAGGAGCTGGGCTACGTGACCCTCATGTGCGGGGATGGCACCAATGATGTGGGCGCCCTGAAGCACGCCGACGTGGGTGAGCCGGGGGCGGGGGCGGCACACTCTGCCTTCCCTGGCTTTCCGTCAGGGGCGCGCCACAGTTCTGTAAGGCACCAGCGGTGAACCGATGGGGCACGGACCACTGGGGTTGGGGATCTGGAGGGCTCCAAGGCCAGGAAGGGATCCACGTGCCTGAGGAAGAGTGTGGTGGGGGCCCAGGCAGGTTCCACAGGCGGACACAACTCGGTTTGTTCAGCCCTCCACCCAGGCACTGTGTGAGCACCAAAGCCAAGGCAGGAGAGCTCACCACCTTGATTCTGTGTCAGCAGAGCACAGATAGCAAGTTGGTGTTTAAAGACAGTTTAACTTTGTTTCTTTCACGCGTGCGTGGTAAGTCGCTTCAGTTGTGTCCGACTCTGTGGGACCCCATGTAGCCCACCAGGCTCCCCTGTCCATGGGATTCTCCAGGCAAGAATACTGGCCTGGGTTGCCGTGCCCTCCTCCAGGGGATCTTCCTGGCCCAGGGGTCAAACCTGGGTCTCCGGCGCCGGCAGGCGGGTTCTTCACCACTAGCACACCTGGGGAGCCCCGCCTTCTTCCCGTGCTTTTCAGATACTTACTGGTTTATCAGCTGCAGTTCTCATGACCGCATGACTCTGGGCAATAAACTTCTCTGGGAATCGCTTTGGACCTATGTAGTGTCACATACTTTATTTGCGTGTGCTTTTTTATTGTCATTATTCTATAATTAGTTTGTAGAAAGTAGGATGGATGCTGTCTGAGGTGCTGGCTCCTTGGGGGGGATGGGCAGGTGAAATGGGGGGTTTGGTACTGGGCAAGCTTCATTGAGCAGAAGCTCCACGCTCTGGCTCCTGACACACTCTCCCACCAGGTGTGGCCCTCCTGGCCAATGCCCCTGAGCGGGTCGTTGAACGGCGGCGGCGGCCCCGGGACAGCCCCATCCTGAGCAACAGCGGAGTCAGGGCCACCTCCAGGGCTGCCAAGCAGAGGTCAGGGCTCCTACCTGCCGAGGAACAGCTGGCCTCCCAGCGGGTGAGTCTCCGGAGGAGGGGGGCACCAGCGCCCCCTTGTGGTCAGGTCTCACCCATCTGCCTGCTTCGTAGGACCGCCTGAGTCAGGTGCTGCGGGACCTAGAGGACGAAAGCACGCCCATCGTGAAGCTGGGGGATGCCAGCATCGCCGCGCCCTTCACCTCCAAGCTCTCTTCCATCCAGTGCAGTGAGTTCTGCTGCCTGCTCCTCCCGCTACCCCACCCCTCGGCCCATACTGCCTGGCCCCCAGGCCCACACCTGCCTTCCCCCGCAGTTTGTCACGTGATCAAGCAGGGCCGATGCACGTTGGTGACCACACTGCAGATGTTCAAGATCTTGGCGCTCAACGCCCTCATCCTGGCCTACAGCCAGAGTGTCCTGTACCTGGAGGGTGTCAAGTTCAGTGACTTCCAGGCCACGCTGCAGGGGCTGCTGCTGGCTGGCTGTTTCCTCTTCATCTCCCGCTCCAAGGTGGGCCAGGAGCCTGAGAAAGGCAGGGGCTCCTGCCCCAGCCCCAGGGTACCCTCTGCTTCTCTGAGCCACGATTCCTGCCCTGGAGGTATTGAGAGGCTTCTCGGATTGCTGGTTGGCCATCAGTTGACAGTTGGGCCACCCAGGGCACGCTGTTAAAGGTGGAGCTGCAGGTCTGACTTGTCTGCGCAGCAGCCCTTGGGGTGGGAACTGTCACCTCCAAGTTTCAGATGGAGATCGGAGGCAGGGTGGGCGCCCACTTGGGTTCTTCAGAGTGGAGCATCTCTGGCCCAGCATTGTCCACAGGCTGGGGTCTCAGGTGGGCCACACAGGTGAGGACAAGATAGATGGGGAAACGATTATCAAGACCACTCAGAGTATGCATGCTGAGAAGAACACCAAGTAGGGTCACACACTACTTGTGGGTAGCGGCCTCGGGGTCGGTCAGGGAGGCCTGTGTGATGCTGACACTCAAGTCAGCACATGAAGAACAAGAGAAGCAGCCAGGAACCCCCACAAAGGTCGCAGGTAGTCAGGGGCTGGTGCAGGAGGCCATAGGGTGTGGGCGGTGGTCTGCACTGACCGCACCTGCGCCATGAGCAGTCATGGGGGCAGGGGCTTTACATTCATTCTAGAGCAGGAGTGCGGTGGGCCATGAGACCCCTGTGATAGCCGTGCAGCACGCGGGCATTGAGCGAGGCTGGGGTGGCATCGGGACTGCGGAGCTGGAGTAGTGAGCGGAGGACTGGTTCCGACCTGCAGCCCCCAGAGTTCAGTGACCGCTCTCTTCCTAAGGCCTGTGGGAAGCAGGGTGGGTGGGTGACCCCAGGCTGAGCCTGGGCCCTGACCCCAGCCTGCCCCTGCAGCCCCCAGAGTTCAGTGGCCACTCTCTGCATGAGGCCTGCGGGAAGCAGGGTGGGTGGGTGGCCCCGGGCTGTGCCTGGGCCCTGACCCCAGCCTGCCTCTGCAGCCCCTGAAGACACTGTCCCGAGAGCGGCCTCTGCCCAGCATCTTCAACCTGTATACCATCCTTACTGTCACGCTGCAGTTCTGTGTGCACTTCATGAGCCTCATCTACCTGTACAGCGAGGCCCAGGCCCGGAGCCCTGAGAAGTGAGTGCCCGCCCAGGGTGGGGGGCAGGAGGGACTCGAACAGACATTGGCCTGGGGCGACCAGGCCGGCACAGTCCTGGTTCTGAGGGGCAGGGGGTACAGCAGGGGTCCCAACGGGGCCCTGACCCCTCCGTGTCCCCGCAGGCAGGAGCAGTTTGTGGACCTATACAAAGAATTTGAGCCGAGCCTAGTCAACAGCACAGTGTACATCATGGCCATGGCCATGCAGATGGCCACCTTCGCCATTAACTACAAGGTAAGGCCCAGCCCCTGCCCAGGCACCCCCTGCCCACCCTCTGGGCCCCCGTGACACAGCTCTCCATCCGTCTGTCCCACAGGGCCCACCCTTCATGGAGAGCCTGCCTGAGAACAGGCCCCTGGTGTGGAGCCTGGCCGTGTCGCTCCTGGCCATTGTGGGCCTGCTCCTCGGCTCCTCACCTGAGTTCAACAGCCAGTTCGGGCTTGTGGACATCCCTGTGGAGGTGAGTCGCTCTGCAGACACGGTCCCGGGACCCGGCCTGGCCCTGTCTGTGGACGCCTGCCTCACCAGCACTCCCTGCCCCACAGTTCAAGTTGGTCATCGCTCAGGTCCTCCTCCTGGACTTCTGTTTGGCGCTCCTGGCCGACCGCGTCCTGCAGTTCTTCCTGGGGACCCCAAAGCTGAAAGTGCCTTCCTGAGACAGCAGTGCTGGCACCTGCTGCCCACCCTGCTGCCACTGGGCAGGAGCCCCACGAGGGCCCCAGGAGGGAACGCTGCCCGCACAGTGAGGCTGATGTGGCCTTGCCCACCGAGACTGAGCTGGGACACCCCCACACCCTACCCCCCTATGGCTGTCTAAGGGCCTGGCTGGCAGAACCAGCCCTGGGCCAGCACCTTTGGTAAATAAAGCAGCATCGATGATTTTAAGAAGCCTCACCTGCATCTGTGTGCCACAGAAGGTGTTGTCAGGATCTGAATGGTCCCCAAGGAAGGTCCTGGCCCCTGCCTCCCGCCGTGGGCAGTGTGAGGTTTTAACCTTGCTCTGCAACACATTCGGCCCTTGGACAGACCAAGCTCGGAGCCCAGAGAGCTCTCTGTGCACTTGCTAGTTTTGTAAGCACTTCCATGCTTCCATGGCCTCGCAGCTTCACGTTTTTGACACCTCAGGCACTCAGGGAAGTCTTAGGATCATGGCAATTTTCCTTTTTACGTAACATGCAAAATAACAGCATGCCTTCCTCTCGTGATGTCAGATACAGGAAGTTGAAGTCATTACAAATACTGAGTCAGGTCACAGCCCTCAGGATTCTGCAGCACACGGGTGCCAGCGCTAGGTCACATCCTAGCCAGGGTCTGGCCTGCAGTCTGGCGCTCAGTACTGACACTGTCCTTCCTTCCAGAAGACGTTCACCCACTACAGCGCAGGAGCTGTGGACTGGGTAGCATGAGAGCTAAGAGCTGCAGTCAGAGACTTCTTACCTTTTCAACAGCCAAAAAAAACTAGAAAAAGCCTTTTATTTCCCATCAGAAATTCGAGTGGGGGTGTGGGTGCCGTTGATAACTGACAAGCTGCATATGACGACCTCAGGCCACGGAACCCAAGCCCAGGCTTCTGGACAACTTCCTCTCCCCGCCGATGCTCAGTGAGGGACTGTACCCTGTTCTGCTCCTGCTTCATGGTCATCCTCAGCCACCCACCCAGCAGGCTTCCCCATCAGAGGAGGTGTGGCCCACAGCCCACCGAGAGCCCTGGAAGCCAAAGTGAGGGAGGGGCTGGGACCAGCCGTGAGCATCACTGGACACTGGCCACTGGCCAGGGTTTCCAGAGGGGGAGAGGTGCCTGCTGTTCTCTGCTTATCTCCCAGTCCATGGCGTTGCAAAGAGCCGGACACCAGTTAGTGACTGAACAACAGAGGTGCCAGACCGCATCCAGCAGGGCTCCCTGAGACCATCTGAGGCACTCCAGTTGGGGCGGGGGAGCACTCTGGATGGGGGTTTGCTGGGAATGATTCTTAGTGGGCCCAGAGCAAGGGTCCTTGTACTCTCCGTGAATGAGAGGTCCGAGGGGTGCTCTGATTGCCCTGAAGTTGGGCCCTCGAGACCTGATCCAGCGCTGAGCCCTCACGGGGGTTCCCCAGTAGTGTCTTCGGCCCCAGCATGTTAGGGCAGAGGTCCCCAAGCCCTGGGCCTCAGGAACCAGGCTGCTCAGCAGGGAGTGAGTGGCAGGTGGTCAAGTGAAGCTCCATCTGTATTTACAGCTGCTCCCCATCTCGCATTACCACCTGAGCTCCACCTCCTGTCAGATGAGTGGCAGCATTAAATTCTCATTGCATCATGAACTGCGCATGCAAGGATTCAAACCTAGATCCCTAGGTTGTGCGCTCCTTAAAAGAATCTAATACCTGGTGGTCTGCGGTGGAGCTGAGGCAGTGATGCCAGCACAGGAAGCAGCCACAGAGCCAGGTTTTCATTAGTAGAGAGGCTCCACTGCACAGACCATACATCAGTTGCTTGCAGGCTCAAATCCCCATCAGTGAGCGGCAAGTGCCAGTTAAGCTGCATCTCTTGGCAGGATTTATAGTGGCAAGCGAGTTGATGTACTTCAATTTTACAGCTACATCTGATGGCAGGGTTAAAGTCAGAATCCGACACTGTTTTAGTCCATGTGTGGCCTGCCCATTTTATTTACCACTTCATTTCCGTCCGTGCCTGTTTCCCAAACTGCACACTTGTCTCAGTTACGGTTTTGATAAGGCCACAAGCTGACCCTAGCCAAAATGTGTGAAAACAAATGTCGCTAGAGAGCTCTGTAAGGGAGGAAAGACCCAGTGGTGAGACAGCAGAAAACTCCCAAGACTGCCACCCCTGCAAAAAAAAAAAGCTGCATTTGGAAGAAAATACCAAGAGTTCTAGTTTGGGAAGATCCCCTGGAGAAGGAAATGGCAACCCACTCCAGTATTCTTACCTGGGAAATCCCATGGACAAAGGAGCCTGGTGGACTACAGTCTGTGGGGTCGCAGAAGAGTCAGACACACCTTAGCAACTAAACAATAGCAACCAAGAGTCCTAGCATAATTAAGTTATGGGTTCATTGTAACAGGTGATTCACACTCTCTAAGACCATGTTGAATAATATGGGCAACTGGCTATCCAGCAAAACCATGAAGCCTTCAAAACTGCTTTGCCCCATGGAGACCAAGCACCCAGCATTAAAAGACAAGCCTTTGAAGTTTTTCAAAAGAAAAAAAGTGAACTGGAGAACAGAAGCAATTATTGAAGGCCACCACTTCATTAAATGTCTGAACAGAAAACATTATTCTTAGTGGCTAACACTATTGCTAAAGCTAAGCCCTTTACTGTTGGTGAAGAGTTGATCCTTCCTGCTGCTGAGGACATTTGTCATGAACTTTTAGGAGAGGCTGCAGTTCAAAAGGTGGCGTGTGTTCCTTTTTTGGCTAGTGCCATAACTAGAGGATACCATAATTAGGCTTCCCTGGTGGTTTAGACCGTAAAGAATCCACCTGCACTGCAGGAGACCCAGGTTCCACCCTGGGTCAAGGAGATCACCTGCAGAAGGGAATGAATGGCAACCCACTGCAGGATTCTTGCTTGGAGAGTTCCATGGACAGGAGCGTGGCGGGCTACAGTCCATGAGGTCATAAAGAGTCAGACACAACTGAGTGACTGGCACTTTCACTTTTCACTTTCATAAGTAAACTGATGAAATAGAGAATATTGAGGTACAGTTGTTAGGATTAACAAATCAACATGGTACACAATCCAGGTGGACTAATCCACCAGTGTGACAAGGCAGCAATGTTTGCCGTATATTTTTCATGAGAATATGTTACCTGCCCTTTTGTTGCCAACCAATACCGCAAGTCTAGTGGTTGTGTATCAGGCCCCTGTGTCGGTATACGCATGGACTGAAGGGCTGCCGTGACTAAAAGGCTTTCTGGTTTCACTACTTGAGTCAAAGAGGTCACTTCTGAGCGTGAGTCTACACGGTGTGTCATCCATAAAGAAGTACTGCTAGCCGAAAAATGTCACCTGAACTTAACATTTTGTGTGATGTGATTAAAATTATCAACCACATTAAAGTGCGTGCCCCTAGCTCACATCTGTTCGAGCCGCTCTGTGAGGAGCCAGAGCACAAGCGTCTCTCACACAGAAGTGAGATGCTTTCTAGTGGCGGATCACCGAGGCGTCCCTGATTGTACAGTGGGTAGGAATCCACCTCCTAATGCAGGGGGCATGGTTCCATCCCTAGTCCAGGAAGATTCCACGTGCCAAGGAGCAACTAAGCCTATGTACCACGATCACTGAGCCCTCAGCTGCAACTGCTGTAGCCCACGCGCCTAGAGCCTGTGCTCTGCAATGAGAGGCCCACACACTGCAACGAAGGGTAGTCCCTGCACCGCCACAAGAGAAAGCCCGCACAAAGCAGCGAAGCCCTAACACGGCCAAAAATAATAAATAAAAATAAATTACCTAAAAGCAGATCCCTAGCCAGAGTTTCTGAGTTACGAGAGCTGCTCTGGAAATTTCTTTTAGAAAAACAGTCACCACTGGCAGCATATTCCAGTGACAGAACGGGTTGCAAAATTTGCTTATTTGTGTGACATCTTCAACCTGCTCATCGAACTCAATCTGTCACTTCAGGGGCAAACAACTATGTTCAAGTCAGCAGATAAAGTGGCTGCATTCAAACCCACACCAGAATTATGGGGGCAACAGGTGAGCATTGGGGATTTTTGACATGTTTCAAACGTTAGCAGAGATTTTGAAAGGGACTGAGCCGGGGCCTACTTTCTCCCAGCTGATGAATGATCACCTACCGCAGCTTTCAAGAGTTTGAGCACTACTTTCCAACCACAGAAGACCCCCAAATTAAGAAGGAATGGATCCTCAACCCATTTGTGAAAAAGCCAGGTGAATTGACTTTGTCCATGCTAGAAAAGGAGCAACTGCTTGAGATAAAAAATGACGGTGGCCTTAAAAGTATGTTTAAGATCATTTCAAATTTCTGTATGTTCTGGATGGACTTTCCTGGTGGCTCAGATGGTAAAGAATCTGATCCCCTGGAGAAAGGAATGGCAACCCACTCCAGTATTCTTGTCTGGAAATTCCATGGAACTGAGGAGCCTGGTGCGCTACAGTTCATAAGGTCGCAAAGAGTCAGACACAACTGAGCAACTAACACTTGCCGGCTTGGTGGCGCTAGTAGTAAAGAACCTGCCTCCAATGCAGGAGACATAAGAGGCACCAGTTCAATCCCTGGGTCAAGAAGATCCTCTGGAGGAGGGCTTGGCAACCCACTCCAGTCTTCTTGCCTGGAGGATCCCATGGACAATATGGTCCATAGTCGATAAGGTCCAACACAACTGAAACGACTTAGCACGCACACACGTTCTGGATTAAAGTCAAAGCAGAATATCCTGCGATTGCCACAAAAGCACTGAAAAACCTGCTTCCATGTCCACTTCCATTCCATCTCATCTTTGTGAAGTAGGGTTTTCTGCAGTGACAGCAACCAAAATGAGATTCCAGAGTAGACTGGACATAAGCAACACTCTTCAGGTGTCACTGTCTCCCATCACCCCCAGATGGGACCATCCAGTTGTAGGAAAACAAGCTCCGGGCTCTCACTGATTTGCATTATGATGAGTTGTATAATTATTTCATTATACATCACAATGTAATAATGAAGTGAAGTGCACAATAAGTGTAATGCTCTCCAATCATCCTGGAACCATACCCCTGCTCAGACCTCCCCTATTCATGGGAAAACTGTCTTCCAGAAAACCGGTCCCTGGTGCCAAAAAGGTTGAGGACTGCTGTGTTCAGTCAGTTCAGTCGCTCAAGTTGCGTCCAACTCTTTGTGACCCCATGGACTGCAGCATGCCAGGCTTCCCTGTCCATCACCAACTCTGGGAGCTTGGTCAAACTCATGTCCATCGAGTTGGTGATGCCATCCAACTATCTCATCTGGCATCCCCTTCACCTCCCGCCAACAACTTTCCCAGCAACAGGGTCTTTTCCAATGAATTCCAAAGTATTGGGGTTTCAGCTTCAGCATCAGTCCTTCCAGTGAATTTTCAGGACTGATTTCCTTTAGGATGGACTGGTTTTATCTCTTCGTAGTCCAAGGGACTCTCAAGAGTCTTCAACAACAGTTTAAAAGCATCAGTTCGGTGCTCAGCTTTCGGGGACTTCAGATTCAACCGGAATGGGGCAGAACATCAGACCACCACCAGGGGGCTCCCACTGCCCCAGTCAGTTTAGGATGGGTTCAGAGTTCCAAGAGACTGCTGGGCAGGGGTGTCACTGTGTTGTAGAACGGGAAAAGTTTGGGACAGGCTCCTCTGGCCAGGCAGACTGTGTAGGTGGGGCTAGGGGGGCCCACAGAGATGTGGGAAGAGGAAACCCTGGCCGGGATGGAGCCGTCTCGGCCGGTCACTCAGGAGGTCCTGCGTGCACCCCCGGCCGCTCCGGCAGGGGGCGTGGTCCGCGTGCCTTGCCTGGAGGGTGTGGCCTGCCAGCAGAGGCGTGGTTGGGGGCGGGGCCTTCGCGAGGCGGGGCCGCGCGGAGCCCCGGCAGCGGCGGCCGAGGCAGGAAACCGGGGCTGGGCCCCGGCGGCGCCGGCGCGCGATTCCAGCCCAGTCCCCGTCCTAGCCGAGCGACCCTGGGGCCGGAGCATGGACTCAACAGAGCCGGGTAGGCGGTCCGGGACTCGTGATCCTCGAGGGGCCTCTCCCGACCGTACCCTACTTCCTCAATCAGTGAGGGTCCCCGCCTGTCCCTCTCCGTCCGGAGAGCTGGGAGAGGAGTTCCTGAATGGGGAGGACGCGGGAATCCCCCACTGTGGAGACTCCCAAGCTGAGAGGGGGCCCGGGACACCAGCCCCTGACCCCCTCCCCCGTAGGAGTTCACCCCGGATGTCTGGGGGAGGGGGCCCAGGAAGGGGAAGTGGCCGCTTCTGCTTCTGATATTCGTGATGGGGGCAGGGTGTCACAACTGCTGATGGAGAGGGCAACGCGGCAGGATCCCCACCCAGCTACTCCATTGCCCAGGGAGGGGAGCATGCTGATCTGCGCCCCATAGAAGGGGTGCCTGCAGCAGAAACGTGGCGAGGTCCGACTTTGTTTCCACCAGTCTTTGTGTCTCTGATTTGCATATTGAGTGTCATTTGGTCTTTATGCCTCCCCGGGTTTCAATCTGCCCGTGTGTGTTTCTGCCGCGGGCCCTGTGCTGGTCTGTCCCACGTGTATTTCCATCTGTCCGGCCTGAGGTCCATGTGGCTCCATTGTCAAGCTGTCTCTGTCCCTGGAGACAGTGTGGCTGTATCTAGGACATCTGTTTTGTCACTTTGCTTCTAGGCCCATGCATGTGTGGGTGTCTCTGCTTCTGCAAGCAGCCGTCTCTGTGTTGGGTTGTGCCTGAGTCCATCTGCCTGTCCTGAGTCAGGCCCCACCCAAGCCCACACTCCCGCCATCCCAGCTCAAACACCCACACCATCCTGCACTCCCCATGGGACCAGAACTCTCTGTCTCTCTCTTTCCTTTCTCCTTCCCTCCACCCTCCCACCCCACCTCCTCACCCCCGCCGCCCCCCCCCCGCCCCCCGCCAGCCATCCTCACCCTCCGAACAAGCTGCCAAGGTGCAGTGGGTAGAGAGAGGCCTCTGTTGGCCCATGTGTGAAACTCCCCTCTCCAAGGGTTACCCCCGGCTCCTGAGAGCAGGAAGAGGTACAGTGACATCTTCCGGAGCTTGGACAACCTCGAAATCTCACTGGGGAACGTGTGAGTCTGAGCCAGAGTCACCCCGAATTCTGCCAGGATCCCCAAATCCCTAACCTTAGATGCCCAAAGCCCCTTTAGGAACCTGCAACTTCTAGATGCACTTACCTAATAACCCAAGAAGCTTAAGAGAGGGCCCTCAACACACTTGAATATCCCCAAATTCAACCCCCTAAATCCACCAGAAACCCCCAGAGCTATCCTAGGGCCCCCATGTATCCTTCTTGTGACCCTTGTGATCCCTTAAAACATTTGAGAACTTTATAATCCTACTCTAAACCCCAAAGTTACCCAGGATCCTTCAAATTCTATCTCAAATTTCATTAAAAAAAAAAGCTCACATACTTCCTTCCTAAAGTCCATTCCCTCAGGATCCCCAGATATGACAGATGTCCCAGAGGTGATATCTAGGACCATCCCCAAACTGCCCTGGGGTCCCCAGCACCCTTGGTGAGACAGACTCGGTGGAGGGTGGCATCCTGACTCCCTGACCTCCCAGGACTCTTGAGATGCTGGCTGGAGACCCTGTGATTTCAGGAGACCCGGAACCAGACAAGAACCCCACAGCCACTTTGGTGAGAGATGGGACCCAGGGGACAGGGAAAAGGGGGCCTCGGAGGAGAGACTGAGGAAGGTGGGGCGCTTGCACTGCTTGTTGCTGAATGCTGTCTCCCCCTACCCCTCAGACCAGTGAAACCAGCCGTTGGAGTGGCGCCTCCCCAGAGGATCCTGCACCCCTTACAGGTAGGGGCTCTGGGGCCAGAAGCATGGGGGCAGAGAGGAGTCCTTCCATCACCAACTGCCTGTTCCATGCACCAGGGACATGGCAGTGCACACAACAGACGTGCACCCTTGTCCTCAGGGAGCCCCCAGTCTCAGTAGAGAATCAGTGTAAGACCGCAACCTGGATAAGCAAAAGCAAGGGAGTGTTTGGAGAAGCCATAGGATGTAGAACAGGGTTCACTGGTCTGGTCTGAGGGCTCAGGGAAGGTTTCAGAGGTCCACCCATCTGCCCCAGGGGAGGAACTGGACTTGCGGCTCATCCGAACCAAGGGGGGCGTGGATGCAGCCCTGGAGTACGCCAAGACCTGGAGCCGCTACGTCAAGGAGCTGCTGGCCTGGACTGAGAAGAGAGCCAGCTATGGTGAGGGCTTCTTGGGCCCAGTCCCAGGCCCCGCCCTGGACCCTGCCGTACTCACACCCCGCCTGACTCAGACCCCTGCTGTCTACCCCCAGAGCTGGAGTTTGCCAAAAACATCATGAAGATTGCCGAGGCTGGCAAGGTGTCAATCCAGCAGCAGGTAACCCTGAGCAGACACTGGCCCCCAGAGCCCAATGCCTCCAGAATCCCAGCTGGACGCCCCCCTAGATCCTCAGCATCCTCTTAAACCAGCTGCCTCTCCCCTCCCCCAGAGTCAAATGTCACTGCAGTATATCTACCTCCTGTTTCTGGAGCACGACCTCAGCCTAGGAACACTGGCCATGGAGACACTGGCCCAGCAGAAAAGAGACTACTACCAGGTGAGGGGGCCCTTCATGCATCATTTCTCTACAAGCACCCGGGGAGGCATCATTCCCGTCAGCACCATTTGCTGATGAGGAAGCCAAGACCAGGGATGCTGCTTGCCCAAGGTTACCCAGCAGAGATTCAAACCAGGCTTCCTGTGCGATTGCAAAACTATGCTTTTGTTTGTCTGCGGGCTATGGGCGAGATGCCGAGTGTGCTCGGGAAGAGAGCCTTGGCATCCCCAGCTCCAAACCCAAAGGGTGGAGGTGACCACCGAGATTCTTTGTGGAGAGGCCACGGGGGTGGGGGAGGGCAGATCTGGGGGAGAAGACCCAGGAGAGAGCGCAGACCCAGAAAAAGGTCCAGAGGGTGAAAGACATGTGGCCCCGGTGAATGGGATGACCAAGCAACCCAGGCAGCATTCCTCATTCCCCATCCTTCCCAGCCCTTGGCTGCCAAACGGACTGAGATTGAGAAGTGGCGGAAGGAGTTCAAGGAGCAGTGGATGAAAGAGCAGAAGCGAATGGTGAGGCCTAGGGTTGCGGGCTGGAAAACCGGGTTGAGGGAGGAGATGAAGAAGCCGGAAGACTAGTCCCCCTTCCGCCCCTAGAACGAGGCGGTGCAGGCGCTGCGGCGGGCCCAGCTCCAGTACATGCAGCGCAGCGAGGAGCTGCGGGTGCGCTCCCAGGTGTCGCCCGAAGACCTGGCTCTGCAGGCCTCACCAGGCCCCAACAAACAGCAGGAGCGGCGGCGGCGCTCTCGAGAAGAGGCCCAGGCCAAGGTGGGGACTCCGCCCCGCGCCCCGCTGCGCTTCGGCGCCCCCAGCCCCACGGATCTCTCCCATACACGCTCCCTGCCTCGGTTTCTCCAGGCGCAGGAGGCCGAAGCGCTGTACCAGGCCTGCGTCAGAGAGGCCAACGCGCGGCAACAGGAACTGGAGGCCGCCAAGCAGCGGATCGTGTCACACGTGCGCAAACTGGTGCTGCAGGGGGACGAAGTACTGAGGCGGGTGAGACCCTAACCCGACAGCTGCCCGCCTCACTCATTAGCACCGCTGGGCCTCACCTGCCCCTAGACCGCCTCCAGGGCACCAGGACTCCCTCCCTCTCCAGGGACAACCAGTTCCGCCCCCAGACCCTGACAGCACTTCCTTTCTCGGCCTCACTCAAGGGGTCCTGCCCCGAGGTTGACCCACCCGGGTTCGATCACACCCCTATCCCAGCTGCAGGCTCAGTCCCTCAGCCACCTCCCACTGCCCTGCCGGGCCCACAAGCCTGGACCAGCCTGGACCGAGCTGGTGTCTCTCAGGGTCAGGCCACGCCCCAGGTTCCCAGGCTCCGCCCCTCTCACACTTGGGCTCCGCCCCACAGGTGACCCTGGGATTGTTCGGGCTTCGAGGGGCTCAGGCAGAGCGTGGCCCCCGCGCCTTCGCCGCCCTGGCCGAGTGCTGCACTCCCTTCGAGCCCGGCCAGCGATACCAAGAGTTCGTGAGGGCCATACGGCCCCACTCCCCACCGCCCCCGCCACCCGCCTATTCTTTCCAGGAGTTCACGCACAGGTGGGTCCCCAGGAACAGGGTCGAATAGGAAGTCAGGGAGACACAGCGCCAGGCATTTGGGTGGGGTTGTCCTAGTCGTGGGAGGGTTGGGAATTTGGGGTTACTGCACTGGGGGCCATGATGCCCATGGCCAAAAGGGCTTGCAGACCCAAGTCCCTGAATTTGGGTCCTAAAAGGGATGCCAGGGGTGATGTGAATCCCAGGCCAGCTTCCTGATTATCAGAGCCCTCCAACTTCTCCTCTCAGTTCCCCTCTGGACACAAGAAAGAAGCTCTCTGGAGCACCCCCTCCACAGCTGGATGAGAGTGCAGCTGAGCCAGGCCCTTGGGAGGACACAGGCACAGGCTGGCAGGGTAAGCACAGTGAAAGTGGGCAGGAGTGGTGCTGGGGAAAAAGCCACACCTGACCGACCTGTCCCTCCCTAGGGGCTCTGGGCCCCACTGTGGGCAGTGATGTGGACAGCATGTGCGGCGGCAGCGAGTCTCGCTCCCAGGACTCTCCCACTTCCAGTCCAGGTGGGACCATCCTCTGGCCCCTGGCCAGGCTCCAACCCTCAATCTCAAACCCTCTTTCTTTGACCTCTGACTTACCCGGCATCCCTGACCTATTTTCTCAATCTCTGACCCATTCTCTTGATCCAACTTGGACCCACTGCTACCCCCAGGTTACTGACCTATTCTTCAGCCCCTAACCCCTGACCTGTCTGACCCCCCTGACCTTTGTCCCTTTCCCCAAGGGCATCCGTGGGTGCTTTGGGAAGGCTGAAGACCAGGAAGGTCTCCTTAGCCTTGGAGCCTCCCCCATGACCTCTGTGACCCTCACCCTCCAGGCTCCGGCACAAGGCGGCTGGTAAAAGTGTCATCCATAGGTACCGAGTCTTCAGATGACTTTGAGGAGCGAGACCCTGGTGAGGCTGGAAGCAGGTGGAGGTGGGCTGGGTATGGACTAGGCACTTCTGACCCTGTCTCCCTCCCTCCAGACCTGGGAGATGGGCTGGAGAATGGGCCAGGGACCCCCTTCAAAAAGTGGATACTATCCAACGCGGCCCAGACCCACCGGTTGCGGCGGCTGCGGGGCCCAGCCAAGTGCCGAGAGTGTGAGGCTTTCATGGTCAGCGGGACAGAATGCGAGGAGGTATGGCCTTGACTGATGTCCTAATGACCTCTGCTGACCCCCAGTGACCTCTGTTACCACAGGCATCTCCCTGACCTGAGATTCCTAAGACCTTCCCATGAGAGACCTGCCCTGATCTGATGATCCCCTATGAACCCCCTGCTCCCTGAGTATCTCTGTGACCTTCTCTTCCCCCACTGACCCTCATGACCTTCCTGACCCTGTGCCCTTTCCTCAGTGCTTTCTGACCTGCCACAAGCGCTGCCTCGAGACTCTACTGATCCTCTGTGGACATAAGCGGATGCCAGCCCGGACTTCCCTCTTTGGGGTCAACTTCCTGCAACTGCCCAGGGACTTCCCAGAGGAGGTGCCTTTTGTGATCACCAGGTGCACGGCCGAGATAGAACAGCGCGCGCTGAATGTACAGGTGCTGCCTTGACCTTTGACCACCCCCAATAGTGACCCAGCCCTCGCAATCGCCAGATTGCAAGCCAGGTGTCCACTTCCCACCCCTGCCCTGCAGGGCATTTATCGGGTCAGCGGGTCCAGGGTCCGCGTGGAACGGCTGTGCCAAGCTTTTGAGAATGGCCGAGCGTTGGTTGACCTGTCAGGGAACTCACCTCATGATGTCTCGAGTGTTCTCAAGCGATTCCTCCAGGAGGTGGGTGCTCAGTGACTTGGGACTCGTGGGCCAGATGGGCTCAGGCTGAGGACCCTCTGCAGCCCACCCACATCCATATCCCCCCTGCCATTCCACCCCCAGCTCACTGACCCCGTGGTCCCCTTCCACCTCTACGATGCCTTCATCTCTCTGGCTAAGACCCTGCATGCAGACCCTGTGCACGACCCTGGGACCCCCAGCCCCAGCCCTGAGGTTATCCGCTCGCTGAAGACCCTCTTGGTGCAGCTGCCCGACTCTAACTACAACACCCTGCGGCACCTGGTGGCCCATCTGTTCAGGTGTGCACTGTCCTTGATCTTGACACGTGACTTCTGACCTGAGGCTCAGACTATTGTGGCTTCCTTAGACCTGGGACCACTGACCCCTGACACTGACTTCTGACCTTCATATGTGTTTTCTGAGCTCTGAAACTTAATACATGACTCCTGACTTTGGATGCTGACCCTTGACCCCCATCTCCAGGCTTGTGGCTGCTGGTCGCAAGCAACGACCAGAACCTCTTACCCATGACTTGAGCAAGTCACCACTAGCCTGGTTTGCAGGTCCTACCCAGTGGCCAGTAATCAGACACTCTGTGCCCTGATCCTTCTGCTCATGCTGTCCCCAGGGTGGCTGCACAGTTTGAGGACAACAAGATGTCTGCCAACAACCTGGGCATCGTATTTGGGCCGACGCTGTTGCGGCTGCCCGACGGTCCGGGGCCAGCTGGGGCCGGACCTGTCACCTGCCTCCTGGATTCTGCACACCAGGCTCAGCTCATCGAGTTCCTCATTGCGCACTATGAGCAGATCTTCGGGCCCGACGAGCTCCTCCTGGCCACTGAGATCCTGCCCCGAGACCCCAGCCCACCCCCTGTGACCCTCCCAGCCAGCCTGCAGCCACCACACTTACAACTTGTCCTGGACCCCCTGCCCTTATCCCTAGCCTCAGACCAGGACCCAGACGCCATGCTCCTTAGTGCCCTGGAGAAGCATCCCGAGGCCACGCTCCCAGAGGTAGGAACCTGCTGGGCCCACAGACCTGGGGAGAACCTGCTCTCCATGTAATCCTCTCACTCTCTCTCCTGTCTTCCTTCCTTCCTTCCCCTTTAAAATGGTCTGTTTCATTCCCTTCCTCCTTTATTGTTGACCCTGCACTCATCCTGAAAGGAAAAGTAAGGAATGGAGTGGTGGGAAATAATGGAATAACAACAGGGTACAGCCTTGCAGAGATCCTAACATGAATACTATTGATTCCTTCAACAATATTTATGGGACACCTACTGTGTGCCAAGCATTGTTCTAGGCATTACATATATATCAGTGAGCCAAATATTCAGACTCCACCCTCTTGGTTGCCTACCTTATAGTGAGGAAAAAAACAATACACAAGATATATGATACAAAGTCATACAGAGTTATATGGGATGTTCCAAGGTGATGATGACTATAAAGGAAAGAAAGGGCTGGGTACAGTGAGAGATGCCAAGGGCACCACGGTGAGGTGGTGGGCAGTTTGTAACAGTAAACAGGATGCCGTGGGTGGGTCCCCTGAAGAAGATGAGTTCGCTCAAAGACTAGAAGGATGTGAGGGGGAAGGAAGCCAGGTGGAGATCAGGGAAAAGGTGTTCCAGGCAAAGGGAACAGCCAGTACAAAAGCCCTGAGGTGGGACCATGCCTGGTGTGTTCAGGGCACAGCCCTATGCTGTAATGAACAAGTGGTGGTAGGAAGTAAGGCCAGAGAGGGGTGTGCAAGCCTCCGCTGACTGCATGCCTACAGTGCTGGTGAGTGCCCTAAGCGGTACATATTGTTAGTGAAAACCATGTGTAGACGGGACTCCTGGGGGAGGCTTCCTGTCCCTCGGGTCCTGATATACTCACCATTCCTGAGAGCTTGGGTCTTCCCTGTAGCGCCCCAGAGCTGGGAAGGGGGCTGTTAGTGAGATATGGGACTCAGCACTTCAGAAAGCGCTCAGGACACAGAGAGCATTCCAACTGCTGTTAGCATTTAGCTAAAGGATAAACCAGGGATAAACCAAAAGGTGCACAGACAAGCTAAAAAAGCAGGCTGAAAATTGCAGACAGTATAGCAGGATGGAGATTGGTAGTTCACCCCTTCCTAACAGAGAGATGGCTGTAACTTTCCAGGCTGGTCCTCTGCTGCCTGCAATGTGGGAGACCTGGGTTCGATCCCTGGGTCAGGAAGATCCCCTGGAGAAGGGAATGGCAACCCACTCCAGTACTCTTGCCCGGAGAATCCTGTGGCCAGAGGAGCCCAGTGGGCTACAGTTCATGGGGTCGCAAAGAGTCAGACATGACTGAGTGACTAACAACCAACAACCTCTGCTAAGCAAAGGCATTCCCACTTTACAGAGCCCACAGTTGAGATTAATGACACCTCTTCCCAGGAGGGCAAGCAGTACATTCTTGAGGGCATCATCTCTCCCCAAATAACAAAACTACAAAGAGGAGCTTTGGCATGTTCAAGAGTCTCTAAGAACTGGGATTTTATTACTGGAGGTCTCATTCCTGGGTTTCTTCTTACAGATTCCAACTCTGCAGAGTGAGCAGGAAGAGGAAATAACTGAAGACATCAAAAATGAGGGAGGGGATGGTGAGTGTGTTGGAGGTTAGACCAGGGTTCTGGGGCTGCTCCTGCCCTGGGGTTGCTGGACTTTGTGATGACAATGGAGGGTGGTATCCAGAGGACTTCGGGGTGCTTAGCATTGACCACCCTATCCCACAGTGTCCAGCCAAGGGCCTGAGGACTCACCCCTGGGGACACAGCCCCGTGGCCACTTCAGCCGCCAGCCAGTGAAATATCCCCGGGGAGGTGTGCGGCCTGTCACCCACCAGCTGTCCGGCTTGGCCCTGGTGGCTTCCAAATTGTCCGAGGAGACCCCCGTCACATCAGTGCCCCAAGGGAGCTTGCGGAGGCAAGGACCCAGCCCTGCCGCCACCATCCGTGAGGACAGCCCTCTGCGCCGCACCCCGCTGCCCAAGCATTTTGAGATCACCCAGGAGACAGCCAGACTACTCTCCAAGCTGCACAGCGAGTCTGTGCCCAAGGCCACCTGCTGCCCAGACCCCCAAACTGAGGAGGCCGAGGACCACTTCTGACTATTCCAGTGCTCTGATCAAGAAGGCCAGGACTGAGAAGATGGGCCCAACTTCCCAGGAGTTAAATGTTGGGGAGGAAAGACTGCATGGCCTAGCGGAGAAGTAAAAACCTTTTGGTGGTATCACGATACCATCTACAAGACACAGGTCAATGCCAAGCATCAGGGCCACTCAAGTTCAGAGGTTACTCAGGGTCAATATAGGTCTTGGGATCCTTGAGACAGGGGTGCTTTTTGCTACTTTGGTTGTGGCCACTCCCCCATCTGTCTGCCTCCTTAGCTGATCCCAAGTGACCAGATCTTGGAGGGTGTGGCAACCCAGACTCAGCATCCTGGTGGTGCCTGGGGTCTGGTGGCCTCTGAATAAACTGTGTCTTTTGATATCTTTGAGTGTATTTCTTTGCTGGGAGAGGGTGACAGAGGAGAGGTCAGTGAGGCAGCAACCTTCCGCTTCATTTTCACCGACCACGGAAGCCAAAGCACTCATATTTTCATCTCAGAACACCCTACCACAGGCAGTAGAGGCTGGGCCTGGACACCTTGCTGAGTCACACGGGCCGGCCCTCCAGAGCTCCGTGTGAGATCGAGTTCTGCGAAATCAAACACTTAAACAAAGTGCAGATAACCGAGACAATAGGGCTGTGTGCTCCGGTACGTGGGAGTCCAGGGCTGCCACAGGCGTGGGCCGAGCAGGGAACAGTGCTGAGGAGAGAGGCATTCCGAGAAACCTGAGCGCGCCCGGACAGTCAGCTGGGGCCAGGCGTGCGGTAGCTCTGGGCGGGCGAAGCCAAGGAGGGGCTGGGGTCCGGGCGAGGGGAGCGGGGTCGGATCAGGGCGTGGCTTGGAACTCGGCGGCGGATTGGACGCGAGGGAGCGGGCAGGGGAGGGCCGGGGCGGGGGCGCGGACCAGGCGACCACCCGGACGCGGGCCCGGGCGGCGCCAGGTCACGGCGGGAACTCGCGGCCAGCCCAGCGAAGGCCCACAGTTGCAGGCGCGAGAGGTGTGCAGGGACAGGAGGCGGGGGTCCCGCGCCGGAAGTGGAGAGGGGCGGCCGAGGGGCCGCGCGGCGGAGAGGAAACGGGGAGCCGCGGTTCCGGACGCCCCTGTCCCCGCCGCGGCTGCGGAAGCAAGGCTCCTCCAGGTGGCGGGGACGGGGCGGGGCTCGCCCAGGTGGTGGGGGCGGGACGCCGCGGCGGGGGCGTGGCGGCGGGACCCCGCCTCCCGCCCTCCCCCGGCCGCTCCGGCCCGGCGCTGCCAGACGCTCTTCTGCTCCCGCCCTGGTCGCCCGGCCATGGGTCTCGGGCGCGGGTCCGCCCAGTCGGCGGCGTGACGGGCGGCTCAGGTGAGGCCGGCATCGACGCGGGGTGGGTGCGCGCGGGCTCCGAGGAGGGCGCGGCACGTGCCCGCGGGGCCCGGGCGCCTCACCCTCCTCTCCTTCCTCCTTCTCCACCCCCAGCCTGGGTCCCACCCCCCAACCCCGAGGCCAGGCCTGCCGCCGCCTTCCTGACAGCCCCTTTTGTCCCAGAGGCCGCCAGCGTCTTCACTCCCACCCGGAGCGGCCCGACGCACCGCCTGCTTCGGGAGCACTCGCGCTCAAACCAACTCATGGAGCTGCCTCACTGTCCAATCTGATTGCCCAGGTCACCACACCCCAGCACCGACCTCCTGCCTGGTCCTAGCAGTGGCCCCGCCCTGCGAACACTCCCGCTGGTTTCTGCTCCCTGCACTGACCCCCAACACCAAACTGACCCTCGCTTGTCTACTTTCACAGCTCACCCCGCTTTGTCCTGCCCTAATCGACACCCCCCACCAATTAGCAACAGCTGCCCACCCCCCAACTCATGGAGCTTGCTTTTCCAAGGTCAGCCCTGTCCCCACCAGTGCCACTTTGCCATGAGGCATCTTTCCTGGTGGTCAGACGTCTGGTAAAGAATCTGCCTGCTATGCGGGAGACCTGGGTTCCATCCCTGAGTTGGGAAGATCCCCTGAAGAAGGGAAAGGCTACCCACTCCATCTAGGTAGCCACTGGAAAGTTCCGTGGACTATACAGTCCATGGGGTCTCAAAGAGTTGGACAGGACTGAGCGACTTTCACTTTCATCTGAGTTTGAGACACTTGCCCTTCCTGTCTTAACCCTACCTCTGGCTGCTGCTCCCTTCTGTGTCCTTCCACCAAGGACTGCCTGTACTGACTTCTCCCTCTCTGCCCCCAGATGGTCACCATGGGCCAGTGCTACTACAATGAGACCATCGGCTTCTTCTACAACAACAGTGGCAAGGAGCTCAGCTCCCACTGGCGGCCCAAAGATCTGGTCGTGGTGGCGCTGGGCCTGACTGTCAGCGTGCTGGTGCTTCTGACCAACCTGCTGGTCATTGCAGCTATCGCCTCCAATCGCCGCTTCCACCAACCCATTTACTACCTGCTCGGCAACCTGGCCGCAGCTGACCTCTTTGCCGGTGTGGCCTACCTCTTCCTCATGTTCCACACAGGCCCGCGCACAGCCCGGCTGTCACTCCGGGGCTGGTTCGTGCGGCAGGGCCTGTTGGACACGAGCCTGACGGCCTCTGTGGCCACACTTCTGGCCATTGCCGTGGAGCGGCACCGCAGTGTGATGGCCGTGCAGCTGCACAGCCGCCTTCCCCGAGGCCGGGTCATCATGCTGATTGTGGGTGTGTGGGTGGCCGCGCTGGGGCTGGGGCTGCTGCCCGCCCACTCCTGGCACTGCCTCTGTGCCTTGGACCGCTGCTCTCGCATGGCCCCCCTGCTCAGCCGCTCCTACCTCGCCGTCTGGGCGCTGTCCAGTCTGCTTGTCTTCCTGCTCATGGTGGCTGTCTACACCCGCATCTTCTTCTATGTGAGGCGGCGAGTGCAGCGCATGGCCGAGCATGTCAGCTGCCACCCCCGCTACCGTGAAACAACGCTGAACCTGGTCAAGACTGTTGTCATCATCCTAGGTGAGTGGTACCCTGCTTCCCGACTGCCAATCTGATTGAGCGGGATGGGAGGGGACGAACTGTCTCCAAGGAAGTGATATCTGAGATGAGGCCAGGGAAGAGTCCCAAGCAGAGGGAACAGAAATTGAGAGCTCCAACAGGACCAGCCCAAAGAGAGAAGAAGGCCCACGTGGCTGTTCTGTGAGGAGAGGTCAGCACAGCCTTAAAGGGTACAAACGGGAGTCATAGCTTGTTCTGAGTTCCGTGGGAATTTAAGGGTTCTTAGCCAGGAGTAATGAGGTCAGTTTGGCTGTTAAATGTAGAATGGTCTGGGTTGAGGACACACACCACCCCCAAGAAACAAAGCAACTCTTCCCAATCATTCTTTTCCCCCCACCAACTAACTGGCCAGTCCCACAGTGACCTCCTTTCCACCAAAGAATCTTCAGTGTCCGGGGTCCTGTCCACTGTGTGCGTGCGTGCTCAGTCATGTCTGACTCTTTTCGACCCCATGGACTGTAGCCCGCCACGCTCCACTGTCCATGGGAGTTTCCAGGCAAGAATACTGTAGCTGCCATTTCCTACTCCACCTGTCCACCGTGTACCAGTTAGGAAAGGCAGACAAATCAGAGAAAGGTTCCCCTTCTTAGCCGTTCTGCCCATCATGCTGCAAAAGCAGCAAGATAGGAAGTACTTGCTTGTAAACCGCTCAGCTGTCGCCCAAGATCTAGAGAGTCCCTCCAGCTTTGAGCGGTTGCAACAGCTGGCCCTGCTCACATCAGGCTCTATCCCACAGGGGCATTTGTGGTCTGCTGGACGCCGGGCCAGGTGGTGCTGCTCCTGGATGGTCTGGGCTGCAAGTCCTGCAACGTCCTGGCAGTGGAGAAGTATTTCCTACTCTTAGCCGAGGCCAACTCGCTGGTCAACGCCGTGGTGTACTCATGCCGTGATGCTGAGATGCGCCGCACCTTCCGCCGCCTCCTCTGCTGTCGGTGCCTCCACCCATCTACCCACGAGTCTGTTCGCTACACCACCTCCACCCACACAGGCACTAGCACTCGCATCATGCTTCCTGAGAATGGCCATTCCCTGATGGACTCCACCCTTTAGCTAACCTGGACTTCAGCAGGGTACAGCAAATGCCACATCGCTGCCCCAGGCCACTGTGGATGCGCCTGGCTCTACCCAGTCTGCGAGCCAGACTTAAAGGCAGACCGTCAATCTGACATGGCGTGAACCACTGCCAGCCCTTCCCAGGCACACAGCTGTGCCTGTCTCTGAGCCTGCGGGTTAGGGTCATCTATGCAACTGGAAGAGAGTTGAATGGGGTGCAAGAATTGGGCTCTGAAGTCATCTCAGGTTGGGGGGCTTTTTAACAGACACTTTTCTATTTTTTTCTGCACATGCCTGGTAACCCCTGTGGACTGCTTTCCTGTCTGTGGTGGTGTGGATGAGAGAGATGAGGACTCTCAGGCCACACAGCCCGGGGAAGCAGGGTAACAAGGATAGACTATGGGTGCCCCGTCTGCCTGAGGCTGACTGTTTAGGGGCACAGACAGGAGTGCTGAGTGTGAGCTGGAAAAGGTCTAAGACCCGTTGCAGCCTCCAGGGATTTTGCCTGTCCCCATGAGAACTGAGGCAGTCTACAAGGAGGGCGTGATTTAAGGAGTAAACTTTTCTACTCTGAGATCTCCAAAGCCTCTTCTGTTGTCAGCTTGGTCTGTCTGTCCCTGTGTCCCAGAATTGTCCACCTTGGCTCAGACTGAGCTCGGACCCTTCAACATGGCATCTCCTCGGCCCTGTTCTCATTCCCCCTTGGTCTCTTTCCTTTTGTCCTCTATCTCCTCCACCTATTCCCCTGCCTCCATCTTGCCACCTGCCTCTCTGTCTCCATCCTCTGGAGCCCAGAGTGGTTCCTGGCCTGTGTAAGCCTCCTGCTTGCCCTTTTGTCTGAGTCCAGGTTGTTAATGGTCAGGTGTGTCATACCATTGCCCACTCTATCACCTACCTATAATAGATGGGCTCGGGGTTGTGGGGTCCATGGACCAGCATGCAGGATTTTAAAGTTGCCATTTCTCAAGCTCCTCTGCTGTGCCTGACACACAGATATGTACTTTATTCTTTGCGACCCCATGGACTGCAACACGTTAAGTCTTCCCTGTCCATCACCAACTCCCAGAGCTTGCTCAAACTCATGTCCATTGACTTGGTGATGCCCTCCAACCATCTCATCCTCTGTCCCCACTTCTGCCCTCTATTTCCCAGCATCACAGTACTTTAGGTACCTTATTTAATCACCATCTGCTTCTTGTGGCAAAGGTATTACACATATTTTTCATGTGAGGACAGTGGCCTAAAAAGATTGAGATTTGGCCCATGGTTACATAGCTGCAGAAGGACACAGAGCGGGCTAGAGAGGCCCCTGAAGAAAGGACTTCAGTTTTCCATAAAGTCTGGAATTGGTCACAAGCTCAGCCCGGCTTTCCCCACTTCACTCTATGGTCTCATATGTGCCAGACCCATGATGAACCCCCTCTCAGATGCTCAAGAGGCAATCTGCTAGGCACAGAGTGAACCAGGGTCCGAATTCTCTGCTTCCACACCTAGTCAGAATTTGAACCCAGGCCTCCCATCAGAGACCAAATTCTTAAACTACTAAAGCATGCATTGCCAAAGAACCAAAAACATGTAGGTCTTTCTACATTGAATGGGGCTGGGTTTCCCTTTAGGAAACTCTCCCGGCCCTACAACAGCTCTGTGAAGAGGCAAGAATAAACGGGTGCTATGTATCCCAGGGTCCAATGTGGGCAGCATGGGCCCTGAATTGCCAGAAGTGATGACCTTAGCCAGCACCTTCTACCACACAGATGAGTACACAGTCCTTGTCTCCATGGAGCTCCATGCCTGTTGGACAGGAGTTTTTGTTTCGGATGCAGAGGCAGTCAATCAATTCCTGTGGGGTGGGAAAATCCCCCCCGCCCGGTGGTCTCCAAAGGTAGCTCTGTTTCGTGTGCTCTGAGCTGTCTGCTGTTGCATCAGCATCTTCCAGATTCTAACCCACACAATTCTGGTCTTTGGGATCTTGTGCCATCAGTTTTTCCCTCCCCTGTAGGCTCTCTCCTGTCTACCAGGTGACTTCAGGTTTTCTTGTCTCAGACTGCACTCATAGCTTTCAGCCCCCTCCCCCCACCACTATTCTCTGAAGGACACCAAAGTTACTGACCACTTTTCAGGTCTTTCATGTGGCCACTGACCGCACTAGTCACTGACATTTCCATGGTCCCCACGTGTTCTAGTACTTCCTGTTAACTGGGGCCATGTTGGGGTTTCACATTAGATGGTTTTTGCATTTCCTTTCCAACAGTAGTGGGAAGAAGGTTCTGAAATGTTCCCAGGAAGTTGAAGTTCCTTTCTGAGCCTGTGTCAGGAATCTGTCCCCAAAGCAAACAGACTCTAAGGAGTCCCATGACTTTGGAGAAGTGATTTATGTCCAATAATAAATCCTTTTCTCTCACACAAGAATCCTCTGATGGTGGAAGTCCTAACAGCTAGAAACAAAGGCCTGTGAAGATTCGCTCTGATTTGGGGATGCATCACAGGGTAGGTCCTCAGAAAGCATCCTTCCCGTGCCAGCAGAATGCTGTAGAGCGAAAGAATGAATAAACTCAAGCTGAATCTTGAAAGGTGAATTGGTTTCTGCAAGTGAGAAAATCACTCAGTTTTAACTTCCCAGCCACCATCGCCACATATTCCTGTGCCACCATGGAACACTAGAAGTGCAGCAGGGGGAGCCAGGAGGCTGGAAGCCCCAGTGACCTACTGGTGGAATCTAGGCTCAGCGATGTACTAGCTCACTGAGCAGGGGTCTGGGGCTCAGGGTTTCTGGAGGTTGTGTGTGTGTGTGGGGGGGGTGTTGATGGGGTTCTGAAAGGCAACGGAAGGTCTGAAAAGAAAGGGTGGCTTTAAGGAAGAGTGGAGTGTCTGAGAAGTTAGAATCTGAGATGTGTAGGTTCCTGAGGGATGCTCTGAGACATGGGAGCCTATGAAAAGGCGAGGGGGGTGGGCTCTGGCTCTGAGGAGAAGTTAGGTGTCTCTGAGCAGGAGCGTTCGCTCTGAGGAAATGTGGAAGGCAGAGATGTGAGAGGCGGGAGTCTCCGAAGCAGAGCAAAACCGGCGCCGCCCTCTCCTGCTGGAAGAATGTGTGCTTAGTCGCTCAGTCCGATCCCATGGACTGTACCCCGCCAGGCTCCTCTGTCCATGGGATTCTCCAGGCAAGAATACTGGAGTGGGTTGCCATACCCTACTCCAGGGGATTTTCCCAACCCAGGGATCGCACCCAAGTCTACCGCATTGCAGGCGGATTCTTTAAGGTCTGAGCCAGCAGGGGAGAAGGAGCGGGTTAAAATGGAAAGCGCCGTTGCCTCAGCAACCTCCGAAAGAGTCCTAAGCCGTTGAGAGGGGCTGGTGGGGGCGTGTCTGTGGGCGGGGCGGGGCTGCTTGGGCGGCGGCGGTTGGCTGGCGGCGATAGTAGGGCGTGTCCCTGGGCGGGGCGCCGCCGCTTGGCTGGCGGCGGTTGGCCGTAGGCGGCGGCGAGGGGCGGGGCTCCAGCGTGCGCGCGAGGCGCACGGACTGCGGCAGTTGGCTACGACGTCCGCGCGAGCTCTGCAGCCTCGCCGGCTCCTGGTTGAGCACCCGCAGCTCATGGACGCTCCGCAGCGCCCGCCGCGCCCCGCGCCGCCACCGCCTGCCCCGCGCCGCTCGCCGCCCGGGCCCCCACCGGGCTCCAACACAGGCGACGTCCTGCAGCAGATCATGGCCATCACCGACCAGAGCCTGGACGAGGCGCAGGCCAGGTGCTGGCGCGGATTCGGCGGGGGGCCATCCAGAGTCGCTTCCCTGAGGGGTGTGGGCCGAGGGGCCAGGACCGGGCGGCTGGGGTGAAGGGTGAGGAAGGTGCAAGGTGAGAGATGCGACGAGTCTCTGGGCGGAGAGAGGGCGGGCAGGGCGCACGGGAGGGGGAGGCTTGAGGAGGACTGAAGCGGGGTTCGGAGGCCGAAGGGACGGGAAGGGTTAAACTGGAACGGATTGAGAGGGGGCTTATGGGGCTACGCAGTTGAGTGGTGGATTTTAGGAGCTGGTCCTGAGGTGAGAGAGACGGGTTTAAGGAGTGTTTGTGGATGGAGAGGTTTATGGTGAAAGGTGGTTTCAAGGATTATGGAATATAAGGCGGAAGAGTTTTGGAGATGAGGCGTGTAAGGGCTAAGAGGTGGGTACACACAGGATTTGTGAATAATGAATCAGTGGTATTTATGAAGATGGGAAATTTGGGGGGGCCGGTAATGGAGAACGAGTTGTGGGAAATAAGACTGGGGAATGAAGAGATGGTGTCATTTGATTTGGGAATGATCCAGTAAAAAGGTTAGTGGGGAAGCTGCGTGGAGACAGGATTCCCCCCCCCCCCCGGCTTTTTTTAAATTCATTTGGTGGCTATTTGTTAGGTACTATGTGTGGGGCACAGAGCTGGGTGCTGACATAGTCACTGTTCTCAGGCTAATGGTTTGAGAGAGAGAAAATAACAGCAGTAAGTTGTGAGAAAAACTGTAAAGGGATGGAGAGCTGTGGAAGCCAGGGGGAGAGGGCACAGCACCTTCAGAGCCCCGAGGTGGGAAAGGGCAGGAAGCAAGCAGAGCTGGGGACTGAAAGTCCCCGGTAGAGTGCAGAGAGCCTGGAACCAGGGTCGCGTGGGGATGACAAGCCTCGGGAAGGGGTCTGGGTTTTATTTCAGGTGTAGTGGGAAAGTCACCGTGGTTTTTATGTCTCACCTCCACCTACCACTTGTCAGCCAGCCAGGACTGGTAGAATGTGCTTCACAAGGCAGCCAATTGTGTTTGGGGTCTGCTTGGATTATTAGAAAATAGCAAAGCATTGAAAATAGCAAAGCCTTTTGGAAGATGAGGTCTTGTTGAATGGGACCTGTTTGGGGTAAAGGATGGTCCCTGGGGATGGGACCAGGGTCTGGAGGTGTGAATTGTACAGTGCCTAGAACCTTCTAGGGAGGACAGGTTACAAAACCAGGTGAACAGCAGCCCCAGAAACAGAGGAAGCAAATATATAACATGTCTTCTTATAACATGTCAGTTCTTTCCACAGTTTCAAGGCCTCTATCTGGAAAGTTGAGTGTCACATATACATACTTCCTCCCTCACTGGAGCAGCGTGCTAGCTGCCACAGAACCCAGGTCGGCTGAGAGGTTCTTTTACAATAAGCTCATTCAGAAGTAAGGTGTGGGGGAGACTGCCTTATAAATGGTCGTCATAATAGCAGTGTGCTGAATAGAGGTGATTCCTGGCACAAAGAGCTGGGCCGGGAGAGGGTGCCCTTCTGTGATGCCCTGTCTGCTAAGCCAGTCTGAGAGCAAGGGCACTGTCGTACTTTCCTTTGTATTCCCAGGGCTGTGCACAATACCTGGCACCTAGTATTCAGTCAAGTTTTGTGGCACTTAGATTCTGGAAGGATTGGTTGGAGCTGGGAGAAAGGGAAAATGGGCTCTTCACACCCAGGAACCACAGAAGCAGTGTTTTCAGTGTTTGCCAAGTTAGCCGTGTTCCTTCTGTTCTAGGCCTAGAGCTGCTTAAGCAGCTTGAACTCTGCTCCGAGACGGCCTTCCTCAGGCATGTGGCACCCCAGCACAGCCCCGAGGCTGCTGCTTTTCTCTTGTCAATCTCGAGATTCTCATCTCCCTTAGGTAGGCTTTAGAATGGAATGCAGTCAGTCACTACTTGCTGTTTTCAGAGTCCTTTCTCTTTGAAGGCTAAGAAACTGAAAACGGAGGGTATGGTGCTTGCTTTACCACCACACAGCTGTTAGGTAGCTGATTCCTGTTTTCTTTCTGAGGTAGAAAGAGCCCTGGGGTTTCTATTTTGAGACTTTGGGGAGCTTCACATCTGTCCTGCTTCTTGGGTTGCCTCTAGATGAATTCAGGGCCCTAAAAGTCACCCACGTCCAGACACCAGTCTTTAATCCTCTAGTGGGTAGACTACTTACTCCACTTCAGAGAAAATATAGCTTGGGTGGGTCTGTTCCTTGAAAGGAATGGCTACTGACTCCAGTATTCTTGCCTAGAGAATTCTGTGGACAGAAGAGCCTTGCGGGTTGAAGTCCATGGGGTTGCAAAGAGTCGGACATGACTGAGCGACTAACACTTTAACTTCATTCCTCATAGTAAACGCAGCAGCCAGGTAGATTATCAACCTGGGCAGGGGAGCAAACTGTGTTTTCCTGATTGGTCAAATGGGTGAGACCTTTCTGAGTCTTTTTGACCCTGCGATCTCTCTGTGCCCTGCCAACCCCTTCATCGCCCCTGGAGTCCATTTAGCTCAACTGGCTGGCAAGAAAGAATTTTTCATCTCAGATTTGAGGCCCTCTCAACCTGCTTTGTCCATGTGTTCATGTTCAGTTGCTAAGTCATACCTGACTCTTTTTTACCCATGGACTATATCCTGCCAGGCTCCTCTGTCTGTGGGATTTTCCAGGCAAAAACTTTAGAATGGGTTGACATTTCCTTCTCCAGGGGATCTTCCTGACCCCCAGATGGAACCCAGTTCTCCCGCGCTGGCAAGTGGGTTCTTTACCACTGAGCCACCAGGGAAGCCCACTTTGTCACCCTTAAACGTGTTTAAAGAAGGAAAGCACAGCTGTCCTCCTTAGCCCTGGATTTTTCTTACACCTTTCTACGCTAGAAAGGCAGCTCTGTGTGCTTGTGTGTAATTCATTTTGTCATTATAGCTTCAGCTTGATGGAGTCTTGGAATGGTGAACGGTGTATTGTTCTTCTTTCCGGCTACACAGCTAGTAGCCGGACAGTAGATGGACACTGGGGACCTTGGAATGCACCGTCTTAGGTGAAATTCAGCCCTCATCAGCTAGAGACTTCCTGTGTGAGGGATAACCGGTTTCCTTGAATGATATGACTTTCTTGGGTGACACCCTGAGCTTTTCTTGGAGAAGGGACAGTTTTACAGTTTCTGGTTTGGACCTCTCACTGACCATGTCCTCATTCATTTCTTATATGGAACCAGGAAGGCAGAAAATTTTCTCTCATTTGCCAAAGATTTTCTGAGTCTATCGCTCTATCACATATGGCCTTATTTTTTATAATAGTACATTTTGAAGTTTACATAGATTTTTCACTTGCCTCTTTTGAATACTTTTGAATACCTTTATGAATACCTTTGAAACCCTTTATGAAGGGTTTATGAGATTGCCAGACTCAGGTTGTGAAGGCTCCTCTGTCAGGACTGTCAGGCTGCAGAGTTCTTCCTTCCTCTCAGAGTTCTTAGCCAGTGTTTGAATCATGGGCCCCTTTGAAAATCTGGTGCAGTCTCTGGGTCCCCCACCCCACTACCATGGCCCCAAACAGTGTGCTTGTATACCACACCTTTGAGAATCCTCAGGCTTCAGGTGCCCTGAGGTCTGAAAGCTGCCAGTCATCAAAGGCTGGAGGACTTACTTTTTGTCTAGTAGTGAGATTCCTAAGAAGTCAGGGTGAAAACTCTGGATCTGGCAAAGCTGACGGGTGAGTTTTGGAAGTTTAATTTAAAAAGGGGCCATGCTCGCCCTCTGCGATGGCCCACATTCTGTCTGCGGAGTGTGCTTCTCTCTGAATCTAAATAAACCTACTTCTTAGCTATCACTTTGTCTCTCACTGAATTCTTTCTGCGATGAGTTGTCAAGAACCTGAGCAAAAGTAGTCTATAAAAACTGCTGCTGCTGCTAAGTCGCTTCAGTTGTGTCCGACTCTGTGTGACCCCATAGACGGCAGCCCACCAGGCTCTGCTGTCCCTGGGATTCTCCAGGCAAGAACACTGGAGTGGGGTGCCATTTCCTTCTCCACTATAAAAACTAACCACGCCAAATTTCACCACTCACCCTCTGTGATGACCCACACTCTGTCTGTGGAGTGTACTTCTCTCTGAATCTAAATGAATCCACTTTTTACCTTAAAAAAAAAATAAGAAGCAGAATGTTCAGCGGTGTCAAACTGGAGACCCAGCTTCAGGCCTGATGTTCAGGGAGAAGCAGCTAAAGACGACTGGAGTCATTTTGCATGTTGGAAGGATAGAAGGATTGTGCTGCCAGATTGGCAAATTTGGCTGTTGTGGTCACTTCTTGACCATCTGCTTGCAAGGAAACGCAGGTACTTGCTACCTGTCCAATGTGGTAGCCCCTTGCCATAAATTAAATTAAAGTGCATTAAAATTGGGGACTTCCTTAGCATCCCAGTGGTTAAGACTCTGCACTTCTATCTCAGGGGGCACAGATTCAGTCCCTGGGTGAGGAACTAAGATGGATCTTACATGCCACGCAGAGCAGCAGAAAAATAATAATAATTAGAAATAATAAAATGCATTAAAAGTAAATAGGATTAAACATTCCGTTCCTCAGTCACACGAGTTATATCTCGAGGGCTCAGTAGCCACATGTGGCTAATAGCTACTATATGAATGAAGGTAAAAAACATTTCCATCACTGCAGAAATTTCCAGACAACTCTGCTTCAGAGCAATGCTTCTCTCAGCTGGACCTGCAGCAGATCTCTGCAGAAGTCCTATTGTATTGCAGACTCTGATGTACCAGGTCCCAGTGGGGCCAAAGAGTCCAAATTTCTAACCATCTCCCACGGGTGCTGATCCCTGACCGCCCTTGGAGAGGTTGGACTCTCAGGAGTAGGGACGAGAGCGTGTCACTGACTTCAGTTTTCAGGGGTTGCTTTACCTTGTTTTTGTCGTTCAGTCGCTCAGTCGTGTCCGACTGTTTGCCGCCCCATGGTCCGCAGCATCCCAGGCCTCCTGTCCTTCACCCTCTCCCAGAGCCTGCTCAGACTCACGTCCATTGAGCCAGTGATGCTGCCCAACCATCTCATCCTCTGTCGTCCCCTTTTCCTGCCTTCATCTTTCCCAGCATCAGTCTTTTCCAATGAGTTGGGTCTTCACATCGGGTGACGAAAGTATCGGAGCTTCAGCAACAGTCCTTCCAATGAGTATTCAGGGTTGAGTTCCTTCAGCATTGACTGGTTTAATCTCCTTGAGTAGATGGTTAATATGACAAATGGAAATTATTTTTGAGCCCAAATTGTGTGTGGGCATAAGGAATTTAAAATTAACCACAAGGGTCACATATTAGCATTGTTTTGCCTTCTTAACATAGAAAGAAAATTAGAAATGAACCAAATAAAAATCAGAAAATAGTTGATTGTTTTCCCCTCTAGATGATACTTTTGATCTGGGGGCTTGGGGCCCTGTTGTTTCCAGGTCTGTTTAATTTCCAGTCCAAGGAAATCAGGTTTTAGGGGTTCCAGGCATTGTTTTTAATATTTCCTGTACACAGTCTATAAAACCATAGCTCAAATTTGTGATAGTTTGTAGAATTTAAGTATAATAGCAAATGACCAATGGGGAATGGTACTAAGGTTTTTAGGGCAAAAGAGCTTTATATATAACAAATAAAAATATGATGAAGAGGGACTCCTAGCGATCCAGTGGGTAAGATTCTGTGCTCCCAATGTAGGTGGCCCAGGTTCGATCCCTGGCTGGGGAACTAGCTCCCACATGCCACAACTAAAAGACCCTGCGTACTGCAATTAAGACCTGATGCAGCCAAATAATAAATTCATTAAATAAAATTTTTTAAAAGGGATTGCAATGCAACAGATGAGATTATATGATGAAAACCCTCGCTCTTATCCATGTCTTAGGAGCTAGCTGTATGGCACATGGCGTGGTGTACCTGAAACTCAAAAGGTTATATTCAGAGGGTGGCTTTTAGGCAGCATAATGGACACTTCAATTAGGACCTTCATAACTTTCCTTAGGAAGAAACGATTTTTAATGTGATTTTTACTTATATGATTTGTAAGATATTTTCTACTAGTCAAAATGTGCATGACTTTCTTAATTCCTCCAGTATTTCTGCAGATTTTACTTATGGATTAAGTTCTGAATATTGAAAGGTGATGATGACGTAAATTTGACTGTTCTTAGAACTTACTCAAATGGCGAGGTATGTACTGTCAACTGAATGGTGAGCCCCTTGTCTCGGTTCCTCGATACTAAATATGGGAACTCAGACCATTAGAAGTAAGCACGTCAGTGCACATCAGAACGCGTTCAGCCTTTCAGCACACCCATCAGAGAATGCAAGGAGTCAGAAGAGGAACTTATGGTTCGTAATTTCCTAAAGCCAGATAGCATTAGCAAGAGAGGATCTATTAGTCCAAACCCAGGAAGTAAAATCTCAGCACTCAAATCTTTTTCATCACCCTTAAGGAGGTTCTGTAAATGCCAGTCGACTTGGTGCCTGGCAGTCTGTGTCCTTAGCCCTGCTTGCAGGCTTTAGCTCTGCTCCTCGCTTAACACACTTAGCTTGGCTTGCTCTAGTGCCAAAACAAAGTCTTACTGTCCTCGGGGTACTTTTCCCAAGAGTTGGACTTTGCTAGTTTTAAAATGATTTCCTGAAGCTATCTAGGCTCACAGCAAAATCCCTTTTGAAGTGGTTTTATCAGTAAGTAAAGCAATATGTGAATGTTTCAGAAAAGTTTCATAAATGAGTAGGTTTCAGTCATTTAAGTGACAGTGTGACTTTCCTGGTGACTCAGACAGTAAAGAATCCACCTGCAATGCAGGAGACCTGGGTTCTATCCTTGGGTTGGGAAGATCCCCTGGAGGAGGGTGTGGCAGCCTACTCCAATATTCTTGCCTGAAGAATCCCAAGGACAGAGGAGCCTGGCAGGCTACAGTCCATAGGGTCGCACAGAGTCAGACACACCGAGTGATTAAGCACAGCACAGCACTGAGCACCTCTTTCAGAATACAGTGGTTGATGATGACGACGACAGCCGTAATTTCTGTCTCTCATTTAAATCTCCCAAAAATGCTAGGAAGTGGGTGGTTTCACTGAGGAGGAACTGGACCTGAGTAAGAACTTGCCTGAGGTCAGATGACTAGGGTGTGGGTGGTTGGAGATTTGGCCTTATTCTCTTGAACTCTGGTGCTGACCTGCTGTCCTCCCTGCTTCTCCCAGTGCCCCACGGACTCCCTAGAGCATGACATCACTCAGAGGAGTTTGGAGCTGATCCAGTACTGTGGAAGATTAGAAAGCTGGAGTGAAGCATCAGAAGCTGTTTTTTAAAGTTCATTCTTAAGAATTTAATCTCAACTGCTCAGTAACCTTTTCTTTTGTGCCAGGTTCTGGGGATACAGCAGTGAGTCCCAAAAGGTCACAGTTCAGGAGAGGCAGACACTGCAGAGTGCAGTGCAGGGGCGACCAGAGAGAGGGTGACGAGGAATCGATCAGCCAGGGCAAGAGAGACTACCTGTCAGCAAGATGAGAGCCCATGGAATGTGCACCCTGGGACACCAGAGCCCAGCTGAAGTCAGGCTGGGTGTCAGGAGCATCTCCCGGGGTGACTGACCTAGAGGAGAGGCTTTGCCTAGGCCAAGGAGGCAACAGTATTCCAGGCTGGGGCAAGCATGTGTGCAAGGAAGGCATGGAACATGTGGTTCTGTCAGACCGGAGTGGAGGGCACGGCCTTCAAGGCGGGGACTCAGTGGGTTGACTGCCTGTCTTCTCTGCTGTCCAGTCGAGCATGAATTCCTTGCCAAGCAGCAAGCAAGGAATGAGCATGAAGTTTATTCTGTTCCTTGTGTGAGTACTTCTTGAAGTACTCCAGCCTTTCTAAGGCGTTGGTCCTGGATCCGAAGAAAGTTGAGTAGTCATTGGCTCTTCTCTACCATCCATTCTTCAGAAATGTCTTGAGACACTCATTTCTCTTGCAGATGGAGCCTTCCAGCTCAAGCAAGTTACCTTTAAGGACTCTTGCTCTTAGTTCTTATCAAAGCAACTTTCTTCTTTATTCATCACTTTCTCCTGCCCAAATCTAGTGTTTCCCCACCCCCTCACTTTGGCCATGTCATGAGGCTTGCAAGATCTTAGTTTCCCAACCAGGGGTTGAACCCAGGCCCCAGCAGTGAAAGCGTCAATGTCCTAACCCCTGGACCTCTAGGGAATTCTCCAAATGTGGTGTGTTCCGGCCATCATCCTTTTTGATTGTCTCTCTCATCATGCAGCATTATTAAACCCCTTAATATTTTCTCTTCATTCCTAGGCTGGATGAGTGCCCACCAGGAGCTCAGCCCTATAACTGAGACCAGGAAGGAAGGAAGGACTCCCAACCGAGCCCTGTGTGCCTTTGGCTTCTCCTCCTCTCTGACCGTGGAAGCTACAGTTCTCACCCTAGTTTTTGATTCTCCACTTGCCCTACTTCAGTCTAGAGATCCTCAGAGCTCTGCCACTTTTCATTTCTCCTCTATTAGTTTGACATCTCTAGCCTCTACCTTTCCTTCAGTCAAATTTAACAAATCTTTGCTCAGTTATTGTGCCAAGTGTGGTGCTGGCCTGGACTTTCTAAAATGTGTAAGATGAGGCCTTCATCATGCCCAGGCCAGGCTTGGTAAGCGCTGTCAACAGAATAGAGGAGGGAGTAATGAATCCAGGCTGGGATAGGCCAGCCCATTGGAGTCTTGGACTTGACAGAAAGGTAGGACTTCCCCAAGACCCCTGAAGAAGGGAAAGGCTACCCACTCCAGTATTCTGGCCAGGAGAATTCCACGGACTGTATAGTTCATGGGGTTGCAAAGAGTCAGACACGACTGAGCAACTTTCACTTTCACTTTTCACTTTTAAGACCAGCGGAGGGAGCAGGTCAGAGAGATGCTGGTGAAGAGCCTCAAATACCTTGCTGAGGGGTTTGAGTTTATTGGAGCAGATAGTGAGTAGCCATTTCATCTTGTGCTCAGAGAGATTCTCATCTCTCCGTGGTTTTGAGTAAGAAATTTCACGGTAGAGTCAATCGTGACCAATCCATGGGCAAATTAGGAAATAACATTGAAATGAACTTTACACAGTCTTAAACTTATTCTACATAAAGGTTGCTCTTTCATTCAAGTCCTACAGAGTTTTTCTCGTGTTGTATTGAATAATTTTCCTTGTTTCCTGGTGCCAAAGTTAGCTCCTGATTCAAGGCTTCATTTTGCTAAAATTGCTGTAATGATTTCCATGGTTGAACTTAGGTATCAGGACATATTCTCAACTCCCATTTACTTAGCTATTTTTGTTTCGTTGTGTGTAAGTTTGTTTTTTGCATGACTGTACAAATGATTGATGACTCCTACTATAGTTTGAGTCTTCCTAGTTTACTAAGAAGTTTATTTTAAAATGCCAGGGGCATCTGCCTCCTGGACTGCATTCCCTTCTGGAGCTCGGCACCCTCTGTGAGCTTCTAGGTTTTCCATCAATATTTTATTTCCTCAGGGTAGGGACCATGTCTTCTAATTGTTGTTCTTCACCTCGGTCTGTCTCCAGGAGGTACATAATGTTTGTTGGCTAAAACAGTTCTTCAGAAATGAAAATAATTAAGGGGATTTGATTCCATCTTTTGTGGAGGTATTCTATCACTGTTGCTCTCAAGGAAGTTTTTTCAAGACGTATCCTATTCTAAGGGATAAGATCTCTGGATGTGTCTCTAAGTCAAATTTCTCAATAATTTAAAATGAGACCTTGTTCAGGAAATAAGTCAGAGAGAAAAAGATACGTAGTGTGTTTTCACTTATATGTGGCATCTATAAAGTAAAGCACGTGAACAAATAGAACAGAAACAGACTCACAGAGAAGAAACTGGTGGCTACCAGAGGGACGAGGGCTGGGCGAGAGGCCAGACAGAGAAAGGGGTTAAAGGTACAAGCTAGTAGCCATGAAATAAGTAAGTTAGAGGAATGTAACGCACAGCACAAGGCATATAGACAATATTTTACAGTGACTTTGTGTTGAGTATAAGCTTACAAATATTACTCTGGTGTACACCCCAGTCTGGGCTTCCTAGTGGCTCAGTGGTAAAGAATCCACCTGCAAAGCAGGAGCCTCAGGAGACCTGGTTTGATCCCTGGGTCAGGAAGATCTCCTGGAGAAGGGAATGGCTACCCACTCCAGTATTCTTGCCTGGAGAATCCCATGGACGGAGAAGCCTGCGGGCTACGGTTCATAGGGTCGTAAAGAGCTGCATACCACTGAAGTGATTTAGCACGCGCACACACCCAAAACTAAGGTAGCATTGTAAGTCAACTATACTTTAATAAAAAGTAGGAAACAACTACCCCAAAAATAAATAAAATGAAACAATACTTTGTTCAGGAAGGCAGATCAATCCACAATTTGGAAAAGTAAATAACAGCCAAAGTTCGAGGCTGTAGCACACAGCCTGGTAGAAGCCAGGATGTGATTTATGTTCTGTTCATTGCCACAGCCCTTTCTCCTTACGCAGTGACCACTGTATAATAGTGCCTCAATGTTTGTCCTGTAAATATTGAATGAGGGGGTTGGGGGGTGGTAAAGCTGAATGCTTTCATTTTCTGGCATGATTCGATGTGATAATAGTTTTGTTACAGATTGGTTTTAAAAGGATACAGATTTGTTTTTTAATTTAGTTTATCCTCAGAAGTTTCTTTCTTTAAAGGATTTATCGTTTCTCATTCATTGGACTTTTACTTCTTCATAAACATTAACATTTTGTTTTCTTTTCGTGCAGATACTTGGTTGGGCAGAACATCACAGACCTTGTTTTTCTGCCCACAGTCCCCATTCACCACCTTACTATCTGGTCAGTTATCTGTTGCTGTGTAACAAATTACCACAAACCTAATGGCTTAAACCAATATACCATTGTGATCTCAGTTTCCATGGGCAGGAATCTGGGCACATGTGAGCTGGGTCGTCTGCTCAGGGTCTCGCAAGGCATCAGCCAAGGTGTTGGCTGGTCTGTGTTCCTATCTGAAGCTTTGGGTCCTCTTCCAGTCTCGTAGGGTTGTTGGCAGAACTGTTCCTTGCAGATATAGGATGGAGGTTATTATTTTCTAGCCAGCTGTCAGATGGGGTCTGCTCTCAACTCTAAGAGACTCCCTAGAGTTCCACGTTATGGCCCTCTCACAACATAGCAGCTGGCTTCAAAGACGACAGGTTACATTCCCCAGTCTACTAAATTGGAGTCATGCATAATGTAACATAACCGCAGGCAAGACTATCTCATCACCATGGCTGCCCTCCAAGTCACAGAATCTGCCCAAACTCAAGGAAAGAAGATCACACTCAGTGGGGTCACCTCAGGGTGTGTCCATCGCAGAAAGTAATCCATCCTTTCTGGTGATACTGTGAGTTCCCTGGTCTGCCATACTTTATGAGATCATTAATGGTTTGCTGTCAGCTGACCACCTCTAGGCCAGGAACATGCTGGAAGGTTAGACATTTGTTTACTTTTCATAATAAACCACAAAAAACATTCTGTGAAATCACTTTGTGTTCATTCAAAGGTGCCTTTATACTGTATCTTAAGTAAGATGTTTTATAAGCAGGAAACTGACCTGGGAATAAACTTTCCTAGAATCCCCTTTGAGAAGCAAAGCAGCCAACTTGACTCTCTGTCCCTCTTTCCTTGTATTTTTAGAATTACATCACAGAGGATAGCACGCTCTAAGCAGAGTCCATTTTTGTGATGATAATAACTGCTTCTATGGAAGGAAAACATTTTGGCATGATATCCTGTGTGATCAACTACTGTACACTGTGTGAGAAAGGCTCACATTTGGGTTCAGCTCTACAGAACACTGGATCTCATCGCCCATTAACATTCTCATATTTGGCTTCAGAGATGTGTGTCTCAGTTCTGCACCCCAACCCTAACCTTTTCAAAGGCATCCTGCAGGGGCACATGGTGAATTTGGAAAGCATTTGAAAATGAGGGCATTCTCCTTTGGATCAACATTATAGTGAGTTGTGGCAGATGTTTGACCTTTTTCATGGTGTTAATCACATTTGGCTTCCATATTGAAGTTACTGGTTTTCAGGTACATTATGTGTCCTTGGCAACATCTTTTAATAATGGATGCTTGGATGACAGCATTATAGGGTTTAAAATCATAAATGCTTTTAAACATTTAAAGCAGCAGTAAATGTTAAAACAATGGCATGTTGTTGTTCAGTCACTCAGTCGTGTCCAACTCTTTGCAATACCGTTTACTTCAGCACGCCAGGCTTCCCTGTCCTTCACTGTCTCCCGGGGCTTGCTCAAACTCATGTCCATTGAGTAGGTGATGCCATCCAGCCATCTTATCCTCTGTCGTCCCCTTCTCCTGCCTTCAGTCTTTCCCAGCATCAGGGTCTTTTCCACTGAGTAGACTCTTCACATCAGGTGACTAAAGTATTGGAGCTTCAGCTTCAACATCAGTCCTTCCAATGAATATTCAGGATTGATTTCCCTTAGGATTAACTGGTTTGATCTTGCAGTCCAAGGGATTCTCAAGAGTCTTTTCCAACACCACAGTTCAAAAGCATCAATTCTTTGGTGCACAGCCTTCTTTAAGGTCCAACTCTCACATCCATATATGACTACAGGAAAAACCATAACTTTGACTATATGGCCATTTGTCAGCAAAGTAATGTCTCTGCTTTTTAATATGCTGCCTAGGTTTGTCATAGTTTTTCTTCCAAGGAACAAGCATCTTTTGATTTCATGGCTGCAGTCACAATCTGCAGTGATTTTGGAGCCCCCAAAAATAAAGTCTGTCACTGTTTCCATTGTTTCCCCATCTATTTGCCATGAAGTGATGGGACCAGATGCCATGATCTTAGTTTTCTGAATGTTGAGTTTTCAGCCAGATTTTTCACTCTCCTCTTTCACCTTCATCAAGAGGCTCTTTAGTTCCTCTTCACTTTCTGCCATAAGGGTGGTGTCATCTGCATATCTGTGGTTATTGATATTTCTCCTGGCAATCTTGATTCCAGCTTGTGCTTCATCCAGCTGGGCATTTCGCATGACGTACTCTACACGTAAGTTAAATAAGCAGGGTGACAATATACAGCCCTGATGTACTCCTTTCCCAATTCTGAGCCAGTCTTTTGTTCCATGTCTGGTTCTAACCACTGCCTCTTGACCTGCATCCAGGTTTCGCAGGAGGCAAGTAAGGTGGTCTGGTATTTCCACCTCTTTAAGAATTTTCCAGTTTTTTGTGACCCACTCAGTCAAAAGCTTTAATGTAGTCAAAGAAACAGAAGTAAATGTTTTCCTGGAATTCTCTTTCTTTTTCTGTGATCCAGTGAATGTTGGCGATTTGATGTCTGGTTCTTCTGCCTTTTCTAAATCCAACTTGTACATCTGGAATTTCTCAGTTCATGTACTGCTGAAGCCTAGCTACAAACAATCAAATTTGTATGCTGACTTCTCACATATATATACACCCTTGAGATTACAGTTATCCGCACTCTCTCTCTTGTGTTACCAAGTCCCCTCCCTAGACTGGCTTTTGGGCATATAAACACGTGCTGGTGTCTCCCATCTTTAAAAACACACAAAGAAACAAAAGCATCCCTTGGCTCTCCCTGTCTTTGACCTGTACCTGGGATTTGGGTGGGTGGTTTTTTTGGGTTTTTTTGGCTGTGCTGGGTCTTCATTGCCTCTCATGAGCTCTCCATTGTGGCATGCCGGCTTTTCTCTAGTTGCGGTGCGTGGGGGATTTCTAGCTGTGGGGCACAGGCTCTAGAGCACATCGGCCCAGTAGTAGCTATGTGCTTTGTCCCAAGGCATGTGAGATCTTAGTGTGTTGACCAGGGATCAAACCCAAGTCGCCTGCATTGGAAGACAGATTCTTAACCACTGGACCACCAGCGAAATCCCTAGGATTTGTTTTTAATCAGGTATGATAAGATGAAAGACAGAGACAACTTCAAAAGAAGAGTTTATCACTTAAAATTCCTGAGAGAAGGCAATCACGCCATGCAAGGCCACATGGGGAAGCGCCACATGGGCAGAAGTGAGGAGAAAGCATGGCCTGGAGCCTTTTTTGATTTCCATGAAGTGGTGCTAGTGGTAAAGAACCCGCCTGTCAATGAAGGAGACATAAGAGACGTAGGTTCGATCCCTGGATCAGGAAGATCCCCTGGAGGAAGAAATGGCAACCCACTTCAGTATCCTTGCCTGGAGAATCTCATGGACAGAGCAGCCTGACGTCCATAGCGTCGCAAAGAGTCAGACATGACAGAAGCGGCTTATGAGAAGGAAGCAGTGAGCCTGGGCAGACAACTGAGCGAGTCTGGGCTTGGATAGTTTCAATGGTTGCAGCAGCTCCTCTCTTCTCATCTGGCGCCAGGCACCTGGGGTGATTTAGGGCTGGGGGCATCTTGACTGGTGCTGAGAGTTAAAGCAGTAGTTAAGAGTATGGGCCTTGGGCTGGAGTTTGCCTATGAAAGACACACTCTCAGACAAGTTGTTATGTGTGGATTTAGCTAGCCCTGGGAAAGTCGGTCTCTCCCTACCCCAGGATGTCAAAGTCAAAGCATCATAAAAGACAGAACATGCCGCAACTAAGACCGGTGCAACAAAATGAGTAAATGAATTTTTAAAAAATAAGTAAAATGTTCAACATGATTAAGACACACCCTTTCTTTCAGCACTTGCTGCGTTTCTTTGCTGTGTTTTGTGATGGTGTCAGTCTGTGGTTGCTACTTCCACTTCCTCTCCCACCGCCACCCACCCTCTCCCAACCTCCTTCCTCTGCTGAGTCAGTGACCAGTGACCTCCATGTTGCTAAATCCAAGGTCTCTTCTCCTGCTTCACCTCTCAGAAGCATTTCTCGCAGATTATGCTTCTGTCTTTGAAACTGTTCTTGGTTCCTCCCCACTGGCAGTTTGGGCCCCAGTCTCCTCTGCAGGACTTTCTCATCTGCTTGGCCTCTCCAAGGCCAGATGGCTGAGCCCAGGGTCTGGGTCCCTCTCTATCTACATTCTCCTGTGGCGATCCCCTCAAGTCTTGTGACTTAAAAGTGCCATCTCTATGCCCAGGGCTCCGTCTTTACATTGCAGGAAGGCGGGGTGGACCCCTTCCAGGGCCAGAGAGTGGGCTCTCGTCTAACACTCGGAAATGAATTGTCCGAGAGGACACACGAGCTGACAGAACAAGAGACTATTGGGAAGGGGTGCCTGGGCGGAGAGCAGGAGGGTAAAGGAACCCAGGAGGACTGCTCTGCCACGTGGCTCGCAGTCTTGGGCTTTATGGTGATGGGGTTAGTTTCCGGGTTGTCTCTGACCAATCATTGTGACTCAGAGTCCTTCCTGGTGGCGCACGCATCACCCAGCCAAGATGGATGCCAGTGAGGGGGATCCTGGGAGGGCGGATTCCAGCGAGGACGATCCTGGGAGGTTGGTAGGACACACGGCGTCTCCTTTTGACCTTTCCCATATTCTTCCTGTTGGTGGTGGCTTGTTAGTTCCCTATTTCTTACCAGGACCTCCTGTCGTGAAATAGCACGTAAATGGTTACCATGGTGCCCGGCCAGGGTGGGCAGTTTCAGTCAGTGCTTCTCCTGACATTCATGTCATTTATCTCCAGCCTTGAGTCCATGTCTGTGTGCTATCTGCCCACCTGATTCCTCCTCTTGGGAAGCTTATAGGGACCTCAGGTATAACCTGATCGAACCTTTCCAGACCTTCCCCCAAACGTGCTCAACGCTCAAACCCCCAAAGCCCTCCAGTCTCAGCAGCTTCTTAGATATGACCCCTGAAGCACACGCAGCAGAAGAAAAAAATAGATAAATTGAAGAAGAAAAAGATAAATTTGATTTCATGAAAATGAAAAACCTTTGTGCTCCAAAGGACACTATAAAGAAAGTCAAAAGACAGCTTATAGAATGGGAGAAAAAAGTTTGCAAATCATGTTAGCATCTAGTATCCAGAATATATGAGGAACTCTTACAACTCAACAATAAAAAAGAGCCTGATTTAAAAAGGAACAGAGGGGACTTCCCTGATGGTCCAGTGATTAAGAATCTGCCTCGCAATATAGGAAACTAGGTCGGGGAACTAAGATCCCTGGTCGGGGAACTAAGATCCCTCCTGCCACAGAGCTACTAAGGCCGCACCCTGCAACTACTGAGCCTATGCACCCTGGAGCCAACAGGCCACAACAAAAGACGGAGTCCATGACCCAAACAAAAGATCCCACGAGACACATCAGAGACCCCAAGTGCTTCAACTAAGATCCATTGCAGTCAAGTAAGTAAAGGATCTGAATAGACATTTTTCTAAAGAATGGCCTGCTGTCCACCTGAAAGTACACAACACTGTAAACCAACTGTTTGTTGTTGTTGTTTAGTCACTCAGTTGTGCCCGATTGTTTTGTGACCCCATGGACTGTACACCAGACTCCTCTGTCCATGGGATTTCCCAGGCAAGAATACTGGAGTGGGTTGCCATTTCCTTCTCCAGAGGATCTTCCCAACCCAGGGATGGAATCCATGGTCTCCTGCATTGGCAGGCAAGTTCTTTACCCCTGAGCCAGCTGGGAAGCCCATGAATCAGTTATACTCCAGTAAATATTAAAAATAAAAAGACCAAATACACCAGAAATAAAAAGAAGAAGAAGAAGGCTAGTAGGGCTTCCCTGGTGGCACAGTGGATAAGAATCCGCTTTCCAGTGCAGGGGACCCAGGTTCAATCCCTGGTCCAGGAAGATTCCACAAGCCTTGTGGCAACTATGCCTATGGGCCACAGCTTCTGAGTCCGCACTCTGGAATCCGAGAGCTGCATCTACTGAGCCCCAGTGCCACCGCTGCTGGAGCCCACGGCCGTAGAGCCGCACAACTCAACAAGTGAAACCCACATGCCTAGAACCTGTGCTCCTCGAGAGAAGCCACCACAGTGAGAAGCCTGCTCAGCGCAACTAGGGAAATCCCACACTCAGCAATGAAGACCCAATACAACCAAAAAAAGTGACTAATAAATACTTGGAAAGATGTACAACGTCATTAGCCATTAGACAAACGCTAATCCAAACCACAGTGAGATACCACCTCACACCCACAGGAGTGGCTGTAATTTTTTTTTTTAAAAAGTAACAAGTGTTAAAAAAAATAAATAAATAAAAAATAAAAAGTAACAAGTGTTGAGGATGTGGAAAAATTGAATCCCTCTTAAGTTGTTGGTAGGAAGGGAAAATGGTACAGCCACTTTGCAAAAGTTTGCCATTTCCTAAAAAAGTTAAACAGAGTTACTATATGATCCAACCATTCTCCCTAGGTATGTGGTTGCAAAAAAACTTACACATGCATGTTCGTAGCAGCATTATTAATAATAATCAAAAGGTGGAAATAACCCAAATGAATAGATGAACAAAATATAATCTAACAATGGAATATTAGTTGCCTATAAAAAGGAAGGAAGCACTGGTACACAATATCTTGGATGAACTTTGAAAACGTGCTCTGTGTCACCAAAGACCGCATGCTGTATGATTTCCTTTTATATGAAATGACCAGACAAATCTGTGAAAGCACATCAGGAGTTGCTGACTGGGAGGAGGGAGAAATGTGGAACGACTACTAATGAGAACAGGATTTCTCCTTGGGGTGATGAAAGTGTCCTGGAATTAGGTAGTGGTGAGAAACATGTCATGAAATAGCTAAGTCACTGAATTATATAACGCTTAAGGGTAAACTTTATGGTGTGTGAATTACATCTCAAAAAAATCAGCACTAATAAATTGCAATACAAATCACATGAAAATCACCCTGTAAAATCCTCTGTCGCTTCCTGTGTTTGCTTTCTGTTGCCAGCTGTGACAAATGACCACAGCTTAAAAAGCACAAATTTATGATCTTCCATTTCTGTAGGTTCCAAGTCCAACGTGGCTCTTGTTGGGCTAAAATCAAGGTGTCAGCGGGGGATTCCTACTGGAGGCTCTGGACCAGTGTCTACCTCCTTGCCTTTTCCAGCTTGCCCTTTCCACCTGCATTCCTTGGCTCACAGTCCCTCCATCTTCAAAGCCCTCAACACAGTGTCTCTGACCCTGTGTCATTGCCTCTCTTTCACTGACCACAGCTGGGAGATTCTGTCTGCTTTTCAGAACACGTGATTGGATGTAACTCAGCTATGTATATGTGTGTATATGCTCAGTCATCTCCAACTCTTTGCAACCCCATAGACTTGTAGCCCTCCAGGCTCCTCTCTCCATGGGATTTTCCAGGCAAGAATACTGGAGTGGGCTGCCATTTCTACTGTACTTCAATTTGGGGGGAAAAAAAGGACACATGAGTTAGATTGTGCCCATTTGTGTAATCCAAGTTAATCCTTCCACGTCGAAGTCGTTAACATTAATCTTCTTGAGAGTTCTTTTGCTCTTGTAAGTTGTTCTGAGGATCACCATACAGGCATCTTTGGGGGCCATTCCTCTGCCAACCACAGTTTGCATCACAGGTGAGCAAAAGCCAGAGTCCTTCCCCTGACTTACAAGACTCTCCAGTCAGCCCCGCCTGCCTCTCTAACTTGACCATACGGCTGTCCCCTCACCCCTTACTCTACAGCGGCCTGGCCTCTTAAGCCCAGTGTTTATTGTTTCCGGCCGTGCCATGTCTTTGTTGCGGCACGCTGTCTCCAGCCGGCGCTCCTCTCTAGGTGCAGTACTTAGACTTCTTGTTGCAGAGTCTTCTCTGGGGGCACAAGCTCTCGGGCCTGTAGGTGTCAGCAGTTGCTGCACGTGGGCTCCAGAGCACAGGCTCAGCAGCTGTGGTGCACGAGGCACGAGGGGGCTTCCTGAACCAGGGGTGGAACTGGTGTCCCTGGCATTGCAAGGCAGATTTCTTACATTGGACCACCAGGGAAACCCCCACCTGGGGCCTTGGCACTGGCTGTTTCCTCTTTGGACCTCTTCCCGCCGACTTCTCCTTGTCACTCTGATCTCAGCTTTGATGTCGCCTTCAGTTCAGTTCAGTTCAGTTCAGTCGCTCAGTCGTGTCCGACTCTCCGCGACCCCATGAATCACAGCACGCCAGGCCTCCCTGTCCATCACCAACTCCCGGAGTACACTCAAACTCATGTCCACAGAGTCGGTGATGCCATCCAGCCATCTCATTCTCCGTCGTCCCCTTCTCCTCCCGCCCCCAACCCTTCCCAGCATCAGAGACCTTTCCAGTGATGTCGCCTTAGAGACATGCAAACTCCTATAAGCCTTCTGGTCACTCTAGTTTAAGCCCCCAGAAAGCGCCTGCCCCCGCTGATGGGGTATGTTTGTTTGCGTGGTGTCCCATTGTCTCCATCCTAACTCATAGGTGTCTCTGTGACACAAATCGTGTGTGGCACCTAGAAGCTGCTCAGTTGTCATTTTTCAGTCACTGAGTCGTGTCTGACTCTGTGTGACCCCATGGACTGCAGCACGCCAGGCTCCCCTGTCCCTCACCATCTCCTGGAGTTTGCCCAAGTTCATGTCCGTTGAGTCAGTGATGCCATCCAACCATCTCATCCTCTGTCACGCTCTTCTTCTCCTCCTGCCTTCAACCTTTACAATTTTTCAAATCTTCCAATCTTTCCAGAAACACCCCATCAGGGTCTTTTCCAATGGGTCAGCTGTTTGCATCAGGTGGCCAAAATATTGGAGCTTCAGCTTCAGCATCAGTCCTGCTACATTAACATTGCAGGACACTGGGATAGTTCAGTTGGGGTTTTACTTATGCATTGAAAGGCTGCTGTAGGGCAGCATGCGAACAGCTTTCAAATTACTGGACCTTGAAATGTCATATTTGTGTTATTTGAGTTTGCGATGTTTAAGGAGAAATGTTTTGAATATTTGAATATTACTGTTTGGATTTGTTACAAACTGAATTCATTTGAAATGCTACGGTTCTGTCCTTTCATAGGAAATCTCAGCAGAACTGGCAGACTCTTGTGCCCAGAGCGACTCTTCCCCTTCTCACACGCTCCTCTGTCGCCTCTTTCAGAAAGCACGCTCTGAACCGCCATCGGATGAAGCCCGCTCTCTTCAGTGTGCTCTGCGAGATCAAGGACAAGGCAGGTAGGCCGTCGAGAAGGCGCTTCCCGTATGGGTCCAGGACCACCACCGCTTCATACCTCTGGTCCCGGCTCAGTCCTCACATGCGTCCTGAGCCATCTTGCTCGTCACATCCCTCTCTGGCAGCAGTGGTTCAGATGATTCGCTTCTGACTCGTCACAGCCCTGCTTGCTGGTGTATTACACTCGTTTCTTTCATAGTTTGTAACCGGAGAAGTGCTGCTGCCAGTGAGTGACAAGCAGCCATGTTCTGTGTATAAGGCCTCAGAAGCATTGTGGCATTCCATTGCTTTACAAAAGTATCTAACATGATGGAATTCGGAAAGTAGAATAATTTTGTTTTGGTTGTTTTAAGCATCCAAAGTAAGCCCCATGGAAGTTTCTGCTATTGGAAGTTCTTTTGTTTAAAAAAAGCTTTTTATTTTGAATTAATCTAGACCTGCAGAAAGTTGGAAAACTAGCACAGCGTTCTCATACACCTTTCTCCCAGCTTCTTCTAGTGGCAACACCTTCAAAACCGCTGTTGCTCTTCAGTCGCTCAGTCGTGTCCGACTCTTTGCGACCCCATGGGCTGCAGCGCGCCAGGCTTCCCTGTCCTTCACTGTCTCCCAGAGTTTGCTCAGACTCATGTCCATTGGGGCGGTGATGCCATCCAACCTTCTCATCCTCTGTCGCCTCCTCCTCCTCCTGCCTTCAGTCGTTCCCAGCATCAGAGTCTTTTCCAGTGAGTCAGCTCTTCACATACTTCTCCAAAGTATTAGAGCTTAAGCTTCAGCATCAGTCCTTCCAATTCAGTCCTGAGTTCCTTTAGGATTGACTGGTTTGATTTCCTTGCTGTCCAAGGGACTCTCAAGTCTTTTCTAGCACCACAGTTTGAAGGCATCAATTCTTTGGTGATCAGCCTTTTTTATTGTCCAGCTTTCACATCCGTACATGACTAGTGGAAAAACCATAGCTTTGACTATGCAGGCCTTTGTCAGCAAAGTAATGTCTCCGCTTTTTAATATGTGTCTAGGTTTGTCATAGCTTTCTGCCAAGAAGTAAGCGTCTTTTAATTTCATGGCTGCAGTCACCGTCCACAGTGATTTTGGAGCCCAAGAAAATAAAGTCTGTCACTGTTTCCATAGTGCGGTGATTAAAACCAGGAAACTGACGTTGGTACAATGCCTGTAACTGAGCAACAGGCCCTGTTTGAATCTCCCTGGGTCTGGTCCCGCGTGCCCCTTTTCTGCTCCGGGGTCCGCATTGCATGCAGTCCCCGTGTCTCCTTAGTTACCCCACCCCTGAAGTCTGTTCTGTTGTTGCCCCTCACTCATGACACTCATACTTTCGCTGAGGACCGCTCAGTCATTTTATGGAGAGTCCTTCAGTGCGGTGTGTCCATTGTTTCTGCATAATTAGACTGAGGTTGTGCGTCTTTGGCAGAAATCTCACAGAAGCGAGGTTGTGTACTTCTCAGTGCATCATGTCTGAGGTATGTGCCGTCAGTAAATCCTACCACTGACAGTTCCGACCCGATCACTTGGTCAAGGTTAATAACAGTTTGAAGGTTTGTTGTTGTTTTTAATTCTTGATTGCGCTGGGGCTTCGTTGTTGCTCACAGGCAAACAGGGGCTACTCTTCTTTGCGGAGCACGGGCTTCTCATTGTGGGGGCTTCTCTTGTTGCAGAGCACGGGCTCTAGGCATGTGAGCTTCAGAAGTTGCAGCTCACAGGCTCAGTAGTCATGGCTCGTGGGCTCTGGGACGTGGGCTCAGTAATTGTGGTGCACAGGTTTAGTTGCTCCACGGCATGTGGAATCTTCCCAAATCAGGCATTGAACCTGTGTCCCCTGCATTGGCAGGGGGATTCTTATCCACTGGCCCACCAGGGAGGTCCCCTGAAGATGGTTTATAAGAGAAGCCACCAAATATGGTGAAGGTATCTTTAAAACTAAAGTCCTCAGTAGAAGGGTTGTCACTTGATTTCTTAGAGTGAGCTGGTCTCTTGAGATCAGTTATTTGAGTGTTGGGTGTCGCTTTAGAGCACAGTTACTCTGGGGCTTGTAGAAAGCACATATGCGGTACAAAAGTATGTTTCTTTTTTTATTTGTTAACTCAGTTATTTTTGGGTCTTCACCGCTTTGTGTGGGCCTCTCTTGCTGCGGAGCACAGGCTCTAGGCATGCACAGGTTCCCGCAGTTGCAGCTGGCAGGCCCCAGAGCTGCAGGTTTAGTAGTGATGGTGCAGGGCTTTGTTGTCCTGCAGCCTGTGGGGTCTTCCTAGACTGGGGATTGAACCCACGTCTCCTGCATTGGCGGGTGGTTTCCTATCCACCAGAGAAATCCAAAAGTATGTTTGTTTCTCAACATGGTTTTGGTGCAAGATTGATGTATACTTGACATGGACAGTGGCAGAGAGCAGTGACATGGTCTGAATTCCTTTTTGCTTCTGGTTCCATCACCCTGGCACGTGACTGAAAATTTTCCTGTCCCTAGTCCTTCTCTGTGAATTGGGGACAGTGATAACACTTAGCTCATGATGACTGAAGACTGTGTGAGTTCATAGATGTAAGGTTATGAGTGCAGTGCCGGCCTCCAGTAATTATCTGATGACTGAAAGAAAAATTCAATTTTAAAACTAGTTAAGTTTCACCCAAATGCTATAAGAACATAATAATATTTTTTCCTCCCACAGTTTGAATATTTTTTATTGTGATAAAATATACATAACATAAAATTTACCACTTCAACCATTTTTAAGTGTACAGTTTAGTGGTATTAAGTACATTCACATCGTTGTACAACCATCACCACCATCCACCTCCAACACGTTTTCATCTTCCTAAACTGAGACTTTTCATAAGAACTATCCCATGGTATGAGTGTGTGTGCTAAGTTGCTTCAATCCTTTCCAACTCTTTGCAACCCTATGGACTGTAACTGAACTGCCAGGCTCCTCTGTCCATGGAATTCTCCAGGCAAGAATACTGGAGTGGGTTGCCATGCCCTCCTGTAGGGGATCTTCCTGACGCAGGGATCAAACCGGTATCTTTTCCATCTCCTGCATTGGCAGGTGGGTTCTTTACCACTAGCACCACCTGGAAAGCCTAGCTTGTGGTGTATTTCTTTTTAATTATTTTCCCTTCTATGCACTCTGTAACCCAGAAACTTATATTCCATTTGGTTTACAAAGCCACTATAGTCTGAGTGGTCTACGTTTGTTCTGATAAGTCTGTTTATGGGTGTTTAACTTTTTATTTTGAAACAATCACAGATTTACAAAAATGTTCCAAAAATAGCACAAATAAATTTTTTCTCTGCACTACTGGAGGGTAAGTTGCTGCCGTGATACCTCATGACCCCTGCACACTTGAGCTCATCTCCAACGAACAGGGCACAGTGTCCTGTTTACCCACAGAACAACCATCATGGTCAGAAGAGGAGCACTGATGCGCCACCCACCATGGAATTCTCAGACCTCACTCAGGCTCTGCCAGTGGTCCCAACGATGTGTTTTAGAGAAAAGGACAAAAAGAGTCAAGGTCTCACATTGCCCTTAGTTGTCACGCCTCTTTGGTCTTGTTCCATCTGTGATAAGACCCCTGTCTTTCCTTGACTCTCATGACCTTGAGCATCTGGGAGATCACAGGCGAGCCTCTTCATTTGGGCTTATCTGGTGTCTCCTCACGACTGGACTCCCACTACACATCCTCGGAAGGGGGCCATGCCTCTTCTCTTACAAGGACTGGTCAGTGGTGCCCACGTTTGCTCTCCCGTCTCGGTGACATTAACTTTGATAACTCAAGTAAGGTGGTGTGTGCCAGACTCCTCCTTTCTAGAGTCCCTCCTTTTCCCTTGGCAATGAGTATCCTGTCGGAGGTGCTCTCAGACTGCTCCTTATTAAATTCCCGTTTGTTCATCTTTGGGCTTTGTATCGCCGTTGGTTCATGGAGTATTATCTGAAACAGTCAGTTACTATTATAACTCTTTTCTTTCTCTCTTTGTTTTTGGCCATGCGGTACAGCTCGCAGAATCTTAGTTCCCCAGCCAAGGGTGGAGCCCCTGCCCCCTGCAGTGGAAGCATGGAGTCCTAACCCCAGGACGGCCCAGCGCCGCGGGGTGCTGTCTGTTTCTCTCTAGATTGGCGACTCATTCCTCTGACACCCTTGGTGTTTTCCTTATTTAATCAGTCACCCCTCCCCTCTCACGTGTAGCCCTCCTTCTCCTCCCCGACGTGGATCCCTTTTCACCCCCTCGGCCCCTGACCCGGATCCCCCGCCAACCCCTGCTGGATGCCCTCCTCACCTTCCTCAGCCTGCAACGCCCAGAGCCAGGTCACCCTCCCCTGCAGACAGGCCTTTGTCCTACAGGGCTATAATGCCCCTCCCCTGAGCTTCTGCTCAGGTGCTCCTCACGGGTGTCTGAGTGTCTAGTGGTCTGTCTTCTCTGTTCCTTATTTATGTATGTTTTTATTTGTGTTCCTTATTTTTATTATGGGGTACAGATATTATGGCTTCCAGGAAACAAAGGTTGAGCTTTTGGGGGGTTTATAAGCAAGTTTGCTCTCAACACCTCACAGCACCTCCCTCCAGAGCTCTGTGTGAACCAGATAAGCAGCATTCCTGCAACTGAAAAAGTAGCACAACCCAAGAGTCCTGTGGGCTGGTAGACACTGCCCTCGGGACACGCCGGTGTGCGTCCAGTGCCTGGAGCTCCTGGCACAGTCACGTGCTCCTTAGCACCACGTGGACTGTGTGATGTTAGTCACCGTCCTCAAAATTGTGCAGTGCTGGTGCCTCTCTCAGGCGTGCTGTCTCCCAGTCACCCCTAGAGGAGAGAAACAGCCCTCTGGGGGGCTCCCCACTGCCCCCAGCAGTTGGCCCTGTCATCAGAGCGCCTTGGCTGTGTGGGTCCTTGAGGTTTTTATTGCCAACTTAGCTATGCAAAGTAAAGAATTGAGTGGCAATAATAAGCAATCGTTAAAAGTCTTTTTATCAGCTGTCATCTCAGGAAGCTGTGGCTCTTGACAAGCTTTTCCCATCAGCAAGATGCTGGGACTGATCAGAAAACTGCTTCCTGAGTGCCGCGGCTGCGCTGTCTGGGCACGTCTGCTTTTGCTTCATCTGATTCTGTATGTACGGACGTGACGACAGCCAGTAGTCAGCTTCCAACTCAGCAGTTTCAGGAGAAAAAGAACGGTTCGACACCTACTGCCATCAGGGCTGGCTGAGGTGTCCATTTTAGCCCACATCATTGCCCGAGCCCATTCTCCCAGGCTGTCGGGGTCACACTCAGGGCTTCTGACCCCACCCAGACTGAGTCCCAAGGCAGCTGTGGGGCCCACAGTATAGGCCACACGTCAGATCTGGGCTTTTTTTTTTTTTTCCAGAAAATCATGCTTCCTTTCCACTGATTGGCTCAAACATTAAGGTGCCTGGTACATTTGGGGGCATGGCATCAGGAAGGAGCGGCACCACTCAGCCTTGAAAAACACAAGCCATCACGGCTGCCGAGAGCTGCCTACACGTCAGGCTCAGTGTGGCCAGGCGTCTTGTCGTATTAGTAGAAAGTGCGGTCGCGGCAGTACTGCCTGTCCAACACGCGGGCCACAGGCCTTCCCGCCTCAGGACGGACCACAAAGAAAAGAAACAAGGTCTCAGTTCCGCCTGAGCTTTCCCCAGCCCCCTGACCAGGAATGACCAAGTCCTGGCCCAAAGAAAACTGCTGAGGGTCCTGACCCTGCACTGGGTTCCCAGGCGCCTCTGCCCGATGAGCGATCCTGGGGGTTGGGCCTCCTGGGGCACTCACAGCAGGAGATGGCACATCAGCTTCTTCTTTTTTTTGTTGTTTTAAAGATTGATAGATTTTATTTTTTGGCTGTGGTGGGTCTTCATTGCTGCCCAAGGGCTTTCTCTAGTTGCAGAGAGCAGGGGCTGCTCTGCGTCGCGATGCATGGGCTTCTCATCTTAGTGGCTTCTCTTGCTGAGGAGCGCAGGCTCTGGGCCTGGCTGGAAGCTCTCAGGCATAGTCATCCAGCATTTTTTTAATTTGTTTTTTTACTTATGTTTCCCTTCCCCCTCAGCCACTCAGAGCTGTTGCGATTGTAACATCGTGATGGGTAGTTTCAGCCTTCTGGTTGGGTCTGTCCCAAAGACTGCCCTTGGGGCCAGTGTGTGACTTTTTTTGGAATCCGGGCCCCTTTTGTGATCGGCTGGACCTGAGGAGTAGTTCACTGTGGCTGCGCAGGGAGCAGATCTCCTAGAGTTGGGGTTATTTTTCAGGTTGCTTGGAGTATCCTTTCTTGGCCCCACAGTCTCAGGGTGACTCATGAATTGAGCCTCCAGTTCTGACCACCCTATCATAGCTCCTCTGCAGCGACAGACTGTGGTTCATCCCCCAGGGACAATTTACATTCGAATTAATTAAAATCAAGTATAATTAAATAAGGCGTTCTTAAGCCACACTCGCCACATCTCAAGTGCTCAGCAGCCACGTGTGGCTGGTGGGTCACATATTAGACAGTGCAGATGCAGAACATTCCATCACTGGGGAAATCCTACTGGACAGACAGATGGATTAGTATAGACAAATACACAAATCAAGAATTATGAAAAAAAAACACTCTAATGCCCATGATGATGACCAGAGAAACAAAATATGGTCCATCTGTTCAATGGACTACTGTCCAGCCACAAAAAGAAATGAAGTTTTCTGACACAAACTACAACATTGAGGAACCTTAAAAACTTTATTCTAACAACAAGGCCCTACTGTATAGTAGAGGGAGCTATATTCAATATCTTGTAATAACCTATAATGGAAAATAATCTGAGAAATATATATATGATACATATATATAGTACATTAATAGAATATATGTTTCTATATATTATATAAATAACATATATATAACAGAATCACTTTGCTGCACACCTAAAACATTGTAAATCAACTTCTGTGCTGAATGAAAGAAGCCAGACAAAAATGTCCACAATAGCACGTGGCTCCATTTATGTGAACTGTCCAGAAGAGGCGGAAAGAGATGATTAGTAGTTACCAGAGGCCGGGTGGGAGAGTGGGGAGTGACTGCTGACGGGCCCAGGGTCTCTTTGAGGAGGAGAAAAATTAGGCAATGGTTGCACGACCTGGTGAAAGCACTGAAAAACCAGAGTTAGTCACTGGAAACGGGTGGATTGTATGTCACCTGAATCATTTCTCAATAAAACTTTCATAAAAACCACCCAAAGACTGGGGGATTTTAGTCAGGGGCCCACAGCTTAAGGACTTGGTACACAGATTCTTATAAAGCATCACTTTCTTGCAGTGTCTGTACCTTTATTGCAGTTTCTTCTTAGGGCTTAACCATTCGCTGAAATTATCCTGTGGGTTTGTCTCTGGTGTGTCTCCTGATCCCCTCCCTGGAATGCCGGCCTGCGAATGCACAGATGTGCCTGCTGGCCAGCGTATCCCAACCCAGTTACGGGCTTGGCCCACAGTCGATATCGGTAAACCTGGTGATGGTGTGAAAGTGACTAATCTTTCTTAACAGAGAATGCCTTTTTACAGTCACCTCCAATCGCACAGAGTCGGACACGACTGAAGTGACTTAGCAGCAGCAGCAGCAGCAGCAGAACCTGCTTGACAGCAGTCCCTGAGCCAATCCCTCAGAGGGGAGTTAGGTCCGGGGCGGGCCTGAAAATCTGATTTCCAGCCTGGGAATGGGTTGGACATGGTTGTGCATGTTGCTGGGCTGGTCACCTCCCTGTGCAGGACTCAGCAAAGTAAAGGTCATCCCTTGGGTGATCATAGCCCAACTTCAGAAGCTTCTAGATATCATTCAGTTGAAATGAGAGCATCTCTTGGGATGAGAAATAAGTTTGTTTAAGGTATACAGAAGCCATCTGTAAGTGCTATTTTTTCTTGGCTGTTGCTCTTAAATGTTCCCAAAGCCTCACAGGAGAGCATGGACCAGTTTTCTAGGTGTTTTACTTGGCTGCATTTTCTGTTACAACATTTCTCTGTCTTGTCCTTTTGCCCTGTTGCCACAAGAAAACAGAGCTAAAGCAAACTCCATGCCATTTTTACTGAGCATCAGCAGTTCAATAGTCTATGACAGAATCACAGGCCTTTAATTAACAACTGCAAACGTGTATTGAAATGAAAACAACTTGCATATTTGGTTGAGATTTCAGCGCTTAGGTTGTGATGTATTTCAACTAAGGATTGATTAGAACCTATGGGAATTTGCATAGTGTTATACTCCTTCAGTCTGATGAATATCTAACATTCATGTCAGGTGTGATTTCAGAAATTGATGAGTGTTTGCTAAAGGAATATTCTTTGGCTTTTTGCTTTTTTTGTCCTCACCACTCATCTTGTGAAATCTTAGCTCCTGATCAGGGACCTTGGCAGTGAAAGCGCAGAGACCTAACCAGTGGACCACCAGGGCACTCCCTAAAGAAATATTCTTTGTGAAGTCCTGTGGGAAAGATGATAAAGAATCTGCCTTCAGTGTGGGAGACCCAGGTTCTATCCCTGGGTTGGAAAGATCCCCTGGAGAAGAGAATGGCAACCCACTCTAGTATTCTTGCCTAGAAAGTCCCATGGTCAGAGGATCCTGGCAGGCTACAGTCCTTGGGGTCACAAAGAGTTGGACACAACTGAGCAATGAACACTTCCACTTTCATGGGACTGAGAAAGTCTAGTAACTTGAAACAAGGCTTCGGGGACTGCCCTGGTGGTCCACTAGCTAAGACTCTTCAGGGGACCGGGGTTCAATCCCTGGTCGGGGAACTAGATCCCCCATGCTGCAACTAAAATACCCGTCATGCCTCGCAACTAAAGATCCTGCATGCTGCTCTAAGACCTGTGCAGCCAAAGAAACAACATACAAAAAAAATTTTTTTTAATTAAACAAGGCTTCATCTAGAATCTTGCTTAAAGAACTGACCTGGGAAACATTGCCTCAAAGTTAAATGCAGACAGTTCTCAACACCAGCAGGCTGTATTCCAAGTTATCCCCAGGAAGCAAGAATCTAAAGGTCCCTTGTCAGTGTGGGTGGCCAGCTGGTCTGAATGCCATTGCTCAGCACCGACCCCACCTGGAGGCCACTTTGGGGGTGAGGTGGAGGATGAGAGGGGAGTTGTCAGTGGCATCAGTGACTCCCTGGGTGACTCCAGCCACACAGGGATGCCCTTCAGCCTGTAAGTAGGTGACATCTCCCATCTTTACTTTGCCCATCTGTCCCTTTCCAGGTTCTGGTCCCATCCGCTTGACTGGCATCTACAGGACAGTGTCTGACTTGAAGTAGTGCCTCAAAAGGGTCCCCAGTACATCCAAGTGTATGTGTGTATTTGTGTGTGTGTGCGCGCTTTAGGGAGATGCCCCTTGTCAGGTTAAGGAGGGTTCTTTCTGTTCCTGGTTTGCTAAGGGTTTTTATCATTAACGGGTGTTGTTTTAATCGATTTGTTTCTTTTTGCATCTTTTGAGATATGCTTTTTCTCCTTGGGGTTACTGCGGTGCTTTATGTTGATAGACTTACATTGATTTTCATTGACAATGGTGTGTTTTACTGACAGAGCTTGGAAGCCCCCATGTTCAGAGGTGAGTCCCCTTGGCTGTGAGCCCTGTGTCTGTGCTCACACATGCTCACAGATGCTGCTGACTTCGGGTTGCTGACCATGTTTTACTTTCTCAGCTCTCTGGTCATGAACGCATGGGGCTGTGACTTCTGCGTGCGATCGCCCACCTTCAGTTTCCATCTGTGAGTGGCTGGTTTTCCTGTGTCTCTCTTTTCTAAAGGTGTAGCAGGAAGGTGCTCTCTCTTCCTGGAGGGGCCTGGTAGTGCTGGTCCCTAAAATGTCCTGCTAGCCTTTGGGGAGAGGTTTCTTAGCACAGGCTCCTATTTCTGGGCCATGATTCCATGAGGCCAGGAATGTTACGGGAACCAGAGCCGTGGCAGTGAAGGAGCCAGCAACAGTCCCTGGGGAGCAGGTGGTCCCACACAGCCACGCAGAAACCGCTGTGGCCTTCAGAGCCCTCGGTGGCAGGCAGTGGGGCGGTGGGGTGGGCAGCTGGGCAGGTCAGTCTCCCCGGGGGATCTGACCGGAGCCAGGACCTGCCTGATGGGACATCTCTGCTTCCACATTGGGAAAGTGTCTCTGAGGCAGGAATGGCGTGGGACCCAGGCCCGAAGGCAGGCAGCTGAGTGAGTGAGGAGAGTGGGCAGCAGCAGGGAGTGCCAGGGAGCTTCTCTGAACAGAACCTGAGGAGTCGGGCGGGGGTCAGCGCCCCGCCCCTGCTGGGGGTGGGGCCATGTCCTGCTCCCGCTCTGGCACCGCCCCTTCAGTGTGGGTCCCCGGGCCTCCTGGGGGGCCTCCCTCTCGCTGTGCCACTCCCCATCCTGCCCAGCCAGCCTCCTCACCCCAGTCACCTTCGTCAGGGCATCACCCCCACCTCCTCCTGTTCCCATGCTGTTGCCTTGGCTAAGGTGTTCACTCCTGGGCCAGGCAACCTGGTCTGCCTTCTCTGTGAAGGAAGCGCCCACAGCCTGGGTTCCTGCCGCATCTGTGATGCCACCAGCCTGGCGTTGTTGGGGGTTGGAGGGCCTTGCTTCCTCACTACATGGATCTTCCCGTGAGAATGGATTGCTCTTCCCTTACAAGCCGGGCCCGGCCCCCACTTCCTCACTCGGCGCCTCCACGTCCCCTCGGTGGGAGCACCTGGAATGAGCCTTTTTACCGCGCACGGGGCTTTCCCTCAGCGTCTCATCTCCAGACTCCTTCAGGGAGCAGCGCCACCTCCACCCCCAGACTGACAGTGCGCGTGACACCCAGGGAGGCAGGCCTGGGTGAGAGGGAGCAGCTTTACCCGAGGGTGTCACTGCTGGATTGCCCCTCACCTGGACCTTGCATCTGGGACTGGGGCACCCCCGGACGTGCCCACAGCCTCTGGGAGTGACCCAGGGACAGTACGTCCCTGGCCACAGGAAGCATTTTGGCTCACTGCTGCCCAGGACCAAAGCGAAACACAAAGAAGGAAACCAGGAAAGGGAAACAAAAAATGAAGCAGACATCTCAAAGAGTAAGCTCAAAAGTCTCATTAGATTCGACAGGCATAAATTCACCCTGTCGCGTGGCTGCCTGTCACGTTTGCGCTGGCCTTCACGCAGACAGAAGGCAAACCAGACACTCCCTTTCGAGGAGTCCTTGTCTAGATTAGAGCTGAATGAACACACTAAAATCTCCTGCTCTGTACTGCACGCACAGAAGAAAACTTGTCAGGGAAGGGGAAGGGTCCAGAGGCACTCCAAGGACGGGGGGGCCTGAAGGCAGTGACGCAGAGGTGGGAGGACCCGTCTGGACCCGCACACACAGGCTCCTCCTCAGACACGTGTTAGGCTCAGTGACACACATGGAGGAGCAGAGTCCCAGACCACAGTCCTGGTAAACAGTTTTATTGGAACTCCGCTGCTCGTTGCTTTACTATTGTCCGGAGCTAGTTCAGTTCCTAGTCTGGGCTCTCTTACTGGTTTGTAGGTGGAAGAGGTCTCTCTTCCTCTACTTGAAGTGACGTGTTAGTCACTCAGTCGTGTCCGACTCTGCGACCCCGTGAACTGCAACCCGCCAGGCTCCTCTGTCCATGGGGTTCTCCAGGCAAGAATACTGGAGTGGGCTGCCATTCCCTTCTCCAGGGGATCTTCCCGACCCAGGGAGCAAACCCAGGTCTCCTGCATTGCAGGTGGATTCTTTACTGTCTGAACCACCAGGGAAGCCCTGTCCTCTGCTTAGAAGGCCACAGTCCTGTGGATTAGGGCCCTGCCCCATCACCTCATTTGACCTTAATTACTTCCTCACAGGCCCTATTCCACAAAGACATTTGGGGTTTCATGTGTGAATTTGGGGAACACAAGTTAGTACATAGCAGTTCCATATTGTTTCTTATAAAAAACATAATGTGTTGATATTCATAATTTTATTTTACCTCATTGTGTGGTTTTTAAACCCACAGTAAATTGGGAACATAAGGAAATTTGGTGGTTTGGTGGGGAGTGCCTCTGTTTTAGATCCCAGCTCCTCCTCTGAATGCCTCTAACTGACAGTGTCCCTGAGCTGAGCTCCTGGGCTCCAGAGCCACCCGCTCCAAAGTCGAGGGCCCTGGGGGAGCTGAGGAGCACCCCTGGGACCGGAAATGAGCCTGTTGTAATTGATAGTAACGAGTCATCTGCACGTGTGTGAGAGGAAGCTAATGTGCCGATGTCACATGTGCTAATGACCACAGTCAAGCCAGGGACACGGTGCTGGGAAACAGCTGGGCCATGCTGAGGACTCACAGGGCTCCACACAGGGCCGCTGACAGAGCGCCACGGTGCTCAGCAGAGCTGTGTCCACAGCTGGGACCACAGTATGTTCACAAAAACGTACAGCTTTGAAGACACTAAACTTCTAAGTGTGTACGCCTGCTGTAACACACGCACTGTCAGCACCTCGGGGCCTGGGGTGTGACAGGCGTAGTGTCTCCTTGTTGCTGTCGTTCGGTCGCTAAATTGTGACCCTGTGGACGGCAGCACACCAGACTTCCCTGTCCTTCACCATCTCCCAGAGCTTGCTCAAACTCAGTCCACTGAGTCAGTGATGCCATCCAACCATCTCATCCCCTGTCACCCCCTTTTCCTTGTGCCCTCAATCTTTCCCAGCATCAGGGTCTTTTCCAGTGAGGTGGCTCTTCACATCAGGTAGCCTAAGTATTGGAGCTTCAGCTTCAGCACCAGTCCTTCCAGTGAATATTTAGGACTGATTTCCTTTAGGAATGACTGGTTTGATTTCCTTGCTATCCAAGGAGTCTTCAGCACCACAGTTGGAAAGCACGAATTCTTCAGTGCTCAGCCTTCTTTATGGTCCAGCTCTCACACCCATACATGACTACTGGAAAAACCATAGCTTTGACTAGATGAGCAAGGTGATGTCTCTGCTTTTTAATACATTGTCTAGGTTTGTCATAACTTTTCTTTAAAGGAGCAAGCGTCTTTTAATTTCATGGCTGCAGTCACTGTCCGCAGTGATTTTGGAGCTCAAGAAAATGAAATCTGACATTGTTTTCACTTTTTCCCCACCTATTTGTCATGAAGTGATTGGACCAGATGCCATGATCTTAGTTTTTTGAATGTTGAGATTTAAGCCGGCTTTTTCACTATCTTCTTTCACCTTGATCAACAGGCTCTTTGGTTCCTCTTCACTTTCCATCCTTAAAGTGATATCATCTGCATATCTGAGGTTATTGATATTTCTCCCAGCAATCTTTATTCTAGCTTATGAGTCATCCAGCCCAGCATTTCACATGATGTACTCTGCATGTAAGTTAAATAAGCAAGGTGACAATATACAGCCTTGACATACTCCTTTCCCAATTTGGAACCAGTCCATTTTTCCATGTCCAGTTCTAACTGTTGCTTCTTATCCTGCAAACATGTTTCTTAGGAGGCAGGTAAGGTGGTCTGGTATTCTCATCTCTTCAAGAATATTCCACAGTTTGTTGTGATCCACATAGTCAAAGGCTTTAGAGTAGTCAGTGAAGCAGAAATAGATGTGTTTTTTTGGAATTGTCTTGCTTTTTCTATGATCCAGAAGATGTTGGCAATTTTTTTCTCTGATTCCTCTGCTTTTTTCTAAATCCACCTTGTACATCTAGAAGTTCTCAGTTCACGTACTGCTGAAGCCTAGCTTGGAGAATTTTGAGCATAATCTTGCTAGCATATGAAATGAGTGCAATTGTATGGTAATTTGAACATTCTTTGGCACTGCCTTTCTTTGGAATTGGAATGAAAACACCTTTTCCAGTCCTATGGCCACTGCTGAGTTTTCCAAATTTGCTGGCATATTGAGTACAGCACTTTAACAGCATCACCTTTTAGGATTTGAAGTTCCATCACCTCCACTAGCTTTGTTTGTAGCAATGCTTCCTAAGGCCCACTTGACTTCACACTCTAGGATGTCTGGCTCTAGGTAAATGACCACACCATCGTGGTTTTCTGGGTCATTAAGAGCTTTTCTGTACAGTTCTTCTGTATATTCTGGCTACCTCTTCTTAATGTCTTCTGCTCTGTCATTTCTGTCCTTTATTGTGCCCATCTTTGCATGAAATATTCCCTTGGTATCTCCAGTTTTCTTAAAGAAATCTCTAGACTTTCCCATTATATTGTGTTCCTCTATTTCTTTGCAATATTTGCTTAAGAAAGCTTTCTTGTCTCTCCTTGCTGTTCTCTGGAACTCTGCATTGAGTTGGGTGTATCTTTCCCTTTCCCCTTTGCCTTTTACTTCTCTTCTTTTCTCAGCTACTTGTAAGGCCTTCTCAGACAACCACTTTGCTTTCTTGCATTTCTTTTTCTTGGGGATGGTTTTGGTCACCACCTCCTGTACAGTGTTATGAACCTCCTTCCATAATTCTTCAGGAACTCCATCTACCAAATCTGGTGTATTGAATCTGTTTGTCACTTCCACTGTATAATCATAGGGATTTGATTTAGGTCATACCTGAATGGCCTAGTGGTTTTCCCTACTTTCTTCAATTTGAACCTGAATTTTGCAATAAAGAGTTCATGATCTGAGTCACAGTCAGCTCCAGGTCTTGTTTTTGCTAATTGTATAGAGTTTCTTCATCTTCAGCTGCAAAGAATATAATCAATCTAATTTCGATATTGACCATCTGGTGATGTCCATGTGTAAAGTCATCTCTTGTGTTGTTGGAAGAGGGTGTTTGCTATGACCAGTGCGTTCTCTTGGCAAAACTCTATTAGCCTTTTCTGTGCTTCATTTTGTAATCCAAGGCCCAACTTGCCTGTTACTCCAGGTAACTTCCTACTTTTGCATTCCAGTCCCCTGTGATGAAAAGGACATTTTTTTTTTTTTTTTGGTGTTAGTTCTAGAAGGTCTCGTAAGTCATCATAGGACCATTCAGCTTCAGCTTCTTTAGCATTAGTGATTGGGGCATAGACTTGGATTACTGTGATGTTGAGTGGTTTCCCTTGGAAACGAACCAAGATCATTCTGTTATTTTTGAGATTGTAACCAACTACTGCATTTTGGACTCTTTTGTTGACTATGACAGCTACTCCATTTGTTCTAAGGGATTCTTGCCCACAGTAGTAGATATAATGGTCATCTGAGTTAAATTCACCCATTCCAGTCCATTTTAGTTCACCAATTCCTAAATGTCTACGTACACTCTTGCCATCTCCTGCTTGACTACTTCCAGTTTGCCTTGATTCATGGACCTAACAATCCAGGTTCCTGTGCAGTATTGCTGTTTACAGCATCGGACTTTCCTTTCACCAGCAGACACATCCACACCTGGGTGTTGTTTCTGCTTTGACTCCGCCTCTTCATTCTTTTTGTAGGTATTTCTCCTCTCTTCCCCATTGGTTTATTGAACATCTACCGACCTGGGGAGTTCATCTTTCAGTATCATATCATTTTGCCTTTTCATGCTGTTCATGGGGTTCTCGAGGCAGGAATGCTGCAGTGGTTCGCGTTCCCTTCTTTAGTGGGCCATGTTTTGTCAGGCCCTGACTAGCAGGGACATGCCCTTCGGCTGCTCCATGTAGCTGGGTGACATGCCTGGTGCCCTGGTTGTTCCACTGCTGGTCCTCATTGAGCATATAAACCGCCAATGGCCGTGCGACTCAAAAGTCAAGGCAAAGCTCCTTCTGGAGTAGCTTGGAAGGGAGTCTGGGGAAGGCTGGAGCATATGTTGGAGGAGAGGGCTCCAGGGTCTCTCTGCCGCTGCTGGCTGCCCTGGGGCCAGTCTGCTGCCCAGGAGTATCCTTATTCCTGGGCATATAGGCAGGTTTGGTTTTTCACAGTTTCAGTGTGGCCTTTTTTTTTTTTTTCAGTGTGGTCTTGTATGTCCTATAAATATAACATCTACTGGTGTCCTGTAGGGTAAGTTCTCAGACAAGAATTTGAAGATGTTAATCAGCGTTTAGCACCCCTCCAAAAAAGGCTGCAATAATGCATACCCCGTAACGAGGTGTGAGACAAGGTTCTCTGTGTTCTCAGAGCTCTCTGTGAGTTTTCAGCTGAGAACAGGTCCCATCGTTCTCCAGTGTGTTTTGTTTGTTAATCTCCTGCACCTGGTTGGGTACTTGACTTATGGGTTCTCAGATTCTTTGCTGTCATTGTTCAGCCAATAAGTCATGTCTAACTCTTTGCAACCTCGTGGACTGTAGCTTGCCAGGCTCCTCTGTCCTCCACTAATTCTTGGAGTTTGCTCAGGTTCGTGTCACTGAGTCAGCGATGGTAGCTCACCATCTTGTCCTCTGACACCCCTTTCCCTTTTTGCCTTCAGTCTTTCCCTTCATCAGTGTCATTTCCAGTGAGTCAGCTCTTCACCGACAATGTATTGGAGCTTCAGCATCAGTCCTTCCAATGAATATTCAAGATCAGTTTCGTTTAGGATTGACTGGTTTGATGTCTTTGCAGTCCATGGAATTCTCAAGAGTCTTCACCAGCACCACAATTCAAAAGTATCAGTTCTTCAGCGTTCAGCCTTCTTTATGGTCCAACTCTCACATCCATACATGACTACTGGAAAAATCATAGCATTGACTATATGGACCTTTGTCAGCAAAGTGACATCTCTGCTTTTTAATACATTATCTAGGTTTGTCATAGCTTTCCTTCCAAGTAGCAAGCATCTTTTAATTTCATGGCTGCAGTCACCATCCGCAGTGATTTTAGAGCCTGAGAAAATAAAATCTGTCACTGCTTCCACTTTTTCCCCATCTATTTGCCATGAAGTGATGGGATCCTGCTTATATAAATGCCGGGCTGGAGGAAGCACAAGCTGGAATCAACATTGCCGGGAGAAATATCAATAACCTCAGATATGCAGATGATACCATCCTTATGGCAGAAAGTAAAGAGGAACTAAAAAGCCTCTTGATGAAAGTAAAGGAGGAGAGTGAAAAAGTTGGCTTAAAGTTCAACATTCAGAAAACTAAGATCATGGCATCTGGTCCCATCACTTCATGGGAAATAGATGGGGAGACAGTGGAAACAGTGTCAGACTTTATTTTTCTGGGCTCCAAAAATCACTGCAGATGCTGATTGCAGCCATGAAATTAAAGATGCTTACTCCTTGGAAGGAAAGTTATGACCAACCTAGATAGCATATTAAAAAGCAGAGACATTACTTTGCCAACGAAGGTCCGTCTAGTCAAGGCTATAGTTTTTCCAGTAGTCATGTATGGATGTGAGAGTTGGACTGTGCAGAAAGCTGAGCGCCAAAGAATTGATGCTTTTGACCTGTGGTGTTGGAGAACACTCTTGAGAGTCCCTTGGACTGCAAGAAGATCCAACCAGTCCATCCTAAAGGAGATAAGTCCTGGCTGTTCATTGGAAGGACTGATGTTGAAGTTGAAACTCCAATACTTTGGCCACCTCATGCAAAGAGTTGATTCATTAGAAAAGGCCCTGACGCTGGAAGGGATTGGGGGCGGGAGGAGAAGGGGACGACAGAGAATGAGATGGCTGGATGGCATCACTGACTCGATGGACATGAGTTTGAGTGAACTCCGGGAGTTGGTGATGGACAGGGAGACCTGGCGTGCTGCGATTCATGGGGTCGTGGAGAGTCGGACATGACTGAGCGACTGAACTGAACTGAACTGATGGGATCAGATGCCATGATCTTAGTTTTTTGAATGTGGATTTTCAAGCCAGCTTTTTCACTCTCCTCTTTCACTTTCATCAGGAGATTCTTTATGTTTCTTTTCACTTTCTGCCATTAGATTGATATCATCTGCATATCTGAGGTTGTTGATATTTCTCTTGGCAATCTTATTTCCAGTTTTTGATTCATCCAGCCCTACATGTCGTATGATGTTCTCTATATATAAATTAAATTAGCAGGGTGACAATCTACAGCCTTGTACTGCTTTCCCAGTTTTGAACCAATTTCATGTCCAGTTGTAACTGTTGCTTCTTGAACCTTTTATAGGTTTCTCAGAAGATAGGTAGGGTGATCTGGTATTCCCATCTCTTTGAGAATTTTCCGCAGTTTGTTGTGATCTCCACAGTCAAAGGTTTTAGCGTATTCAATCAGATGTTTTTCGGAAACTCCCTTGCTTAAAGTGTTCATGTAAAAAGGCCTTATCGCTCCTTGCTGTCCTCTGGAAGCCTGCATTCAGTTGTGTATACCTTCCCCTTTCTCCCTTGCCTTCTGCTTCTCTTCTTTCGTCAGCTGTTTGTAAGGCCTCCTCAGACAGCCACTTTGCTTTCTTGCATTTCTTTTCTTGGGGATGATTTTGGTCACTGCCTCCTGTACAGTGCTACAATCTCTGCCTATAGCTCTTCAGGCACTCTGTCTAGCGGATCCAGCCCCTTGAGTCTGTTTGTCACCCCCACTGTGCAATCCTAAGGGACTTGATTTAGGTCATAGCTGAACGGCCCGGTGGCTTTCCCGAGTTTCTTCAATTTGTGGCTGTTGTTCAGTCGCTCGTTCTTGTCTGACTCCTTGTGACCCCGTGGATGGCAGCGCACCAGGCCTCCCTGTCCTTCACCATCTCCCAGAGCTGGCTCAAACTCATGTCCATTGAGTTGGTGATGCCCTCCAACCATCTCATCCTCTGTCACCCCCTTCTCCTTCCACCTGCAATCTTTCACAGGATCAGGGTCTTTTCTAATGAGTCAACTCTTTGCATCAGATGGCCAAAGTACTGGAACTTCGGCTTTCTTCAATTCAAGCCTGAATTTTGCAATAAGGAGCTCATGATCTGAGCCAGGTCTTGTTTTTACTTACTGTATAGAGCTTCTCAATCTTTGGTTGCAAAGAGCGTAATCAATCTGATATTGGTATTGACCATCTGGTGATGTCCATGTGTAGAATTGTCTCTCATGTTGTTGGAAGAGGGTGTTTGCTATGACCAGTGCATTCTTTTGACACTGTTGGTTAAATAAAAGAGCGAAAGGGGAGTTCCCTAGTGGTTAGGATTCGGTGCTTTCACTGCCTTAACCCAGGCTCAATCCCTGGTTGGGAAACAGAGATCCCACAAGTTGCAAGGCGTGGCCAAACAAAAAGAACAAAAGACTGACTACTAAGCACTCCTCAGCAGCCCAGAGTCACACACACACATGCCAAACACACACATGTGCTCCCAGCCACCCTTCACTCAGTCATGTGTCCAGCCTGAACCACCCCTGCCCCTAACTGTAACGAGAGAAGCTGAAGGGACCTCTCCAGCCCTGGGAGGCAGGCTGTGCTGGGGGCCCTCTGGGGGTGGGGGGGCGGAGTGCTGTGGGTGTCCCTCTCGGTCACTCCTGAGCCCAGGCCGGACCCATGGGTGCTTAGGGAGGAGCTGCTGAGCAAGCCTGAGACAGTCGCAGTGCTTCCAAGGGCCATGACGGGCCCAGAAGAGGGAAAGCTCACAAGGGCGGGTTTGGAAGGCTGTCAGGAAAGGCCCTGAGTGCCAGGTGTCAGAGTCTAGGCTGCCGCTGTGGATGCAGAGCTAGTTGAAGTCTTTGAACAGAAGACTGGCGTGATGAAGACAGCATTTGAGGGTAGTCAGCTTGCAGGTATGCCTGATGGACCGGAGGGGAGAGCTTTCCTCACAGGTCGCAAAGGGCAGGAAGGGGTCAACGCAGCAGGGTTCCGGGAGGGGCGTGAAGGGAAGGGCTGGATGGTGGGCCAGGCGTCGAGGTGGAATCAATAGGATCCACACACACAGAGGGATGAGGGAAGAGCATGTCCGTAATCTGCTCTGGGTTAGGAATGGTTACGGGGGGTGTGGGCCTTTACAAGGATCAGGCAGCGCAGCTCCGCTCTGTCCAGAAGTCCCCAGCCTTTACATCTGGCGCTTCTTGAAGACCAAGTAAGGCCGTTAGAGAATTAGGTCTCTGAACTGGAAGGCCCACAACTCATAAAAGGGACCCTTTTCCTTTCTTTCTTTCAGAAAGAGCCCTGTTGCAGCCCAGTGGGACTAAAGGGAAAGGGTGCTTTTGTGTGAGTTGAGTCCCCGAATCTGAGGAGGCAGAGGTCCCTGCCTGTGAGGAAAATTCCTGCAAGGATATCTCTTGAACTCCTTCAGTTTTTGCTAGTGCGTTTTTTACCAAAAAAAGTTCATCTGTTAAATAGGGAACAAGAACGTGGCACATGATTAATGAGCAGCTGCACCATGCAGCTTATAGGACCAGGGGTTGAACCAGGCCATGACAGTGAAAGTGCTGAGTCCTAACCCCTGAACCACCAGGGAATTCCCTAAGCTCAATTCTTATCTGAGCACTGAAGTCCATTAGTAACTGATAATACTGACAACCTGTTTCTAAGAAAAGACTTAAAACTTTTTCTTGACAGTTAGAACTACATGGAATCTATATCATCTATCATTACCTCCTTCCCCATTCCCTGCCTCCCATCCCCTTAGGAACCACCCCTCAACCTTCCTTCCTGTGTCTCCACAGATATGTGTTCCATCACTGAAAAGGCAGAGAAAAAACAGGTCCTGCAAGACCACCCTCCCTGGACCCGAGCCTCACTCTGTAACCCCTGCAGCAGCCTCCTCCCTGTACTGCCTGCCTCCTGTCCTCCTCTGAGCTTGCTAGTCAGGCTTCACCCCACCATGCCCTGAAGCTGCTTTTGCAGAGGTTAACAATCTTCCCCTGGTTGGATGGTATCACCAACTCAACGGACATGAGTTTGAGTAAACTCCAGGACTTGGTGATGGACAGGGAGGCCTGGCATGCTGCAGTCCATGGAGTTGCAAAGAGTTGGACACAACTGAGCAACTGAACTGAACTGAACAATTTTCCCCTAATGACCAAGCCTGTTTTCACCCCTCTGTTACCACTTCTGATTATTCCTCCACCTGCCTCATAACTCTTTCCATCTCCTCCTTTGCCTACCCTTTAAATGCTGATTTTCTAGCATTCAGGGAGTGTGGCCTTCTCATAGGTGAGAAGGTACAGGCAGATAGAAACAGACTTCCCAAACACATGCCACACCCCGATGACTCAGGAATACCTTCTAGCACCTGAACTGGTCAGCTCAGCCTCAGCTCCTAGGTAGCAGCTGCTTCGCAGCCACCCAGATGTTTGTGCTGAGCTGTGTCAGGGACCAACCTGACACCACCTTTTCACCTGCCTGCCTGCTGTTTTGAGTCTTCTGCTTGGGTAAAAGTAGCGCCTTCCAGGGCAAATGTGGGAGCTGTCACAGCGTCTTCCTTTTTCTCAAGTCCTGGTGGCTCAGACGGTAAAGAATCCACCTGCCAGTGCAGGAAACACAGGAGGCACAGGTTCGATCCCTGCATTGGGAAGACCCCCTGGAAGAGGAAATGGCAACCCACTCCAGTATTCTTGCTTAGGAAATCCCGTGGACAGCGGAGCCTGAAGGGCTACAGTCTATGGGGTTGCAAAGAGTCAGACACAACTGAGCGACTAACACTTTCATATTCCGGTGGTCAGTCTGGGGCCTCTCCCTCTGGCTGCCTCATAGCTGACATGCACCCCTCAGACAGCAGGGGCTCGTCCCCTGCCCATCCACTGCCCATCCAGTCTTTCCCTTGAGCACATCGCCTAGCTAGGATGGCTTCTCCATGTTATAAAGCCATGCAACTGGGTCTGTGCTCAAACTAACCCATCTCTCAGTGAGTTAGTTCATTTCTTCTGGCACCTCTGGATCCATCTTTTCCTCTCTGATTTCACAGCAAAAACCCTCCCCTCAACACACTCACACAATAGACACAGACACAACAGACGTATTACCAAACCAAAGTTCAGTAACCTGAAAAACAAATTCACTCTACTGACACCAGGTCCTGGTGAAGGAAAGTACAGCATTTATTTCAGGGCGCCAAGCAAGGGAGTGGGAGACAAGCCTCAGATCTACCCCACTTTGGTCTTTGAATGAAGGTCTTTTTTTAAGGGGGAGAACAGAGAGGCTGGAGTTAAGCATCATCTTGTGACATTTCATAATCATAGTTTCAACAGTCAGGATGTTTCTGGCCTATGATTCACTCTCCAGGTGGTCCGTGCCTGTTAGCTCATCTTGCCCTGGAGACACAACCTGAGTTTGTACATGAATGATGAAATATCTATGATAGCAACTTTAGCACCTTAACCATGTCATCAACAACAGAATATTAGTTATCTGTGTTCAGATGTTCAACTAACACTAATATTAGTCATTAGTGTTCAGTTAACACGGGGTTGAGGCTTCTCAGGTGGCTCAATGGTAAAGAATCCACCTGCCAAGCAAGAAACTCGGGTTTGATCCCTGGGTTGGGAAGATTCCCTGGAGAAGGGCATGGCAACCCACTTCAGTATTCTTGCCTGGAGAATCCCATGGACAGAGGAGCCTGGCGGGCTACAGTCCATGGAGTCACAAACAGTCAGACATGACTTTGCGACTGAAAAACACAGGGTTGAGGTCAAAGGGGACGAGAAAGGGAATGAGGTTTTAGATAGAGAAGTTAATGAGACTCAGTGAGGGAACTTGGTTTCGGGGGGGCTCAGTTTCAGACACAGACCAGCACAGCCTTGCCCAAAGCCAGGCTGCCACTAGCCTTCATATTCCTGTCCATGCACTGTGAGCATCTGGAAGGTGCCTCCTCTCCCATTTGGAGGCGTGATTCAGGGCTTCAGGCTTTCCAGCACCTGGTGCCATCCCACCCCTGCCCTGCCTGGAGCTCCACATGTACCCAGCTGTGGGCTGTGGGCTGTGGCGCGTCTGCCCCCTGCACTCCTGGCACAGCAGCTAGACCAGCACCAGAGTGGGTTATTTGATGTCTGTTATCAGACAGCCTTTCCCTCCCCGAGAGGGCTCCTGAGGAATGTTGAGACACGCGGCCGCTCTGTGGTGCTGGTGGTTTTCGCTCCAACAACAGACAGTGACCCCACCTCCTCTCTCTGATCCAGTGTCGAGCACCCATGGCGTTCAGGACACGGGCCCCCCTGATGCTCAGCTCCTGAGGCTGGAGAACATGCTGCTGGCCGAGGGCGTGTCCAGGCCTGAGAAGCAAGGGGGCGGAGCAGCAGCAGCAGCCAACGAGGCAACGCCAGGTGGCCGTCCAAACAACAGTGGCCTCGAGCACTCTGACTACAGGGCCAGGCTGTCCCAGATCCGACAGATGTACCACTCCGAGCTAGAGAAATATGAACAGGTGATCTTTCTGCGTGGAAGTTTCTGTCATGGGAATGCACGTTTGTCAAAGGAAACCATGAAGTACAAACTGCCTTCCCTTGGCAGCATCGAGCAGAGAGCCCACGAGCTTGGTCTCATAGCAGAGGTAGCCGATTTGACCCCAGCCCCTTGCCATCATTTCTCAGTAGCCAGCCTGTGTGAGAGGCTCGGAGGGCAGGTGGCTGATCCCACACGGGACCCCAGGCCAGCCTGCTAGGTGGTCACCAGCTGGCGTGTGTGTCCCCGCCCCAGGCCTGCCGCGAGTTCACCATGCACGTCACCAGCCTCCTCCAAGAGCAGAGCAGGATCAGGCCCGTCTCGCCCACAGAGATAGAGCGCATGGTGGGCGTCATCCACGGCAAGTTCAACAGCATCCAGATGCAGCTGAAGCAGAGCGCCTGTGAGGCTGTGATGGCCCTGCGTGCGAGGCTCCTCGATGCCAGGTCAGGCCCGACCCCCGACCTGTGACCTCAGGAAGAGGAAGCAGGTCCTGCGCTGGTTTGGGTCTGAGTTACGGAAGCCTCCCAGCCTGGGCAGGGGTTCTGATCACAGCTGTGGCTGCGGCCCTCACACAGCCTCCAGGAAGGCTCGGAAGTGCTGACTGCTGCTGGCACAGCCTCTCGATCAGAGATGGGGATGAGGCCCCATGGGTGATCACCGGCTGAGGCTATCTGTCTTCTCAGGCGTAAGCGGCAGAATTTCAGCAAGCAAGCCACAGAAGTGCTGAATGAATACTTTTATTCCCATTTGAGCAACCCATATCCCAGTGAAGAAGCCAAAGAGGAGCTGGCCAGGAGGGGTGGCATCACGGTCTCCCAGGTGATGGTCCTTTCCTGTCACACCTCCCTGAACCCGAAAGGGACACCCAGGGAGGTTCATCAAATGTGTGGCGCAGGAGCCGAATGTGGGGTGCAGCCACAGCCAAGCACGTGCAGTGCAGCCTCGGAACTGGCTGGCTGGGCTCAGGTCCCAGGTCTGGGCCATGAACGTGGGCTCAGGCAGGAAGCCATACCTGCCCTCCCATGCTCCCTGAGGCAATGGGTATGGAGTGTGAGGCCCCGCACCACTGAGCATAGCACTCAGTAGTGATCCTCGGTGAACTGCAGTCATTAGGAAGTTTTTTAAACCTTACATTCTGTTTACTGCTGTATTTAGTTTTGGCTGTGCTGGGTCTGCACTGCAGGCTTCTCTCTAGGTGTGGCGAGCAGGGGCTGCTCTTCATTGTGGGGCCCGGGCCTCTCATTGCACTGGCCTCTCTTGTAGTGGAGCACGGGCTCTGGGGCAAGCGGGCTTCAGCAGTTGTGGCTCCCGGGCTCCAGAGTGCAGCCTCAGTAGTTGGGACACATGGGCTGAGTTGTTCCACGGCATATGGGATCTTCCTGGATCAGGGATCAAACCTGTGTCTCCTGTGTTGGCAGGTAGATTCTTTACCACTGAACCGCCAAGGAAGCCCAGTCGTTAAGATTTCATATTCTCATATCAGAGGGGTGTGCTGTGTTCTGTAAGATGGATGGGGTGTAAGCTAATGAGAAGAAAAAGAACTTGGAGCAAAATTAGGACTTAAAGTCATAGACCAGCTCTTGTGCAAAAGTACCACTTCAGTTATCCTGGAATAAATTCAGGCGTGTGCATTACCTGCTAGTTGCTCAGACAGTCCAGTGTGTGAGTCTGAGGGCAACAAGACAGGCAACAGCTGGCTCCAGATGGGAAATAGGAGCGCAGGTTGGAGAAGAGACCCAGACAACTTCAGACCATATTGGGATGACTGTTCATCTCAGTGGGATTCGGGTGGGGTCGGGGCTAAGGCGAGAGCCCAAGAAATACGTCAGAAGGTTTTGTTGCTTGTCTTATTGATTTTTATCTGTGCTGGGTCTTCGCTGCTTTGCACAGGCTTTCTCTAGCTGCAGAGTGGGGGCTACTCTAGTTGTGCAGTGCGGCCTGCTCATCGCGGTGGCTTCTCTTGCTGTACAGTGCCACAACACGGGCGCTCCGGCTTGAGCTTAGCTGCTCTGAGGCATGTGAGACCTTTCTAGACCAGGGATTGAACTCATGCCTCCTGCATTGGCAGGTGGATTCTTAACCACTAGACTACCAGGGAAGCCCTTTCAAAAGGTTTTAAAATGAGAACAGTTAAGTACAGGCAGGCCACAAGTGAGAAAGCGGACCAGGCAGCACCCACGGGGCCGCGTGGGGGTTGGCGCCTGCCTCTGGCCACAGAGAGGGCCATCAGGGGCCCGGACTCAGTAAGCGGGGCCACCCCTCCCGCTGTGCTGAGGGAGGGGCTGAGTTTCCAGCCCGGTCAACCTGTGCCCTCAGTCACCTCCCTCTGCCCCAGTCCCTGCCGAGTCCAGCAGCAACTTGGGGGCAGTGGCACCCAGGAGGTCTGCAGGGTCACACAGGCAGCGAGGCCTCTCAGGTGTCCTCATTCACCCGGATCTGCCGTGGTATCCTCAGCGCTTCGGCCAGAGCTAAAGTGAGGGTTGCGCTTCTAGGACCTCGAGGCCCAGAAGAAGTGGGAGGCATGGCAGCCCATCTGTCCCCAGGAGTTGTCTGGAAATGACCAGATTCACTTCAGGGCCTGCCGCCTCAGACAGCAGACGGGTCTGGGGTCTACACTTCATCTGAGGAGGGAGTTCATGACAAACAAAGGTTTGAAAAGCACTGGCCACATTCCAGTGACTCCCGCTCAGCAGCTGAGCACTGACATCCCCACCCACCCACCAGCAGCAGAATTGTGTCCTGGGACCCCTCCCCACTGTGGTGGCTCCTCAGTAAAAATGGCTGAGAGCCAAGTTAAGGCTCCAAACATAGTGCAGGCTGTGAGGCGCACTTAAGGAGAAAATAGTGGAGCAACATCAGGCAAAGGGCGTTGCAGATGAGACCACGGATGTTTTCAGGAAGGGTCAGCTGCAGCTGCAGGCTGAGGAGGCCCGAGGGGGAAGGACAGGGGCGCTGAGCGCATGGACAGGGCAATGGGTGGAGACCTGAGTGGCTACAGCTACACGGACGACAGGGGCCAGAGGGACTGGGCAGGGAGTGGCCGGTGACGCCAAGCTATGGTGAGCCTTGCAGAGAGGGCATCTCACTCCTGTCCAAGGTGCTAGGACAGACCCCGTAGGGAGGTCGGACCCCAGCCTGAACCAGCTCCCCCTCTGACACCAACTCGGGAAGTCTGCCCTTCGTCCCTCTAAAATGCCAGTTGAATTCAACATGGAAAACCGCTCGCTGACATTCTTCTGCAAACTTCAGCACAGACATGCGGGTGCGTTCTTGGAGGTGAGTGGGAGCCAGGTGCTTACCTGGCTTGGTTGCGAGCAGGTCACACTCACACCGAGGGCAGGAGAGTTGAGAGCAGGGAACACACATGGGGCTCTTTCTGTCTGTGGTTGACATTGAGAGGATTGTAGAGGGACGCTAAAGAAACTAATTTTTAAAGGAGAAAAGGTCATCCACAGTCCTGCCATGCAGTTCAACTGCGTGTTTCTGTCCATGAGAATGCAGGGCTCGTGTGTGCACAGAACTGCAGGCCCAGGCACCCTGCTTGGGATACACGGTGTTTCCGGTCGCACATGTCTCCATGCTGGGCGCTGTCCAGCCTCTCAGCCAGCCAGGGGACGTTTTCATTGTCACAGCTCGAGGGGAGGGGAGGGCACGCCTGGCCTCTGGCGGGTGGAGACCAGGGATGCTGCTCAGCACCCTCAGGGCCCAGGACACCACCCACCCAGAGAGTGATCCACAGGGAGGAGCCCTGCCCCAGAGGGCCCGTGCAGATGTGTCAGGGCTGGGCCCCTGCCTACAAGATGTGTGTGACTGCAGCTCCCAGCCGGCTTCGAGGGCTGAAGGCTCCCTGTGCTCCGCTCAGCTCTTGCCCCTGCTCCGTCAGGTGGTCCTTTATCCTTTGATAAGTTTTAGATGCGATCGTGTTCTTTGCTTAAACTGCATTCCCAGAAACGCGGCTGCTGGGGCAGGTGTCCCGCGTCAGGCTTCAGCCTGTGGCCTGCGGTGAGCAGACACTGGTCTCCCCAAGCGTGTGACGCGCCTGCTCTTCTCCCACCGCCATCCTCACCCCAGGCTCCAGCAGCGCCAGGTCCTCAAGCAGCAACGCAGCCCCTCCCTCTCTGTAAGCCACGCCGACTCCAGGGCACCCCCAGCACATAGCAGACATTTCCCCGTGCCCAGGGTTCATCGGTGAAAGCTTCACAGTCTCAGCCTCTCACCCCGTCCTGGGGCCACGCGCTGTCACTCAGCAATGCCCCCCTCATTTCATGTCTCATTGCTCCGTCAGCCTTTCCAGCGACTTCTGTCTCTGTGTGTCCACAGGTCTCCAACTGGTTCGGCAACAAAAGAATTCGGTATAAAAAGAACATGAGGAAGTTTCAAGAAGAGGCTACCATCTACAGAGCCAAGGCGGCAGTGGACGCCACCGAAGTCAGGGGCCCAGGGCGCCGGGCCAGCCCCCCATCGATGTCCCACTCCAGTGAGTGAGGCCGCCCAGCCGGGCTCAGCGGCCCCCCGAGGCCGAGTGCACTGAGCCGCGTCCGGGGCAGCCAATGGGCTCTGCGCACGCCTCTCTCCTCTGCTCACACTGCAGGCTTTCCATTCCCACCGGAGATGGTCCCCGTCAAATCACACAGCCCCACAGCTGTGTGGGTGTCGTGGGGACAGAAGGTGCACCCCAGAAGGCTGGTCTCCCCACCCACACAGGCTGCAGGAGGGCTGGGGGCCATGGGAGTCACATTCATGGCCTCCTCCTGACCCAGGGGCTGGCAAGTCCCACCTGAGGCGTCGCTGCACCTCCCGGGGCAGGAACGCTAGTCCTGACCCCTCCGACCCCTGCAGGCTCCTCTGGCCCCTCTCCGCTGACTGGCCCTGGGGACGCGCTTATCCGCCTGCAGATGCTGGCCTGCCTCCAGCCCACCCCCCGTGGAGGCGGCCTCCTGGCCCAGGTGAGTCTGTGGCACAACCCCGAGACCTGTGGGCTCCCTGACCTAGTGACGAGCAGGCCTGGAGTGCCCGTGGGTGGCAGGTCCTCGGGACTGGCCGCCTCAGCCGCATCGCGGTCTCTGCAGGCTCTCATGAAGGGTATGACGACCAGGTGGGCCCGCCAGGCCCTCGTCACGGGCATGGAGCAGGCGGGCGGAGCCCCTCAGGGAGCTCGGCACCGTGGGCCGCTCAGCAGAGACCTCAGTCCTCACAGGACTCAGTGGGCACAGTGGGCTCTGCCTGTCGGGAAGGGGCCCTCCCTCCCCAAGGAGGCAGAGGGTGGGGTGGGAAAACGAGGCCCCAGTGGTCTGAAGGTGCCCCCTGAGCTCAGAGCCTTCAGCACGCCTCACCGTCCCGGCCACCCCCTCCGCTGGCGCCCAGCTGGGCCAGAGTGAAGGTCCATTTTGGCGACTGGGAAGAGCATGGGCCTTAGATTGCGGCTCTCAGGATGTGCCCTCAGGACTGTGCTGCAGAGCTGTGCAGGTACAGGTGTAACACGGCCATGCAGCAGTGGGCAGGGTCTTACGCAGCCAGACTGTTTGCTTCAGAGTCAAATCTCCCTCCTCAGTATACCCCTCTTAAAGATGCAGGGAATGGATGCAGTGCATCTCGTCACCATGGCAACCCCACAGCCCACAGTCAGCACCTGGCAGAGCTGGCACTCTGATGCCACCAGGTGGCCAGCTCATCCTGCTCTGCACTTGCCCAAGGCCCAGCGCCACAGCCACAGTAGGGGAAAGCCTGTGAGAGTGACTCAGGGTGAGGGGTCCACTGACTGGGGCCCGGGTCCTGTCGGCCCCAAGTAGTAAGTGGGAAGTGTGGGATGTGGTGTGTATGCCCAGCTGTGCCCCAGTCCCCTGGCCTGGGCAGGTACAGATGCTCTTCCCGAGAGAAGGTCTCCAGGCTGAGCACCCCTGCTCCTCTACCACCCCCCACCCAGCTGGGCGCTGACTCCTCAGCCCTGAGCTGCCCTTTAGCTCCCAGGCCCACCCGGGCCCCAGGCTGTCACCTCCCAGGCCTGCCAGGTCGGCCCTCCCCTCCTCACTCACGTCTTGCTGCTGGGGTCACAGGCCTGTGGTGCCCACCCGAGGGCAGAGTGTGTCCCCCTGCAGCCAGCATCCACGCCCCAGGTGCTTTCAGACTGAGGCTGAGTGGAGCAGTGCTGTTTTCTGGCACATGGGGAGAGGGGGAAGGGAGCAGGGTCTTGGGCCTCGTGGGGCTGGATGCACTAGAGGGTGCAGGCAGGCAGGCTCAGCCTGTTCAGAACAGTTTGAGAATGAGGAAGGAGAAGGGGAGCTTGTGCGTTATTGCTCTCGTGGGCTGCACACAGGACTCACCTTGGAGCAGATAGCCATTGTCAATAGTGGTTTCCATGATGGTGGGGGGGTCTGTGGACGAACACCCCACGGTCACGTGTGCCAGTACATCCCCACAGCGCAGACAGAGTCCCCGCAGCCATGGGCCCTTCCGTCCTAACTCCAGTCAGGCGCACGTCCTGCTGGGTTCCTGAACCTCTTGCTGCTCAGCACATCTCACCACGGTCTTTCAGGGCCCGCTAGCTCCAGGCCTGCCTGGGTCTCCCTCCCACTCAGAGCACGTGCCGTGGTGCCCCGTCCTTCCCCTGCCAGCGCCCGGCCAGCAGAAGCCAGACCCTGCCAAGGAAGCACGTCCATGTGGAGGCCAGCTGCGACTCAGGGCAGACCCCTGCATCCCCCCAGTCTCCTGGCTCCTCTCGCAGTTCTCAGCACGTTCTAAGGGACATGGAGGCTGGATGGGCCACCAGTCTTCACGGCCCCCCTCTGAGTCTCTGTCTCTGTCTTTTCAGGCCAGGGGCGGCTGGCAGGAGAAGCGAATGCCAACCGCTTCACCCGTTGGCAACCCCGGCAGTGTCACCTCAGACGCATCTAATTAAGTGTGGGGGTGAGCAGAAAAGAGGCCGGTGTGACCTGCCCTCGAGTTCCTTCAGAAAACCCAGAGCTGACAGCAGAGGGCGCTCCCTGAGCTGCCGGCCAGAGACACTGACACCATCCTCTGCTTACCAGCTTGGATTTGAAACAGCTTGAGATGCTACTTGTTCTCCCAAATCTTGTTTTTATATTTATACATATATATGTGTATATATATATATAGTAATTTTATGGTTAAGACTATGACTATTTCTACAAGAAATTCTGGCACCAGTTCTGCCATTAAAATTTTGGACTAATTTTAATTTTGCCACCACTCACCCCAGATCTGTTGCTGGCAGTGGCTGACGACGTCGCAAGCGCAGTTGTTGAGTTGCGACCCTTTTGCTCACTGGTCCGTCTGGGTGCCAACTCTCCCAGACACTGCCTCCCCGACTTGTGTTGTGTTATGAAAATGCAGTTTTGATTTAAGTCTGTGTGAGCTCAGGGTTTTACCGGAATTAGTTTGGCACTTTTCTTTCTTCTGTTAATACAAGTTCTACCATTTTCAGCTGAAATGTCATTCGACACAATAAACTTCCCAAGCGCTTTCCTTCCTCTGTGCTCTTGAAATCCCGCTGGCCTGAGGTTCAGTGCTCAGTGTGCCCCGCCTCCCAGCCGTCCCTCTGCCCCCTCACCTGGTTCCTCCTCTGCTTCAGCCTTCGAGGGGGCCTTCGCTCCGTCTCCTCTTCCCCTCCCTGGGAAAGAAGATGGTAGAGCTGGGGGACTTCTTTGGCGCTCCAGTAGCTAAGACTCTGGGCTTCCAATGCAAGAGGCCCGGGTTCTATCCCTGGTCAAGAAACTGGATCCCACGCGCCACAGCAGACTTCACATGCCACACCTAAAGGCGCCCCATGCCACAACTGAGGCCTGGTGCAGCCAAAACAAGAAGGTAGGGCTGGGCTGTTGGGGGAATTAAATGAGCCCGCAATGGGGACAGCTCAGGGCCCTGAGCAAATGTTGTATCTGCCCATCGGTCTACGTCACCGGGGCCCTGACCCCACACTACCAGCTGACTCCACGACTAGCCCGTGAGTTTCTGTCCAGAGGGTTTCTTCTCTGCACACAGTGTGTTCCAACTCCCACACGCCTCCACACAGCTCATGCCAGATCCTGGCCAGTTGACTGCGTCACTGTTCTCCTGGTTCTTGGCCTCCAAGCCCCGCCATGTCTCCCTCCTGTCTCCGCCCCCCTCCCTCCTGTCTCCGCCCCCCTCCCTCCTGTCTCCGCCCCCCTCCCTCCTGTCTCCGCCCCCCTCCCTCCTGTCTCCGCCCCCTCCCTCCTGTCTCCGCCCCCCTCCCTCCTGTCTCCGCCCCCTCCCTCCTGTCTCCACTCCCTTGCGGTGCCACCACTGTGGTGCTGATGCTCTAGTGAGGGGTGCAGACAGGACACAAAGTGCAGGAGTGAAAGTCCGCCATGCGGCATGGCAGGATCACAGCCTGCACCCCAAAAGGTTGAGCACAGTGGTCTCCAGGAATCAGAGGACTTCAGCCCCCTCCCTTCTGGCTTCCATTCACCTGCCCACCCTCACCTGTCACAGCCACGGGCCTGCTGCTCTCACCTGACCTGTTACCACACTGCCTTCCATGTCTGCATTTCTGTTTGAGAACCAAGATATGGATTTCTTTATATATATATATATATATATATATATATTTTTCCCCCCCTTGGCCGCACTGCATGGCATGTGAGATCTTAGTTCCCTGACCAGGGATTGAACCCATGCCCTTTGCATTGGAAGCACAGAGTCTTAACCACTGGACCACCAGGGAAGTATGAAGAAATAGATTTGTAGTGAAGGTAATACAATCTCAGCCGACCCCATCCAGTCCCTGGCCGCTTTTCCACTGGCATCCACTGCAGACCCATCCTCAGAGTTAGGGTTGGGTCCTACCAAGATGGTCTGTGATGGTCTGTGTGTCCCTGCGTGCATGTCCCCACTTGGCACGCCCTACCTTTCTCCACATGATGTATCTTGGAGTGGTCACTGCCTCTGAATCTGGGAAGCTCTTCCTCCAGCGAGTGAGCCCCTCGTTCCTAGTACTGGGTACTTAGGGTGGTTCCATCTTTGCAGCCCTGGCCCTCACTGCCCCTCAGCTCAGCAGCTCCTGCGCGCTGAGTGCTGCTCAGCGAGCCGCCCCGGCCTGGCTCTTTGCATCCTTGCCGCCGCTTTCCTTCCCTTCAGTCCACTGTTGCATCGCTCAGTCGTGTCCGACTCTGTGACCCCTGGACTGTAGGCCGCCAGGCTCCTCTGTCCATGGGATTCTCCGGGCAAGAATACTGGAGTGGCTTGACATTTCCTTCTCCAGGGGGTCTTCCTGACCCAGGGATGAAACCTGTTTCCTGCACTTGTAGGCAGGATTCTTTACTACTAAGCTGCCTGGAAAGCCGCAGGGGCCAGCCATCAGGACCTCCCCCTGCACCAGTGACATTTCCACTGAGCACTCCCCCAGCAGGAACGATTAAGATGCTAGGAAGCCCCAAAAGCACAGCCTGGGGTAGGGGGAGTCTCAATCGAGGCTGTTGAGCAGCCAACCCAAAAGAAGACCCCCTACCCATGAGCAGTCACTTCCCAGTCCCCCTCCCCAGCCCCTGACAACCACTAATCTGCTCTGTCTCCATGAATTTGCCTGCTCCAGACATTTCATACACATAGGATCACGCAACATGAGGCCTTCTGTTCTGGTCCTTTCATTTCGGGTGGAGTGGGGTGCTCTGAACCACAGGGAGACTAGATGGGAAGTCACAGAGGGAGGGTAGCACAGCTCTGATCCGGCAGGCTTGCTGTGTCCACACAGCTGGGCAGAGGAGTCACATTCAGGATAGAAATGTGGAAGCTGAGACAAGGCCCTGCTGTATAACACATGGAATTCTGTTCAGTGTTATGTGGCAGCCTGGAGGGGAGGGGAGTTTGGGGGAGAATGGATACAGGTATATATGTATGGCTGAGTCCCTTTGCTGTCCACCTGAAATTATCACAACATTGTTAATTGGCTATACACCAATGCAAAATAAAAAGTTTTTTAAAAATTAAAGGAACTTCTTTTGTAAAGTGAAAGAAATAAAGGAGATATTGCAAAACTTAAAAAAAAAAAAAAGAAAAGAAATTTGGAAGTTGGGAGAGGCCAAAATACAGGGCAAAAATCAAGAGAGGATGTCACAAGTCAGAAAGACAGATCTCAGGAGCAGAAAGTGAAGCCTCACTAGCATGGCCAGACTGAGCCGCATGGGCTCAGTGGAACCACAGGGCTGTGAACCAGTTCAAGAAGCAATCAGAGGCAAAGAGCACGGTCAGCTCTTGAGCACATTTGCAGCAAAAATGTCGCCAGAGGCCATGGGGTGTGAGAGGGAAACTGGGCAAGGTGTGGGGAGAGCTGCCAGGCAGGTCCTGAGGGAGGGGAAAGTGGGATGCACCAGGGGAGGTCGTCTGGACCCTGGAGAGGAGGCGGAGAGCACAGGTGCTGGAGAAAACCCTGCAGGGGTGTCCCAAGGGAAACAGACAACGTTGCAACTTGTATGTCCCAGGTAGCCCTGGCGCTTACCGCTCACTTGCCCCCTCTCCTGGCCATGGTGTGAATGCAGCTCTGGGTTGGTTTAGCTTCCAGCTTCTGGCTGGGTCTCTTAGAGGGTTTCAATTTGAGGAAACTCCCTACGTCAAATTCTGCACCTAAAGTCACACTTTACTAACATTTCATATTACATTACTCCAAAAATGCCTGAAATGTGGCCACACGACAATAATCGAACTACAAGGATTACAGGAGCTCAGAGGAGTCGCCCTGCTGGCAGAGTGGGAGCTGATGGCACCTCCATGCAACAGGAGGGGACATTGAGGCTGGGAGGCTTGGTGACCTGTGCTCCAGGCCCCCAGTTAGGAGAGAGGTAGGCAGACCCAAGGCCTTGAGCCTGAAAGCTGATCAGGGGAGACTGCTCATCAGTACAGTGACTCAAGATGGCAATTTTCTAGAATCTATTAATATTAAAAATGCACACTCTTTCCCTGAACAGTTTGCCTTCTAATAATTTTTCTATAGGAACATGCAAATGCATGCAAAATGATGCATTTACTGCTACATTTTTTGTAATTGCAAAAAAAGGAAAAATATTTGTCAGTTAAGAACTATTTGGGGCTTCCCCAATGACTTAGCAGTAATCTGCCTATGATGCAAGAGATGCTGGTTTGACCCCTGGGTTGGGAAGATCCCCTGGAGGAGGAAATGGCAAACTACTCCAGTATTCGTGCCTGGAAGAAATCCCGTGGACAAAGGAGCCTGGTGGGCTACTGTCCATGGGGTCGCAAAGGGTCAGACACAACTGCATAACTAAGCACAAAGCACAGGGACTGTTTAAATCAGGCTTTTGAGTCATGTAGTGGAATAGTATACAACCATTAAAAAGCTGAAGCAGTTTTTCTCCACAACGTGTTACTGTAAAGAGTAGGAAGATAACAATTTGCACACATTTTTTTAAATGAGGACATATCCAAATATCTTTGGAAGGCGACCCAGGTCACAGCCACGACCACTGGGGAAGAAACCAAGGATCGGGGGTTGGTGGGAAAGCAGTCTCTCTTTTCTCTGTATACCCCTGGGCAGTCTGCATTTTAGAAATCCCTAAGGGCCTGGTGGGCTACAGTTTGTGGGGTCACAAGAGTCAGACACGACTTAGCAACTAAACAACAACAAAAAGAGGCTTGTGCAGGGAGAGGAGAGGGAACCCTTGGAACACTGACCACACCTCTACCCACCCACTAATCCTTGGCTTGGAGTCCGTGATCGGGATCTTACCTGAGAGGAGGCCCACAGGAGAAGGATCTGGAAGCCGCCGCACAGAGAGGAGAGGGTGGGAGATTCAGGCTCTGTGTCCCACCATCATCCACCAGGGGTCACCAGGGCCCTGCAGAGAGTACAGAGCTGGAGGCCTGGAGACCTGGTGCTCCTGGGCAAGGGACCCCGGGATGGAAGACCCTCTACCTGGTAGCTGTGGGGTTCAAAGGCAGATCCACACAAAGGGTCAGGCTCGGGGCAGGAAACGAGACCTCCACTGCCGCTATTCTGCTCAGTGTGTCCCTTGCAAAGTGTCTGACCGCCCTCACTCGGGCACTCTCCCTCTCGTGACATTTGCACGTGTGTTTGTGGTTTGCATATGATATGCATGATTTGCTTTATTGGAATTAAAACCATGTGTGATTTGCATATTTTTGCATGCCATTCGTGTAGTTTTTTAAAGATCTTTTTCTGTGAGCCAGTGTGTTGAGAGACTGGGAATCCGCGTCCTGGGCGGCCTCCGAGAGGTGAGTGGACACCTCCCTCAGGTTCTGTGGAGTCTCATCTCCACCACCCGGTTGGGAGCCCCAGGAAGGCACACTCTGTCTGCTTAGAGCTCCACGCACCCTCTGAGACAAAAGCCACCGTAGCCTGGGCAGGGTTCCAAGCAGCTGGACACAAGAGCCCTGAGGGCTACTCTGAGGTATCTAGGCCAGAGATGGGTTTAAATGGGAGTGCTGGTTCACTGGACCCAGGCCAAGCCTGGGAATCTGCACTTCCCCCAGCTCCCAGATAAGGCTGGCATTCCGACCACATGTCTGGACAGAAAAACTGCTAATATTCTCTCTGATCCACACATCTTAACTCCAAGGCTCCCATCAGAGAAAAATTCACTCTAATATTAATCATAGAGGCTTCGCAGGCGGCTCCTGCCAATGTAGGAGACCTAGGTTCAATCCCTGGATGTGGAAGATACCCGGAGAAGGAAATGGCTACCCACTAGAGCATTCTTGCCTGGGAAATGGACAGAGGAACATGGCAGGCTATAGTGCGTGCGGTCGCAAAAGAGTCAGACACGACTTAGCAACCAAACAACAACAGTATTCATCATGATACTCAATTAGCAAAGTGTCTGAGGTTGATTGGTGATTTAAAGAAAGAAAAAGTCTGGTTGTAGGTTAGAGTTGTGCAAGTAGCAGCCGTGTGCCTGGAATGTGTGATCCTGACTGGGGTAACTGTCCCTGTCTGGGCGTGGACCCTGCATGTGACACCCTTCCCTTGGGGCCAGCTTAAACAGGGTGTGGCTGGGCTGTCAGATCCTTCTGTTCCTTATTTGGGAACACTGAGAAATTGGAAAGAGTGTTGAATGAAATAAAAATGCACAACATGAACATATATAGACTACTATATATAAGATAGACAACAGACAAGTACCTACTCTATAGCACAGAGAACCCTACCTGGTATTCTCAGGTTAAAGTGTCTGCCCCCAACGTGGGAGACCCAGGTTCGATCCCTGGGTTGGGAAGATCTCCTGGAGAAGGAAATGGACAGTAACCCACTCCAGTACTCTTGCCTGGAGAATCCCATGGACAGAGAAGCCTGGTAGGCTACAGTCCACGGGGTCACAAAGAGTCGGACACGACTGAGGGACCTCATTCAGTCACTCATAGTAACCTATACAGAAAAAGAATCTGAGAAAGAATGGATACATACGTATGTGTAACTGAAGCACTTTGCTGTACACCTGAAACTAACGCAACACTGTAGATCAACTAGTCAGTTCAGTCATTCAGTCGTGTCTGACTCTTTGCGACCCCAGGGACTGCAGCTCACCAGGCTTCCCTGTCCATCACCAACTCCTGGAGCTTGCTCAAACTCATGTCCATTGAGTCAGTGATGCCATCCAACCATCTCATCCTCTGCCATCCCCTCTCCTCCTGCCCTCAATCTTTCCCAGCAACAGGGTCTTTTCCAATGAGTCAGTTCTTCATATCAGGTGGCCAAAGTATTGGAGTTTCAGCTTCAGTATCAGTCCTTCCAATGAACATTCAGGATAGATCTCCTTTAGGATTGACTGGTTTGATCTCCTTGCAGCCCAAGGGACTCTCAAGCGTCTTCTCCAACACCACAGTTCAAAAACATCAATTCTTTGGTGCTCAGCTTTCTCTATGGTCAAACTCCCACATCCATACATGACCTACTGGGAAAACCATAGCTTTGACTACGTGGACCTTTGTCGGCAAAGTGATGTCTCTGCTTTTTAATAGGCTATCTAGGTTTGTCATAGCTTTTCTTCCAAGGAGCAAGTGTCTTTTAACTTTGTGGCTGCAGTCGCCATTTGCAGTGATTTTGGAGCCCAAGAAAATACCATTTCCATTGTTTCCTTATCTATTTGCCATGAAGTGATGGGCCAAGATACCATGATCTTTGTTTTTTGAATGTTGAGTTACTCCAATATAAAATGAAAATTAAATTTTGAAAAATGCACAGCATGAGACCTGTGAGTTTCAGTTTTATTTGGGGACTGACTGAGGGCTACAGCCCCTGAAGCCTCTCAGAGAGTCCCCAGCAACTGCTGCAAAGAGGTGGAAGGGTGTCAGCACGCACGTGACCCTGGAGAAGAAGAGTGTGCAATCAAGCACGCATCTCAGGAGGGCTGCTACTCACAGAACCAGATGTCTCAGTTAATGATTTCAGCGCTTTTCTAAGTGTGAAAAGATGCGAGACACTGAGCTCATGAAAGTTTTCTCCTGAAAATACCCACCTATCTGAAGGGCTACTCGACCAGTTTCTCCAGAGCACTGAGAGCTTCATTCCTAATCTCCACCCCAAACTCCTTTCAGGGGGTGTTGAAGGTGAGCAATCGCAGTGGCTCATGACCCAGACCTTGTAGAACCAGGTGATAAGGGACCTTCTTCAGGCATGAAGTGTAGCACTTTAAATCTCAAACACACATCCAAATGAGTAGGAGCCTGAGGTCAGGGAACCAGAGGACCTGAATTTTAGGGTAACTGACAGATGCAGGAGCAGTGTGAAAGGGCCTCCCACTGGCCCATGATTGCACTGACTCACGCAAGAATCACCAGCCAGCCTGGGGGTGCTGAATAGGTTCCTGGGCCCACGCTACTGTGGGCTGGCCAGAAACTGGGAGATCAAACCAAAGGAAATCAATCCTGAATATTCACTGGAAGGACTGATGTTGAAGCTGAAGCTCCAATACTTTGACCACCTGATGCAAAGAGCTGACTCATTAGAAAAGACCCTGATGCTGGGAAAGATTGAAGGCAGGAGGAGAAGGGGACTACAGAGGATGAGATGGTTGGATGGCATCACCAACTCAATGGACATGAGTTTGAGCAAGCTCTGGGAGATGGCAAAGGACAGGGAAACCTGGTGTGCTACAGTCCATGGGGTCACAAAGAGTCGGACACGACTGAGCAAGTGTACAACCACAAGTGGACACCAACATCAGCAAAAAGAAAAGTTTGAGGAATGAATTAGAGCTATTCTTGCTAGCCTCCCTCAACTGAAGGACTGGGGAAACTGAGGCACATGGAGGTAACCCTGAGGATATGAAGTGGCAGAACTTGAACTTGAGTTCTGGCCCACTGGGCTGGCCCCTGGGGGGGGAGGGATCCATTCTCTCCTGGCAGGTATCCATGGTGTGAGGTAGTCCAGCCATGCCCGGCCCTCCCTGAGCCTCAGTTTTCCCCTCTGCAAAGTGGAAATATTAAGAGACTTCCCACAGGCTTGGTGGGAATCACAAGAGCGCTGAGGGCCCGAAGCATGGTGTCCATGCTCTTGGAGAGTCTGGGGCTATCTTGTCCCCCTTCCGAGGGGAACACAGAGACAGGAAGACAAGAGGGCAGAGGTCTGATGAAGGGCAGCCCGGCTCAGGATGCCACAGTGTCTGTGACGGCCTATGAGGGCCGGGGGCATAGACTCGAGGGTGGACAGACCCGTCTCCCTGCCCCTTCTTCACTCGGCCACCAGGGGGCGCACTGACAGCAAGACGCAAGTCCAGGCGTGGCTCCCTTTGCTCTCAGACTCCGATTCCCTTTTCCTGCTCCTCCAGGTCTTACAAACGGCGTCTTTAAACGTCATTTCCCTCCTCACTGGCCTCCTTCACTACGCCTCCCAGAAACATGCTCCCAGCCCGGGGCTTTTGCACTGGCTGTTCCCTCCGCCCGAGGGCTCTCTGTTTCCTTCTTTGCCCCGTGAGCTGCTCTGCCCCGCCCCCCAAGATCCTACCCGTCTCCTCTGCTCCCAGCCCGCTTCCTGCAGCCCCTCTCCCCCAGACCTGACTCCTCAGGGCCCCTGGCACGCTACTGTCAGCTGCCCAGCCTTCCTTCCAGCCGCCGCCCCCTCACCAGCCAGCCAGCGTCCAAGGGCCACGGGCACTTCAAGGGCCACAGTGTTTTGGTTTCTCCTGCCTGGCCCTTCTTTCCCCTCTGGAACAAAGATGGGGCAACCCCAAAATCAGCGGGGGAGGGGAATTCCCTAGAATCGATCCCTGGTCAGGAACTAAGATCCAGCAAGCTAGGAGGCGCGACCAAAAATATATACACAATAAAAGAATTGAGATGGGGCACCTCTGCAGCGGGGGCTGCGGCTCCCGTTGCTCCCCAACTGGGCGCCCTCCCCCGCCCTCAAGCCGCCAAGTCACCTGGGGCAGGACGGGACTGGGCTGTGTGTCCACGGAGGAGCGTCCCCTCTGTGGTCCCAAGGTTTTGGTTTATTTTCTTTCTCGTTTTTGGCTTCCCAGCTTGCTGGGTCTTAGTTCCCTGACCAGGGATTGAACCGGTGTCCTCAGCAGTGAAAGTTCAGCGTCCTCACCACTGGACCACCAG